>NC_065887.2:25800000-27033000 GCF_932274485.2 Patella vulgata | reverse complement strand
GGCTTAACTGCATTTAAAAAAATGGATGCTTGGTTTACTACTATAAGGGAATACCCTGTCGTCCTTGTGTTGATAACAGACGGTTGTACATTCGACATACTTCAGCCATTTTAGTACTTCCATTTGATATCACCAGCACACAAATAATATACCTTTCAAACTGGGGTGTCGTTATTTGTCGAGATGGAGTTACTTTTACGTGGATAAACTTAACTGGACTTCGTCGTTCTGCAAAACTGCAGATATTTTAGTCTGAAGAGGCATTTTTCCCTATCTGAACATATGGTCATTCTGTTGCATGAGGCTATATTTATTATTAGATGATTATTTACGCACATAGGGATGATCAAGACAATATGAGCTATATGGTTTGGAATAAGCTACCCCTTTTATTCACAACTTATATGAAACGGGTTAAACATTATTTGGAAATTTCCCCTTCATCGACATTCATTGACAAATCTTTCCCTGTCTAATACCTTATACAATTACTTCCATTCCCCATAACGCGATACAGTTGATTTCCGGCTTTAAATTGAGGTTTCTAGATGGTTTATTATGAAACTTAAAAAATAGGCATGTATCATTTTCCTCGCCGCATTCACGACATATGGAATATGCACCCCGAACATTTGAACTTTAATAAAAGTGCAATTATCGAAATGTATATATATGCCGTTACATTGTCTAGTACAAAACATATTTAAAATTCACGGTTCAAGTCAAACAACTCGGAAAATCACCGTTACAATTGATTAAACACTGAAGAGATTATTTAACAAACCTTACTTCACGAGTAAATATCTTTCGAAAATAACTAAACATCATTATAAATCTATGTCAATAATGTTTAATCTCTCCAATGAAATGTTTTTATACTTGTTCGAAATAAAACAGTGGTATATACTTATGTGCATCTTACAGAGTTCCCTATAAACTGCAGATATTTTATTATATCAGTCTAAACAGAGATTTTTCAGTCTGGACATATATATCATATAGTAATATTTTTGTCCAGTCACATATTTTATATTCTCTGTGATTTTTAATGAATGCTTATCGTATCTATGCACCGATTGGTAAGATTTTTCCATGAACGTATGAATTTTGAAGCGTTGTTTGTTGTTTATTCACTTACATTCATGGTTATTATATCGTGGAAACGTTATGCTTTATCCCTGTTATGTATATTTCCGGTAGATTATTATAAAATTGTAAAATTTCATATAAAAAACAAACTTGTAACTTTTATCTTTAACTTAAAGATACAGTATGTAAGATTTCGATAAAGAGCTAGCCATTCTTGCTATAATAGTTCGACAATAGATAATGTAAAGTGAATAATTTGAAATTTTCATTCCAATTACTCTATTGCGAGAGAAGATATTAGCCTTTGAAGGTTTGACAAGATGTTGCAATAATTGCAGCCATTAAAATATGGCTGAACCGTTCTAATCTATTTAATATCTGAGAAATCCGAAGCAATCGAGAGTTGATTATGGCCTTGGATCAGTTAATTAATGTCTAATTAATAATTTAGAAAACATTTCAGGCCTAAAGGAAGTCCTGCAATAGGGAGATATAGCCCTTGCATAATGTATGTTTAATGTCTACATCTACCATTTATGGAATATAAATTTGGTATTTCTATGTGATCAACATCTTTATTCCATATCTTTAAAAAAAATGTTGGTATTTCTATGTGATCAATATCTTTTTTTCCATATCTACAAAAATTATTGTTAAAGTAGCTAAGTCTCTAACTCAATATCATTAAAATCTTCGACATTGAAAACACGAATTATTTGTCAATTCAAATCAGCATTGGTCTTGTGATCTTACAAGGAATAGATGAGCTTCTGATATCCAATATTCAAGACAAAAGAAACATTTTACCATTGATACACGAATCGTGTACCATAATGCGTTTCAGTGCCATTTGGCACAAGGGGCTCGAAGACCGAGGCTAGACATATTCCACAAGTCATGTCAATGCTATATTCTTATATGGAGAGCATGCGCAATAAATACCATCGGTTTAGACTGGAATAACCAGACGCTAAAGGTCGTCATTCAATTGAGACTTTGGCGCATTTCGCCGAACATAACTGATTAGAAATTACGGTAAAAACAGAAACGATTGAATGTAAATCAGTTTATATACATTCACATTACCTTATTATATTCGTTGCGACCCATTTCTGTCAATTTCTAGGTCCCATAAATATTAGCGATTTAGCTCCTTTAACGTTTTTTATAGTTACTGCTGATGTATTAATGTTATAGTAAATCAATGTCCGAATATAGGTATTTCTTATTGCAACAAATTTCCCCCGTTTGATAAGCTAATCACAATTGACGTTTGGTGTGTGATTGATGCAATTTGAGAAAATTATTGATAACACTGCTATTTACTCTCAAAAATGACCAAGTATGAAATACAATAAAATGAACACATTGCATGTATAAACTAGGATGATAATTAACAATTAATTTATTTCTTACAGGTTTTGGGGATATACGGTAACTCGAATGATTTAGTATTTTAGATAATATTATTCACGGGGATATTAACGCTCAGAAATTTGCTTCCTAAACATTTTTTTGTGTGGTTTTTATTTTCAAAATAATGGAATATTGAATGATTAAGTATTTTAGATAATATTTTTTCACGGGGATGCTTTAAAAAGCTCAAAATGAATATTACTCGAAACTAAACGATATAATAGTTGCACACGCGGCTATATCATTTACTTGTGATATTTCAAGAATATAATAAGTTACGTGTTTCGGGCTGAAAAGGGAGTTCAAATAGATAATGAAAATACATAAAGACAAAAAAACAATGACATGAGTAACGGAGCGTTCTAATCACCAATTTTTGAGGAGAAAAAAGAGTAAGGTTGGTATGCATATTTTTAAAAATAAACGACCGTGGAAGAAATATATACATTTTGTAATAAAAAACATGAAAAGGTATTATTCGTGCTGGTTGTCTGTCTTTTCACCATTACATGTGTACTGGAGCGTTCTAATCATCATTTTTGAGATAAAGGTGAGTAAGATTGGTATGCATAATTTAAAAAAACGACCGTAGGGGGGAATATATACATTTTATAATAAAACAACATGAAAAGATATTATTCGTGTTGATGTTAAAGTCTGTGATGGGGTGTTGGGTGTTTGTGGGTGTGTGCGCATGTGAGGGGCGGGACCGGGGGGGGGGGGCAAATTTAAATGACATCTACTAGTATTCAAAGGTTCCACAATTTGAAAATTTGTTTTGTCTAAAAATATTTTGGCAAGAAGTATAAAATATTCCCCAAAATAAAAAAAAATAAAGTATGAATTCTTTCTTTAAAACAATAAATGTTCAAATAAATAAATGATTTCGACAATTGCAAACGAGAATTTCTAAATTCGCCATTTCGTAAAACAGGGTTAGTTTATGGGGCCACCGTCTCATTTTAATCGAAGTGAACCCTGATGCAATTTACGATAGGTTATAAGATGTAGCTCTCACTAATCCAGTGATTGTTCTAAGGACATCAAGATTTACGTTTTCAAGGTACAGGACCTTGGTTTTTGTAGTACACTCATTTCGGAGAACGTCCACGTAGTCGAATAATAGGCGACATTAAAGCCCAGTATATTGATTCTAGATATTTTAAACTTCTGACACAAATCAGTCCTTTTATAACGGAATAATTAGTATGAACAGCCCCATTACGATTACTAATTCTTAAGTTCTTTGCTATCAGTTAACCCAGCTCCAGCACAGCAAAGAGTGTTAAGAGTGCGGTTTAATTTTCTTGAGAAGGTAATAGTCCTTGTTTTGTGTGGATTAAAGTTGATTTTTCAACTTTTTGATTTTTTTTTTGGCGGGGGGGGGGGGGGGGGGGGTAATGTAATTGCAGTATGTAAAGATGCGTTCAAGAGATTTCAATATTCGAAGAACAAAAACTACCCAGTGAAGATTCTTTTATTTTGATTTTGAATGAAAAGCCGTTATACTCTTCAAAAAAGTAGGGGATATTGCAATGAAAATACCTATGCAGTTGTGATATGATAAATAGTCATGGACATGCTCTAAGAGTATGTTCACAGATGAAGAACTTATCACCCCAACAGAACCACGGGGGGAGGGGTTCATTGTCAAATTTGACACTTCAAGGATGGGTTGATGAAAACTCTCGCCTGCTGGCTTATCCTATCCATGTTTGCTTTCCTATCGATTCTTGCATAAGATTTCCTGTTTATGGTATCTTTACTTTAGTGTACTACGTTTAATTTGATCGGAAGACGTGTTCGTCGGCGTCAACGTCAACCAACAACACGGCAAGAATTGGCCGTGGCACTGCAAGATGAGTGGGTCAGATTTCCCCAAATCGTGATTGGACGGTTCATTAGGAGCATGCCACGACGAATTGCTGAATGTCTGAGGATTGGTGGAGCAATTACTCGTTATTAAGACAAAAATCAAAAATGTAAGGTTTCTCTAATTGGCAACTGCGACGATTAGTGTTGGCTGCGCGAGTAACGTGAAAGGTAGCACGCTGTGATTGTCTAAATCTCCCAGCGTTAGTGAGCGTTTGGCGCGTACCTTTATCAAGTTGATAAAGATTCTAAGATAAAAACCCACGGAAAAAGACTTGGGAATGTAAAATTCGAGAATTTATTGGGCTTCGATATTTATGATAAATAATCAGTGATTAAAGACAACATCGTCTTGTATGTGCAATGCATTCTCGGTAATCTAGGGTTACCGCTTATTTTATTGCTCAAATTGAATATGCGGCAGTTTTCCGTTTCATCTCTCTATTTCATCATTTATTTATTGATAATGGTTTAGTATATTTAGATTTAACTTGTGTTGAGTAAATGGTCTTTGCTTTTAATCTGATTCCGTCTTTTTATACATAAAAATTGAGATATATGTATATGTTAAATTTAACGTTAAATTTTGGTTGATATTGCCAGAAAACATTTATAATATACAGATAATACTATTATCTGTGTAAATTCATGGTTGATTGCATCCATTGAGAAGTGTATGTTCACTTTGCCGTTACAACCATTCACAAGGGGGTCAGTCACGCGTGCCATATCGTCTGCTACGCGGTCCTTTATCAAGGAGCCTCTATGTGGTTAAGTCGCCGGTTCGCTAGCCTGCAGGTCGCACGTTTAATCCCTGCATTGGCCGAATAACTTCGTCGCGATTGTCTGGCCTCGCCCTCGTCCGGCTACGACGAAAAACTGAGGCCCGTGTATATATTGGCGTACAAACCCGCCTTTCCGAAACCTATCACATCCAGGGGGGTGGTTCCTCGCAAGTAAAATTATCTCAGGTGTGTGTGTGGGGGGGGGGGGGGCTGGTAACTGAGTGGAAGGGGGAGGGGGTAACCAACCCCGGATAAACAATCGCAATCCAATCAATGGTCGATCTTAACATTAGCCCTTAACGCTAGACCACACACGACCTGACCTCAGCACGAACCCCGACGCGGCTGTCTATAAAGGGGCAACCCCACGCCCCCCCTCACCCCCCCCCCCCCCAATAATCAATGCGTGACCTCCAGCTAACCTCGTAACAGAAGTCAAACGAGGTCAAAGGATAAACAAGAGTTCATTATAACAATACCTATTCATCTATATTCATATCCCCATTGATCGGATAACAATACCCTATTCAATCTATTGAATAGAACAAAGGCGTCAACTCTCCTTGGTAAAAATATGGCCAGAAAGCCACAGATACTACTTACGTGCCTGTCCAACCTCGTTGGTTTTCTCTGGGTTCTCTGGTTTCCTCACACTGCTAAAGAACCCTATGCGCAAGCGAATTATTTAAATAAAATTGAACCATGTGTTGGTCCCGAAATGACCGAGTTTGTGCCGAGTGGACGTTAACCCCTATATTCCCAAAGGTAAGTTCCGCGCCTTCGGCGCTTGCTGACGACCAACGTCTCCCTCTGTAAACAGAGATATTTTTAGGGCAGTTCAATTATGCACTACTAACATTCATCGGTCCCGTACGCCTATGACCAGCGGAAGACACACACATGGGAAATCTTGCTTTGTTGTGGAAGCACGTACTTTCAGCATTCATTTTGAACATCTGAGACACGCTACCTGTGGAGAAGTATCTCAGACACAGTCAACAGCCATGATATCCATATCACGTGATCTACACATCACAGGTCATGACATTGACGTCAATGGGTCACGAGGTCAACAACCCGTTACATTGTAAAAAATAGGTTTATCTTCAGCATTGTTTCCTTTTCACCCATAAAGACTATATAATTCGTCCAGTCCTAACATGTCCTCTCTTCTTCCAATGATTTTTCACAAAAATAACACTACAACTCATAGAATTGACGTCGTCTTCAATGACCGCGTCTGCAAATGATTGTTCATAGAGGCTGCCATCTTGGCACTATTTTGTGCGTCGGTCGTGTCTATTTCAGATACACAATCAATTCTGTTGATGTTTTTAGCGTTGGGATTGACTAATAGTTAATTTATTTCAGTTCTAAAACACATATTATTATTTTAAACTTTAACGCAAATTTAGAAAATAGCCAAATTCTGGCTGAGATTACTGAGCAAAATGGCCATTCACGTGCGAAAAAAAGGCTAGCCACCAATTAATTTTCGTACGTTAGTTACGTACGGTCAGCATTTTGAATGCATTTCATACTCCACTGTAAAATTCAACTATCCTAACTGTAATCGCCGTAATTCAATTCATTTCACGAGAATATCGGGATTGCTAGAAGTCAAGAAAAACACCTTTACGACCAGCAGTTGTAATTCGGAAGGTAAATTCGGATATCTTCTACTGTTCCAGGGCATATAGTAGACTATGAAATGAAATGAAATGGGGTTTAACGTCCTGTTCTGCTCCTAAATGAAGACGGGCATACGCCATACAGTGTGCTATGAGGGAAATTTTGCCCGGGCAGCGGCGCTACGGCCTACTCTTATATCGAATTCCAACTGCCAAGGGATCTTTTACGTGCACGCTAATATGTACACGGGACCTCTGTTTTTCGTCCCATCCGAACGACTAGACAGTTGTCCTTGTCAGGCCCTTCGTCCTGCATCACTGACAAGGGGAAAACACGCCGGAAAATCTGGATGAACTTTCTCGGCCAATGCAGGGATCGAACACCCGACCTCCAGGCTAGCGAGTCAGCGTCTTACCCACTTAGCCACGTGATCCCCCTAGTAGACTATGAACTAACGTCTTCTTGTGATGGGTCCCCACACGTCCGAGGTGACAGGACCCCAAAGTTTATTTCGGTCATGAATATACCTAATGTTATTCTGTAACAGGTGCATTAAGCTTAGTATCCCGGTAACGGTTTTACAATGTGTGCATTATCACTAATCATTTCGACCTTTCCAGTCATTATATTAAAGCATCTTTTATGCGTATGGTTTGGTAAAAGGGAGACAACTGCACAACAGGCCATTGACCATATTGTGTTTTCTCTATTGATTTCTTTTAATGTCATTGGAGTAAGTATGAGATGGGTACATATGCAGACCTAACGTGACTCCTTTGAAAGTAGGAAACCAATCATTTTAAAAATAGCATGTCACAAATAAAATATCGGTAGAGTCCGGATTTACAGTATCAAGCATTTGTTCGGTTGTTCAGACTTAAGTAAATATTAATATAGCTAGGAATCTGACCGTGAAATATGTGATACCAATATCCAATATTTAAGACACTAAGAACATTTTAAATTCAGCACACCAGTCGTATACTCTATGTTTTCGCAAAAAAAACACATACTACAAGACAATACAACAGAGAGAGAGAGAGAGAGAGAGAGAGAGAGAGATTTTAACGTGAAATATTCACATTTTACTTCTGTGGTACTACTGCAATATATATATAATGTGAAAACACCTGTATTATTTACGCCACCAGCACCGAGTTTTTGAACGTACATTGAAAAAGACACAAAAGTTTTTCTTAAAATTAAGGCGCCAAATTAAATATTCAATAATACTAGATCCACTCAAGTCCAAAACAATTCCTTTTATAATTCAAAAATATAATTAACACTACTTGACAAGGAGTAAGCTTTACCATCAGTTATTTGGTTAGGGCTTAAAGCTAAGCCCATTGTAGATTTCATCATACGACCCTTCTACAAGTCTCTCGCCGAGTTGGTTATCGGAGGGCCTTGTCGCTGGCTTTGCATTTACCAGGTCACATTTTTCCAGATCATTAATAAAAAGTCCTTTCAGTCAGACATAAGTTGAAAGATAAATTGTAGTGTTCTATTTCGGCCAGTTGCCGACTTTTTCAATGTTAAGCTATAGAGAAAAAAAGCGACGTAGCCCTTCAAAAAGCGACGCGTCACCCCTCGTATCGCATCGCTTTTTTTTTAAACGGTTTTGTTTATAGTGTTGGTGATGAAATTCGCATGTACCAGGAGAATTCATTTGCAGTTTATTTCTGAGTTCAATGAATAACATTTCCGGCTAAAGCTAAGCAGAGCTAAGCAATTTCTTTGACTTTGATTCTTAGTGTATAGTTGATAATCAGTTTGATTGCTCGATACTTTTGAAAAAATACACGTGCAATTAATTAATATGTGCCATTTATTTATTTCCGAATTTCGGCAGGGGACATCAGCCTCACTGTTGACTTGTTGAACCCTGTGAACGCTCTAACAACAAAAGTTATTATCCGATCAGTATGAAATTTATAATGCATCATTTAGATTAGTGAAACAAAGAATCCTATTGAATTTCATCAATTTCCGTCAATTGCTTCTAAATTTATGGACTTTGTTTTACTTTGATGAACTTGTGGACATTCGAATGACAAAAGTTATAGTCCGATCCAAATGAAATTCATATGAAAAAGCCGGTCAAATTTCAGCAATTTCTGTAAATTACTCCCAGAGTTAAGGCCCTTGTTTAAGTTTGTAGAACCTTGTGAACCCTCAAACGACGAAAATTATAATCTGATCTGTATGAAATTGTCTTGTAAATAAATGCCTCCAGTTATCTACAAACGAATAAATATGCGACAAACCTTGTCGACCATCGGAGGATTTAGCTGCTGTGGGTTGCGGTGTGCGTATGTTTCGTTGCCTGACAACCTATCTTTTATACTTTTAACACCTTGTCCAAATAACTATTTATTAAATCAACTATGTAAAATTTTTATGTTTCTTTCCCCTTCAGCTCTCCATTTGATTGAAAACCCTATATCTTGGAAAATCATAATTCTACCCTCTCTATTTGATGAAATATGAACTGGTTTACACATAGGCGCACGGGCTCGATGACAGTTAGGGGGGGGGGGGGAGGGCTTTACCCGAAATGCCGGAAAAAATTTCGGGTTTACAGACAACGACGCCGGTCTTCCTTGGGAGGCGAAGAAGCGGAGCTTACTTTGTATGGACTCCCCCCCCCCCAAGAAAATTTTGGAATATTTGACGACTGCAAATAGGGGCGGATTTGGGCCGGGAACCGGCCCGGGCTGCCGTGTCGGAGCGGCCCCTTTTACTGACCGCGGAGCCCGGATGGGGGGGGGGGGTCCGGTGGCTCTCCCCCGGGAAAATTTTGAAAAATGAACCCCAAATATGCGATTTGGTGGCATATCTGATTATAATCTATGTCAAATAATATAACTCATAAATCGATTAATTTAGGCCAAAACCCCGATCTGCAAGTAATTTACAACCATTAACCTGTGAAATTATCATATCGTCAAATTATTAATTAACGTGTTATCATTGTATCGTCAAGAGTCAAGAGTAGGCCTATTTAATTTTGACCCACACCCAGCACACCCGGCCCAGAAAGTCTATTATACCAGCCCATTTCAGACCCTAGTGATGGCGTGGCGGCCCGTTAAAGCCACCGGCCACATACAACATGATCATCATCGCTCCATGGCCGGTCCAATACACCCCCCCCCCCCCCTATATAATGTTCAGCACAAAAAAGGTTTTTTTAGACGAATTGGACAAAATTATTTTTTTCATTTTTTGTCAGACCGGCCAAACACGTTTTCCTGCTATTTCAGCCCGTGAACAAAGCAACTTCAAAGTGGTCTAATATAGCCTAATTAAGATGGCTGACTCGAAATCCAATCAATCGTTTACAGTCCACGGAGACGGGACTGTTGGGACCAAATTTAGAGATGGGTTCCCGCGTACAATCTGGGTGATTTAATGGTATATATGGACCAAAAACATATTCAAACTAATTAATTTGTCATAATTATGCTTCAAATCCTTCTCAAACATTGTAATTGCGAAGGAATGCCCTGCTATTAAAATTCGATCAAACCAGGTCATGTTTACACGTCACGTCTTGGGAGTCAGAGGAGAATTCATTGCATACCTAAGACGATGTTGTCTTTAATCGCTTACTTTTTATTACAAATATCGAATCCTAATTAAATTCTCGGATTATCCACTACCCGCGTCTTTTTCCGTCATTTTTATCTCAGAAAGTATTGTACGTCTAACTCTTCATAAAGTTTATCAACTTGTACATCAAGCGCTCAATGTTCGCTTGTGACCTTTGACATCACGCGTGCAGAAGTTCCTAATCGTCGGGCTATAGGGGAACCCTTACATTTTTGTCCTGTATACGCTCCATGAGTGTTTGTCGGGGAATCCAGTATTTTTCTAGTAAAATTGGATATCTCTACTTTCCATATATACCAAAATTGCCATACTTTTATTGGAAATAACCACCCGATAAATACTTTTCTGGGAACCCATCTTTAACTGCCGCAAACGCGTTTTCCTGCTATTCCAGCCTGTGTAAGCAACACCAAAAGTATCCAATGGTTTTGTAACCGAAAACCCATTCTGAATTCCAACAATCCAATCAGACTGTTGCAGCTGCATTCACAAATAATAATCGATGCCCGAAAAATGTCACACAAAGTAGAGTGGCTCCAAACAAAATGTTTTAATCCATAGTCAACTCAGTACAAATTCGTGGTATTCAATTAGAAGAAAAGTAAAATTAGTGTTTTATTAGGGCTCGGTGACAGTTAGGGAAGCAAAACTAGAAATGCCCGAAAATATTTCAGGTTTACAGACAGCGGCGCCGGTTTTCTTCGAGAGGCAAAGAAGCGAAGCTGACCTTGTATGGACCCCCCAAGAAAAGTTTGGAATATTTAACGGCCGCAAAAGCGTTTTACTGCTATTCCAGGCCGTAAAATTAGTGTTTTATTAAATTTCGGGCACTTTATTTTGCCAAGAAGATGAAATAAAATTTTGTTTTCACTTTACCCGTCTGCCCGAAAAGTCAGCTTCCCCGAAAGTTAGCCCCCCCCCCCCCCCCGCCTCTTACGCCTATGGGTTTACACGGGTTTATCTTCGATAATTTTGAAGGAAAATGTAATTACATTAATTGACAATCGAGACTAGCCAGGTAATAATATATAAACCAAAACTAAACTTTAACCGTAAGAGAAACTGATACGGGGGGGGGGGGGGGGGGGGTAATTCTTAGTCTCTGATATCAGGTCTCATTCTCCACACAACTCTCACTATCCTGCATTCTCCACACAAGTCTCGCCAAAACAGTTAATACGAGTTAGATGCTTTTACAGCACTCTTCCAAATTTACATTGCATGACCGGAGGAGCACTTATGTTTGATCGTTAAAATGCAGTTGGTGGAGTGGGGTGTCGATTTGTCACTGTACACATATTTGAATTATAGATAGGTTTATCCAGTCACAATGCCAATGGGTATACTAGTCGAGAGGTTTATCCCCTTCACTATCTAACAACATTCTCATTTCTTTAAATACATATCACAGATCTTTGGATAACCTCTTAAATAAATACCTCCAAGAGCCTTCTACAAACAATTAACCATTTTTATTCTCTGAAATAAATCTGGGACTTCTACTTTAAAATTGTTCTTAATATAATGAATTATGTAATATACACATTATTTTTTATTACAGTTATTATTTGATTTGTTTCCATGGCTCTCCATGAATATTTTATACACCTATAACATTGTAATGTTGATAGAATGATCTCTATTATAAGGAAATGGACAGAAATAGAAGAGGGTGGGGGTGGGGAAGATTGTCCCAGGTGCGAATCATGGTGTGAAATGCACAGAAACTTGCCATTTATCACACACAGGAACCACATTTCAAGGGTAGCACATGCAGGGGTGACAAGAAAAGTGTTCCTTATTTTTTCAGATAACATGAAAAAAAGGTTCAGCTATTGGAATAATGGAGTACACGTAAAAAATCCCATATGATGAATAGGCATGAACACCACTGACCAGGCAAAAACTGTCCTTTATATGATTGTACACGTCACATGCAGGCCGGACAAGAAAAGTGTTACCTAGTCATTCAGAAAAACCAAGGTCCATTCATTTAAACAATGCAGCGCACGTAAAAGATCCCTTAAAAAAGAGTAGACGTAAACACCACTGTTCAAACAAAATTGTCCTTCCTAGCTTTGCACACATCACCACAGGGGAATAATCACTATGTTAATAGAATAAATGAGTCTAGTTTAAAATTATGAGCCTCATTACAATATTTTGATAGATTTCAATGTTCCTGTCTTCATCATTCTAAATTTATTGCATGTAGAATTTGTTTCCCTTCATTTTATTCAAGAAACCTGTTATTCAACACTTGAAAGGTAATGGGTGTAAGTGACAACAATATTCATCCACATTAAATGTATTATTGCTATTATGATGTTACTGCTTAGCAGTTCAATAAAGACAAAGAATTGTCTACAATTCCTGTGGAATTTTATAACATTTTACATTCCATAGATTTTATTTGTTTCAATCCTTATCAAAATACAAATTTTATACCTCCTCGACCTTTGATCAATGGATCACAGTAAACGTTTGGTTTATGAGATTAACTTTTGAGTTCTTTTTCTGTATCAATCTATAAAGTTAGAACGGCAACCTTTCCCATCTGTTTTTGGTTACACAGTAAAAGTATTAGTCAAATGGCCTAGTGTGGAGTAGAAAGTTTAAGCTCCTTTCTTTTTTATTCCATATATGAAAATTAACTTTTCATATGAATAATGAAGGTTTTACATCCACACACAGTCTAAGTTATTACCTATTAAACAACATTGTTCCTTTTCTTACAATTTCAATCTTCTCAAAGATTGGACTTTTCATGTCCAGGTTATTCTTTCAACCAAAAATTTAATATTTTCTCACGGAACTGGTGTATTGGCTTTCCGTAAAGCTAGATAACCCATGACAATATCTCCTGGTAGAATTCTAACCCGTGAAAACTCTTCAGCAGTGGAATAGCGAAGTTTTGTTTGAGGATCAACATAATTTGCCTGAAATAATAAAATGAAGGATAACTCATGATGGCTGAGGGAAATAAAAGGCATTTGGGGTAAACAACAACCTATTTCTGAGCAAGTAAGATTTTCAGGCAATTGATAAATTCAGGCAAAAGTTGTACAGCCTGCCCAATGTTTCACATGGCAATGCAGAAATTATTCTATAAGAAAGAAACAATGTCACTACATATCAGGTGGTGTTTAATGTTTTCACTTTTTCCCTCTGTCAAAAAGAGAGACAAATAGGGTTTAACGTCCACTAAGTATAAACTTCCCTCTGTCAAAGATATAGACAATACAGCAATGTTAGCTCCTCTTGGGACTCAAAGTGAAAAAGTTAGCGAGGAATCTCAGCAAATATCAGTCAATAAATTTTAGTGTTTTGGCCAAATTGGCATTGATTCATTAAAGGGGATTTCCCAGGACACTATACATAAAGAGAAAAACTATGTCATTTCGGGACTAAAATATGGTAAATTTTATTTCAATAATTTGCTTGCGCGTAGGTGTCTTTAGCAGTGGGGGAAAACTGGAGGACCCGGAGAAGACCCACAAGATTGAGCAAGCGACCCTACTCCTTGTCGGGTTAAAGCTTAGGATCAAAACCACGCAACTTATGGTTGTTGCCACCATAAATAAAACGAATAACTAAATATATAGGCAAAGCCAAATTCCGTGATCTGAAACTTTCAAATCAAAATATTAGGCTGTTCTGGACGTTACTTCAACTGTATGAGTGATTTGATAATCGTGATGAATTATATAGACATGTTTATCCAGCTACTTACACAGTGAAAAATTTGGGGACTTGTGGCCATCCCCACATGAGAAATACATGTTTTTCTTTAAGAAAGTATCACAGAACTTCAGACAGTTGAACAGGAATATGATAGAAAGATTTCCAAGAATCTTTCACTTCAAATTAAACAGTATTATTAACTAAAATATATCAGGTGGTCCAGAAAAAACGAGGACATATTGACTATTATTCTTGTACACTGAAGTACAGCTTGTACTGTGTTAAGACTATTTTAGAACTGGACCAGCAATTTGAAGTGAAGTGGTCAATCATCCATATTGTACTACATGTGAAATTATTCCACTATAAATAGTGTATTTGTTTTTTCTGGGCAAGCTAATGCCTCAGAAAGCTCATTTAAATTGAAATAGGGCCTGTTTGTTGGCGTTCTTATGCATTTTCATTTTATCTAGACAGAAAGTTGAGGAATTTCCATTATACCGATTTGCTTAGGTTCGCTCTTGTGTATACCCACAAATATGTGTCTAGTCTTACCTCTAGGCCTGACAAATCTGAATATTTTTTTCCTGGTTTAAAAGATGGTGGTGCATCAATAGAACCATCTGGAAGAAAAATAAGACATCAGTTTACAATATTAAAATCGACAGGATACTGACTATATCATAATATGTAAATTTTGAGGAGTTCACACAGCTGACAACTTTTATTGTCTGTTGAAATTCGGAGAATTGTTTGTAAATCATAGCCCAAAGGCCAGAATTCAAGTCTAAAAAAGACAGGGCTTGTATGAAACTTGTTCACTATCAACCAGAGAGAGAACTTGGATTTAAAGATCACTTGACATTTTGCGACTAACATAAATTATGGTACAAATTTATTTTAATAATTAGCGTGCGCATAGGGGTCTTTAGCAGTGAGAGGAAACGAGTGAACCCAGAGAAGTCCCACAAGGTTAGGCAGGCGACCCTATTAATTTCAGTCAACAAATATAGTGTACATGTATTATTATCTAAGTTAAAAAAAAAAGTTTGTTAAAAAAATTTTAGCTACATAATCATATTAATGTAATGTGTTAGATGCAAATAAAACAAAAACTTTGCTGTCATTTCTAATACATTTTGAATAAAAGTTACAAACATGTTACATCTGTGGCTTTCCATGGCAATGATCTATCAGTAGAAATGATCTGTTTCAAATTTTTCCAAACTCGAGTCTTCTTGCCCCCAGCAGCTCCTTTACTTGAATGCTAGATAAATAAAATCAATAGTTGATTCTTATCAATATTAAAATCTTATCAAAATCTTACAGGTTACTGTTCACTAGACTAAAATAACCCAGGCCCTTTAGATGTGGGGTGGTAATGTTGCTAAAAAAAACAAGGGCCCAGGTCCAAAAGGGTTCCAACAATAGGCCTACAGATACCGTACATCAATGGTTCAAAGTTTGATTCTATTCACAATTTGAGACAGCACTGCTAAACCATACTTGAGGAACGGACATTTGAACTTTTAATCTATGGGTGTTAATAAACAGTGTTTATGGAGTTAAAACTACCTTACTGCAAATGGGCCATAGTTTGGTTTTTTAGGTATTATGAGACTAAACCCCATTCTTTACCCCATTCATTATTTAGAATGGTAAAGTTACATGTGCAATATAAGGAGTAGGATTTTGCTTTGGTGGTATTGTTTTCTCCTACTCTTTGTCAAATCATAAAAGAAATAAAAATATAAAATCACCGACTTTACTTACGATAAAATTTGGATCTTTGAAAATTGGTTGAGCTTTCTCTTGGATCGGTATAGTTGGTACCTGTATAGGAGCGCTTGTAACATTTACAGAAATGTCATCTCCTTGGACAACAACTGTTTCAACAATAGTCTGTGGCGTATCACTTTCTACTTCCACTTCACTAGTTGGTATAGCAGCTATAATAGATTCAACCTAAAAAGAAGTTGCATATTAATAATTTGATTACATTCATTATCTTCTCAGACCTCTGTTAAAGGTCAAAAGAATGTCCTAAGCTAGTGTATAAACCATAACATAATATCTTTTTTTTTATTGTAGGCCTAAATCGTTTCACAGTTAGCAACACGCTTGACTTGTGGCTTCTGTGTGGTGGACAAGATCATCAATATGAGTCCGTTTGTTTCAATTACATGAATGCAGGGAAAAACAAACGATCAGATGTAAATGTTTACCGTTGCCACTCGCTTTCTTTTCGGTGGTGTCCCTCCATTTGGACTTGTTTTGGATTTGGATGATTTTTTGGATTTCCCACTGGGGGTCGCCATCTTTTTAAGGGAGGCGACTCTGATGGAAATCATTTATAGTTTGATCTACCAGACGCATTTTTCAAATAACTTGCTGTTGGATTTTCCATAGCCCTGATATCCGCGAATTCAGTAATGGCGCACGTTGTTTAGACGTAAATTTGTTATTGTTAAAATACAAAAACAACCTTTAAAATGGCTCGAAATAGTGAAAAGGCGATGACAACATTGGCTCGTTGGAGAGCAGCGCAACTTGGGGAGGTGCAGGAGAGAGAAAGAAGGCCATTCTTAGCAACAGACTGTAATGAATTGCCAAAAGCTGAGAAATGGAGAAGACAGATAATTGGTGAAGTTTCAAGGAAAGTAGCACAAATCCAAAATGCTGGACTGGGCGAGTTTAAATTAAGAGATCTGAATGATGAAATTAATAAATTGTTACGTGAAAAGGGTCATTGGGAGGACCAGATCAAAACACTTAATGGCCCAGATTACAGAAGAATTGGTCCAAAAATGTTGGATCATGAAGGCAAGGAAGTACCAGGAAATCGAGGTTACAAATACTTTGGGGCCGCTAAAGACTTACCAGGTGTTCGTGAACTGTTTGAACAAGAACCTCCACAAGCTCCTCGTAGAACACGTGCTGAATTGATGAAAGATATTGATGCTGATTATTATGGGTACCGAGACGAAGATGACGGTCGAATTTTGCCAATGGAACAAGCCTTGGAGAAACAAGTGATTGCAGAAAAAATTAAAGCATGGAAAGAAGAGCAGGAGAAGATCAAGAGTGGTGAAATAAAAATAGAGGAGAATATGGAAACGGAAGAATCTATTTATAAAGCTGACGATTTAGATGACGAGGATGTGATTCAAGATTCGTTAGTTAAAGTGATGGAAGCAGATAAACAACAATTTATTGCTCATGTGCCAGTTCCTTCCCAAAAAGAAATTGAAGAGGCCCTATTAGTGAGAAAAAAGACAGAATTATTGAAAAAATATGCTAGTGACAGTTTACAAGAAGAGGAGGGTGAAGCAAAAGAAATGTTAGGAGTGTGATAGTGATCATTGATTGACAGTTATGATAAAGAATTAACTGTGAGCTTCATCATTTGAAAAAAACTGTTTGTGTGGCTTATGGTTTGGCAGTACATATGCATGTATGATGACAGATTTGTAACTGTGATTTATAACCTAGCCAAAAATATTTTGTTTTGTGAAAGGCATGTAATTTCCATTCCAATACAAGATTGTACAAAGTGTGGTGTATACAGTATCTTGATTGATATGCAAATGAGATAATGAATATACATGTATTTATATACATGTAGCGTGAATATATTCCCAATAATGGTAACATGTTTGAAACTGTACACTAGTTATGATCCAACATCAACCATTGTTACATGTATATGATATTAAACTATATTAATCAGCATATATCACTACACTGCAAAAAAATAGCATTTGCTATGTGAGGTGTGGATGATGAATACATGTATACAACTATGCCAGTATGCCTTTTGTGTTAATATGCCACTATAAAGACTATAATGTCCAATTATTTTCAAAAATTGTATCAGAACAGTACATTGAATGTATGTACTGTCTTTTACCAATAATTTTCTTGCAATTTAAATGGTTTTTATCAGTCTTTAAATACTGGTCTGATTTCCTTAACTTTGTAAGTTTACAAATAATATTATTATGACGGCATCACTTTCTACCATACATGTATTTTGTGTATATATTCATGTATAGTAAAATTCATGTATAGTAAAATTCATAAATATTCTGTTCTGTGGATAGAATTAAAAACCGGTACTTAAACATGCATTATGCAAGAGCAAAATCTGCTTATTACAAGTCTTTCTTTATGCCTGAAACTGAAATGTTATCTAAATTATCAATTCGACATTAAGTAACTTATCCAGACCATAATAAACTCTCAATGTCAAGGCTAGCCGTCGATGTTGGCTGGATTAGATTCCTATATGCCGCTTAACGGCCATTGATAATTAAATCAAAACAGTGGATAATCGAGACTATGCTGTTTATATTAATGATTTTAGTAATGATGACCAAGACTATGGAAAATTTCACCCGCTCCGTTCTCGGCTCATAGTGGATCAAGTTGACTGAAATTATCAGCAAATTATCTTTACACTATCTAGTTTTTAACTATTATAGCGAAAACAGCCATCTCTTTATCTTATCTCCCATAATGTAACTTTAACATAAATTGTCAAATAAAATGAATAATTTATCAAAATTTTGCTTCAAATCCTTCTCAAAACACTGTTTTTGCGAGGGAATACCCCAACTATAAAAAATCTATTTAAAAGAAGTCATTCTTGTGTCACGTGTCTTAGCTGACCAACTACCTAGCAACGGGTGCGAAGCCGGAGGAGAATTCATTGCATACACCAGACGATGTTGTCTTTAATCGCTATCCATAAATCATAAATATCGAAGCCTAATTAAATTCTCGGATTATCCACTGCCTACATTTTTTTCCCGAGGTTTTTATCTCAGAAAGTGTTGCACGTTTAACCCTTCATCAAGTTTATCAACATATACATCAAGCTCTCAATCTTCTTCTGCTACCTTTGATGTGACGCGAGCAGACAATCCTAATCATCGGGCTACCGATTAGAGAAACACATACATTTTTGTCCTGTATGCGTTCCAAGTTTTTTTTTGTAAGGGAATCCAGTATATATTTCTAGTAAGATTGGATATTTTTAATTTCCATATATACCAAAATTGACGTACTTTATTCTAAATACATGTACCCACCCGATAAATACTTTTTTAGGAAAGTGTCTTTAACTCTTTTATAAATGAAATATTTTTTAATAGTGAGGGTTGGTAAATTGAATAATTCTCGACAACTAATCCTTGATATCTATACAGATTAGTAATATTATGTTGAATGAAATTGGATGTATAAGAAACATGCCAAGTTCCATCTAATCGGAAATGCTATTTTTAAGCAACGGAACAATTTAGAAACTAGTTTTAATAACTATAACGAGGGACTCTTTCGTGACTAATGATCGGTGCCACAAACTATGACCAAATATGGATTACCAGATATTTGGCGTCACTGAACCAGTTTATTTCCAGGGCACCTACATGTAATTAACCAATACTTTACCTTTTCTATATATTTTGATTTTGAACATTCATACATTTGCTTATGGTAAAGCGCCTTTGAGCACTCTTTGTGGAAACGTCACTTTATATAATTATATTCTTAATAATAAAATAAAAATATTCGGCAATTGCGTACGTTTGGATAAACGCTCAACTTTTTAAATAGATTTAATCTCAAACTGCATACAGGTTGGTTCATTATTGTTAGCAGGATAAAAGGGGGTTTATTCAACCGTGCACAATCTGGTTATCATTAAAATAATTTTAAAAGGTATTTTGTTTTGTTGTGCTTTTTTTTTTTATGTAAACTGGTATATTTTATTGTAGGATAATTGTTGTGGAAAGAACAAAGTCAAAATGCTCTTTAGATTATTTCCATTTAAAAGTAAAATGCACACAATTCAATTTCTACCTGCTCTAATATGATTTCGACTTTTCCATTTCTCATGAAAATGGCAGGTTATCAAATTGTGCCATTTACCCAACCCAAATGGAATTATAAAAAAATGAGATATAAAGGAGAATCAGCGTGGAACAGTAGTATTGTGTGTGGTGGGGGTAAACACTTTTTGTTCGTATTATTAATGAGGTTTCACACATCGCCAGTGTACAATTAGGTTAACAGACAGCGTCATTATGAAACAATATTGTTTTTCTTCTTCTTTTTTTTGTAATTCTTATTATAATTTAGTTTATAACATTACTTATGACTCATTAATATATACTTGTCGTTTTCGCGGTGGTTTTCCTTGATAGAATAGCAATTGGTATTGGGTATCGAATTCGGAAAGGCTTATTATAATTGAATAATAACCACTCTTTTATTCAAGAGCTAAATTTGCCTATTATACAGGTCTTTCTTTAGGCCTTAAATGTTATATAAATTATTAATTAGACATTTATGACCATGACATAAACATAATCAACTGTCGATGCCATCGGATGCTTGAGATTTCAACTAGATTAGAACACTTCGACCATTTAATAATTTAATTTAACACCGAATCAACTATTTCATTCATTTATTCCAATGAGCCTTATTCGTTATTTGTTTAAAATTATTATTTCTGATTAAATGAAAAAATAGAATATAATTATATAGATGTCATTAATTAGTGGACGTATTATGCTATCGCTCCTTCGCAATTTTTTGTGGACACCCTATAGGTCACAATAGTTTTATCCGATTTTAAATTAATGAAATTTAAAATAATGTTTCTATCCCAAAGATCGCGGATGGGTTCGGTTTGGGATAATTGAGACTTTGTTTATTATCGTAACAACGGTAACAATGACAATCGAGGCTACAGTGTTATTGAAATGGGAATTTCTTCACTCAGAGTGAAGTAATTTGACTAATTATAGCGAGAACTGTCAGCTCTCTTTATCTAATCTTCCATAATGTCGCTTTAACCGGACTATTGACTCAGATTGTAAGAAAGTTTACTGACATGGTGTGTCAATCCTCGCTTGTGCTTCCTCCTGAGGTTAAGAGCTAAATCGGCCTATTATTCACATAATCAACTCTCTAGGTCATCGGGTGGACACGGTTTTTAATGGACCGAGAACACGATCGACATTTAATCATTTGATTTAAAATTGGATAATCGAGACTTTGTTTATTATTGTGGTGATGAAAATCGAGACTACGCTATTCTTCAAACATTCGCAACTTCACTCGGAAAAAAGTAATTAGACTGAAATTTTGAATTTATTCCATTTTCATTATCTATTTTTAAACTAATAATGAAAGAACCCCCATTCCTTTATCCAAATCTTACATAATGCATCTTTATGTTCTTTCTAATAGTTCCAAAAATGATAATGAAAAATGAATATATTAAAAATTCCATTCAAATCACTTTATTCTGGGCGAGGTTATCGGGGTTTAAAGTTGTAGCATAGATTGTTCAAGCAACGGTACTTGACAGTCGAGACTAAGTCTCAATTATCCATTTTTAAATTAAATTATCAAATGGGGACCGTGTTTTAATCCTTTTTAAGTCTCGGTCACCAGATAATCTAGAGAGTTGAGTTAGTTTATATAATATACTCTTCAAACAAAGTAGGGGATATTCAGAAACAATACAAAACTGCGGAAATGCACTGCTGTTTTTATTAGAGGTAACCAGTGTATGTTAATAACAGGCCAATTGCCTACACATGAACATAAACAGTTCATATGGGCGGCTTATCTGACGGCCCCTTTTCACTCGCAAAGAGATACACTGTCAAAAGTGAAAATGGACGTTTTTGATTTTTGTCTTAATAATGAGTCATTGCTCCACCAAACCTCAGACATTCAGCAATTCGTCGTGGTATGCTCCTAATCAACCGTCCAATTACGATTTGGGGCAATATGACCCACTCCTCTTGCAGTGCCACGGCCAGTTCTTGCAGTGTTGTCCGTTGACGTTGACGTCGACGAACACGTCTCCCGATCAAATTAAACGTAACACACTAAAGCAAAGATACGCCAAACAGTAATTCGTATGCAAGAACCGATAGGAAAGCAAACATGGATAGATAAACCAGCAAGCGGCAGTTTTCATCAACCCTTCCTTGAAGTGTCAAACATGTGCAGCTCAGTGGTTCTGTTGGGGCGATAAGTTCTTCATCTGTGATCATACTCTCAAAGCATGTCAAATGTCCACGACTATTTATCACATCGCAACCTGCATAGGTATTTGCATTTCAACATCCCCTACTTTTTTTGAAGAGTATATTTGAAGCTAGAATAAAGATCTGCAATGGGCAGATTTAGCTCTGACATAATACAAGGATCAAAAGATCCCTTAGACAGCTTTGGCGCACAGTAACTTACTGTCCTGGTTTATGGCAAGGGTCGGATTAAGAGCAAGGGTAAGGCAACCAGGGGGCTTGTGAAAGAATATGTGCCCTTTTTACTGTTGATGCAAGGTCCGCGGTAACATGTTCAGCCCTGGCTATGGTCCTGATTTGTGTGAGCCATTGAGTATTTATGAGGATGAACCATTTCAATTACCAGCATCGTCCATCAAAATATCCAGTAAAGTGACGAATTTGAACAGTTTTACACGGCCAAATTTAGTGGGTAGCATTGAGACAATGAGAGCAGGAACCCTGTCGATTTCCCGTTGGTCTGTCCATCAGCAATTTCTTGTAAATGTGATGGAGGCAAGAGTTCTTGTCATATGGGACCCTGACAAGATGAACACTATTTTCCGTTCTCCGTTCATCACTTAGATATGTGATCGTATCTTACATGCAAACCGCTTTAGGATTTCCGCACTGTAAGATACACTCGAAGCGTGTATTTCTATAATCACAGTTAGATCTTTTGATGACAAAGGAAGTCATGCCATCTTGACAATTTTTGGGTATATCTTTTCAGACCAATATTTGATTTGAGAGGGTGGTAGTACCAACAGTGAGGCTGATACCCCCGCCAAACTGAACAAGTAATTAGATGACGCACATTTTAATTGCATATTTTTATCTTTTTAAAAAGCATCGATCATATTTCTTACCAGTGCTTAATGTGAGCAGAACCGATGCATTTTAGTAGCTCCAAAGTCTCGACCAATCAATTGCTTAGTCAGGATATTCAAACTTCGTCAAGGTAGTTTTACCATTCTCACCCAATTAGAATCAAAGTTGACGAGCTCCAAAGTCTCGGCCAATCAAATTGCTCATCATCGAATTTAGTATTGATGTACTGATATTATACTCCCCGAGTTTGATGTACATGTAATGAAACTATACACCAAGTTTCACCACTCTCACTTAATTGAAATCAAAGTTATCATGGCCCCTAAACATCAACGAAGAAAATGTTCGTTATTGAACTTGGACAAGACACTGATGTAATAAATCTATAGGAAATGCGCATTATCGAACTAGTCAAGGTATTGATATGATATACGCAAAGTTTCACCATTCTCAATTAAAACCAAAGTTGTCGAGCTCCAAAGTCTTGACCAATCAAATTGCTTATCACTCTGCTTAACCTGAGCCGAAATGTTCATTATGGAATTTAGTCAAGGTATTGGTAATGAAACTATACACCAAGTTTCATCACTCTGTCTCTGACTTAATTAGAAGCAAAGCTATCGTGTCCAAAAGCATCGTCCAATCAAATTGCGTACATTTTAGTCCAAGGCTAAGCACAAAATGCTCATCATCATCGAACTCAGGCAACACCTACGCCAAGTTTGAAAATTCTAATTAGAATAAGAGTGATTGTGTCCCAAAATGTGTCACGGAGAGGCAATTAAATTGATTGTATCGTAAGTTTTAGTCTTTGAATGCCGAACTGCTTTCCTGGACTCTACATAAACTCTTTGTATAAATGTACCAAAATATAACGGTGACTGGTCTAAGTCACATGTCACCATTTTACTTGCTATGGCAGATATACATTTGTTTGATTCTCTAGATCTGTGTCCACAAATATTTATTAATTAAAATTATTTTGCAAACCTCGAATAAAGGGGTGGGGCTACCCGAAAAATGCTTTCTGAAATTCTAAAGCTAGTGAATTGAAGATGGCACAAATAGTTAGGAAATGGAACAAGGGAAAACTAAGGTTTTTCATTATTTTTTCCCAAAAGATGTGTTACCCTGGTAACAACTTTTTTTAATGCTAGTTTTCCCTTGTCTATTACATTTCCCAAATACTTGTACTATTTTCAATTCAATAGCTTTAACATTTAAAGAATAAAAATTTCCGGATAGCCTCCCCCTTTAAAAGGCAGTTATCTCCCTTATATATAAACAGTGATCCTTAACAGTTATTAAAATCTTCAACTATTTGACAATTCTGCATTTTTAAAAGTTAAAGCTCCAGTTCCATTTTAATGCTATTTATTAACCATAAAATCAGGAAACTTTTTCAATTATCTCCTTTTATTCTTTATTTTGTACTTATACTGGAATTACCTGCCTTATATACCATTTTGTATTTTCTTAGCTATTAGTAAGCCAGTACCTTACATTAATGAATCAAATAGCTTATCTCTACTTTGCCAAGGTATATTATAAAACCTTAGACCAAGTTATCGAATCCAAAACAATAAATAAATCAAATTATTGGTCCCTACTTAACCCAAGCAGAAAATACTAATCATCGAATCCAGTCAAGATATTTACCTAATGAAAATCAACATTCTACCTCACTTGGACGCACAGTTACAAGTTTTCTAAGTCTCTACCAACCAAACTGTGAAAAACTTTGAACATTCTAATCTACATGTATAGCTTGGTTACTGAGTTCCCTTGTCTCAACCAATCAAAGTGCTTATCTGTTAAAGTTCTCATATTATTGATGTAATGAAACTATACACAGGATTTTATCACTGTAACTTATCACGATCCACAGCATGGACAAATCAAATTGCTTATCTCTGCTTAGCCTTAGCAGAAACAATGTTCATCAACGAACTCCAGAATATGGAAAACACTACACACAAAATTAGTTTAAAACCATATAACTTTATTCTATATTTGCAGCAAGTCAATACAACACCCATAAATTAAAATCCTTACATTATAGAAGAACAATATATTAATATAATAGAAATTTCCAAACTAATGTATAATGAGGTCTACCCATTAACTGATAAAGTGTGGGTTGTTATATTCTACACGCTGGTTAAATTAACCACATGATAGATAAATGATCTTGTACACAGTACAGTTTTGTACAAATTGTTTTTACATTTGAATGCTTTTTTTTTGTTCTTTTTTTTTTATAATTTTGTCTATTTATAAATTTCCTAGATGAGAATGAGGTCACTTAGTAGAATCAATTAAATAAGCTATCAAATGGCCTCGTTCTTGTGGTTTCTTCAATCCAGCAAAAACCATCTTTGTTCCAGGGATATATTTTTTAGGGTTCTCAAGATATTCAAATAAAGTGTCTTTGCCCCATGTAATTCCTAAAAAAAAGAGAAAAAAAAACAGTGACAGATATTCATTATATGTTGCCATAAATAATTATACCATCTTACCATAAATGAAGTTATCGGGAATTGTTACATCTTCCAGTTTTCACCTTGCATGTTCTTGACTTTAAGAATCTGGTCAGTGGCAGATAGATCATGTTATCTACATGTACTCCAAAAGGTTTTAAATCCATCTGATTAAAATACAGACCTATGTTTCGTTTTATTTTTTTTATAAATTCCCCAATAAGGGCAATACCTGTACATGTAGGTATAACATGCAGGAACATATGGACAATTTGATATAACAATTCCCCTTGCTACAACATTGACATGTATTTATTGCAATATCATTCAAACAAACCTTTAGCTTGATTAGCAGCTGTGTATGTAAATCCGGGAGCTTGACCAGTTTTTCGTCCGATTAAACCATTGAGATTAGGACCAGTCTTGTGTTTACCATTCTTTTCTACAGTGTGACATTGGGCACATCTTTGGATAAATATTTTCTTGCCCTTTTCAACATCTCCATCAGGAACTTCAGGCATTTTTAATCTGAAATATAAATAATACCCCATATATGTAGGTCTGTCATTTGTTAAAAATATCAAAACACAAATGGAAAATATTTTCAAAGCAACTTGATGTCAAAATCTAGACTATTGGTCTACTCTATTCAGATTTCGAATTTCTATCATGCTTACATTAAACAGATTTGGTGCTTAATACACACCACATTTACCCCCCACCCCCTTCCTCCTTCTCATTTTCAAGATAATAAATTTATTTTAAATCAAATGAATAAAAAAGTCTAATACAACAATCTTTGATTATTTTTTTCTCAACAAGCGTACAAATTACAAGATCAACCATCATCAATGATCAGTTCAGTAAGGTACCCCAGCCCCCACTGAATAATAATAATCGGCAAACTAGTTGACCCAATTGTAGCACCGGCCATTACGGATACAGCAATTTAGTCCTTTATAATACCGGTACTTCGCAATAAAAACAAATGCTAAAGCTTGAAATTAACAATACTACGTCGCAGTTGTCCATTTTACTACCGGGACTCGGCGGGGGTGGGTAGGGCCTAACGTTCTTTCTTGACCTTCACTTTGTCACGTACATTCGATTAAAAGAAATATTCTAAATTTACGATATTCAATGTAAAACAATGTATGTAAACTTTTCTAGAAATGCACGCAAGTCCCATTCATGAAATTCTGCTCAAAAAGGGGCCGAAATGAAACAAATCGAATGAATCTAGGTCTAATCTACGGTAGCTTGTTAGTACGTTCTTTTCTCAAATCCAACTTGCCGGCGTGCGAGTGATGTAATCTTCGATTTTCGGCAAAAAACTCAATTGGGTGCTACAATTTTACAACAATTGGAAGTACTTACTTAACGGTCGTAATTTTATCTACCAAAATTTACATAAATTATGCAATTACTTACTTTAATTTGATCTTACGTTCCTAGGTTAGTACTGAACGGCTTTCCCACGAATGGCGATTGAACTTGAAAGGACGACTGACGTCATAATAAGCAACCGGGTTAGTTCATTTTTTATTCGCAGGGGCGAAAGAGATTTATGTAACGGTACACAGATCGTCCATTATTTAAATAATATAAACTCTATTGAAAAAAAAAAAATGGTGGGTCTTTTTATAAACATTGATAGAATAATTATTGTGAAAAGACAAAAAAAGTTCTTTTGTTTTGTTTTCATTTAAAAAAAAAAACAACGCACAATTTCATTTCTACCTATTGAACCTAATCGAACGGCTCTCGCTAGACTTTTCCATTTTGCTTATGAAAATAGCAGATTATGAAAGCTCGTCATTTTCGCAACCCCTGGAACCGAAATAAACAAAATTATTTCTGACACAAAATAGGGACAAAATATAGCCAATTTAATCATTAGCGTTAATTTTGACAACCGGAAAAAAGTGGTAGAAAAGAATTTGAGGAAAGTTTATTTCATTTTTTCTTCAGAATAATTTGTAACTTGTATAATTTATTTTTAAATAAACAGTTCTTCCTGTGCCAGTTGCAACGGTTGTGCAATCAGGGGTGTTACAAAACAGAGCCACGATTTGGTAATCTTAACTAATAAGTAATATGGGCTGGCTTTGTGAAGTTTATTCTTTCTGTTACGGTTGATATGCTAACCAGCTTATCGCGAAATAAATCCTGCAATTATCCCCTATATTGTATTAGCAACCAAGATTAAAGTTGTATTAGGCGTAATTTGATTAAGACGGAATTTATAATGTTGATAAACGCGGAAATATAGCTGTGTGTGTTGAATATAAAAAAAAATGAGGCCCTATTTGCGCGCTGGTGTGACGATAAACCAAAGAAATATTCGAAAATTGATTGATGACACCATAGATAATACCGTACGTTATTATCTATGATGACACTGATTATAATTATTACGTAATAAAATGTTACGTAAGAACTGCTAGATCGTTCTGCTTAAATGACTTATATAGACTTCAAAATGACATTCAACACAAGGTCTTGCCATAGCAAACCATTAAATTATTTATTCACTTTTTTTGTTCATTAAGTTACTCATAAACTTGCTTCAAAATATTTAGAATATAGGTATTTATTTTACTTTGATCTAATACTGACCCAATGAACGGGGATTACAAAATTCCGACAGAACACGGTCGAGGTTCTAGACTTCTTTCTAACACCCCTAAAAATGGAATAATCCATTAGTCGGCTTGCTTATGTCTGGATACTCGAGTGTCATTTTTCTAACAAGGGATACAACTCTAAACGAAAAATATAGTATTCCACTTCCGATCATCACAGACTTTTCTCTCAAAAAATGTCGTAACATATGTTGGGAAAAATCTGTTGTATTCCTTCAGTATGGGTGACAAATTTCTATCTTTAGACAGCCAGACCCATGAACTTAAGTTAGGCAAAAGTTTTGACCCCAGATCCGGAGTATATTTTCATTCCATGCGCTGTAAGTTTTCCAGAAATATCATCATCATAACATCGTCATATTATATCAATATCACATCTTTGAGTTATCATCATCATCACATCATCATCATCATCATCATCATCATCATAACAACTTTTCTTTTTTGAGCATTATCACATCATCATCATCATCATCATCATCATCATAACAACTTTTCTTTTTTAAGCATTAGCGGAAATCGGAAACACTAATAATCTGCCTCTAGTCTATGTCTGTAGATTCAGATTATTCTCATTTGGACTTGGAGTAGATTTTTCTTGTCCTCCAGTGCTGTACTAAATTCCCCTTGCAACACTTCAGGAAATACCCCCACCCCACCCCATTCCTAACCGTATACATGTATCTCTATGACATAAGCTATGACACAATAACCAACTGACAATGACATACATTGATAGTTAATACATATTTGTTCAAAAACCGTATATCTCAATGACATTAGCTATGACACAATTACCAATTCAACTGACACACATGTACGTTGATAGTTAATACATATTTGTTCATGAATATACTAAAATAATGTAATATCTTACCTTTTTCCAGGATATATGTGTGGTAATCAAAGGCAGATCGTTTTAAGAGCTGCTGGTGGTGGCCATATTAGGTTTGTCACATGAATGATCACCTATAGCCAAAGATAATGACTATTAAAATTAATTAGTTTCATGTTTTACAGTATAAATCATGTTGTATATTTCAGATGATTTTAAACCAGCTTCTGTTGATACTGGTCAGAATTCTACAGTTGAAATAGGTGAAGGTCACCAAGTTACAGTAACTGTTCCACATGTTGAGGTAAACAATGAAAGATACCGCACCACTGACAAGGAGGAAACCACACTGGAAAATTCCCATGAACTTTCTCGGTCAACACATGTTTTACAACCTCATGTTAATGGGACCATATATTGGTGTTGCCTTACTTATCGTGTTACTGTAATTCCTTAGAATTTTTGGGAATTGAATTTTCCATTGAGAAATTTCAATGACAGAAATGAAATGAAATGGGGTTGAACGTCCTACTGTACTACACCAACTGGGCTAATGAAAACGGGCATACGGCACGCCATACAGTGCCCTGACAGCAGCACTATGGCCTAATCTTATTACAGCAGCAATAGGGCCTAATCTTATTTCAAATTCCAACTGTCAAGGGTTCTTTTATGGGCACGGCAATGTATACGCAGGACCTCAATTTTTCGTCTCATCAGAACAACTGTATGTTATCCCTTGCCAGTCCCTCCATCCTGTACCACTGACAAGGGGAAACCATGCCGGAAAATCCCAGTGAACTTTCGCAACCAACACCGAGATCGAAATGATATGAAATGAAATGAAGGTGTTGCCGCTGAACCACCCAACCCAGTAATACCTTATTTTTTTGTTTTTCTGTATCTATTTTCATTTATGATTCTTCTAAACATTTTGGTGCAATATAGCCCGGTTGGAACTGGGAACTGACGTGCCATTAAACAACATTTCATTTCATTTCTTCTAAACATACATATAATTTATAAATTGATTTTTTAATTTCAGGGTTGCGGTACCTCTCATACTGTATATAAAGGTAACAAAAAACCCTGTCCTAAAGAATGTGTTCTAATTATAGATCATAAGACCGGTACCTTTACCTTAGAGAAACTCACAAATAATATAGCTGTTAAAAAAACAAGGTATGTATCAAGTATCAAGTATGTCAGCTGTCCAAATCCAGACCTCAGTTTTCATTTTGGGGTCAGGTCTCTGATCTTTTCTTTGTTTAAGTATATGATATCGTTACACTCTTATCTGGGTGTGAGTGGATGTCAAACCCTGACTTCATGATAATCTAGTTATAGTACACCATACCTGTTTATCAAGTGTTAGCTGGATCATAATGTACTGGTTTCACTTATTGCAGTCCATTAATATCATGGCAGATGAAGGTTTCAACTATATAGGTATAATTAGAAATTAAGATATAAAAACATATTTAAACCTATCTTCCTTTGAACAAAATTGAATGAATTGGTTCACTGTCAAAATATTTTCAAAACTTCACAAAAGAAACGGCAATTTAAGTTCATGCAGAATTATTTCCTTTTTATTTTGTACATTTTGAACAAGTATTAAAAGAAATAAGATGGTGAGCACATACACAGGTTTTAATAAAAAATTATTTTTAAATTATAGGCTAATGATTTTTAAACATTTTCATTATTTTGAAGGACCAGCAAAGCCAACGTTGGTCGTCCATCTACTCCTGTTGATTCTCAAAAGAATAAAAGTAGTTCTTCTCCTTCAAAAAGTAAAAATCTACCTAGTCCAAGTAGTCATAAAGATCTTTCACCTTCCATGCCTTTATTTTTACCAACAGGTGAAAAAGGTAAGTATATATTTATCATGACCTAAACCAATCATAACTTGAAATATGAATACACTCATATATTATAAGTTGTACTGGTAAAATACAATGAAATACAATTAAAATTTCTGTGCTCAATAACTCTTTTTAAAATTAAAGGGTATATGTCTCTGTTCTTTGGAACATTAAAATAAACGAAAATGGGTCTAAAAGCACATATTAATGTAATATGAATGTACATAAAGTGATTTATGTTCATTTTTATACGCCCACTTTGAAATGTGGTTGTATATTATCGTCTCCCCCATCCATCCGTCCGGCGGTCCGGCGTCGACAAGCTCTAGAGGCTTAAGATAATATCCGATTGACTTTAAATTTATACACAATGTTTAAGGTCATGAGACGAAGAAGCCCATGATTTGCAGCAATTTCCGATAATTACTGCCTGAGTTAAGGCCCTTGATCGCTTTGAAAAATCTTGAGGACATTATAGAGGCTAAAGTTAGTATCTGATTGACTTTAAATTTATACACAGTGTTTAAGATCATGAGATGAAAAAGCCTATTGATTTTCAACGATTTCCAATAATTACTGCCAGAGTTAAGGCCCTTGATCGCTTTGAAAAATCTTGTGGCGCTCTAATGGCTAAAACTCCATTTCATTCATTCATTCATTCATCACTCTAGAGGCTAAAGTTAATAAAAATTGTTTAAGGTCATGAGGCAAACAATTGAAACAAATTCTAATGTTTTCTGATAATTACTTCATGGGTTATTACTCCTTGACAACACTGGTTGACTGCCCGGATGACTTAGCTGCTGTGGGCGTATGTTTCGTTGCCTGGCAACCTATCTTTTAAAAATTTTATTGTAATTTCTAATTAATCATCTTCGGTGAAATATGTGAACAGTTCAAATTGAAAAGAAGACGTTTACGCCAACAACTGTCCATTCTGCACGTTTTTTTTTTTATTATTTTTTGGTCGTTTGTGAATCAGTCATTACTAATTACTACTGCATTGTCTTGCAGAAACCATAAAAATACATGGCTCTATACTGATTTTAAAATGTTCATTGTATCTTAAATATTTGATATTAGGATCCCATATTTTCACGGCAAGATAACAACATCAATATTGACTGGAATGAGTCAGTATTGAATTTTAATTTCGAATTTTATAGAAAATATTGAGTTAGAGGTTTAGCTCGTTGAATGAGAACATATGTTATCTTCACCCGAATCAATCGATCTGTTGGCCCTGTATTTATGTTATAAGGAAAAGCCATGTCAGATTTCCATTCACAGTTTGATATTTAAAGTTTGTTGTTCCAATAAAGAACAAATTTCTCAATGGAAGTTTGTTAAATTTACTTGTATTTATTTAAAAACATTCGGCAGGATTTGTTGACATTGATTTTAGAGACAGCTTGGACAACTGTTGTTTTTTTTTATCAGTGACGCCCCAGTTTTACATCAATCAAGGGTTCTATTCATTAAACAATGCATTTGTTTTGATTTTTCGCCTATGCATTGAAACTAAGTGTCCAATTTTTATTCTTGTGTTAAATTCCAATTAGAACACTTTCCATAGACTTAACATTTAGGATCTTGATAGATTTTCTACTCTAACTGATTATTAGAAATAAAATTGTATTGTGGCTAATAATTACAATTATATAGACATAATATTTGTGATGTATTGGATGAAGAGGAGTTTATAAATATATTTTTATTTTAGATGAAGATGAGTCATCACCTATAGGTAATATAAGTAGTTCTGATAGCTCTGATAGTTCAGATTCTAGTGATGAAGAAATGGAAACCAGTAAACCAGGTAAATATACATTATAAATATATTATACAGGTTACAATTCATGGAATACAATTACTGCTTACTTTAGGTTTCCTTAAAGAAATTAAGTTATGTTTCTTTCAAGGTAATTGAGGGTGTCCTTCGTTGGTCAGCATTAACCAAGTATTGTTGTTTTTTTTACATGTATATATTGTCTTGTTATATTTTATATTTTATCATTGCTCAATAAAGAATAGACAAGGCTAGGTGAAAAGCAGTAGTAAGCAGTAATTGTATTCCATAGAACTGCGACCTGTGTATTTCAGTTCAATTACTAAATGCCATTGAAACAGTTTATGAATATGTTATACATGTATTTACAGACGCGAGAAAATCTTTCTGGGACAGCTTGGGAATATGGATGTCAAAAGAGGTTCTTTGTATTTGACAATTTTTGTTGCTGATCATTATAACAATAATATTCAATTGAACAAGATTTAAATATACAGATAGTTATAATGTTATGATTATATTGTGTCAATATTAAAAGTGCACTCGACACAAACTAGTTCATTTTGGGTCTAACATATGGTTCAATTTTATTTCAATAAATTGCTTACGTGTAGGGGTCTTTAGCAGTGGGAGGAAACTGGAGGACCCAAAGAAAAACCACTAAGTTGGACAGACGACCATACTCCTTGCATTGTCACCTACAAGCTGGAAATTGAAACCATGCGATTTTCTAATCCAACGTGTCTGTGTTAACCATTTGGCCACACAACCCCCTTGCCAAGAAAGATTTGCATCAAAAGATTGTACCCAACCCTTATAGGTGATCCTGACTTGTTTATATCTCCTGAAGAGGATGCATATGTAATGGATTTATTTTAGAAGAATTTATAATTGTTGTATAGAGAAATCAAATCGCACTCCTCTTGTTTTCAATTTTACCACTTTCCATCCAAGATGTTGTCGACTCGTCTGGAGTGTTTTTTGGTAAAATCTTGAATTAATTTCAGATGAATCAAATGGAACAGGAAAAGTTCAAGCCCCATTACCATCTATATCACCACCATTTAAATCTACATTATTAAGTAAGTTGTTTAAATCTACATTATTAACTTTTGCTTACTAGACTCACAAGGCAAACATGGGGGTTTAATGTGCTACTGTTCTGCTCCGACTGGGCCAATGAAGACAAGCTTACATCATACAGTGTGCTATGAGGGAAATTTTGCCTGGACAGCGGCACTGCGGCCTAGTTTTATATCGAATTCAAACTGCCAAGGGACCTTTTTCGTGCACGCCAATGCAGTGTGCTATGAGGGAAATTTTGCCTGTACAGCGGCACTGCGGCCTAGTCTTATATCAAATTCCAACTGCCAAGGGACCTTTTTTGTACACGCCAATGTGTAAACGGGGCCTTGGTTTTTCATCCCATTGAACGACTAGACAGCTGTCCTTATCAGGCCCTCCGTCCTGCACCACTGACATGGGGAAACCACGCCGGAAATCCTGATGAACTTTCTCAACCAACACCGTGATCGAACCCACAACCTCCAGGATAGCAAGCCAGCATCTTACTCACTTAGCCACCGTGGCTCCCTACAATGTTAGAATGGGGTTTAATGTCCTACTTTCTGTACCCACCAGATTAATAAAGACAGGAGTTTTTAGATAGATTACCACTATGCATACATGTTTGGATAAACATAATCTTCCTAAATCATTTAGACCGAAAATTTATTTTCTTTAAAATGACAGATTGCCCTTTTCCTTTTCTTCATATGAGATTCTGATAATTTGAGGTCAACCTGTTCCTCAAATTTTAAGTCTAAATTTCGTTAGAGGAGTTTGATCGCTATGGAATCTCAGCCTCTAATTATTTAAGTGGTATCAAATGGACAATACCAGTCCTCTAATTTCCTAATTGAATTTCAACATTTTCTGTTAATAAAGTTGTAGCTCTGGTTGCACTTTGTGAATGCTGTAACCACAAAATTTATATTCATTATTCATATTAATGAAGCAAAGAAGCCTAATGAATTTAAACAATTGATTATTTCTGAACTAGTTATAAATCAAGGAAACAATTTTAGTTTGGCATAAACACATTTCTAGTGATAAACAGTCAAATGTGATCTTTTTCTATCTTTTCAGCTCAAGATCTTTGTTTAAGTGAATCTGGTAGTGACAGTGATTGAGGATTTTTTTACAATGCCTAGAGTGAGGTGTTGTTGAAACTGACTTAGATAAAGACAGTATAACTTACAGAAAAAGTATTGAATTAAGTACCTCTTTGATCGATGCTGTATTTTACCATTCTTTCATAAATGAAGTTGAATTTTCAAGAATATTGCTCTAGGAAATTGTAAAAGTATGAAATAATTGTTTTACTTTATCTTATGTTAAGATGAAGGATAACCTATTTACTTTAAACTTGTGTTGTTAATCTTGCTATGTGATTATTGATAAAAAATCTTGTGCTTACTCTTACTGCAATCTTCAACCAGTAGCATTGGCTTCTGAAATCCGAGTCCAGGTGTTGTACATGAGGTAGGGTAAGCTTCTGTTTCTACCACTTGAGAACACAATATAATATCAATTTTTAGGGTGCAGAACAGAGGTTGTAAATTATGTCATGTTGATCATGATTCTTTTTCCTATAAGCTCAATTAATACACTTACACTGTAGTAGAAGTAAAAACTATCATATCCTTCTGTCTCTAGTTGACTCCAGATTTATATCAAGTATGAAGCAAGTGCTGTATTAATTTTTCCTCGATTGTGGTGATATTTCATAGAACTGGTGTAAATATTGAATGAATCTTTGAGTGATAGTGTATTTATGTTATTACGAGTGTATATATGTGTAATGTAAATGGATCTTGGGATATTATTTGATTTGATGTTCCTGAAAAAAAAATGGTTGTTAAAATGTTGATATTGATGAAATGTTCTTTATAAAATGTTGATTAGAATCAAATAAACTTTTTATTCTCTTGCTAATAATTTGTGTTAATTATACTTTCAAAGTAAATGCCTGTTGATTTTAAAACTTAATTCAGTAAATAATGCCAGATTTCCTTCAATATCCATCTAATTGTTGAATGTTTTTTGCCAATCAGAAATATGAACCTTTTTCTATATGGGAAAATCTTTGTAGCATGGTCAAAAGTAAAGTTTTTTATATGAGATCTGATGAACCGTTCTTAGTTCTTGCATAGTTCGTATGTCATTGTATGTAACGAATCCACAGGGTAGATCAAAAAATTGGATTATTACTATCTTAAACTGAATAAAATTTAATCCCCTCATCTTCACCTGTATCATGTGTTACTCCCAATATGATATGAACTGACTATTCTCTGAAATATAAGATGTTGAACTTTGCCCCTCCCTTTAAGTCTTCACATAACCCTCAGTGGAAGTGAACAATTACCACCCAATCTACCCTCCTTTTGGGCAAAACAACCTTATTTGAACAGATCTGAATATGTATAACCCACTATCGCTTGTTAAAGATGCAACAAAAGAGAAATCGTCTTCAGCCACCAGTCCTTCTAAGCTGACATGGCGTGGCGTCATCATTACTAGGAAAATGATGACCGGATAGTTCCTTTTTAATTTTTTTGAAACAGGTCTCATCCATGGTTACAAATCCGGGCAAAAATACTATCAGGATATGCTTCAAAACATCGCAGATTGTCACAGGACATCAGGAATCTGACACGTTTCTGATCCGCAGTCAAAAGCATTGGCACCCATCTTGCAGAATTTTTGTGACTCCCAACTTAGCGATAATGTGCTCAACCCTCTCAGTGATGACCGCAACACTGGCAATATTTCGAGTGGTCAATCATTGATCAGTCATGCACCCAGGTAAAGTTTTGCTGAATGGTTGCCGTTTATGGCCTTCCAGGATGTGGGTCTTCGTCAAGGATCGCTCTGCCACGCTTAAATTCCACAGCCCACATCTTTACTGTGGAAAAGGAAGGGACATCATCCTCTTGCTGGTAATGTGCTCAATCGTCTCATGAGAGATGCCCACAACACTGGCAAGATGTTGAGTGGTCAATTGTCTATCAGTCATGCACCTGGGTAATGTTTTCTTGAAGGGTTGCTGTTGATGACCTTCCAGTACACGGGTCATCGTCAAGGCTCTATCTCATCCCAAACTTAGGCTGCCTATCTACAGCTAGCTCCGGCGGGAAGTATGACGTAGATGGGTCGCTGCGTGCAGTATGGGCTCTATCTGCCACGCTTAAATTCTACAGCCCACTTCTTTACTGTGGAAAAGGAAGGGGCATCATCCTCTAAGTGGAGACCATGTCTGTCAGCGCAGTGAGCCAAAATGGGCATTCAGGCAGCTGAGAAAGAAATAGGATTTGTTAATAGTTCAAAATGGATGATAGTCAGGGGAATGCCAGTAATAAGGTACGATTATATAAAAAAAAAAAAAATACAAAACTAATTTCAACAAATTGTTTATTTATATATAAGAAAACTTTCCTGCTAAACACAATGAATGAAATAGAATTCACTGTGTCTAAAGTTCTACATTAATTATAGTTTGAACAATAGGGCAGACAGCCACATTGTTCAGATTTCATTATTATGGTATTATAAGTATGACCACATCAATTGTTTTTAACAAGAAATAAATACTTCTAATTTACCTTCTAAATATATTACCATTCATTTAACTGTCGCCACTGAAATTTTAGCCAGACAAGAGAAAAGCTATCATGATAATGTTCTGACCAGATCTAAATATTTTGATTTGGAAACACTGTAGGTATATTGGTTTTCAATAAGACAAGACCTCTATGGTGGTTTATGTTTCTTTAAACTAAAGCTAATATATAATATATATATTTCCTGGAGTGGGTGATCTTCATACAATCACAAAAGAACACCATTTTTGGCCTACTCATAACCCTATATATTGTGCTAATCCCATGATTATAAGACATAATTGGAAAGGCTAATTTACAAGTTGACTAAATGCCTGTACATAATATTATATATAATATAATAACATGAATATATTTTAATATATACGGATCAAATGACACTGTTATTATAATATATAGCAGTAGTGTGGTTGCAGTCACAGGAGCTTGTATCAAGCACTAGTAATACCAACTCCATAGTACAGTAGTGCCACAAACAAATGTGAAATCAGGGAACCGAATAGTATTCTACCATGGACATTTGGTATCATCACTGATATATTAATTATGTTACCAGCTCCTGTGTTTGCAGTTATAACAAGTGTTTCACCAACTAATTTATCGCCTTATATAAACAATGATGATGTGTTATCTTGCATAGGAAGCTCTCTACGGCTTGAACATTGATCAAAATTTCTTAAATGAAAGTGCAAGAAAAAACATGCTATTACGCTAATATTTCTATGTGTATGAGCAGAATTTGGGGTCTGCAACTACATTATATTAACTCTCTAAAGTTAACTCATGGACTTACAAAATAAAGGCAGAAAAATGACAAATTCTTAATCTGAAATAAATTAAAATTAAAGTTTGCAAAATATCTAATAATGCCTAGGTGAAAACTCCTACTTTCTAAAGACTATATTTAAAGTATTAAAATGTTGTTATAGATAGCCTTGAATTATATATATATACAAGTCATTCAGACCAAGGAAAATGAGTTTGTTGGCTTTATAATCTTTAAATGGAAGTTTTATTTGGTATTTCAACTGATACAGTGATATGTGAACATCAGGATTTAGGGAATACTATATATATATTTATTATAAACAAACTAGAAACAATAATATAAGACTATCTATATACATGAAACTGTACAAATATTAACCATATATAGAATATACACTATGAACACCTCCATATACTATACACTGAGGTAAATAAATATCAAATCACAAATTGGCATCTATAAATAATGGTATTAATTACATCTTGGTTTAATAAATTAAACATTCTATATGCTTAATATTACCATATCTTTGGTAAAATTTTACGACACTTCTATCCACCCCCATGATTTGACTCTGAAGATACCTTTCTGATTTCAGGTGTTTTTGGGTTCTACTTCTGGAACATTTTGAAAATACTTACCCTCACCTGATATTGGGGAATTGTGATTCCTGGGTGAGTCTTGACAAGAAGAGTGACCAAACAGATCCCCCAAAAACATCTTCAACTAGCCTGCATGTTCACACTAAATAGAGGTGTTAGATTAAAACGCTATTGCAAAATGCAAGGAACCAGTGAAAACAGTTTCAGAGTCTCCAATACTATCTCTCTGTTGCCACACATTAAACATTACCAATGTTACTAATAGTTACAATATCTTGTGTAATTCCAAGATGTAATCATTATTTAATGCAGTAGCAGGTACATCATAGTCTAAACTGTGTTGGTCAAAAATATTTTATACTCTAGGAGGGAAACAATAACAAGATGGACTTTTAAACATAAAATCTCATTTTAATGAGTTAAATAAAAATACCAATTACATCACGTCTAATAGTACAGAATGATTACATTCTATATACCCCATCATATTAACATGTAAATCTTCAGCCAATTGGATCATCAGTTAATAAGTATCTTACGGAAGACTAAACCGAAGACAATCTTTGTACTTTCAGTCAGTTAAACAGATATTTATTTTATAATTTCACATCAAGTCAAATACAACAAAATAAGGCTTTTATTATGTTAAAATTCAAACAAAACAAATCTACCGCTTTATTACAATATTGTACTAAGGTTTACTGCAAGGGTTGATTCAAATACTGATGTGAACTTTGGCCCTATAGCACACATACCCTTTATTTTTAGGTAGTCAAATTATTGTGGAGGGGACATGGCCTTTATTACAGTTTCAAGAAAATTGACAGCTAGGCGATATAATGATCAATAGATATGTCAATCATATGTCACTCTTTGTCTGAAGATCCACCAAGGATTGTCTCATCATGTAAGAAACGTCAGGTATATAGAATGATGTCATACTGTAACCCTAAATCTAAACCATAATGCTGTATATAAATGTGGTGAATACTAATAGCCAATATATGTGTTCTATTTGGTTCAATCAATATCACAACCTTAATTATAATATATTATTACAAAATGGTCAAGTCTGATGATGATTAAAACAACTTTAATATACTTGATATACTGGATGATGATGTAAATAGTTAACTCTAAAACAAGTCTCATGTATACTGATCATATAATGATATAAATGCCTAGTTATCTCTGATACACCAACTCGCATTAATAACATTAAGGAATATAGAATAGATCTACTTTCAAAGTTTCGAATAACTTATAAACTGTTAATCCTTACTTTCCTATAACACCTGATACCACTTCTTATTTATTTCGGAATCTCACTTACAACTTTACGACATTTAAATAATTTGCAAGTATATTTATTTTCAAGTTTTATATTTATTATGGGAAATCATACTGCTACCTTATTAATGTATGTTTTGTGAAATAATGCAAAACATCTACCAAATTAATCTTTTAGTTGCATTTAGTAACCCAATAGAGTAATGAACTATAACACATACTAATTTATTTAGGTGATGCTTCAAAGAGTATTCTCTCAACATTAAGGATTCATTATGTCAGATTTAGATCAAGAGCTGTCCGTTTTTGCTATAATAAATAGTTTAAAAATAGATAATGCAAAATGAATATATTGAAAATTTCATTTAAATTACTTTATCCTGTGCCAAGTTATCACTGTTTGTAGTTTTGACACGATGTGTACAGTACTGGTACATTGGAGACTTAAACTCACTCCTCCATTTTTAAATTAAATCATTATATGATCAAACCATTCTAATCCAGTTCAAATCTTGAACATCAGATGGCATTGAGAGTTGATTATGGTCATGTCATGTTAATAAATGACTAATAATTTATATAACATTTAAGGCCTAATGAAAGACCTGCAATAGGCAAAATTAGCTATTAATTTAATATCTTCAACAGGCTATTAATTTAATAGTTGTTTTCCCTAAGTATGTGTTACAGTTCATTCAATGAACTGATTTAATCAAACAATAAGTTCATAGTTCTACCAAATAGTTTGATTAAATCAGTTTTCATAGTTCTACCAAATTTACTGCAAGTAAATTTATGCTTGTATACTATAGGTTATGCTATTGTCAATTTCTAGTTTAAACATTTACTTTTTATATTAGGAAATCACATTGGAATTTTATTTATGTATGTTTTGTGAAATAATTTTAACATTTATAAAATTGTTTAATTAAATTGGTTACTGGTAGTGCTGTATATATTATGCTATTGTCATATTTTCTAGTTTATTCTTCTAGGGTTAATTCATTCTGTGTTGCTGCCGTGTTTTACCTTCAACCATTTGTGTATAATACTGAACGAGACAATAGGCTAATATATAAATAAATAGATAAAAACAATTAATAAAGGCAAACACCACACATGAAAGCTACAATTCTATTATAAAACAAAGTATATATTTGTTGGAAGTAAAGTGCAATGAAAGACTAAGGAAATATTTTGAGTATATACCAGATAAGTAAAACCTTTGGTAAATTAAATATGAAGAGACCAATATATAACTGAACATGTTAATTTACAGTCTAAAAAATAAAAGGAGACATTAGAATTTTATAATGTTTGAAACAATGAAGGAAACAAATTCATTTTCGAAACTTTGGGGAATGTTTTCTTTTTAAGAAATAGGAATGGATATACCAGATCTATTTGGATTATAAAGAATTAAATGTATATGGATGAATCAAATAATTACCCTGACCCAAGAATTATTTGAATGTGGGGCTGAGTGACCAGAGTTATATCCCTTGACACAGCAAGACACTAAAGCTGCCCATCATTCAAACTAAGAATATGCCAAGCTACCAAGCTAATGATTTTAACAGAATTGTGCAAACCAGTGAATACAGGCAACTTTAAATTGAATTTTAGCATAATAAAACAAATGATTTTTTGATGAAACAGTGGAGAGGAAATATGTATTATTCATTGATGCCTAAAAGATGCATTAATACACAATAGTGAAATTTTACCTTCTAATCTATGTTTTAATAAAGTGTAAAAAGAAAGTAGATTTTAAAAGTTTGTTTTAAACATGTGATGCAATAAAAACTATAGAAAATATAACCACTAAAATGTTTAAAATAGTCTTTATATGATAAAATGCTGATTTTCTATGAAAAAATGTTATTTTTTGTGTGCTACATTATAAGTTCAGTGTTAAAATAGATATAATTCTAACAGTAAAAATATTGCTTTAGGTACATATATTATCAATAACCCTTTTCCCTTTAAAATAAAACTGGTAATAAAAATAATAATCAAAACAAACATAATAAACCCTGAATTTGTCTGAATATAAAATCTATCGACTAGAATCATAAATATCAAATTTTTACGAAAACAAACCTAGAATTTTTCCAAATGATAATATAATCAATTTTGATTTCTTGCTTAATAAGGATTAAAATGAAAGTAGATAAATTTGAATAAATTAACCCAAAAATGAAAATAAATAAAAATGAGGTGGAATTAAAAATATAACATAAAATCAAATGATTAAAGTCCAAAAAGGAGGAAAAATTATTGCACTGCCACGCAACCATTCACTTGGTTCTAAAAAATAGATTGATACTCCACAGCAGGTTGCCGCCGAACACATCCATTGAATATAAACACATAAAGATGTCATCACACTTCACAGCAATGTCTACAATTTGAATAAACAAAGCGCATTTTATACGCATAATTTCATTGTCATCACATAATCGCATATATAACGCATAAACAATATATATATATTATAATAATAACACAAATCTACACCATTGTGTTTCTCATATCTACACCTTCTGGTAGTCCTAATTGTCTCTGCTGCTCTGCTGATAACCTGCCGTCTGCCTGATCACTTTCAACCTCACCTGATTGGCTATCTACACTATGTGTGAGTTCTGATTGGATGGATGGATGAGATGCGAATTGATTGGATGATTGAGATACTGGTGGGACTATATTTGCCTGTGATTGGTTGTATGGAGAGAAAGAGAAGGAATGACGTGTAGGTGGAGGAGGAGGGGAAGGGGAGTTTGCTGGTAAATCTGGATATTGTTGATGTTGCCATTGCAATCGGTCATCGAACTTGATAGAAGGTACACCAGGCTGAAAAAATAGTTTTAGAGATTTTTGGACACAGACCAATAAAAGGATAATAAAATGGATACAAACAAAAATATTGAATAATAAACAATAATACGAAGGCATTGAGAGGTTTTGACAAGGCAGCATTCATATTCCAGTATACAAATTGAAGAAAATGAACTCAGAAACCAATAAAAATATTTAACCTAGAAGATCTTTAATTACCTGATCTGGAGTTTGTAATGGAGATAGCTGGGAGGGGGGTGGGGGGAATTCATAATTTCCATTATCATAATCAGGAGGGAAAGTGTCGACAGGGGGAGGAGGAAATCCATCTGGATCAGATGGTCCTGGGGGCGAAGGTAATTCTTCTTCTTTCACTTTGACTTTTGGGTCGGTTTGCAGTTGAAGAATACGTAGAATCATGGAGATGTCTGAACTCATTTTATTCTCAAGTCTGGTCAATTGTCTGAAAAATAAATTTTTATCTTATCAAATAGACAGGATATTGGTAACAACACAAACTATGTCAGGCAGGTCATGAGGTCCGGTAGGCCACCACTCCTCTAATAATCTTTAAATGGCATTTAGTAACTGAATAGAGTAACAACAAAAAGACATACTTAAGGAAAACAGCTACTAGTGTATTTTTAAGGTGACGTTTCGTATTCTCTCAACGTCATCAATCTTAAAAATACACAAGTATGTGTTTTTATTCCTACTCCTCTAGTTCTTGTCCCGTACAAGTGGGGGATCGAAACCACATCATTTGACTTAATAACAGACCTTATGATCTGAAGCTCAGAGGACTATTCGGCCACCAAACCCGCCCTGGACTAAAGGTAGTGGTTCATGTTAATATTAATAAAAAAACTTACCTCGCTAATTCCTCTAGACGTTTTTCTACTTCTACTGGTGTAGATAGAGGATGATGACCAGCTGTATCAGATACTATAATGGGTAATGGGGGAATAGCATGGCCCCCATCATCAAATTGGGAATGGCTGGAAGGACTTGACACTGGTAGCGTCATACTGGACAATGATTTAGGAACACTGGAACTAGATGTTACTTTATGTTGAGGTTCTGGACTAGCACTTTGTTCTTCTAATAATGGTGCTGTCTCCTGACTTTTCTTACTACTTTCATATCGTCCAGTAACGGCATTGACCAAAGAATTCACGCCCGATAGAGCACCAGCTGTAATAAAATATATACAAATATTCTTCAGTAAATACTGATAAAATTTGTAAATAAATAAACAAGATATAAATAAGACATGTTTTAATATGGTAATAAAGTTGTTAACTACTTCTACCATCAAACCTGGGTTCTTATTCCATTTTGAAATGAACCAGCCAAAATTGGGTCAAATGTTGACCCAGTAGGAAATAGATTTATTATAAGCTTCCATTCTTTTTAATATAACCAGACTTCAACAAAAATAATTCTTGGTAATTTGTTTTGGAGAATTTAATTTCTAATGTATGCGATTGCCACAAGAATAATGACAAATAGGTACACCTTTTAAAATCTTCCATATTTACTTCCCGTACCGGCTTGAAATTCATGTCAGAAATATTCCTGAATAAATTACTGACTTCATTTATTCGATGAAACGTTCATGTCTTGCTTGATCAGTCGATCTAAAACATAAGCATTTTTCTACTATTGCCAGTATCAGAATATACTGTAGTCAAAATAAGCTTATTCGGCTTCCACGGCATTTCTTCATAACACAATATGTATATTTTTGTCTATCACGTAACTTGCAATGTTTTTATTCATTCATCGACGATAGACAAATGGCACAATGATCATGTGACAATTGAAATTGCTTTAAAATAAAATTCTGTACGACTATGCCATAAGCCTTCAATAATAACAACAATATTTTAAGCATGTGTATAATATGAAACCAGCGGCTGCCAGGGAGGGTACGAACACATTTTCGAGAGATGGATAGAGAACAAGCTAAGAAGAAAGTGATTTTTCCTACAATCAAGGGCCATAATTCAGGAAATTACAATTCGATATGTGCAAATATCGAAAGGAACCGAGATCTTTGTGTTATAAACTTACATTTCAAGTTTCAACAAAATCGGATAAAAATTGTGACTTCTATAGGGTCCACAACTTTGATATACCCTATTTTTACGCTATTTGAGAACGAAGGTCGGCCATTTTATCTGTCAGTTTTGGGTCGATTTTCACGAAATTCAAACTCAGTCGTCCTTAGGGTGTAACGGTGATATAATAATACGTTTTTTTAAATCGGATAAAAATTATGACCTCTATAGGGTCCACAAGCTAAAAACGCGATTTTTCATACAATCAGGGGCCATAATTCAGGAAGTTACGGTCCGATAGGCGCGAATATCGAAAGGAACCAAGATCTTTGGGTTATAAACTTACATTTCAAGTTTCAACAAAATCAGATTAAAATTGTGACCTCCATAGGGTCCACAACCTTGATATACCATATTTTTACGCTATTTGAGAACGAAGGGCGACCATTTTGTCTGTCAGTTTTGGGCCGATTTTCACAAAATTCGAACTCAGCCGTCCTTAGGGTGTAACGGTGATATAATAATACGTTTTTTTTAAATCGGATAAAAATTATGACCTCTATAGGATCCACAAGCTAAAAACACGATTTTTCGTACAAACAGGGGCCATAATTCAGGAAGTTACGGTCTGATATGCGCAAATATCAAAAGGAACCGAGATCTTTGGGTTATAAACTTACATTTCAAGTTTCAACAAAATCGGATAAAAATTGTGACCTCTATAGGGTCCACAACCTTGATATACCATATTTGAGAACGAACGGCGGCCATTTTGTCTGTCAATTTTGGGCCAATTTTCACGAAATTCGAACTCAACCTTCCTTAGGGTGTAACGGTGATATAATAATATGGTTTTTTAAATCGGATAAAAATTATGACCTCTATAGGGTCCACAAGCTAAAAACGAGATTTTTCGTACAATCAGGGGCCATAATTCAGGAAGTAACGGTCTGATATGCGCAAATATCGAAAGGAACCGAGATCTTTGGGTTATAAACTTACATTTCAAGTTTCAACAAAATCGGATAAAAATTGTGACCTCTATAGGGTTCACAACCTTGATATACCATATTTTTATGCTATTTGAGAACGAAAGGCGGCCATTTTGTCTGTCAATTTTGGGCCGATTTTTACGAAATTCGAACTCAGCCATCCTTAGGGTGTAACGGTGATATAATAATACGTTTTTTTAAATCGGATAAAAATTATGACCTCTATAGGGTCCACAAACTAAAAACGCGATTTTTCGTACAATCAGGGGCCATAATTCAGGAAGTTGCGGTCAGATATGCGCAAATATCTAAAGGAACCGAGATCTTTAGGTTATAAACTTACATTTCAAGTTTCAAATAAATCGGATAAAAATTGTGACCTCTATAGGGTCCACAAACTATAAACATGATTTTTCGTACAATCAGGGGCCATAATCCATGAAGTTTCGATCCGATACATGCCAATATCGAAAGCAGCCGAGATCTTTTGGGGATAAACCTATATTTCAAGTTTCGTCAAAATCTGATAAGAATTGTGACCTGTAGAGAGTCCACAAACAATTGTGGAAGGACGTCCGGACGGACAGTGGCGACGGCATAATACGTCCACATGAAAATGTGGGCGTATAAAAATCATACAGGGTTCCCGCGGCTTCGTCAAACATTTTTTCAAGGATATTCAAGGATAAATATACGTCAAATTCAAGGATTTTCAAGGACATTGTTAGCCTAAAGTTACAATTTTTCATCTTAAAAATAACCAAAACATTACCAACTATCGTTATAATCTCATATTTAAAAGGAATTGAAGACATTTGAAACAAAATTAAGGATCTCAACTGAAATTCAAGGATATTTTCCTATTTCCGCGAAATTCAAGTATATTCAAGACCTTGAAAATTAAATTTTAAATTTAAGGATATTCAAGGATTTTCAAGGACCGCGGGAACCCTGTCATAACGGCAAACACTATTTAAAACTGGTTTATTGACCCAATTTCAACCATATCTTATATCATCGGAATTCAGCATTGAAAATATTAATGACTGTTTCTCGGTGTATTTGATGTTCTATCAGGGGATTACATTCAATGGAGATTTAAATTTACCTAACAACTTGTCAGTGAATCTATCAATGTATGATTCAGTTATTATTTTAATATCTACCAATACCTGGAATTCATATGGAGTGTCAAAGACACATGATTCGCTAACCATGCCAAGATCGTCTTCTTTCACCATGTGGTTTATTTTTACAAAGGCAGCTTACTGAACCTGAATAATCAGCAAGCTTGTTTTGTTTTTTTACTGGATTATCGCAATTAAAGGTAAAGGTGCTAATTACTCGGATTATGAACCACATGGCCGATTCTTACTAAGGTATAACATCAAACATCAATCGGCTAAAGCCAACTAAAAGCAGCCGATTAAGAAAAGTGCGTCAAACTAACCTGCTATTGTGGAGAGCCCTGTAGATGATCGTGCTGCACGTGGATCTTTAAAATCAAAGTTAGCTGGTGTAACATCCATTCCTGCTTTCGCAGGTGAAAATTCTAAAATACCTGCCCCACTTTCTCTCACATCTTCTTCACTTGACTCAAACGACATTGATATGACAGGTCCATCCTCTCTTTCAATACGATGACGACCGATATGATTGACACGGTGTGGGCGGAACTTGTAGTTATTCTGGACATCTTCTGTAAAATAGATATATATAATTATTATATCATGTTATAATAACAAATAATACCTCTAAATATATGTATCATGAAAATAAATGTTACTTTTATCTAGAAGTAAATTAGAATTATTAAACAAGATTAGGTAGTTTATACCCTTGACAGTGATAATAACCAATTTATCTGCTACAAGCAGAAATGACAATTTTTGCGCACATTTTATTAACTCAAACATACTTTTAGTTAAAATCAAGGCTTGATATGGTAAATGAGTATCATCAGCCATTGATGAGTACCAATAACATCACATACATTAGTGTCATTAAAATCGCCTATATCAATATTTACATGAAAAAAAACACGAAATAGCACACAATTTTTGCCAAAAGAATTGAAGTGTTGATTCAAGTTGTAAGGTGTGTATCACCCAATAATTTTAGGTCCGTTTATACAGCCAATGATCAGATATAGATGATTTGTGTTCTGATGTTGACAGTTTAGGTCCAAAATTTCCACTTTAGTACAATAGCATTGTATGGACCAAGAACCGAACACAACATCTTCACCGCCATTTTGGTGTTTTTTTGGGTTTTTTAAACAATATTTTTATTCACATTGTCTGAATGGGACTGGGGAACAGGCTTAGCCTATGTAAAACCCCTCTCCCTTGGTGTTGTGATGTCACATAAATTGTCCAAGGAACAAGCGTACCATGTTTCATGTCGATCGTACTTGAATTTTCAGAGTCCTAGGAATTTGTTTTTTTGAAGAGTGTCACCTTAAGAAGAAGAACAAGATGAGTAGTTCCTAATCCAAACCACACCACATGAACTCAATTCAACACTTTATTTTGACTTATTGATTTAAATAATACCATTTACATGCTTGAATACTGATCAATCTCCACCATTTTCATATCTGCCAAATAATAAACAATACAATATAGGAACCTGCCTCTATTGTATTTGGTGATTATTTTACTGACAGACAAAAAAATGGTGGAGAATACTGATACAAGAGCATAACAGAAACTTTCTACAATAACTAAAATCAACTAGATTATCTATAAGATTAAATGAGTAATAAAAAACTAAAACAAAGTATGTCAGAATTAACAAATAATGTTCTTAATTTGGCAAAATGGTTTTTAATAGAAACTTTCTATCATGGAGGGCAACATCCTCAAGGTCTTCAGAATTCTATGCTTCTGCAAAAGAAGTATAGAAAATTGTGACAGCTATGTAAAATGTTCATCAGCGATGCACGGTCAAATAAAAGTTGAATGCTGACCTGTTTCACTGACCACACTATTTTTTCACACAATTCTCAATCTATTTCTTGCAGAATATGTAAAAAGTTTCTGTATCACATGAGCTGTAAAATCAGCATTGTTATCACCATGTAGCCTTGACTACCACAGACTGAAGATGCGACATGATTTGCCAAAGAACCACATGTAAGAAAGGTTCCATGCATTAATGTTTCTACAACCAAGGTGTCAGATATTAAGAAATGAGTCCTAGTCGGATATCCAATGAAATGTAATATTAAGAGGAAGGGGAATAAATAACCTATATTTGTGTTGACTAGTGAATTAAATATATAACAGGAACTAGGATTCTATAAGCTTTATTTATGTATTAGTAAAGCAGTTCCTAAGTATACCACATTCTACCCTATTTACCGAGGAATGGGATCTTATGTTTTTTGTCAAATAGAAAGAAGTAGGTATTTGATTTCTATTAAAGAAATTTGAGCAGGATGGGTGGATACGTTTGGCAATCAGTTTGATTAATATGTTAAACAGAACATAATTTTTAATTATGGGATATTCTAAACCATGGCTGGAAATAATAACTGATCGGACACAAACGAAGTCCGATTGAATTTCGAAACTTGTCAGGTTAAACTTCCTAACGGTCTTTCATTTTGTCCGAGGAAAAGGAAATATTTATTGGCAGAATTTCGCCATTTTCGGAAAATGGAAGTACGGTAGACTGCTACCCTTCATGAATTTCTAACTTTACTTGCTATCACAGCTTTATATTTTATAACTTGCATGTCACAACCCATGATCGGAAAATACACATAAAACGTCTATTATATTACTTTTTTATCTGAAAAATGTCACAGTCCAGTCAATCAACCATGTGGGCTTGCTTCTATGGTCGTAGTCTCGGAATTCCATGTGTTGTCACAACACCCACCCACCCATTAGTCAATAGAATAGATCTTGATAGACTTTGTGTTAACCCAAATGTCAGAATATTATGTCCGACTGAAAATTTGACATGTCAAGTAGAATGTTCATCCAGCCTCACATAGTGTCAGACACACATTTGAAAGTTATTTCCAGGCTTGAGCATGATGTTTCGTCAAGTATCCACTTATTGTTATCAATGATGTTCCAACATCAATATGGGGATTTGGCAGTTAAGTGTGTTTGTCTGATTAGTAAACTTGAAGATGAATATATCAGAATGTGTATTATATATATTGACCTCAAATTTACTAAATGTCATTGTGCTTGATAACGATAAGAGGATACTTGTCAAAATATTGTGCTTTTAGAATAAAACCAGTGATTGATATCAAATAAAAATTGTGTTCTGTTTAATGTATACCAGAATCACTAAATGCCACTTAAAGATTTGATTAATATGAACTTTCTGAAGTTGTTTAACAGTTTTTCAGTTCATAGACTCACGTTGCTAGCATGAACAAACTGTATCCTATGTATCTATCCATTGTAGTTAAAGTAGACTTCTTACAGACTATGAAATCTGATTATGAAATATTTTATAAAATTTAACTTAAATCAAGTAAGTAACAACTAAAAGAGCAATAGTTAAAAAAAAAAAAGAAAGAGAAATGAAAGTGTATACAAAGCTATATACTGTGCAGCGGTGAATGTGGTATATAATATATATAGGTAAATATATATATTTATATATATAAATATATTAGTTGACCTCCACCTGACCTGATAAAACCCTGGTAGGAATATCATCTTGAAGACCAATTCCTTCAGAAATAATACAACATATAGAGAACATATAGTATACAATAATTATTAAAAACAGAGATTTCACGGTACACCAACATGCAAATTACAATATTTCTTATAATACAGTCTAATTGCAAATACTTTGCCTTGTTGGTATAGGATCACGTTGTAGGCCTTCTCCTTGGGTCCATTACTACTTAAACTATCCTCAGCCAGGATGACGTTATCAGAGTTATTTTACTACATTTCACAGTTTGATAACAATTACTTGCAATTTAAATGGTGAGATGTGGCTACTGCAATTAAAGCTCAAACCCTACTAAAGATCTGGCTATGATCTGAATACTACAATTATAGCCACAAACTTACTCAAAATATGGCCATGATCTGAATACTATGACTATAGCACCAACCCTACTGAAGATATGGCTATGATCTGAATATTATAACTATAGCATCAACTTTACTTAAGACATGGCCATGATCTGAATACTATGACTATAGCATCAACTTTACTATGGCCATGATCTCAGTGCAGTATTATAGCCCCCCAACCCTACTCAAGATATAGTCATGGTTTGAATATTATAATAATAGCCCCATCCTTACTAAAGATATGGCCATATCTCAGTGCTACAATTATAGCCCCAACCTTACTAAAGATATCACCATGATCTCAGTGCTATAATTACAGCCCCAACCTTACTAAGGATAAAACCATGATCTCAGTGCTACAATTATATCCCCAACCTTACCAAAGATATCTCCATGATCTCAGGGCTATAATTATACTCCCAACCGTATCAAAGATGTGGCCATGATCTCACTATTATAATCATAGCCCCAACCATACTGAAGATATGACTATGATCCCAATACTATAATTATAGACTCAACTAAACCAAAGATGTGGCCATGATCTCAGTGGTATAATTCTATCCCGAAACAAACCAAAGATGTGACCATGATCTCAGTGGTATAATTCTATCCCGAAACAAACCAAAGATGTGGCCATGATCTCAGTGGTATAATTCTATCCCGAAACAAACCAAAGATAGGGCCATGATCTCAGTGCTATAATCATAGCCCGAAACAAACCAAAGATGTGGCCATGATCTCAGTGCTATAATCATAGCCCGAAACAAACCAAAGATGTGGCTGTGATCTCAGTGCTATAATCATAGCCCGAAACAAACAAAAGATGTGGCTGTGATCTCATGGTGTGACCAGGGTCTCCGTACTATAATTACAGCCCCAAGCTCACTGAAGATATGGCCATGATATCAATAATGTAATTATAGCCCCACCTATACCAAAGATGTGGCCATGATCTCAATACTATAATTATAGTCCCAACCTTACTGAAGTTGTGGCAATGATCTCAATGTTATCATCATAGCCCCAACCTTGCCATAAGTAGTAATTGTCCCAGGAGAAGGCCAATATGACAAGACAACTAATTACAGTTGTTTTCACAATAATATTACTTCATTTTGAAGATTTACTCCCATTTATCCAATATTTCATCAGCATGCACCACAATAACTGTACATCCACAATAGATAGCTAGAGGCCAATCAAAAGTTATTTTAATTCATTTTTACTTTTATTTACTGAGCAGAATAACAACACCAAAATCTGTTTATTGGATCCACTGTTTAATTTTTTGAAGAAGGGGACCAGACAGTGTTAGTGTTACAGTATATATATAATAGGACTTGTATATGGCGTTTGTATTATGTTGAGCTCAATTTATATATGACAGTATTGGGATTTATATATGACAGGTGCATTCTGTTGAATCAATAACAATGCTGTATTTAGCTATTTACCTGTTGAGCCTACTGAATCTCTTTGTGGTGATTTACGTATAGATCGTCTATATCGTATACTATGACGAGGGTTATATTCATCATCTGGTACACGTACAACCAATATTTCCTTAAAATACAAGTTATAAATGAACAATGCATGGTAACTTCATAATAGATATTCTGTTTCTGTGATGTATCACATTAGTATTGTATCGTTTAGCCATGATTACCATATAGCTCCTAGATTTGGATTATGAAATCTATCTGGTAAAGGACAGGGTATGACCAACTGTCTCTAAAAAAAAAACCTGACACCATTTAAACTGTCAGTTGTATATATGTATACCAAGTTGGACTGAGTATATCTATGAAATAAAATAACATATAGAATATATGACTGGACAAAATACATGCTTACAGATACGCGTTAGATTACTCTTTCATATTTGAATAGTGTAGCAGCCTTATGTATTTTCATTCAAAAATATGGTGTTCTACCATCACTTCCATACTTACATCTCTTAGATCAAAGGTTATTTCTAGATTTTGAACAAAATGTTCCGCAAATTCTGGATACATATCTAATATTTCTAGTAGATCATCTCGGTGTATTTTGTGTAGATCACAGTAAGTCAAGGCACGAACATTACAACTAGATTTTCCCACCGTCTCATGCTTACATAGATTCTCACCAAAAACATCATCTTTACCTGTACCAACAAATTATTTCATATTGACATTACACAATTATCAGTAGATTCAGTTTCAATCTAAGAAAAAATTTTAATATTTACAAAATAATGCAAAGAAATGAATGGAGATGCATAGACATCTATTTATTTTCAGAAAAGTGAGAAACCGTAACTGTTGGGGTGTCTTTATTGTGCACTGTCAATGTGTAGGCATGACCTGGGTTTTTCATAAGCTGGCCAAAAGTTCTCATCATCATGGTAATAATACATATATGATAATATAAATTTAATACAGGACTAAGAAAAAAAGACAGAGTAGATTTGTTTGGTATGCAACAGACAATACATCAACCTTCAAACGCAAGTCTTTCAGGGATTATTACTATCAAGTGGGAAATGGTGCAAGCAAATCCTATGCTATTAACATTTTTCTTTAGGAACAAGAAGTGTCATTCTATAACCATGGTATATGTTTACTTTTTTTTGTAAAAGAATACCTTACTTTTTACGAATTCTATTTTAATTGGGAAATTCAAGTGCTATACTTTTGTAATCATCATTAATTATCTTAACATAGCCACACAAATACTCTTATACTTTCCTTTATCCTGACGAAACTTACCTAAAATAGCTACAACTATATCATCTCTAAGTATTTCTATGGATCCTCTTGCTACAAAGAACAGGGCTGTTAGAACATCTCCACGGTGCACCAGTGTATCTCCCGGAGGTACATGAGTAGTTTTAAATTTCATAGACAAAGCACGCAGGCAGCCAGGGCTTGCCCCTGCAAATATAAAAGGGCGGGTTTCTACGAAATTAGTTATTGCTATTCAATCAGATTAAGTTTATAGTATAATAAATATGGGAACGTATCAAAAAGAAGGATGTAATCAATAACAATTTGCACAGTTTTTCACTATGATTTTAACTAAACAGATAACAGGCAAATAAAATTTACTATTTATCTGCATACGGTCCTTTAAAGGTTCGGAAGCAAATGGTGATCAAGATTGTAGGACCCTAGTTAAACCATCTCTCAGTAATAAACAGTAATATTGTCCTATGTATTTCTAGTTCAATCAACAAATGTCATTCAAACAGTATATGGTTGACATTGGCAGTAGTAAGTAGCACACTGTTAATTAAAGCCCGATAAAAGATGTCATTTTATATGATTATTCAAAATTTACATGCATATATCTATTAACTGGCAGTACCTTTAAATGCTGGACAATTATTGAGTAAATTACGATTAAGATGGAGACATATATCTGCTTGTAAACACTCAGGAAAACTTTTTAACACCTGAAAAAGAAACCCCACAAAAAACTGATTTATTTTAATTGATTTTAGAAAGCACTTAAGTAAGTTTGGTAGTTAGTCCACAAAGTGTCTATATACTTGCTGAATTCATAGTGGTACATGCATGATCATTGCAATTATCAAGTCACACATACAATTAAAAAAGTTACATAAAGCTGTAATGCAAATCCGAACGGCTCAATATTTTCATTTCAAATTACCAGACAAGCAATATCATCACTTGGCATTTTAGATAAACACATTTTTATTCACAATGTCCTTTGAAATCTGGGAGTGCCACTTCAAGTAATCTCAGTACGAGGTGACCAGTAATTTATATCAAAGTTTGTAGTGGTCTTATTAAGTAATCTAGGTGGTCTCAAGTAATCAAAGTATTAGGTGGCCATCAGTAATCCATGTCTGTGGTGGCCTTATAGGTATTCACAAGACTGACTTCAAATAAAGCTGGCTACATACCTGATTCATGTCGATTCCATTTGTATAAGACCAGGCATGTTGGAAGTATTCTTCTAATCGTTGTCTTAAAGGGTTAGGGATTTGATGAAAACGAATAAATTCCTTTATTCGTAACATTTGAGTGTGATATCTAGCAGTGCCTGAATACAAGCGCTGAATAATAGCACTCACGTTACCAAAAATACTCGCATACATAAGAGCTGAAAGAATTGATAAATCATATTTTAGTATATATTTCGTTAACAGTATTATACTCAGGTTCTGAAATGTACAAAATTTAGATTAGAAGAAATCAATCTTTTCAAATCAGAAAAAAAGTATTATTTCATTTTCCATTGGTTATATATTTGTAAAGGGATATATAAACTACACCATTTTTTGTCCCATTTAAGAAAAAAACAAATCAAAGAAGGCTTACTTGGAACTCCATAGACATGTTATTAGTGTATGTATGTGTGTGTGATAGTAGCAATCTAATTAAGGAATCATTCTCAAACAAAACTTCAGCTAAGTTTATTTCTTGTAAAAATTTTGAAATATAGCCTATGATACCCCATAATAATGCATAAAGTTGAACCAATACAAATGCTCTAAAGCATTAAATCCAGAATCATATACTGATCAATCAACACAGCCATTATGAACATTGATCCAGTATGACCTCATTAGTGTACTCAATCCTGTTGTACGAAATTACTTTACCAGTGATACAGGTGGCAACTGATACAGGTGGCAACTGATACAGGTTTTACTGTATTCCAACATTTAGCATGCATAACACAAATTCAGCTTGAAACATTTTGCTAAATCAATTATAGAGAATTGGAACCCTTGTCCACTGCCTCCCTCAAATCAATCAAATAATCAATCAAATATACTTACATCCTATCAACATAATAAGTATAGAAAAAATTTTCTCCGAGTTTGTATTGGGCGAGACATTTCCGAATCCCACACTAGTTAAACTACTGAACGTAAAGTATAAAGCTGTCACATATTTGGATTTTTTAGACGGTCCACTGGAAGTGTCATTTGGTAAATAGAACTGATGAGTTTGGCGAGCTAGTTCATCTAACCATCCAATCTTAGGTTCTTCTAAATAAGGTCGTTCAACATTTCCTATCGCATACCATATACATGCTAACCAATGTGCAATGAGGGCAAATGTTGCCATTAGTAACAATAACACAGCAGCACCATACTCTGAGTAGCGATCTAATTTACGCGCCACACGGACTAAACGTAACAATCTTGCTGTTTTCAATAATCCAATGAGGGTTGTTGTCTGAAAAGAGAAAAAGAAAATGTCATGGATTAGAATATAATAAATTCTATTCTACTTTTATATAGAAAATTCTAAAAAAAAAATTCACTTTTCAAGGTCAAAAAATTAAAGGGTCTCTCCCAATACCGGTAGGTCATTGTTAATAAAAGTAGTAAAAGAGAAATTGGGATTCACTACAAATCAAATCAATGCTTTCAACCTATGGTCACTGTCTACAAACGTCATCATCTGAAAATCTGAAAAACCTATTCACATATATGTAGTCTCCCAAAAAGCCCACACTGAAACATGTTTGTGTTGTGTTCCATTTTTAACTAACTTTAAAAATTTCCATAAATAATTACCATTATTATTCTTGAGAGAATCATGATTGATCCTATGCCCATGTTCTGTCGATTATCAACAGACAATTGGTCGATTATGTGCAGAACACCAGTTGTTTAGAACATGGTTGCATTGCAGGCGGAGTGCAGTGATTAAGATATAGTTGAATTATCTTACCTCATCTGTTTCTGATCCGAACAAAAGGAGATCAAAAGGAATGGCTGCCACGACATCTATCAAAAACCAGCCTTTAAAATAATGTACAGCTATCTTTCCAGGGTGGCTCACAACTTCATCATTCTTATTTACATATGTAGTTCGAAAATTGATGAAAATATCAATTATAAACATAATATCCACAATTAGATCTATAATAGTCATAGGATCAGAGTACCGACTCTCCGCAGAAACATTTTTATTTAGGGATTTTTTCTCCTCACTAAGAAGAAAGGCTGCAGCATAAGGAGTAAATATTGCTGTGTATATCACTAATAATAAGATTATCCAGTCCCACACTGCTTTAAATGGAGAATAATGTAATATGGTACATTGATGTATTCGTTGAGACTGGAGTTTATATTCTGGTATCACGTCTGCCCCCAGGGACAATACCTGAAACATAAAAGACCAGCACTCGTTAAACATGATCATATACATTTTAACACAATAAGCTGAATAATTACTATCTATAAGATTGTGTAAAGATTTCTAACAGAAGACTTGATAAAATTCTCCAATTTGAAAGAACACTTAATATAAGCAAGTTCATAAAATGAAAATTTGTTAGCTAACATGTTCTCTGGATACATATATCATAGTCAGATAATTATCTTTCAAAAATATTCTCTAAATACATCATTGATATTTATCATAAAAAAAAAGGAAAAAATCCTCTGAATACATACATCATAGTCAGGTAATTATCGTTAAAAACCAAAATTAATTACAAATAAAGTAATCAGTTACTATGCCAACACATTAAAACATGACTACAAAACGGAATAAAGAATTAAAGAATATATTGATATATTCAGTTTAGTTAATGATGCAAATATCACAAAATAACAACAGAAACAGTATAGGATTGAACACTGCTAAAGGTACAAATAAACAATCATCTATCTTAAGTCTGGTACTACAAAGAAAAAGTGAAGATCTAAGTTTGCATAAAAAAAAAATGAAGTAAAAAATGGGTATTGCTTTTTTAAACTTTAATTCATAATTTAAAAGTAGTTAGCAGATTGGCTAGAAGTTTAATGAATCTTTAGAAAAAAGTGATTTGAGGACTAAAGCAAAGCACTGACAAAGTATTTTTTTTTCATTTTGTTAATCAAGAGGCCCTATAGTCTGCTCCCATCATTGTCTAAAGAAACAAATACATATTTACAATCAATGTTATATTTCAAGAAGATGTGTGCAGGTACCGGTATATGATTTAATGTTAATTCTATGGAATGCTGATTTAAATGTAAACATTTAATTTGTAAGCTCTGTGTGAGTTCCTTAAATAATTCACGATCGTAAATCAACAATTCAAATAAATAAATGAAACAAGTAAATAAATAGCTTACAGTATTTTGTTCACCCTCCATATAGCACTACAGTATGTAATATATCCACAATAAGGAGTAATCAAACCAATAGTCGTATGTAATTTATACTACAGAAAAAAACTTCCAGCTGCTCGTATTATATCAGTCTTTTTATAACCCTGATTCGTATATTGTATATTGAAATGCCACGGTTACCACATGTGTCTTCAGATGATTGAGAAAAGCAATAAAAGTCACTAAATCTCACTAGCTAATGTAATAACAATTATATATTATTTTGACTAATAAAAATAGTCCTATTTTCACCGTAATCAATTTTTTTATTACCTAGTAACACTAACCCAGACAGTTGGTTTTAATCATTTATGTATCAAGTTTCTCAGTCACTTCAGTTGATTTTAAAATTAAAATAACCAATAACCGACTAATAATTCAAACAAAAGTTTTGATTTTGTATACACATAAAATGGATATATCTTAAAAAATAAATCAGCAACTTTTGTTCCATGTCCTCTTTAAGTAAGGTACAACCTCAGAAATTGAGACAACCATCTGCATAATTTCTTTTATTACAATATATGAGAGATTAATTTAGATTTCTATTCTTTTTTCTGTTTCTTAATTAGAATCCATGATAACGTCATTTTAAATCTTGCTCAGAATCCATGATAACGTCACTTTAAATCTTGCTCAACATTCTATGCTTTTTTCTGTTTCTTAATTAGAATCCATGATAACGTCATTTTAAATCTTGCTCAGAATCCATGATAACGTCACTTTAAATCTTGCTCAACATTCATGTATACTGTATTTTCACTTCTGTTCATATCAGCAACAGAAGAAATAAACATTTATTACACTTGTGTGCATCTCGGCTAATCTTCTAAGGGTGGGCTGTGCACCTTATGCTAGAAAAAAATGTTGATTTGATCTTTTAATTCTCTGGCGTCAAACCAATTTGCTCATCATCCAAAAGGTTAACAACCCAGAATAGCTTTACAAATGGAACTCCATTTAAACAAAGTCAAAAAAGACATTTACTTGAAAGTCTTAATCACATCAGTTATCTGTGTAATGCATTTAAAGATGCATGTTTAATTGATATCAATCCTCAGAATTATCAGCAAGATGAATTAATGATCTCAAAATAGTTTAATGTAAACAGCTCCTGATACCATCAATGAGACACTAAAGTTTCAATGCCTGCCTAACAAATCCAACTCGCTCCAAAACACATCCAATCCAAACGCATGCAGTCTGTCAGAGTTCACATGATCATCAACCTTCTGAACCAGTATTCTTTTTTAAAAAAAACAAAACACCAATTCTGTTGAACACAAATATATAGTTCATTATAACATCAATTCTATCCCTCTAAGGCAACTTCATCAAAAAAACCTATTCATTTCATTAACTTGTAGAGATATCAGTCCATTTCAGCTCTTTCTAATAATAACCTAACATTAATGTTATTAGGATAAAATACATTTGCCTAAATTAGGTCCCTTAGGGCTCATTATCTCCACATAAATTGGCCTCTAGTTTCATGTACCATAGACCAGAAGTTAAACAGTTTTTTTCCCCATTAAACCAATGATAAAATCTGGTGTGTCTTAGATTAAGGGTTCGTGTTAAAAGACGAAGAAGTTTCATGATGTTGAACCATCTTTCTTTCATCTTCTGATTATGTATCGACATCTAGTTTTATATCCTAGACTGCTGCTTCTCTACTTTCATTGAACAAATATCCCTTATATTCTCCTTTACCAAATTCTGTTTCCCAACCTACTGGTATATGCTTCATCCATCACAATGATAGCAATTAAAAGAGATCCTACCAGACATGTATATACAAATAATTTAATGTGATTTCATCAGACATATTCATATCAAATTGTGTGCAAAATTTGTGGTCACTCCACCAGTTAACACTGATTTTCTGATGATTTTATTACTTTTCAAACCGTAAAAAACATTTCTCCAAGTTTGCGGTTGGATTTTCAATCATTTCTTCTTTAAATCAGAACCAAATTCTCTAGAAGGGGTCACTATAGACAACTATTTATTGTGCCCCTGTATAATAATTTAAGTATGGAGCGTTTGATATTATTTTTAATCAAATACATAAACAAATACATATGTGTATGTCACTAATTGAGATCAACAATTTTCATGCTTCACATTATTTTTATCAAATCAAGAAAAAAACTGATCTGAATTTCGTCATATCAAACTTGCCAAATTTGACTAGTCAGTAGCATTTGTAAATTGCTATTGAGCATTAACAATTCTCCTTAACAGATTATCTTACAGAGTACTGGTAACTCCAGTAGAAATACCAATGATTTCAGCTGTAATCTTGTAGACAATAGTTTATCTATGACTGTATATCTTAATACAATTAGAGTAGAAAAGATCCCTGTCTTTAAGAATCTTATTACTTACAGGAAGAAAAAGTATATCTGATAAGATGATGAACTGTTCTTCATTTAAAAAGAAATATGAGCAAAATTCATTGACATTTATATGAAATTATCTATAACCTTTTCTTATATTTATCTTTCGATCATTGTAGACAAAGTATTATTTATTCATGTTAAACCAGCCATTTTTTTACTAAGGTTCTTGTAAAATGCACCGAGAAAAACATTTATTTGAAAACAATTTGTCTAAAACATTTATATAGCCCACCATTAGCAATCTATTCAGGTGTACATTAAAATATCATTTAGGAGCACAGACCGATAAGATTCACTTTTATTACATACCATAGAAAAACAGGCTGAAAAGATTCATTTTTCTTACATACCATAGAAAACCGAAGCTGCATCCTGTTTTAGATGCTTTAATCTTAATTTAGATATTTTACTGTTTTATATACTGAGGTGTAATTACAATGCACCAATGACAATCGTCACTTATGGTTAAATTTGTTTTAACATTATCCATTATTCCATAGTTACCTTTGGATACTAATATTTGAATAGATACTTGTATTTTGCTTTGTATGTTTGAGTGGGGATGTTTTTCTATATGATTCCTACTGAAGCACAATGAATTATCACTACTACACTAGTGTTGCCAATGTGAAAACAAAACTGCTTTGTGTAATATGAATACAAATCCAGCCTTAAAAGAATGAATTCTTAATGTGTCTTTAAAGAAGATAACAATTGAAAGATATGAATGACTGAATAATGATATATTTTATTTGAGAGTTAAAATCATTTTAAAAAATCAGAATCAATAGTTCCACTAGCGCTGGCACTGTAGCAAACTGCTAATTAAAGGTTTGTTAAAAAGCCAATTATAGATTGCTGACATCTACTACTTCCCTTCTACAAGTTACATGGCCACCCGGGTTTGTTCAACATTTCTCTATGTAATAACAAATAAGTTAAGACATAGACTAGGTACCTAGAGATAAAACACAGCTTTATTAAACAAGTGAAGAATGACACATGGTTCTTTCTGTGAAACTAGATAACAAGAATACAATCTCTTAATTTATTTCTATTGTTCCAGACCATAAAATAACATCTCCAACTTCCAAAGTAGCACTAACACTGGATTCCAACGAAACTAGATCTTATTTTGTTTCTCTCTGATAAAAGGTGTGGAGCTTCAATACCTGTACATGAAAGGATAAACACGTAAAGCATGCATGAAAGCCTAAGAATCACCTTCTTTAATAGCAAGTTTCATTTACACCAAGCACAGACTTGCAAGTCTGTCTACAACTTCAAGTATATAATCAGGTTGCAAAATTATTCCCACTCAAACTGACAAACTTGAAACTTTCGGCAGTACATAAACCTGTTATTTTTTTTTAAAAAAAATATTTCTTAAATAGACTTTTGTACCTTCTATAGTTACTGGTCAAGAATGTTAAAGACACAATGTCACAGAAAGACAATAAGCATCTTAATTTTCCAAATATGAGCCTCGATATTCATGGATAAAAATCAGTTATCGTTCAGATGTCCATATACAATTACAAGAAATAAAAGATGGTGGTGTGAAATCAACAGAAAATAACCTGAACTCCAGATGGCCATAAACCATCATTAGGATTGACCAATTTTAAAGTTTATTTTGACAAATATGCTCTTTGTTAAGACTACATTTTATTGTAAGTGGTCTTAAAGTCTGTATTTGCTGTTTATTCTGAAATTCTGGCCATCTGATATAAAGATTTAATACGGTTTACACTTAAACTATGCTTTTCTGATCAAAACTAAAATCATTTCACAGAGGATAAAATTGTTCAGAAAAGAAATCAAGATTTTATCTGTTCCCTCTAAGTTTCAGTCTACATGCATGTCTGGTCTTGCAGATAAAAGATCGTTTTACTTTCATGTATTCTACACCAAAATCTCTGTTAAACATAAACTTAAGACAGGAATTAATGAGATTAAATCTTTCTATATATTTAGATTTCATGAATGAGTTAGAGATGTGGATGTTATTAATCTGTTCATGACCGAGATCATCCTAATCATAATTAATTCTTATCAAAGACACTAACTGTGTTCACACTGAGAAGTAGTTTGGCAAATAATCTATGTAAAGAGAACAATTTTCATCTAAGTCACTGTACATTTGTACAGACAACTGATTTACAATTTCAAGAAATTTATTTGGCAATGTCAAGTAAATCTACTGTGCACATCTTTTCTCCCCACAACAAAGGCGGTATTTTTTAAAAGGTTTGGGTTAATTTACATCAACATGACCCAAGAAAAAGTGATCAGTTTTATTATATGGCAGATATAAACATTTATTTTAAACTCAATGGCTGAAGGAAAATTCAAATTACACATAGTTTACCAAAGTGTTCAAGATGTGGAAATTGCCACATTATCTCATGACCCTTGTTATTACAGGTATACATAGATGTGATTCTATTTTTGTTTCTGTATTTTTATAGCAGTCAATCTAACAATCAACAGACCGCCAGAATTCCAGATACCTTGGCAATTATCTCTAACAAATTAATGCCAACAGTCATATATTAGTACCCTCATTATGACCAGTTACACCTCTCAAGTGTGATAGGTTCAACTATTTCACGATAAATTATACGCCATCAAATCAAGATCAACATACAGCAGGTATTCACTTTCCCACAGTTTTTAGACCTGATGTCTGAAGTCAAGATCTTCAAATGGAACTATAAAAAACCTTATCTATAATCACTTGAGTTGCATTTTGCTCACAGAGGCATTATTTCAAATTTATAGAAAAATTTTGCTCCTTCAAAATAAGATAAAAGAATATAAATGTGTTTTAGTACATAGAAACTGTCTAGTTTGTAGTTTAGGAAAACTTGAACAAATTTGCTTTTCAGTAGACAGCAGCTTATTCTACTCAATACTGCCATGGCTAATTTCTACGGATCATTGTAATATACACATATTGAAAAAAGTTTACCATACAAGAAAAAGCTACAATTTCGTAAGTATTTAGTGTAAATGATGCATGGCATAACATCATTAAATAAGGTAAAGAGGGTTAAAGCAAGAAAAACATAACATCAATATCCAGTTACATTGAAATACCTTCAGAAATTAAAGGCATCAACAGATGGGCTTCAACAGAATCTTGCAGTCACATTGAAATACTACAAAAACACCTTCAAATCTGTAGCCCGTGTATTAGGACTATAAAATGTTATATTATTATAAAACCAGAGGGAAAACATTTGTTAGTTGTTCATGGTGGAATACTGAAATATTTTCAACCGGACTATACAGCGGCATCGATTGTAAAAATTGAGGCACCATTTTAAAATCCATAAATGATCTAAACTGGAATACTACACGTTGAACTGTCATAAAATAAAATGACCAATCTCTTGGACTATACCATATACCGGAAAACACTGGAAACACGGAAAACTACCGGAAAACACCATGTTATACTGAATACCGGAAAACACCGGAAAAACACTAAATACTGGAAAACACACTAAATACCGGAAAACACCCTAAATAGGTAACCTGAAGAAGGGCTTTACTATAAACCGGAAACTAACCCTAACCCAGGCACACAGGCTCTAGGTTACCTATTTTGGGTGCCAGTCTCTGGGTTACCTATTTAGGGTATTTTCCGGTATTTAGTGTGTTTTCCGGTATTTAGTGGTTTTCCGATGTTTTCCAATAGTTTTCCGGTATATGGTATTGTCAAATCTCTTAAACTACTAAAGAGAAAGATAGTTCTGCCCCATGCTAACGTTTTGTATGCAAAGCTTTTAAAATCATAGATTTAACTGTTCAAGTCATAAAAATTCATTGAAAATCAATATACTTGTTCGTTTCAAGATCTTAAACTCTGTGTATCAATCTGAAGTCAATCGGATGATAACTTAAGGGCCATAACTTTGGCAGTAATTATTGGAAATCGTTGAAAATCAATAGGAATCTTCGTCTCATGACCTCAAACACTGTGTATAAATTTAAACTCAATCGGATATTAACTTGAGCCTCAAGAGCATCCACAAGATTTTTTGAAGTGATCAAGGGCCATAACTCTGGCAGTAATTATCGGAAATCGCTGAAAATCAATAGGCTTCTTCGTCTCATGACCTTAAACACTGTGTATAAATTGAAAGTCAATCGGATATTAACTTTGGCCTCTAGAGCATCCACAAGATTTTTCAAAGTGATCAAGGGCCATAACTCTGGCAGCAAATATTGGAAATCGCTGAAAATCAATAGGCTTCTTCGTCTCATGACCTTAAACACCGTGTATAAATTTAAAGTCAATCGAATATTAACTTTCGCTTCTAGAGCATCCACAAGATTTTTCAGAGTGATCAAGGGCCATAACTCTGGCAGTAATTATCAGAAATCGCTGAAAACCAATAGGCTTCATCATCTTATGACCTTAAACACTGTGTATAAATTTAATGTCAATCGGATGTTAACTTTAGCCTCTAGAGCATCCACAAGATTTTTTGAAGCTTTTGAATCAAAAGGCTTCTTCGTCTCAAGACCTTAAACACTGTGTATAAATTTAAAGTCAATCAGATATTAACTTTAGCTTGTGGACGCCGGACCGACGGGGGCGACGACACGTGGTCGTATAAAAATTTGTAAACCTTTCAAAATAAGTAACCTGTATTATCACCTGCAGACATTTTTTTTTTATCAGTTTTGAATATCAACAAATGATCTAGAGTGAAATATTGAATATTTGGAACATTGGGCATTCACTAAAATAAACTGGCCAAACCTTTCCTACTAAACAAGACAAATTTAGTAAATCTCTCCATTGTAACTTGTATTATATCACCTGTATTCAGCCTACAGATCAATGTTTATAAATACTGTAGACACTCTGTATATATTACATATATAAACAATAAAGAAGTAGATACAAAATTTGTATTCAATGTATCAACTCTATATATTCTTTACTTGCTGTTTTATAATAAATTTTACATTAATATACTATAAATAATTAATTTACGCATTATTTTGTCACAAATTTTTCAGCTATTTAAATAGGAATTATCTCTTCTGTCAATTTAATAAATTTAATTAATTTTTAGTGATATTCCTAATAAAATAAATATCACATTATCAGAAAACCCCAAATATTGACCTATTAATTGCATATTTTGCTGCTAAATTTAAAAGCTCTTCAATTATGTATCACTTGTAAATTGAAATTTAAACATGTGTGTCTAAGCAATGAATTCACACATACCAGTTTGTCTAAACTGTATTTTCCCTATTTAACTGCATAGCCAAATCAAACTTTGACCAGCAAAGATCTTCAAGTACTAGTTTCTCATTAAAGCATTAGACTTAGTACCGGGGAAATCATGTTTTTAAGGTGTTCCTTCCGGTCCACATGCATTTGGACCCCAAATCCATCAGTCAATAATATTTATACATAATCCAATCATAATCACATATTTTTCTTAACAAGCACATGTTTTTCTCATAAATCCCAAATTTGGCGGCACCCCAGTCTAACTTCAGGTGCAGATTAATAATAGTGTAAAAAATATTATGCATGATATATATATGTATACATCAATCCCATATCGCCATCTTTTTACATATGCTCATGTGGTTATTGCATATCATGCGGGTTATTAGATTCAAAAGCGATAGTAAACAATGTTTATTTAAATCAGACCTCATGTTGTGTCTATCATGTTTGACACCTCAAAACATCAGAGGTCTTGCTTATGGTAGATTGATGGTGTAAACTAAATTCAAATATATGTTTACCCTTCACAAAAACAGCTGTGTTTGTACTCTAAAAAACTATTTGATCTATTTTGTTACACGTTTGTACATCACCTGTATCTATTCACACACTTAAAATCTATTCAACAGCATTTTGACACTTCATTATTCTAGTGCAAATCTAATATTTCTATTCCACGTTGTGTTTTTTCCTCTCCTATTATTTACCAAGTTGCCAATAATGATTTTACTTGGTGTGTTTTGGATAAATATAGATTACATCATAGGAAATATAGATTACATCACAGGAAAAAATTTAAATATGGACAATAATATGCTATAGTCAACTGGAAAGATTGTATATACCGGTAATAACTCTTAGGCAGTGATTGATTCATAATGATCATCTTAATTCATAGTAAATTTAGGATGACTTATTTTAATCTCTAGGACACTGTCATGGAAGATTTTTCAGAATCAGATGCCATAGACATAGATCAACAATAAAAGATGTTGTTCATCAAGTATGTCTACATCATACATATCATCAATTTTGTACTAATACAAGGACACAGATGTGGATTCAGATATTAATATGTTGCATAAATCAAATTTGGAGATTCTGAGCTGTTTCGGAACACTAAGTTCCCTTATTTAGGCTGATTAGTCCAGTGATCAGTTTATAATCTTGGCATCTACCAGAGAAGTATCTTAAAAGGGCACACCAGTCATCCTTTTGATAAGGTATATTTATCCAAGACACACCCACGTATAAATATAAATTGACCAACTCAGACACAAGGATTTTCTTATTTTTTCTCATGCTATGGGGGAAATGAAAAAAAAATATACCCGAACTAAAACTACTAAAGTTCAAGGACAAACTGGTCATATTTCTCATTAACTTCTCTATTGGTCACAGAACTATACAAACAAAAATAACACACACTCCTAGTGTTAACTTTCAATGGCATATGACTTGTTTACAATCAGACCATCTGAATAACACATGACCAGACAGTTCAATCATATTTTGCATACTATATGTAGACAATCTTTTTTACTTTTCTATTTGCAAGAAAAACTGATCTGGGCACTCAACTGACTTAAAGTAACCATTGCTTGACTCAAAATAACAATATTGTTTACTTTTCCAATCACAAGAAAAAATGGTCTTGTCACTCAACTGACACATAAAATCACATAAAAATATCTTGAAATCTTTTGTAACATTATTGGTTTGAAAATACCTTCCTGTTGAAAAATTCTCAAACACATTACAAAAAGCATAAAAATGTGTGTATAGGTGATTTTTGATATTAAATAGCATCTTCATCTTTTGTCACAAAAATACACTGAATTTTATTTCTTACCTCTGTCACTGCTGACCGTCTGCGCTGATGTCTTTCTGTCCGCGCCGCCTGTTCTTCATGTCTTTTATCCTTTAAAGCACTGGGTTTCCTAACAAACTTTTTCACTGAATCTTTCATTGAAATTTGTCTGCGTTGCCAAAGTTTCAAAAACCTTGTATGTAGAAACTTCAGCATCGGAGTCACACTATTACTCTGTATTAATGGTTAAGTTTTTGACATGGAGTAATTTCACCGTCAACAACTTTACGAATTTTAATCATCCTCAGAAATTTTCTTACCACCACTATGACAATAAATTAAAAATTCAAACTTAAAAAAAAAAAGAATCAAATAAAAGGTTTATCCATTCTTTCTTTCAAACTTATTTTGTTTATCAGATTTTTTTTCAAAAACTATGAAAAATCTGTTGAAATTCACCACAAAAAAAAATAAGAAAATTGTTTAACCCGTTTTCATTATAAGGGTTTTAAGAATCTTACAGGCAAAAATTTCATTTTATTTTCTGTAATTATTCATGCCAATAAAACTCAATGTAAATTGAAATATGCATCTGTTGTATTCAAATATTAATTTAACAATCACTATGTAAATACTCCAAAATTGTGATTCCAACGCCTTTCACAAATCACACCATGCATTAAAGAATTTCAGAACTTATCTAATTTTGTATAAAAGCCCAGTATTTAACGTAACTCAGAAGAGTAACACAGTAACGAATTGTTCCAACTTTTCTACAAACACTTGCCTTTCATAATTCAGTTATCAGCTACCAAAACTCATTTCCTTTTCACAAACGATCTCAACACATTGTCTGTTATAGTGAAGTATCGTGTAATCATGTTAATAGTAATGCCTTTTCAATCATACACCTCTGGCTAGCTAGCTTATACTGATATATATATATATATATAAAACGTCTGTAGTTGATACATGTAGCACTATCTATACATGTGGTATCAAATAAAACTGTCTAATTGCAAGAACATCCGAACTTCAACATGACAACTATTTTATACCACATATTTCTTCAATCATTTTACACACCTTACAAATTCATTAGCATCTTACCGAAATGGACCATTCCACAACACAGTTTCTAATTAAGTTTTCTTCAAGTTTATAATGAACAAGAAGAGTGACAGCTAACTTGCCTCCCTATATCATAATTTTTTATAAAAACACCAGAACTTTTCAAAATCAAAAATAACAGAATGTGTTTTCATTATCTAAAAATATAAATAAATGATGACACATAACAATCTTTATACAAAGGCATCATTAGTAATCGATCATTTGTGCACAATGCGCAACAACAAAATTAATAATAGATTTCAACCATATCAAAAACAGCTTCTTGGTTGTTTTTTTTTAAATTTCAATCTGCAAATCACCAACAGAAACAACAATTCTATATAGATTTTTTTCCAAAAAAAACCAACTTGGCAATTGATCCTTTGTGCATAATTCATTATATCAACCAACACGACGATATCAAAATCTGTTTTTTTCAAAAGAACACATTTATTTTCTTGCATCGATTTACAGTAATGATTTTATGATGGAGGTTGCACAGTGTAATTGAATATTGCCACTACAGACACGCTACTTCATCAAGCCGGCTATAAAACAATGGCCAGAATAATTAATAAACCACAAAACTACTTTTGCACTGAATCCCCTGTTAATGCATCATTAATCTTTTTATTCACAGGATGATTTGTAAATTTGTCAATAGGCGTAACTCTTTTATCAATTATTAATCATAAATACTCAATCAGAATATAATCCCATTTTTTATTTTCTACTGGCATTTTGACTAATAGATTTACAATTGACACCAAGTTTAGAATTTAATGCGTTGATTCCTAATTTTTATCTGCTTAAACAATAAAAACTATTAGCGTCTCTTAATTATAAAACTAATAAAATTCAGAATACAAAAGTGTTTATGGAAACATATTTAACTTTCAGGAAATTATACATACATACTTAAACAGATGTCTTCCTGTCATTAGCTTCCAGCTACTTACGGACCTTTTAGTACGAGAGTTGTTGTCGTTTTCCCCGACATACTTAAACAAAGCAAACTCCTAAACATAAATTTCATGAACTCACTCTCCAAATAAAGCATTGATAATCCACATGTATAAGACATTAAACTCAACCTTCCATCCATCTTAAAATTGATGTGAAATGATTGTATGTGATAAAAGTTCCTTACACTCCTACACAAAAAAAACCTCAAAAAAAGAAACAACCCTCAGTAAAACAGTGTCTTGTACACAAATCTAAGAAGATCAAGTAACTTCATCACAGTAAATTCAATTTTTTCCATAAAAAACATGCCATACCTCAAATCTAAGAAGATCAAGTAACTTCATCACAGTAAATTCAATTTTTTCCATAAAAAACATGCCATACCTCAACGATCTGTGTTATAGTGTACCCTACGATAGTAAGTAACCTAATAGCATCACAACGGCTTTTAGTCTTCAGTTTACTCTCACCATCGGTACCAAATATCAACACAAATTAAATTACTATCATTAGTAACCAATAATATTAGTTACTATATCTACCACATCATAAATATTATAAGCTAATGGTAAATCAACAAATTCTACGGGTATTATAGATTATAACAGATAATTCACATAGACCCATTACCAGATAATGAAAGCAGACCACATATTTTTTACAAAATTAACCCTGTGAAGGTTAAAGGAATCTGACTAAAAGAAAATCTTGTGTCTGAAGACACCATGCATAGAAATCGTGATGACATATTTTTCTTTGGCAGCTGTTTAAACTTGATATTGCTCTGGCATCCAAATTTTAGAAACTATCAGTTAATACCTCCTGCATTTCAACGAAAACTATTTTAGTGGGTCTGACAGTTTTTTCAATAAAGTCTCACTTTTTTCACAATACAAGCATTATAGACAATTGTTACATTTTGTTCAAATACTAACCACTAAGCAAATAGTCAACTGTAGAAAATTCAACTCAACAATATCTTCATGTCACCATTCCAAAATTCTAACACCAATTAACATACATGTTTATCTTACTCCAATTTTTTTAGTACAAACGCGCTCATATATACAGACAGAAGAGGTGTTTTCCTAAATCAAAAAGAAGGTATGCCCTGTTCAATGAATAAATATTGAGAGAACAAAACAAATCTGATTGGGTAAGACAAAACTCTTTCTATGTGGTATGAATAATACAACATGTATACTAATATTTGTGACTGTCGTTTGTCTGTTTGTCTGTCTGTCTGTTCAAGGTTGGCAGCTACACTAGGGCTGTCCCAAGACTGAAATTCGAAGTATAGGGGTAGCTCGGACCAGGGAGTAACATAGGCTAGGTGGCCTTGAACCACAACGTTTCCAGTTTTGGGGTTACAGACACAACCCAGACAGTGCCATATTATCCGCTAGCGTAACATAATGATATCAACTCAAAACCAAAAGTGACCTCATTTCTTGTAGGGAAAATCATTACTACTACAAATTATAAATGACATGAACATGCCGAGCTTACTCTGTTGTGGGAGAAAAAATAACTACATAAGCCAGGCATACCCAGACCTACCCTCCAGAACACCCCTGGATATAATGTAGTGATTAAATTTAAGTTTATGTTGAAATGAAAATTTGATGAATGTCTCTTTAACCCTTTCAATGCTAGACGTAAATCCACTGCCTGTGCTAGACCCTTTTTTGAGGAAAAAAGGGAGGTTGGAACTGAATGCCAAGCAGTACTTATGGAAGCTTTTATGAAAAATCTTTTTGTCTGTTGGGATGGGCATGAGGTTGGGCTAAGAGGAAAAAATAGAATTTTGGAAATTTGCATACTAATGTAGTCACGTGATGTCATGGCGGCCATTTTGGATTTCTCATTTCTCACTAAAGCTAACACGAAAACGAATTTTTCTCCATGAAATACTTAAAAGATATTGTTTTTTTCACTGGATTTTGATAAAGATATATAAAATGAACAAAAATATCAATAGCAGCCATGAGCAATGCCGCCACGAACACGCGCATCACGTCTCCCTCTGCCATGACCACGTGCAGATTGCAATACCTTGTTTTTACTTTCACTTTCATCCACATTAGATCTACACGTTCGGGACTCAGGAATTGCCTACGTCTTTTACGATCCAACAGGCCAGCATTATTATCATCATCAGAATTATTGTCAGAATCTACTGCAGACACAGGGCTATCGTGTTCACATTGGGCTTGTTCATCATGCACGGGACACATAGCTAGCCATGGGCGGAACGTCGCGCAACAAATCACACACTTCATAATACCAATCCCTGTCCTGACTACTATCATTATCAAGTAACTGGAAACGAATTATGTGTATCACCCGCCTCGAAATTGTCCACGTGTTGGTCAGCAAGACGTCATTCACGACTTCGTCGAGAGTGCATCGTCTACGTTGTCACTATGCACTCCGGCATTTTACGGTTTGCCGCTTTGAAACACGTGGAAATATGTTCGAGTGTATAGAAAATACAATAGATGGCACTTGCAGTTACGGTACTAATTTTAGCGAGGGCTTTACTGAGTACACGGTAATACCGGGTATGCGCATTCTACCGACATTTTATAATACCTGGTACTACCGGGTATACGCAGTGAAAGGGTTAAGTAGCATCACTAGACAGTTTAGCCGTATCTTGACATTCAAGATAAATGATACATAAAAGTTGTATAAAGGTGTACTAATGGATAATTCTTCTCAGTATGTTCAAGTATAGCTGAGATGATTCATGATCACTATAGGTAAAATTACCTATATAAGATCTGAGTTACAGATAGCACTGCTGTGAGAGACCTATAGAATAACTCTTATCACACAGTGAACTTCTTCATTTTATCATATAAGTAACCTTTGAAAATAACATAACAAAATGTAAAGCATAGATCAAATCTAGAAGGTTGAATATTATATTATAGATATTAGAAGGTCAAGATTTTTCTGAAAGATCAAAAGTTTACGAGTACACACTTTGTTTCTCTCGATGTCGAATTTATTAACTTAAGTACCTACTTGTAAGGTAAATACAAATGAAATCTTTAAAACTATTTTGACATTTCAAGCTAATTTATATATTTTAACATACATCAAACAACACGGACTAATCCATCGATACAAATCAACGTATGTATGCTTTATCTTTTCATCTTTTTAACGAAATCCAAAAGGATGATTCAATAGGAAGCGTGTTTATTTGTATCTTGTCTTGCTGATAGAAATCCAATTAATTACATTTCAAAACATTAAATTAATTGATAACTAAAACCAATAATCAGCTAAGAGATTATTTTCCAATTGAAATCATGTTCAGATTTAATTTGTTCCATGGTGGTAACTTTGATATTTAATACAGAGATCAAAAAGAGATTATATACATATCTACTAACCTAGTTAATATGGAAATATGCCAACAGACATTGATTATATACTTACTTACATACACATAAAAAAAAAGAAATCGCAAAAACATTTAAAGAAGGGCTACTTTTTGGCTTTTGAACTAATCACAAAATTTCTCAGAAGTCTCCAATGATCACATTTATAATTTTTGAACCTCAAAAATATTTTGGTAACTCAGATTTTAACCGAATGATTTATATTATATCCAAGACCCCAGTTTGTTGAAAGATAAATGTCATGGTTCAATACTTGTCAATTCGACAACCCTCTCTCTCCCAAATCAAATCCCCAGTTTATTGCAAGACAAACATTCATCCTCTAATACTTTGTGGCACTTTTCACACTTAACAGTTGTGAAAATCTTGAAATCACATGCATGTATTAGTGGAATTTCAACAGGTATCCATATCCTGCATTTGATAATTTCTCATTAATTTATGAACAATAAAAATAATATAACCAAGTCATTATGCAATAGACCAAGGCTCTTATTTCAGTCATATTTTCTAGCATTGAAACTTCTTTGTAAATATTTTTGGTAAATCTGGTGTTAATAAAATAAATGAACATGGTTTGCCAGGCAATGAAACATACGCCCACAGTTGCTATGTCATCTGAGCAGACCACCAAGGTAGTGGCAGCGCCAAGGGGGGCTAAATGCCCCCCCCCCCATAAATCCGGTCTGCCCTCTGTTTGCCCCCCCCCCCCCCAGTAATTTTATAAAATAAAAAAAAGTATTTGCGGTACGTTTCGGTAATCAATACCTTCTATGGTGAATAAATCCCACATCCCCACTCAGATATATAGACTTGCATGTTGTAGAGCATTTCCGACCGTCAATTTTTCAAAATTTTCTTGGGGAGGTTCCCAATACCCCCACAAGGACTCGCTACTCTGGCGCTCATAAGGGGAATTTGTTAACGTTCGTTCATTTGACATTTTGTTCTCTGGTCTGATAAACTAGTAATCAGGCGACGGTCGGTATCTGGTCAGATCTATTTATCTTGACGGTCGGTGCCTGACTGAATACTGTCAGACAGCATTTCCGGCAGTCTATTTTTCGATATTTTCTGGGGGAGGTCCCCCATACCCTCCGTAAGGACTCCATACTTTGACACTTATGAGTGGGCTTCGTCTCAAGTCCATTCGTTTGACACTTTAACTCAACGATCAGTGCCTGAAATACTGCCTTTGCCCCCTTAACCTTGGACTTTGCCCCTCCAACCACCGACGGCTGGCGCCGCCACTGCACCAAGGTCAAATTATGATTCTTTAGTTAAATAAGAAACAAAATATTTATACTGTATAATTTTATTGGCACATTAACATAATCAGGGGAAATAAAGCTGTAAAAATTCCATAAGCTTTTTCGTTTCATGTAATTTAAACAATGCATATGAGTTTCATGCAGATCGATCGATAAGTTTTGTTGCCAGCGTGTTGGTGCAAAGACTTTAACTCTAAAATTAATTAATGTAAATTTGTTGAAATTCAATTTGTTTATTCTTTACATTAATTTAAACACTGGTATGAATTTCAAGTAGAGCATCTGACTTGTCATCAAAGTGTTCAGAATACAAAGTGAACAAGAGCCATCACTTAGTGCTGTGCTTCACTTGCATAAGTACTTCAGAAATGTGAGAGAGAGAGAGAGAGAGAAATGGGGTTTAACGTCCACTCGACACAAACTAGGTCATTCCGGAACTAACATATGGTTCAATTTTATTTTTATAATTTGCTTGCCCCTAGGGGTCTTTAGCAGTGGGAGGAAACCGGAGGGCCTGGAGAAAACCCACGAGGTTGGACAGGCGACCCTACTCCTTGTCACGTACCACCGGGGAATCGAAACCCCGCCAGTTGACTCAATGACAGACCGTATGATACAGCGCGCGCGTGCTAACCATTCGGCCATCCAACCCCCCGCCATATCTTAGTGTCTGTGCTTTACTTGCATACTTCAGAAATGTAAACTCATATATACTCGAATTGATTATTTAACATTTAATTAGGAAAATCAGAATATCAAACTATGGTTAATCTCCCAACTTCGATTCAATCAGATAAAAACGAGACAAATCAACAGATTTTATTGGAGGTTATTGTTGGTACCAGCTTCATTTGGATCTGATGATAAATGTAGTATGAAGATTGCTTACAAGATTTTGTGGGCATCGGACAAATGGAAAGACAGACAGACAGCAATGATACTTATTTATCTTGTTCGAAATCTGTATGGATACAGTCATAATTCTCTGATAGCTTAAATTACTATTGTCTGTTAACTCCCGTTTGTTTGTGCGTGTGTATGTGTGTGTAAAGTGGAATCTTCCAGCATATCATATTAGAAGCATTCATGTGCATAAACTATTGTAGGCATAGTGATTGCTGTTCCAGTTCCACGATCTTATATAAAGAAGACCTTTTCAGTTCTTCATGCTTTAAGTACTACAGATATTGTTTATGATTCTATGAATATATCAGAAGTATGTTATAAACTTATAGCAGCCATCTTTTTTTGATCATCATTTGTATTCCTATTCAACCACGCTTACCGTATATTTCTATTTCACTTCTTCTCAAATTTTCAGACTTAACTAAATATGTTCAATTAATAAAGTCCCACACTCATAAACCAATTTCCACCTAACTGGCAGACGTTGGTTATGATATTGTTGAATATGGTTAAATTCAGATTACATGCAAAATAGGGATTGTTTCAGATTGAAAACATTGTTTGATGATAAATTAATCAAGAATTCAATAACTTGGGATTGCTTTATCTAACTACAAACTTAACACAGAACATATTAAAGCATAACATATAAACAGACAACCGACTAAACTATTGTAACAAACATTTAAGTCTAAGCAAGCTACTAATGTCTACATCTACCACATTAACAAGAAATCTAGATTCTAGGCTTACAGATAGTTTGGTACGAACGATTTGATTGATATTTCGGCTCTTACAAATAATCATTGAGCTAAACAATGGTTAATTTCAGCTTTCAATCAACCATTTTTCAGTCAATCTAATTAAGATCACTTCCAACACAACAGAATTTTTAGTCTTCTGATTGGATATAGGTTTAAAAAAAAAATTAACCCATTTCTTCTTTTCTTAAGCATGAATTTTTTATATATTTGTTTTGTATTTAAAAAGACCATAATATCACATTCTCATTTTATTCATATTATTAAAGATCACACTACTTTTTCTTCTGACAATCTTTAAGTCAACTATATTGTTCAAAGAATTACTAAAACCAACCTTTCTCTAATATCATTCAAATCTCGTAATTATATATATTCATGTCAAGTTTAGTCAGTGTGTATAAATTATAGACTTACCTTTATATGGTTCAATATTATCACTACAAAACCTTTATTTTACAATAGATCTATATGTGTTTTCAACTAAATTAATGGAGTTAAAATAAGCTACTCTGTAAAAATATTCCCTCAAAAATTCAAAAAAAAAGTTAAAAGTGGGAATGAATTAAAAAATAAAAAAACGTGATAAAAAATAGTTTAAAATTTCGAGAAGAACATCATTCTAGACAACAATTCAGCAAAAATGGAAATTTATTATGCTGAAAGAATCATGGGAAAGTTGTGTTAGATAGTACAAATAGAAAGTACCGCAACAGTACATCTTTAAAATTTGGTTCTTTTATAAATTTAATTGTGAAAATTTTGTTCCAATATGCAAAATTTATTTCCTAAAGTCTATAATTTCTCATTTGAGGTATTGGCACTTAAATTTTAAAGGACAAATTAAGTTCAACCTTTCACCAGTTCACTGCTTTCTAAGCTATCAGAATGATGTTATAAATTTTAGGTGGAAAATATATAAAACTTGACATGTATATAAAGTAAAAAACATGCGATAGTTAGAAACAACGACACTTACAGCTTGACTTACTTGCGCTACTTTCTCAGACACATTCTGTTTCATATTTTGCATGTTGGGTAAGAGAAGACCTTTGGCAGTTGGAAGTACTCCATCTTTGTCTGGTGTTTTCTTGATGCTGTCACTAGCAATATTGCTTATGCTGTCCGTAAACTGTTTGGCTCGATGTTTGGCCAGTTCCGAATCACTGGAGGCAGTGTTCACAAAGTTGGACCTGATGTGGTTTCCTGTGGGACCTGGAATATCCGAATGTATCCATCGTGGAATGTAAGATATTAAAGTTCGAAACATTTTCAGAAAAACACCAACCATTTTGTTTAAATATATGAAGTATCCGAAAGGAAGAATTATTAAATGATGTTCACATAGACCAAGAAAAAGGCTGCAGTAAAAACAGACAGCAGACGACAAGTTAATATAAGAAATGTAGAATAACGGTCGTCTGCTGTAAACATTATGATATTAAGTCACCCTGAAAAATAAATCACTCCTTCAACAATTAAATATCAATCACTCAATATCTTACGAGCATTTGATCACAACGTCATATTTAATCTACATGTAGCTAAATATATGTTAGGAAAATTGTTTCATTAAACAATCTTATTATAAAATCTTCTCGCTAAATCTAACTTCAATCAGTGTCTAAGGGACGCACGACTGAAGATTTTATTACATCCTACCATGGTAAATCTGATTTATAAACTAAGATCAAAAATATCTTTTGGAACAATTTTATGAAGCAAGTGAAATAAAAATCGGAGATGTTCCCTGAAATCAAATTTTCTTAATTCTCTTCTTAGTCAAAACCAATGGATAAACATATAGGGATAAAACATGGTAAAATTAAAGCTATTATTAGATAAAAGCATTTGTCTGTTGCTCATTTCAACCAGGAAATGGTGAAAGGGGAACTCAAGCAAGGCATTCATGGAAATTCAAACTAGACATGCATAATCTAGCAAGCACAATATTTTCCCAACTTTTAACAGACAGTGTATGCCTATCATTTCACATGTGTTCTCACAGACATGCTAACTTTACCTAATTCAAAAGCCTGATATTGAATATTTCAGATTCTGTAGACTATTAAATTCTAGATATATCCTAAAACCAATTCAGAATATACAATCCGTTACAAAATGTCATTGTTGAGTTCTCTTTATAGCTAGCAAATTTAAACTTGTTAAAAGTGAACATGTTCAATAACCATGAGCAAATCTTAAAGTGTGAATTTTGGAAAATTAACTTTACAGATAAAAAGTTATTGTGCCCGCTATCAGCTAGGGCTAAGCGATATCTATCAACCGTTTCACAATTATAATGTTGTGAAATTTTGAAAAATAAAACTCTAAAACCTTTTTTAAAAAAAAAAGAAATCTCTCAAAAATCAAGAGGTTGATTACAAGGTTCCAGTGACAAGGGAAATAACCCTCAAAAGAATTGATGGGTATCTCTGAATTTCAATAGGGTTTATGTTAAAGAAGACCAACAAGTTTGAAAAAAAAAATTCATTAAAAACTCTGCCCTGTAAAATAATTAGAATAAGTTCAAAAGGTGAATGGTGGTTACAATATATGACCACTCTTCATATGGGCCAATAACATTTTTTAGTCTTTTGGAGCAAAAATTTTAGATTTTTACAGTAAATATTATGGTCATTTTTTTTATTAATGACAACAATTCAATATTAATAATATGATTACTTTATCTCTGTCAGCTGAGAAAACACAACATTCACCAAACAATAGTCTTCATATGAATGGCCAGTATTTGTCATAAGAGTAATTGCCCATTTCACCTTATTGCATTCTTAACCCAAGCCATTTATAAGAAAATGGTTTGACAGAAAATCAATCTATGAGGTATCAAGAAAAGATTATCTTACATAATGAATGCAGCTTAATTTTCCATGCGATCAGTTTGGACACCCATTGATTTTTTCCCTATCTCTGTTTGTGCATTTGAAATACAAACCACTTAAACGCGCGGATATTGAAGTTGTTTTTGGATCGGAATGATTGATCGCGATTTCAAATGTAATATCCCAATCTCTTTATCAATAGTTTTGTGATATCCATAAACCTTAAACATTGATTTCTTCTCCCCTGAAATTGTTTAATCATGGTTATCCACGACTGAAAATAATCAACTGATTTCTCATTGAGTGCTGGAATACAATGTTTGTTACCAGCTAGAAAATGAAATCATTTTAGCTTACCAACAACTGTGCTAAAATTGGCAAAATATCTAAAAGTTTGAATAATATAGTTACAATTTTTGGCTTAGTTACACTTTTAAAGATAATATTCTGATGTCAAACCACTGATTTATGTTGCATATTGAGAAAACTATATATGTTTCTTGATACAGTTCTTGCCAGGAAGATATTTTTTCGGTTGTTAATCTAATTGCAATGAGAATATAGGAGTAATTTATAATATACTTTAACAAGACATCCAGAAAACTCTTTCCATGGGCAGCATATATTAATGAAGATTAACATAAAATAAATCATGTCATATTTGAACAGAACCAAACATTTGAAATTCCATTTAAATTCAACATCCATTAGCAGGATTGTCCTTCGTGCATCCATAAAAACTTTAATTTGTAAACAATTTGTGGGGTCCACTGTTGTCTCAAGTTAATTAATTTGTATGGAGGGTTTATAACTGTTACCCTATTTTTGAAAATGTAAATATTTGTTAAATGTACATGTAATATATTTTATTGCAAGTTCTGTACAAAAGTTTTATCTCTAGTTTTAAAATTTATAGTTACATGGCAGGGGTTGATCATTGCTATGTTTGAAAATTGGGTTTTGAAAAATATGCTAGTTTTATGGCGTGGAAATTGACTTGTGGGTCCCCTGAGACATTTTTGTCAATTTTTAACTAAGAGTCCCCTATTGTACCAAACCAAAAGTGAACATAAACTAATTTACAATTTCCTTCCAATTTTGGAGGTACCAAGGTAATTTAGTATGTTTTGTAAACCCAGGTAAGTACATGTAATAACTAAGACTTTACCATTTATACTTTCACCAGCATAATATCAGTGGTAGGGGAGGATACATGTACTTTAAATAATCTGCCAGGAACATGCACCAATAAATAAAGGGATCATAGGGTGGATGAATAGATAAATAGATCAACAAACTAGACCTGTGACATAGCTATGGGGTTTCACCAATGTCCTTTAACCATAAGCATATATCTTTCCCTAACAACACAAATCCAGAAATATCAGTTAAATTTTTAAATTTAATACTCTTAAAATCAGAGAGATCAGAAAAGAAATTTGTTGACACTATTGTTTCATAATTGCTTTATATATCTATCAAAATGACAAAAAATCGAAAGCAAAATTTGTAAAAACTGTATTTTATGTCAAAATAACGTTTCTTCTGATGAAGACAAACCATACCAATCGCAAAATATATTGATGAAACTCATTAATTACTTGCACAAGTATCTTTTTATGAAGCAATAAGAAATCAAATTGTTTATCATTCTGTATGATCTAAGCAGAAAATGTTCATTATCAAACTTGGTATAGTTTCATCACCTTCCTCAATTAAAAGCAAGTCTCAGCCAATCAAAATGCTTATCTCTGCTTAGCCTACACAGTAAGTAGAAAATGCTCATTATCGAATCCAGTCAAAACATCCTAATAATAAATACTATACCTCACTAAGAAGCACATTCTACTTTAATTAGAAGCAGAGTTATTGTGTCCAAAAAGGTGTGAAAATGGCTATCCTCCTAGTTTAATTAGTCCCAAAAGGTGTGACGGATAATTCCACTTAAAATGATGAGATGCAGATGGAACTTCAGTCAGACCCAGTTTCCCCGATAAAATCAATGAGTGTGGACAAATCTGACCAGTTGATCCTTGAGTATATATAAAATGGAAAAAAAATAATAACTAAACAATGGTGTTTCACACTGACAATCTGTAAAACTCCAATAAAAACAAAATATTTACAGCTACCAAAAACCAGTGGGTTCTGGGAATTTAGTACAAAAACAATCCATAAATACATGTATCGATAAAAGGGAGAGAAGTCAGTTATATCTGTAGAAAAGTTAGCACTAACATCTGACTTCCTTTCTAGGAAAATTGCATTTTCGCAAAATCCAGAATATTTTTTTTCTATAGTAAGGATGCATAATAGATGTCGCATACGCATACATTTAGAACTGCATAGACATGGTTATTTAGTAACATGGCATGGAATCTGAAAGTTTGTATAGCACAGGAGTAGGATAGAGGTCTTTCACCCTGAATTAACCAGTCTCATTTGAACTAAAGGGGCCATACTATATACCGGAAAACAGCGGAAAACACAGGAAAACAGCGGAAAACACCATTTTATACTGAATACCGGAAAACACTGGAAAAACACTAAATACCGGAAAACATCCTAAATACCGGAAAACACCCTAAATAGGTAACCCGGAGCCTGGCTCTCTGTGTGCGGTTTTGGACCAAGTGAGCGCCGATGAAGGAAGGTCAAGGTCATTACGATGTTCGTTTTACAAATAGCCCCCCCCCCCAAAAAAAAAATTCCAATTTTTTTTTCTCCAAAATTTTGTTGATGCCTATTATGTTTTGAATGTTTTAAAAGACGCAATCAGTCTACCTCCATCATTGACCATATTATATTTTAATTTTTGTTTTCAGTAAATTTCAGTGTTTCAGTATTTCAGTAGATTAAACACTGCCCTCGAAGGGCCCCATTATATGCCGGTTGCGCCGGTCTCCTGATTCTTACCAGTAACGCCGGAATCAGGGTGGTACGAATTAGTGGAAGGCGCGACTAGGCCAACTCCTCCCTAGGTAACAAAAAAATCGCATCATAAAACAGCAGGTATCATCAAAAGCGAGTTAATAAATCTCTGAATAGTTCGAGTTGAAGTTCCAGGTTTATTAACCGCTATGTGTCCTAATCACCAAACGAAATGGATGCCACGCAATTCTTGGAAAGGCTGTAATCTGAAAAGTATCTATCCTTTCCAAGAGCTATCCATCTCGTTGGAAGGGCTAAAAATCTACTTGTTTCTGAGCTTACTTTCATTCCAGGATCAAATATAATCACTTGAATCATAATAATATTCAACATATGCCATCATATTCCGAGGGCCGCACACATGATTTTTTTCTGGATTACTTTTCGAGCTTTTTCCCCAACTTGTTGACCAGTTTTCCTTGAGAAAACCCCAACTTTCGCCCAATTGTCCATGAGAAAAGTACATATTCTATCTTACTACATTGACGGGAAGTGGTAAGCTGGACGTCTGTAAAAAGGGTTGATCGATAAATTTTCAAGGAAGCAATTGTTGTTTTTGTTTGTGAAATAGAGGAATCTAGCCGACGAGGCTACTTTCTCCCAGAGAACCTCCGGCAACCAATTTGTTTTATGTACTACTATCGTAATAAAACATTACTATGTTAACCACTTCCTGGTGGCTGAAGACTTACACCGAATGCATATTCGGAAAAAATGTTTTTTCCGACAATCGATATTCGAGATGTCTTCTGTTGCACAAATTATACTGCACTGTGTAAGAACTTGCCTTGCATCCTTTGATCTGAAGATTGTAGATGGAAAAGTATCATTTGCACTATTTCAAAGTAAACCTGCATTTTCGTATATCATCCCGTAATTTGTGATTAATGACAATGACTGTAGAAATAATATGGCTTGAGGAACGAGAGATCTATGTTCGTCACGTGACTGGACAATTCCACCCCCGTCCTACTCTGACGATGATCCCTCCCGGAGCGGTGCAGCGCGCTCTCTAAAAAAATCTGGGCACAGTTTAATCTTCTAAGTTTTCCGGTCGCTATTTAGTAACCCGGAGTTTGGTCCTCATGTGGTTTTGGACCAGGTCAGCGCTGATGAAATAAGTTCATTAACATACAAGCAAGCGATTGCCTACGGGTAAAGAAAAATTTCTTTTCAGATTTTTTTTTAACAATTTCTTCTCCAAAATTTCTCTCAAAAAAAATTCTAAATTTTTTTCGTGTTTTGTTCTCTGTAAAATTATTTTGTACCGAATGTTTTTTTGTAAAACCAATTTTTCGGAAAAATTGGAATTTGTTGTATTGTGACAGAAAATTTTTTTCCGTAAAAAAAAATTTGGAGAAAAAAAAAATTGGAATTTTTTTTTTTTTTGGGGGGGGGGGGGGGGGTATTTGTAAAACGAACATCATAATGACCTTGACCTACCTTCATCGGCGCTCACTTGGTCCAAAAATGCACACAGAGGGTTACCTATTTAGGGTGTTTTCCGGTATTTAGGATGTTTTCCGGTATTTAGTGTTTTTCCGGTGTTTTCCGGTATTCAGTATAAAATGATGTTTTCCGGTTGTTTTCCGGGTGTTTTCCGGTATATAGTATTGCCGAACTAAAGTTCATTGGGTAAAATAAAATGGGCTGCTGGATTGGATAAAAAATAATGTCCTAAAACAATAAATGAACCGTGGCCTAACCTAAGAGACAGTCTGCTACTGGCTGCACATAATGTTTTTGTACTTTTTTTGCTTTCTAAAGACCATATGGACTGCAATTATTCATTTAAGTGTTGGTGTGAATTCATAAACATTGTTTATCATCTGCACTGGTCTGGTAGTTACCTACACCTAGCTACATGTATTACTAGTAGTCTATAAAATTAGCTGTTAAGCAGATTTTCTCTTCTGTATCACCTCTGCTAGACCACCTGATTAGTTGAAATTTTCAGCCTACGAGATTTACTGGTGTCCTCCCAAAACAAAATTAGCTGTTAATTAACCAGATTTCCTCTTCTATATAACCTCTGCTAGACCACCCAATTAGTTGAAATTTTCAGCCAACAAGATTTATTAGTATCTTCCCAAAACTTCGGGGTGATGATGAAATCGCAGGATTCGGCACTCAAAACGGAATTTGGCATCTCAAAAAGAAAAAGACGGAAAAGCCAATATTTGCTGATATTAAACAAAAACACAAAACAATTTTGTATTTATCCAAGTATTTCATCTTTTTATTCATAAAAATCGAAAATATTGAACAATATTGCATGGTTTTATTACTATTTTAGTATTTAGTAAAAGCTACTTTCATTTCATCATTTTGGAATCATAAATGTACTCGAAACGAAAACCTGTCTTCAATTTATCCCTAATAATACAATTACTCTGTAGTTGAATTTAATACTGTAATGTATATCTATATGTCTGAAAAACTTTCGTTATTTTATAAAAGTTAAAATTGTTTCATTTACTTCTTTTTTACTGCCGGGCTCATGTTTCACCATGTGACATCGCAAATATGCCATTGTCTTGTGAATCCAGCCTTTATTCCCGTAGAAACAGTAGTAACTACAGAATTTGTCTGGATAAATCGCAACTAAAACCAGCAGTCGACAAAAATGGCTTTGTCTGCTGAAAAGATGAAACAAGCTCACAAGGTGTAGTTTTCCGTTATTTAATTCAGTAAACCGGTTTGAAAAATAACCAGTCATTGAACATTAAAAGTCATTCACTATTTAATATTTGTTATCATTGGATTAAAATAACCAGTTTTGTAATAAAACGCATTTTACGATGTTTTATTCATTTATTCATAAAATAGCATTTTATCTGGGAAAAACAGAATATGGTCAGTTCAAACGGAAAATAACGGAATTCAAAATACTTAAAACGGAATTTGCCATTTTCTGAAACGGAAAATCATCACCCCTTAGCCATATCTTAGAAACGTTAAAACAACAATATTTATGGTTTGCTAAATAATAGAACAGTCCGACAGAAATACAAGATATATCATTTATTGATATTGTTGATAAATATAAATATATTTGTACTTTTCATGACACAGTCACATGTGGTATGGATATATTAACTATTCACACTTTGTGTATATTTGTACATTCTTTCTCACTATCATGACACAATTGATGCTTATTACTACACCAAGGAAATGAAATGACGTCTTGTGGCCCTGTCTTGTGATTTCTTTATATATAGATTCTCTTTCGTCTTGGAGGAGCAGCTCCAAAATAAAGTTGGGCTAACTTGAATCTGTCTGAATATTCCATACACTTCAACCAATCGGAAGATGTCGGGATGGATGTGTGGTACATGTAGCTGTCTATTCAGGCATCTTCAATAGAAGGTTTGATCCCGCTTTATCACCGTACATATTATCTAAAACTTGCGGCCGTTGCTTCAGGAACACACTATACATGCGGTTGTGCGGATTCATGCAAACTTTGGCATCTTCTGGGTGATGGAAATGTCCGCTCACATTGCGACAATAAAAGCGAATATTAAAGAGTTAAAGAAAATAATTCAGAAACTAACATTGGAGATTGTCAATGAGCACAGGCATAACTTCAAAGATTTTCATATGAACACATCCGTGGTTAACTGAGTAGAGTATACTTATTAGGATTGTTCCATTATAGCTATAGTGATTGTGTTAATTAATCCCCTACTCTGTCTGAGATTTGGCTGTCTAAGTTTTAGGAGATAACCTATTTACTTAGCTTATACCTGGTGGGTTAAATACGAAACCACTGATTGTGATTCAAAAATAAAATATATTTGTTGTTATGGATGATTTCTCTAACAGGAGTGCAGTTACAATGCGACACTAGCAAATGGCTATATAGTATCTGACAGTTTGTAATAAATTATTATTCTAAGGTGCTTACATTATTCAATTATTTGAATTTTTACACAGGTCACAGACTGATACTATATGACCAAATAGTGGTTGACAGTTTGTAATAAATAACTTACATTAAACAGGCATTATGCAAGAGCTAAATCTGCCTATTACAGGTCTTTCTTTATGTCTTGAATGTTATATAAATTATTAATTAAACATTAATTAACTTACCAAGAAATTAATCAACTCTCGATGCCATCAGATACTCTACATTTTCTATAGATTGAAATACAATTTGCGGTTGATGATTTAACGTAAAAATTGATAATTGAGACTTTGTTTATTATCGTAAAAATGATAGCAATGACAATCAAGGCTGCACTCTAACTGTATTGGCCTTAACTCAGTAAAGTAATTTGACTTCAATTTTCAAAATATTCCCTTTTCATTATGTATTTTTTAACTATTATAGCAAGAACTGTCAGCTCTTTATCTAATCTTACATATTTCCCTCCCCTCCCCCCCCCCCCCCCTTTAAGCAATTTGTTTGTATAATTCTTTTTTCTTGATCATTAGAAATATCGTTCTTTTCAGACAAAAGTAATTTTGAGGTTAGAAGGACCATATCTTTAAGCCTCTATTTAGAAATATCGTTCTTTTCAGACAAAAATAATTTTGAGCTTAGAAGGACCATATCTTTAAGCCTCTATTTTTTTAAATAAGGTTTGTATTTGCTAAATATTTCAAAAACAGCAAACAAAATTGATACAAAATCACTGCATTAGTTTTTTTTAAATATTTTTAAAAAAAAAATTCACTGCATCAGAAATTGAAAGAAATATCACAGCAAAGTTTAAATACAAATTAATATAAAAAAAATCAATAATCGTGATCAATGAAATCTAGTAAAAATTTTAAAATGAGTGTCTTTAAATGAATACATAAATATCAAATATTTTAGTTTTGCACATACATGTCTTTTTGATGAAAAAAAAAATTGTGACCCAGGTAATTATGTCATGCAAATTGATGTTAAGGTTCAACAAAATTTCCCAAAAAATGTAAGAAAAAATATAAAGGGGTTTTCATCGAAGTCCATTCTCAATAATTACCTGACTTAGATCGATATTTTCTGAAAACTGGACAAAAATTTGAATTATCAAAAAAATATCTGTTGTTTAATTGAACAAGCAATGCTTCAACAACTCTTTATGATTCATAAAATAATCAGATATTCAAATAAAACAAAATATCATCATTTTCAATAGCCACTGCAGCAGAAATACAAAAAGCTACAGTTCAAGGGAAGAAACTCTGTTTAATGAAATATGGTACAAATATTTATTTATAAGGAAATGTGTATTGCTCATAAAAGTATAAAAATGATTAAAAACAGTTAAGGGAGATCAAAGTGAGGAGTGGTTTGGATAATAAATCTTCCATGAGAATGTGAATATAATAAATAACTTCTTTCAGTTCAGATTCTAAAGTTGTGAAATTTCTATTAAGAAGATGTCTACAAAATTGTGCTCGATATTTTTTATTGTAACATTAAATGCCATGTTCTAAATTTTAGTTTCATATTTGAGGTAGGCCAATGTTGCATGCTTATATGGAATAGCTATCATGCTGTCAGTTAGCACCATCATAGATTTTTTTTTAAGCAGAATGAGATGGATATCCAATGAAAAGCTGAAAAGGAAATGCATTTCTTTGATAAAAAAAAATAACACAACATAAATAGCAAACTAAAGAACAAGATTCACAAACATGCTTATATGAAAAACAGGCTTCAAACCATAGGACAAAGGGTGGGGGAGGTTGTCATAAACAGATCAAAGAAATCTGACGATGAATGCTGAAATAGAATTACACCTTAGAAAGAAGACAGAGAATCGAATAATCTGAATAAATCAAATGAGGTAATTATTGTTTAAAAGGACTCAAATTTAATATTCCTGGATGTTTATGACTTGAATATTATTGCAACATTTATCCATAGCCAGGAAGAACTTACAGTATAACCACTTAAAAGATCCGACAACATGACTTTTAAGAACAAAATGCAATTACTTAATCTTGAATTAAACAAATCATTTCCTGTACCGTACCTCAAGCCATTGTGCTTCTTGAAAATACATTTAATAGTTAACGTTAAATTTTCCAGTTTATAATCTAGAAACAGATTGCGTTAAAATGACCAGACCTGACCTTGCATCTAGCCATCTTTGGCAATAATGTTTTATACCAATCACAGTGGTTGAAATTAAGATTTTAAAGAGAAAATATAAACAATACTGAATTATTAGAACTACTCAACACTACATCATATCTCATTTGAAATGATCTCAAGGTAATGTAAATGTCACACTGCTCCCCCCCCCCCCAAACCTTCCCTTCGTAAATTTAAGGTGTACAGGATGTATGAGATGTTCAAACTTGAGGTTACTGAAATCTTGTGAGTGGTTTATTCTGTATTAATAGATAGAGAAGAATAATAGTAAGGTAGAAGCGGGTTGTGTAGAGGAATATCTATTTTCATTTTACCTGACTGAGACATAACCTTTTCTTGTTTGGGTGTATCATGTTTTTGATTATTGCACTAAGAATAGCGGCCAATTTTATTAATGATAGATTGCCAGGCAAAAAAAAAATTTCATGTGCTCACAGCAGTTAAGTGGTTTGAGTAGTCTTTAAAGGTAGTTACGCTGTGGTTGGTAGCCAAAAATCTTCACCGTATAACATCATTGGCGGTTGACAAGATTCTAGAGCAATAAAGGGAAATAACTCTATAATTAACAAGCGGTTGCCATGCAAGATACGCCCACATTTTGCAAGAGATGGACAGAGAACAAGCTCAAAAAAAGAAGTGATTTTTTCGTACAATCAAGGGCCATAATTCAGGAAGTTAAGGTCCGATATGCGCGAATATCGAAAGGAACCGAGATCTTTGGGTTACAAACTTACATTTCAAGTTTCAACAAAATCGGATAAAAATTGTGACCTCTATAGGGTCCACAACCTTGATATACCATATTTTTACGCTATTTGAGAACTAACGGCAGGCATTTTGTCTGTCAATTTTGGGACGATATTCATGAAATTCGAACTCAGTCATCCTTAGGGTGTAACGGTGATATAATAATACGTTTTTTTATATCGGATAAAAATTATGACCTCTATAGGGTCCACAAGTTAAAAATGCGATTTTTCGTACAATCAGGGGCCATAATTCAGGAAGTTACGGGCCGATATGCGCGAATATCAAAAGGATCCAAGATCTTTGGGTTATAAACTTATATTTCAAGTTTCAACAAAATTGGATAAAAATTGTGACCTCTTTAGGGTCCACAACCTTGATATACGATATTGTTACGCTATTTGAGAACGAACGGCGGCCATTTTATCTGTCAATTTTGGGCCGATTTTCATGAAATTCGACCTCAGCTGTTTTTAGGATGTAACGGGGAAATAATAATACGTTTTTTTAAATCGGATAAAAATTATGACTTCTATAGGGTCCACAAGCTAAAAATACGATTTTTCGTACAAACAGGGGCCATAATTCAGGAAGGTACAGTCCGATGTGTGCGAATATATCGAAAGGAACTGAGATCTTTGGGTTATAAACCTACATTTCAAGTTTCAACAAAATCGGATAAAAATTGTGACCTCTATAGGGTCCAGAAGCTAAAAACGTGATTTTTCGTACAAACAGGGGCCATAATCCATGAAGTTTCGATCCAATACATGCCAATATCGAAAGCAGCCGAGATATTTTTGGGATAAAGCTATATTTCAAGTTTCTTCAAAATCGGACAAGAATTGTGACCTGTAGAGAGTCCACAAACAAATTGTGGACGGACGTCCGGACAAATAGGGGCGCCGACAATATACGTCCACATGAAAATGTGGGCGTATAAAAATCTGAAGTCCTTGTAATGGTTGCTTATCGCAAAAATCAATACAACATAAATCTAAAGTAGATTGCTAGAGTGTTCACCACGCAAATATCTCTAGAAATACAATAAGATTCTTCATTTTATTAAAATAAACAATGCACAAATTTTAAACAGATAGATCACGTTTATCATTAGCACGTTTACAAAATTAGACAAATGGGGTTTAACGTCCACTCAACACAAACTAGGACATTTCGGAGAAAACACACAAGGTTGGACAGGCAATCCTACTTCTTGTCACGTACAACCAGAGAATCAAAACCATGTCAGCTGACTCAATGACAGACCTTATGATACAATGCGCGCTAACCATTACGCCATCCAACCCACTCTCATGAATTTAAATAACATGTACTGTCTAAAGTGTTCACAAGAAATTGTGGATGACAGATAGACCAACAGACTTTGGACGAACTGGAGTGACAACAATATACATCCACATTTCAATGTGGGGCTATTAAAAAACCATGTAATATTTTATATTTTGTCAGTTTTAGAATACAAAAAATACCCACAAAGTTTATCTGGGACATTATACAGAGTAGGGCCTATCAATTTCTGAAGATTATTAACCCATTCTGAAAAGGCAATGTCTCTGTACTCTGAGAATGAAAATAGAAGGGGAGGCATTTTCAGTGGAAAATATCAAATACAATGCAAAATAAAAAAGTATCAATCACGGCAAGTTGTCCGACCCTAAGCTTTACTCACATGAATCAAGGGTATGTGCCCTGGGTCGACCATTAGCTAAATACAAACAGGCTGTAATGAAGAATATACAACATAATGCATAACAACTACAACTACTCAATTTTACGCCAATAAAAAAGGAAAATAATATATTATTCTAGTTCTTGGAAAATATTTTAAATGTTTTCCAATCCATTTGTATGCCTTAATTTCTGCAAAAGAATCACATTAAATCACGGCTTCAACAATATCAACAAAAAAAGCTAATATTCAGTAGGTTTGGGAGACAGCTTCAATCGCAACACAATTCATGAACAGCCAATGTATTTACTGGATTTTCACCAACTTTAATGATAATTTAAATTTGTTCTTTACCAAGAACATATTTCAACAATTATAAAAGTTGTGGTATTTTTGTACTCACTAGAAAAACTAACTGGTGCACTTAAAGATACATTATGTAAGATTTAGATAAAGAGCTAGCCATTCTTGCTATAATAGTTCGAAATTACTCTATTGTGAGCGAAGATATTAGCCTTTGAAGGTTTGGCAAGACGTGTGCAATAATTTCAACCACCGTACTGGTTTTTCGAAGCTAAGTCTCGCTCCTCCAATTTTAGCTTAAATCAAAATATGGCTGAACTGTTCTAATCTATTTAATATCGGAGAAATCCGATGCCATCAAGAGTTGATTATGGCCTGGATAATTAATGTCTAATTAATAATTTAGAAAACAGGCAGGCAGATTTAGCTCTTGCATAATGTATGTTTAACTATTTGATTTTGTAAATTGGCATTAAACACTTTGACACAGTTTTTCACATGGAACATGAATATTATATTACTAAATATTATTCTGTAAATCAACAAAATATAAATTTCGACAGACATAAAAGGAATTTAAAAAAGAAGCAAGCAATTTTTCAAAAAGATATTTTCATACAAGTAACAAGTAGCTCACTGTGTGAAGCAAGAAAATAGAGTTGTCTCCCCTATCACACATTTGGGACATATAGGTAAATGGTTTATATTCCAAGAACTAGATCATTTTAAAACAAAAGAAAGAAATATTACAATTAATAATTAAAAGAATACAACTATATAATCAGGAAAAATCTATAACATGACACCATATAAAATGGAAGGCCTAAAACTGAATTTAAAATGATTGCCAATTTGATCACAGACGTGAATTGTTGACTTGAAGGTAATTATCACTATCTTTAAAAAAGTTTTGAACTCAAATTATAGAAAAAGCTATATTTTTTTAACTTCTATTTTAAAGGTATTTATGACTTGATGAACATATTTTACAAAGAAAGCGAAATAACAATCAACAAGAATATAGCAGAAAAAATAATCATTTTAAAACAATTCAAAGATAACATAAACAGACAAACTATTCCATTATCACAATATTAAAAGCAAACAAATAAATGACATGAAAATGTAGCTAATGACAGGTATTTAGCAAATGACTGTGAACATTAAGCAATTAAGATTTTAAAGTCTATAGTTTTAAAGTTAAGGCCAGCCAATCCTTCTGAGAAATGGCAAGAAAATCTGACAAATTAATTCAGTAGCATCATACTTTATTATGCGAAACAAATATTGTTGCATCAGGAAAAAATCTGTGACTTGATAGCGTTGTTAGCAACAGGGTACAAATCGAATTATCAATTAACAAGGATGATGTGTAGATCTCTGCATTTTTATATTCCAGTACTTGAAGGTATTCAAAAAATTTATGTTATTTTATTTTGACTAGGGACACCGGTAAGGTATATCAACTGCATAAGGCATAAACGAATAACCTGCTGAACCGGGTGGGTGGGTTGAAAGACACTGCGCATAGAAAATGATAAATTAAATGTTGGTAATTTAGTCTTAAACAAGCATCAAAATCCATCTGTGTTTGTTAACTGCCCTCTGTGAACTTTGATCTCACGTTTCAGAGTCTCCAAATTCAGCCAGTGCTGGTAACGAGTCAATGGAGTTGGTATCGGACCATTTTCGCAGTAAAATGTTCATTTATTTATGATTTAAAATTCCTGATTTTGGAAATATGTCAACAGGTTCTTACTCCATTGGCATGAATAGGCAGGTGAGTAGATGGGTTAATGAGATCTATCCAAGGGTTATTATTTTGGATGCAAGTGTCAAAATTTTGCGACGGTCCGTAACTGTCAAAATTTTATTAGAAATTAAATATACTAATAGATAATGATATCCTTTAGGTTGAGTACTGTCCTAAATTTAAATAGAGTTCTTTAATATTTATGAGCAACTCAATTCAATTTTCTTCTTGTAGCTTGATTAATGACTTATGGCGAGTTCTTTAAGGAAATAGTCTACTTCAATAATATTTCACAACCCACACATACATACAGACACACAGAGTTACAAATGCACACAATTCTGTATTTACACTTTTCTTTATCAAGCATTACAGAATGCATATTTTAAGCACAAAAAAAACCAGCAGAGCATTCTGACAAGATGTCATTTATAATGACCCCCATGGTTCAGCTCCATAAAATGGCTGAAGAATTCAAAACCTTGCCACGCTTTACCAGAAAATTGAAAGAGTTGGACACACAGAAACATATGCTTTTTACTCTGTGGAGAACAACAAAATCACAGCACATATTACATGAAGAAATACATAATATCAACAAGAAACATTTTTAAAGAATATGAATCAAAAAAAATACCAACCCCTTTCATTACTGGTTCTTTCATTTTCTTCCTGATCTCGCATAGGGCCATCAATACCTTCAATTTCATCTCGACTCAATGTTGATTGGCTACCTCTTTCGTCAGCATTTTCTAACACCAGTTCGCTGTCTTGTAGGGATTTGCGACTAGAGAGTGGTGACTGTTGACCCTGTTCCACATCTTCTTTACCAAACTGATTAAGCGGAACTGCTTCTTCCGGAATGGGTGGATTTTCAGGATCAGGTGCCTGTTGGATGGCTTTTGCTTTCCTGCGTATGTCACGTCGTATGGAGGGAAGTCGCAGCTTAAAACTTCTGTGGCGATCTAAAATCAAACAGTTTAAGTCTTGATAAGTCATGCTATAATGTTTTACACCTGTATACAAACACAACTGTTAAATTTTTGTAGCTTGGAGGTAAAAAATAAACACAACATAGTCTAAATGAAGAGCAACAAGAAGTTAAGAAAACCCAAGTGTTGACTAGGATTATATTTCCACTAGGACTAAGTTGGACTACGCTATATCTCCACTAGGACTAAGTCTGACTAGTGTTATATCGCCACTGGGACTAAGTCTGACTAAAGCTATATTTCTACTAGGATTAATGTAAGTTGGACTATGGTATATCTCCACTAGGACTAAGCAGGGCTGGGGCCATTACATTGCCAATGTAATTAATTACATTACCATTACCATTTAAATGTAATCATTACAATTACTTTCTCTTTTTAGCAATGTAATTAATCACCATTACCCATTACATTGAAAGTAATTAATTACCATTACCCATTACTTTATGACTATATAAATAAAAAAACATTTTTCATAGAAATTAAAAAGACAACCTTATTTTTCTGCCACGAGGTAATGGGTAATGGGTAGTGCCATGAAGGGGAGCTATGGTGGCTAGGTGGTTAAGACGCTGGCTCACTAGCCTGGAGGTCGGGTGTTCGATCCCTGCATTGGCCGAGAAAGTTCATTTGGATTTTCCGACGTGGCTTCGCCTTATCCAGATTTTCCCCCTTGTCAGTGATGCAGGAAGGAGGGCATGACAAGGACAGCTGTCTAGTTCTTCGGATGAGACGAAAAACCGAGGTCCCGTGTATGCATTGGAATGCACGTAAAAGATCCCTTAGCAGTTGGAATTCAATATAAGAGTAGGCGATAGTGCCGCTGCCTGGGCAAAATTTCCCTCATAGTACATTGTATGGCGAATGCCCGTCTTCATTAGCCCAGTATAGGAGCAGAACAGTAGGATGTTAAACCCCATTTCATTTCACCTACAAAATCAAACTCAAAATAATCCTTGATTCAATTAATAGATATTTGTTTATGAATTATTATTTCTAGCAATTATAACATTGCTAGTAATGACGGACAGTGGTGACAAAAACTGACATTTTCACTGTATGACTTGAAAAATGAATCAAAACTATAGTTAATAACCTGTATTTTCTTTTAAGTAATTTTTAAGTGTGAATAGGGTTATATTTCCACTAGGTGAAAACTGGACTATGGTATATCTTCACTAGAACTAAGTCTGACTAGGGTTATATTTTCACTAGGACTAGATTTGTTCACAAGTCAAATTTCTAAGAACATATGTCTGACGACAACGACCAATGAATATCCATCCATTCTAAGTAATATTTTTAAAGACACTCAATACCAGCAATTTCCATCTGGGTTCCAAGATATCAATATCTTAAATACTTTTAAATTTTATACTTATGCTAGTGCCTGTGCGTAACAAAGTGTAAATATCTGTGCCATATGTAGGCCTATGTTGAAACAAAAAAAAAAGACATTGGATAAATTTCTGGTTTTTAGTTTTCAATTCTATACATGATTTATTATTTTCACTACCAGAGTATCAATTACATGTATTTTTCTAACGATGACATGCTGTATCTGACATTTGTTATGTTGTGTTGTTTTTGTGTAGTTATCCTTTATTGTCTAGTATCTAAAATAAAACCTTCACAGTTTTACTATATAACATAAAGTACATGATAAAATACATGTACAGTTGGTTATACTCCGAGCTCAAATATTTGAACTCAAATAGTTTTTCAAGGATATTTCCATTGACTTTTTAGTATTTTTTATTTGATGTCAGTTAAAACTAATGGAATTTGGTATTTTACCTGTGCCCTTTGAGATATTTACTAATATTAATTCAATAAAATCAACTAATATCCCAAAATAAACAGATAATGGAAAATATATTGATTTGAAAGATTTATAGTTTCTAGAAAATGCACCAAAACAGTCTACTCTTATATTGAATTCCAACTGTCAAGGGATCTTTTATGTGCATGCCAATGCGTACACAGGACCTCGGTTTTTCGTACCATTAGATCAACTAGACAGCTGTCCTTGTCATGCCCTCCTTCCTGCATCACTGACAAGGAGGAAAATCTGGATGAACTTCCTCGGCCAATGCAGGGATCGAACACCCAACCTCCAGGCTAGCGAGCCAGCGTCTTGCCCACTTGGCCACCGTGATCCCCGCAAATAATTTAAACCGAATCGATATTTAATAGAATTCAAATAATTACCCTGAATCAATATTTAAATGTCATTCAAATAATTACCCTGAATCAATATTTAAATGTCATTCAAATAATGTCTTAGTATATTCGAACGTAAAATTGGTGACCCAAAATAGAGGCAAACAACATGAGTCAACCATAACTTACAGTATCATGTAGTTTATTGTGAACATGTATATAAATAAGAACACGACCAATCAGACAGATTGATGATTATAAAACATAGTAACGAAGACTATTAAAAGATTGGATATAACTATTGAACAAATGTCTTAATGATCTCTGTAACCAACCTAATAACTTAGGTCTGTAATGCTACTCTAATAGGCAAATTGTCTGCCAAATTGACTAAAAATTGGTCTCTTTTGGCCCCAGAAAGATATTTTCAGACTAATATACATGTTTTGGATGATCAGTGATTTTTTATGTGACCTACAATCAATGTGTCAGTTAAAACTGATGCCTGTCAATAAGTTTACATTATAATATGATGGACAAATCACATGCATCTTACTCAATTGTATTGATCACTGGAATGCAAAATACGTGGGACCTTTTTATTTGGTACCAAATTAGTCCTCTCGTCAGGAAAATCATGAATAACTTTCTGAGGCAAAACCAGTAATGGTTAATGAGCTAGTGCCATATTCGACAAGCCAACATGCAAAATACCTCCGTAAATAAAGTAGATGTATACATATGAATCGACTATTCATTTTTTATTATCGGTAGTATCTATGACTACACCTATAACAATCTCCCTCGTCTAGCTGCACATAGATTTATGAACCAAATGCAGATATAGTGTACTAATAAAATAAAACCAAGTACGAACAATCCAAACCATTAGACAAAATTTGAAGTCCTAAAAAAACGGTATAGGCAAAATAGTGTAATAAGGCAAAACAGTGTAATCAGCATATGGACTGTTCACCGTGTACAAAATACACGACAAACAGTGGTAACAGGTGTCCGGAAGAGTAAGCTTACCCTGCCTGGCGCCACACCCGCCATAGCTGCATCCAAAACTATTAGGCGAAATCTCCGTAAAATAGCGTGATTGGCCAATGAACTATCAGTATGCAAAATGCACGTGATGAACCGTGTTAACGATGTAGTAGACAGACATTATCAGGGAGATAGTATACGCGTCAATTAAATATATCTAGAATAATAGCCGAGAGAGACATGTTATAATTACCAATCAAGTCAATATGACGGCCATAAAACTTTTTAAAGGTTTTAATAAGTTTAGTTCGCAAGTATCCCTGTAGTTGAAGCTTAGATGACAAATGCCTCGATCTACTTAAAAAATCAGAATAAAATGAACAAGCTCTCGCGTAACGAATTAGTTGAGACACAAACACTCCATAAGCTGGTGATATTGGAATGTTACTACTAATAAATGGAAAGTTAACAATCGGAAAGTCAAAGTCATCACGTTTATCGTACAATTTAACACTAAGTTTATGGCAATTGTCAAAATCGAGACGCAAATCCAAGTAGGAAGCGTAATTGTCACCGTCAGTAGTGTTTTTAATTTCGAGCTCATCAGGATATATGAATTCTACATAATCAAAATATGACAATTAAACCTTCAACATTCTAAGATTTTTGTCTTCAAATAATATCTGATCACTAAAACACTACAATATTTGGAAAATACTTCCTCTTTTTAAAGGTTTTACATTTGAGAATTACTGCCAATTTGTTTGGAACTTTGTTTTTTGCACTAGCAAATTATAAATCAAGCCCGTGTCATTGCCACCCTGGTACTAATACAGGGCTTCGATGATGGTACTCTCGTCTTTATCTTCCATATAGTTTTTAGTGTAGTACTATACCTATGACCCATGGATCCATTCATTTGATTTGATAGTATCTATATGGCTTACAATGTCAAATTGTTTTGTCTTGTTGGCACGTTTTCCTTACTTGGTACTAGTTAATCATTATGTATAGTGCTCCTGCATTTACTGTTATATGGCAACAGTATGAGAAGTTCTGTGAAACAGAACAGTTTGTATATGGTCTTAAAACACATTATGGACCTTATATTCTGACATACTGGCATGACTAGGGTTATATTCTGACATACTGGCATGACTAGGGTTATAACTAGTTTGAAAGAGAAGTCAATCATTTTAATAAACATATCCACTTACTGTTTTTAAGATTTTTGATTTCAGTTTTATTAACAACTGAAGGTGCCTGATCTGTAATATCTTCATAATTAATAATAAACATGATAATTTCTCCATGAGCATTTTTAACTGGTGCCACCAATTCACTACAAAGAAACTTGCTGCCTGAAAATAGACATAATATAAAGAGTTGTTCAGAAATACCAATTTCATCTTAAAGTTGTAATGGATCATTAACGCAAGTCATTTTTGAGATACAAAACACTGTCTACAGAAATTATATTCTATACTGCAATCAGGTGATAACATGAGCCATTTCTTGTGAATGACGGGTGGACGGACAGGAACAGGGTGACAAAAATGACACCATTTCATTGTGGACGTATAAAAATAAACATAAAATTTAAGGCATGTTTTCAAAATTTGAGTGCATCATTTAATTGGGTATACCGTATGTTAAATGACCTAATCACCCTTCTGCACAAAAGAGTCTTGAGAATAATGACTCAAAGGCTGCAGAGCACCATTTAAACTTGGAATAAGAATCATCAAGTCTGTGACTACTCGAAGTAATAGAAGACATTTATACCATTTAAACTTAATAATGTCCAAAAAATAATTAAATCAATTCAAGCTATTTCCAATAAACATTTAGCCAGCAAAAACAACAAACAGTCTTCTTTAATCAAGTATAGCTATACCAAGATTAAAATAATTCTACATGCAAAGGAGAATTGCAGGCTATCTGAACTTTGACAGCCCATAAAACCATTTATATCTTAACCTTGGCAGTACACTTAGAAATCAGGAGGGTAATAAAACCCAATCAAAATCCACATAAGGTTCAGCTAACCCCAATAACACAATTAGTATGGAAATAAATCTAATTTGGTACAGACACTTTTCATTTAAACAAAGTCATGGTGGCGTCCCTTTTTATTTTCTCTTTTTCTCCAGTGTGTAAAATGGAGGCTGACAGCAAGGATTAAAGTTACAAGCAGCAAGGATAAATCATTCTGTACGTAGACAGAAAAGATCCAATTGATACTCGCTAAATTGATGAATTGAAATCGTAACCTTTTCAAATGGGTTATAATCTTTTTTTCCCCGTTTGAATGGCCACATTTCCATACAAAAACAACAAGTATTCGCAGTGTATTAATATACATCACGCTTCATTGATTGAATTCTACTGTCTGCTATAGTATGAAATAATTAAACAAAATAATCAATAAAAGGGAGAATATTTCCAAAGCAGCACCAAGTACATATTTAAACTACAACCAACACCCAGATACCAGGATTGCATTATGATTCAAACAATTAAGAAAAAGTGATGAATTATTTCTTATAATTTCCACATTTCCCATACAGGAATTCTGATAAAATTGATCATGGTTCTTGGATGGAGTGACATTGTCTACTAAACAGCACTCGCATGACAATGTCAAAGCACCATGTTCAGCCTTATGCGGTATGCCATCATCTAAAATTACTTAAACTATTCCAAACACTCCTTTCCGTTTGTGTATCTAAAACCAAAACCACCATTCAAAATTTTATAGTAAATGCAAGAAAATGACATCAAAATATAATCTTTATTGGACATTGTCCAACATTCTATCTAGTATAATTCCTTGCACCATATGCAAGAAATCTACTTTAGGTTTCAGTTGCATTCACCAATCAGAAGAATTCTACTAGGTAATTCTTTGCTAATTGTCTAGTCAATTGGTCCCTGTTCTATTTTATTCTATTTTCAGTAACATCAATGTTACCATATCTTGTCATCACTATGTGTGAAGAGATAGATTATCTGTATTGACATTTTGAAATAAAATAGGTTCAAAGAAACCAAGAACAATTAGTAAACAATCATACATTTAATATATAATTATTTTATATTTATTAACATGTGTTCTTATGAAAGATCTCAATACAACAATACAATGTATTAACTGGTGTGTTAAATCCTTTTAATGTATTAAAGATTTTTAATACGATTTGTTTGCTTATTACACAATCCAATTAATGAAAATGTTGAAATATTTGTTCTTTTAAAGGAAAAGAGCAAATGGTACATCCTTTAACAAGCAATGTAATATTCCTTCACACATAGTCCTCTTAATGAATGGTGTTAGATTACTAATAGAAAAAACGGCAAGGCTATGTGTGGAGGATGACATCGTTCAAGGATCCAACCAACATTTGTTTTCCATCTTTTAAATACTGCTGTATGCAATCAATATTATCATTACGTCCTCCATGAACCCAGCCACAGTCTATCAAAAGTAGTCCTGTAGCCACAACCCTTGCATTATGTCCAACAAATATATGGAGCCACAGTGGCTCAATGAGTAGAACAGCCTGTGTTCAATCCCTGTGTTGTGCAGAGAAAGTGCAGCAGAATTTTCAGGCATGGCTACCCCTTCCCATTGGTGTACATGTAGGATGGAGGGCCTGGCAAGGGACAATGTATGGTCCTTCTAATGTACACATTAGCATGCACATAAAAGAACTCTTGCACACTGCATGGCGCATGCCTGTCTTCATTAGCCCAGTAGGAGCAGAACTGCAGGATGTTAAACCCCATTTCATTTCCACACTTATATAGGCTAAAAATTTAAGAGCATATGCTTTGATGCATCATTAAATGTAAACCTATCACAGAGAGATAGAGAAATGGGGTTTAACATGGGATAAAGGTTACATGTTTGTGCACTATAAACAATACAACAGCCTACCATTGCCTAAATGCTGATAAATTTCTTCTTACGATACATGATGTAAGATTTAGGTAAAGAGCTGGCCGTTCATGCTATAATAGTTCAAAAAAAAGATAATAAATATTGAAAATTTAAGTGAAATTAGTTAAAATTTATTTTGAGTGATGTTATGAATGTTTGAAGTTTCAACTAGATATAACATAAATAATCTAGATTGTCAAATACCATTGATACGATAATAAACAAAGTCTTGATTATCCATTTTAACTTTTTATATGGTGTGGTTGTTCTAATCCATTCAATATCTCAACTATCCAATAATGTTCTAGACAGTTGATTACAGGCTTGTCATGTGAATAAATGTCTAAATAATAATTCAGAAAATGTTTGAAGCCCGAGCAAAAGACCTGCAATGGGCAGATTTAACTCTTGCATAATGCAACTTCAAGATTTGGTTTGAAATTTTGGCAGCAATAATTAGGAATGTGTCTGCTGTTCATTTGATGTATAAAATATATCAATTGAAATATTTTGATGAAGTCCAGCTGCGCATAAAAATTAGGCAAAGATTTTAAGTATTACACTGTAGAGATGCTGTAGTAATTGTGGGTTAGATCAATGGACACATACATAGACCATCCATGCTTCCATTTTCATATCTGTTCAAGCCCTTACTTGTTTGGCATAATATCTTTGGCACTAAGAAAGAAATTGTACAAGTTACTTTTTATACATTAAGGATCCTGGATTTCAAATATCACAAAATGTGAAAACGTTATTCATATCTACAGATACAAAATTAAAATAACCAAGTGTTGTAAACAGTGCCAATTCCAAAATAAACATCTGCAATTATATTATCAACTAAACCAACCTTTGAACTTCAGGTTGAAATCTATAGATTTTGTCAAAAATTCTGACAGCAGTTCAATGTCTGTACAATGTCTGTCTTAAAGATTAAAATTAATAATTTGGATTGGGGAAAAAATGGAATGTTCATCTGAAACAGACAGAAAAATTAATCATTGGTGGTAGTTTGATGAAGCAGCACCTCTTCATTATGATCTGTCTGATAACCAATATACAATCATCTTCATGTTAATCTAATTTTCCTTTCTCTAGCTATGGTGGAAATATAGTTTACTCATCTCTCCACATGTCTTCAGGCTTAACCAGATGATAAATGGTGGCTGAGAAGAACATGTTATTACCTCCACCATTGCAGTGTTATTTATCAAATTATCATGGACTTAATAAAACTGACATTTCAAGTTCTCTCTTAAATCACTTGTTTCTAATTCTTTCTAACCTCCTATGTCTTATATATGTATTGACAAATATAAAATATTATTGTTAGACAATTGTTAGAAGATCAAAGGACCCATTTATAACCAGTTAAAGATATAACTACATTTGGCTACTAGTATTCCTGGCATGAAACAAGGTGTGTTTACCCATTTACAAATTCCTACTTTTCAAATGGGATGTGTTTTTCATATTTTGAATGGTCCAACTACTGATTAGAATGTAGTGTGTACTTTAGATACTGCTGTAATTAAGTGTTCATGGAATTGAGTGCTCATGGAGTAGGGTCGCCTGACTATACTATTGTGTTGAGTGACTGTTAAACCCCCTCTACTCTATGCACAGACCGAGTAGACAGATATTGGAAACTATGACATGAGTTAATGTTTGATATTATGAAAACATAAATTTACAAATTTAAAGATCTGACAGGATTTCTTTTGCCACAATGTGCAATTTTGCTGAGTTTTATACAATACTGTTATAAACTCTGCCTTTCAATAGTGTTCCACAAAATGTAATTTCAAAATTTAAGAACCGAAAACCGACTTCTTCATATTATAAATACTCTAATAAACAATTCCACAACATTCAATCAAGAACTTTGCCGTGTATCAGTTTCATAAGCTGTCATAAGTTTGCACTTAACTGAGCAGTTAACTCTGAACCTTGCTATCACAATAGGGTTTTTCCTTAATACCAATCAAATGTCTCTATAAATAAAGCCTTTCAAAAGATTCTGTGGATTTTTCTGTATCAGTTCTCTGATTTGTAGATTGATCTGGAGTTGACCAATCACATTCTGTAGATTACTGAATGCACCCTATAAAGAAATGTCTTTAAACCAAGATGAATTGTTGTAAATGTTGATATAAATATTAGACTGACTAATTTAAAATCTAAAAATGAATCATATGGGGTATGATAATTAAAGAGAAGAAATGTCGAAAGACGATATAGAAGTTATATTTTTACAGTGTTAAAAATATGTCTTATCTATTGATATTATTGTCAGAGGTTAACAGGATCCAAGACGCATTCAGCTACAATGTATGTTAAATGCTGGTAAGGCTTGTGGGTAATATAACGACTGCATGAAACAAACAAACTCTCCATCTCCATGTATTGAATCTACTTGTTCAACCTGATGTAATTCTCACAACGTTAAAAAGAACTCAATTTTAAATCGTGTAAGAAGTGTTCCATATCGAACTGAAACCCAAACCTCAAGAAATAAAATATTGATCTCTGAGACATTTTAAACAAGACATTGGGTGATGGATATAAGGTTTGGGGCTTAATTAGAGCCACAACCCTCTTCACTTGTCCCACAGATCAATTCTTACTTGCGTAACATTTTATCGTCTGTTTCTCATATATTTCTGACCACCTCTAGAGATGTGGCGAAGGTTTGCTCGTCATTCTTTTATGATTAAAGGCAAACTTTGTAGCCCAGTCGAACTCTGTGTTTCAATATTGACTTGCCTATCGTAGTATGATCACTCCCCTCGTACTTTCAACATTAAAAAAGTGCTCCTCAAATAAAGGCATCGATCAATCATATGACCCGTCAATATTCATGCTTGGAAATTTTTTTCAGCATTTACAATGTTCAATATATTGAAAATCAAAATGTGTTCAATATCAGACCACATTTCTATTATTTCCTTTCAATTAAAAAGTATACCTCTCATTTTCTTTTAATAGATCAATGAAAATATCGGAATTTGGATCTGAGATAAATATTGTGTGCTTTTGCCTCAAATAAAAGCATTTGCAAATGTACTATGGTTCTTTGCCAGATGAAAGAAATTTCGCAGTTGTTTGAATCTGCAAATGTGCAATTTTATACCAAGCGCTAGATCGATTCAATTATAAGGATCTCTGTCAATTTTCTCCTTCAAAACACAAAGTCAAAAGTGCAAATGGTGAGAAATTGAGAAAAAGGAGATACACGTATCTGATTGGTTAAAATCTTAAACATCCTAAAAATAAAAGCTGCTTGTTGTCCGTTACATAATTTTCACACTAAGATTTGATGAATGTTGGAAAAAACGAAGTAATAAATCTAATTAACAATAACCTTTCAGACACCCGATGTCAGTTTCAGAGAGAATTTAATACAGACGTGTAGAACTGAGGCCTTCTATGAAATATTCCAGACTGAAATTTTTGAAAACTCAATAGGCAGAAAAATCCATAATCTATATTCGTCGAAAAATGTCCTCGTTATAAAATAAGAGGGAACCTATATAAAATCAACAGACGGTCTCCTCTGCGTTAAGCTTGTAATTTTCATAAGACTAGGCAGGACAGAAATTGAAGGCATATTGATTCAGCAGCAAATTGTGTATGACAAATTTCAAGACAAGAAGAAAAGTGGAATATCATCAGCGAGTTGAATTGGTATATTGTAAGATCTATCATCTTGATGATGATAACGGTAGCAGAAATACCAAAGTATGGCTTCCATCGTATAAAAGAACCAATACCGTCTTAAATTCACTACTAGACGACAAACCCATATCAATAGGCACTGGAATAGGCGAGAAATTACACAAGTAAGAGACCAGTGGTCTTAAGAAAACTACCATATTATCATGTAGGCTAATATCCATACGAATCTGTTCTAGCCTGCAGCTAGACTCTGTTTTTGCTGGTTTGAGCTGTTTTTATCTCACTTGAAGTAAGAGTTCATTAGGGAAGCCTGTATGATTATCTTTCAACAATGGAAGCTTTCTATCAGGTCTTAATCACTTAGGTGAAAATATATCCATGTCATCAATGGATAAAAGAGATTGGTTTTCCCTGGTTAACAAAAGTATTGGCAATATTTTACAGTTTAACGAGCATGCAATACGAATATTCTCGACAATATTTACAACTATTTAGGTATGAGAGATAATTTGTTTCCCCTGACATCTCAAACTGTTGGATTCAATGATCAGCTTGGTTGCTTTCAACTGATTATCAGATGAATTGGTAATTTGTTTACTGGTTTGATTACCTGGATCATATGACAAAAATCAGAAAGCATACAAAATCACAATGATTATAGTGGTTTTACTTAGAAAACATCTTTTCTTAAAACCTTGACAAATCAGGAAAATTCATACTTTCCACTGATGTGTTACAAATAATTTCCACCGTCTAATTTCATGATAAATGATTCATAGATTAATGCAATTCCAAATTTTAAAGATATATAACCTTATAACAATTGTGCTTTCTACGGATGACTTCACATATTTTGATGCAATGCCTGATGGAGGTAATTTTGGCCTTTTTTCAATGATAATTAAACGTATTGTTTTTAGACGAAGATGTTCCTGGCACCTTTTTTTTTTTTTTTTTTTTTTCACATCTTTTTCTTGACAAAATTTGTCAACAACACTGGCTACATTACTTTGAAGTTGAACTTTGCGCTATTCTGCTATTTATGGTAGGTTTTCATTGTTGGGTAAAGTCATGATATATATAAAGGATCCTGTTAAAACACAAGAAGTGACTGTAAGTTTGGTTTCTTAAGTAAATTTGTTGCAGAATGGCCGGCAATAATAATAATAATTATTAGGTTTGTGGCATGGGTTCCATGTCAGCCGTATATGCCGGTCGAGACCAAGGGCTATGGAAAATGACCGAAACTAGATCTGACCCGTCGCTCATTTTGAACAGAGGAAAAATAGAGCACATTTGAAAAAGACAATATCCAAACATGACTACGATCAACCTCCGCTATGTAACTATAAAACTGTACGCCCTGTTCAGAATAATGCACAAGTATAGAAGCCACATAATCTCTTGATTGGTGTTACGAGTTCTATACATCGTTGTAAATAGATTATACTGAGTGTTGATAATCAATGATGAATGTCTGGTAGTAGAACAATAAAAGTTAATTGTTATGCGGGGATTCTTATCAGTGACGTGAAGCGGTTCATTGTTAGTTATAAATCATTGAACACATGTATTGTCCACGTGTCATAAGAATTTTCCTGAACAAGCCGCTTTACCATGATTACGGTCACACATCGTGTAAATGAAATAATTATAATCTTCGAAAAAAAGGCAAGCAGATATTAAGTACCATTCTTCAAATCCAACCAACTGTTGTATTAAATAAACACAGCATAGAAATTATGCAAATCCTCAATGTGTTGGGAGAAAAATGCATTCAAATTTTTTTTTGCAAGCGATTGTAGAAATAAAAGCTAGAGATTCGAAAACTTGCTTACCGAAAAATTCAAAAAATTACGTATTCCAATGGTATTTTATAGCAATAATTCAATATTGAAAATTCACGTAACAATATTGATAATTCAAGTATCATTTATATGTCGTGCATATTTTTCTTTTGTTATGCACGATTATATTCTAGGGGGCGCTAGTGTTGCTTGCTGTGAAATTAGTCTGATATTAGCTATTCGTTATTTATTATTAGGATTTGCGTCACAATTCTGCGGCCTGTAATGCCATAACTTCCGTAAGAGATGGTCTAAAACCGATAAATGTGAGAAATATACCGTGGATAATTATATATTTATATTCATTTCAAAGTTATTGTATTACAACTCAAAATTATCAAGGTCAGTGTGTTTTCTATAGAGCATGTGATAATATGTCTGACACCGTTAGCTACAAAAATAATTTTGCTACAGGCAATTCAGCTCTTATTTGTCTTTAACCAAGTAAGAAATTTCAATAATACAAGGTATTTAAATAGCCAAATGAGCTCATTTCATTAATAACTTATTATTATAAGCCAATATATGCTGACAAAGTGGTATAGACACGAGAATTCATGATACTCTACCATATATAAAAAACATGCAATATGAATTTAATTTTCAGATTTTTTGTGCGTTATCAAATATGACCTATCAATTATGACTGATAGTGAAAATTTTGAAGTAAAAGCCCTGGTTTGTGATACTCAAGCTCCGATAAAAAGGGTGGTGCCAAATTATTCAAACACTTAAAGATAAGTAAAAGTACTTCATATTGTATTCCATTCTATGTTATTGGTTGCCAGAGAGAGAGAGAGAGTAAAAGACAGGATTGATATTATAACAAGTGCTTCATGCAAGAAATTAATCTGTATTTCAGTTTAGCATTCTTGATTTTTCATTACGAATAATAATTTAATTGTCACTGTCTTCGATTCCACAGCTCTGGAGTCATAATTCAATAATTGGACAGTGGTATTGTCTCCTCCATATATTGCTAAAATTTACCTTTACTAGCAACAATACTGTGTTTGAATTGAGCTACAATACAATGTCAGATGGTAGAGAAACTTATTATAACAAAATAAAAGAATGTTATTTATGGAGATGAAATAGCTGACCTAATTATCCTCAATGGAGCATGGTTAATTGACCCATATTTCCAGACATTTTTATTTTTAAAGACACAATGTGTTAGAAGGCCAATACAAATTTTACTTCTTCTTTAAGTAGTAATATGGACAATTAAAACAAAATATAGTTTAGATATCATCTTGTCCTCTACGACCAGTTGGAAACTAATGCCAGAGAGAAGATGAAAAAGACTAAACATGTACATATGCAAGGACAAGTTTTAAAACACAGACATATATATATATACACCTGGTCAGAATATTATTTTCCACGATTGAAATAAGAATTTTTGAACAATTACTTGATAAATTACTACTCAAATGAAGTAAAATCAAAATTTGTCAGTTTCAAGAAGTTAAATAGAAATACATGTATATTAAGCGTTCAAGGCTTTCCATTTAGTCAGAAAATATCACCTTCATATAAAAAATGAAATTAATAGTGACATTTAAAGAAAAGTCATCTTTTGATCTGTGTTCTCTATACCAATAATGATGGTAGATGAAGGACAGTCAAGGATATAGCTTGATAACCCGCCTGTCACAAATATACTATGGTAGACATCATCAAACAAATCTGTCCATCAACATTCAAAGCATTTGATTAGAAGATATTTGAAATTCTAGATATACATTATCAACAAATATTCTATTTGAAGCAGGCATAGGAATTCCAATACTACAAAATGATGGATGCCACCAATAAATGTCTGTTTCAATATTGATAAAGCCTGAATTTGTCTATAATCAAAGTTGTGATGTCATCTGCTCGACATGATGCTGACTCAAGTAGAAAGACTAAATATTTATAGTCTGTACTCAACAATTTTCAATTATCAAAAACTTTTACCAGGGTGACAATTCCTAGTCCATAAATTTCCACATGCAATTATAAAACAGATATAGCCAAATCATCAGAAATAGAATTTCACAATTTTTTTTAATTTGTTTTTTATCATTTCCACTGCAAAAAAAAAAAAAAAAAAAATTCAATATGACATAAAAACAAGGTATATTTTCTTCAATTTATTAAATTTCAAACAAAATAATTTTATACTTAGAAAACTAATTAATTACTTTTCCCAACATTTTAATCAATTTCCCAAAAAAATATATATTTACTATAATATAGGTATGGTATGTTGTTTGCCATTGATGCATGTAGGACAATCTTGATGGTTACAATCTCTGAAATAATGCTTTAAACTAAATAAAAAGAAGTTTTTGTCTCAATTATATGAATAGAACACCTATATCCAATGAATATTTTATTTTTCCAATATCATATAGACTACTTGATCATTAACTTGCAAAATAAGGTACTGTCAAATTATATGGTTATGGTCAGAATGACCTAGTTCTGAGACAAAATGTATAAAATTGGAATTATAATAAACTGTCAGGTGAAAAGCATTAACCATATATATCATAAACCTACATGTAACACTAATGATGATGTAAAACGACTTACGTATAGCACTAATGATGATGGAAATGGACTTGCATGAACAGGGAATATACAGTATTGCTTAGAACTTTAGCTTCTTGCTTTGATAAATAATGATGAATTGACTTGTGTAGTAATCGACAATGTCATGAGATATATGATTTCATTACATTCAATTCAAATTCAACATTGCTAAAACCCAATTTCTAATAATAAACTAAAAAAAAAAATTAAATGAATATATATTGCTTTGTACTCTTAACTAGCACAATCCTGCAATGCTTCAGTGTTCAATATTCTTTTAAAATTCAATACCCTAACCCAGTATAATTGCTTTATACTTATTTTCGTTCCTTTCATGTTTAGATGATCGACTGTCATCCATTGTACAGAGGAAGATAAATTCAGCATATTGACTCCTTATTATGAACAAGAGCTGTATGTTTTCTTAATTCTACCTACTAGACAAGTCAAATGAGGAGTTTTGTTGCAACACGATGAATCTTTAATAGCCATTGACGGAAAAACTCATCAACATAACCATATATTTAAACTGGGTTCATATATATAAATATAAATTTATTGATTATTTTTATATGCACCAGTTAAATCAATTGTGGACCCTACATGTATACCCATTGGTTTAATCGTTGTGTTTGTGGGGTGGTTGGGGTTAAATTGTTCTAACTTTGTAGCAAAATTCTGAAATTTTGTTTCTACACTTCAGCGAATTTTATGTACAACTAAAAAACATAAATGAAAGTTAAATTTTGAACAGATAACCAGCGATATTGAAGCATGGATCTAAGGTGAAGGAACCACTTCAGAAGGGGCACATTTTCTTGGGACCAAGTGCAGAGGTTCCCAAAGGACTTTGGATTATGTTCTTATATAGACAATCAATAACTCATTGGGGGTGGGGGGTCCTAGATACACGATATGGAGGTGCTTTGTGGTCACCTCACAAATTTTTGTAAATCATTTTGTGTTTATTATTATTAAATTCATCCTCTTTCATTCTCTTGACATTTTCTAACAATAACAAATCTGCACCTTACTACACTGAAAAGCCCCAAATCATTTCAGGTTAGAAATCAGATGAATAGAAAAGTGCAAACAATCCCCTTTAATAAGAGCTGCATTTAAACAAAAAAATGGCTATCCTCCAACAAAAGATCAACTGATTGGTAATGATTGGCCAGAATGGTGATCACTGATAAAGTTGAAGGTCGCCAGTTTTTGTTTGTGATATTTAATGATACTAAGAATGAAAACAAAAATCAGAAAATATCTCGAGAATGATGTGCTTTGATGTGGTTGCCAAAAGATGACAGATAACAAACTTTAGCTTGAGTACCTCTAACATTTTGTGACATGATCAGCTCACTGTGAATACAGTTATAATTTTTAAATAAAATTCCATTTTAGGATCTTTCAAGTTAATTTATGATGAATTTATCAAATAAAGGATATAAATGCTTCCTGTTTCGAAATTAAGAGAGGTGCTATTGTGCAACAGCAATGTCCTGAAATTATTGGGACCCCCAAACTATTGGTAATTCGAAATGTGCTTTTTAAAATTTTTGCATGACACGCCAAATCTTCATTATGGTCTTACCAAATACAGGCCTTCACGTGAATAAATTCCTGGGGAGTCAAAAAAAGCTCTCCTGAAATTGAAAAAAGAGGAAATCGCTCTCCTGAGAAAGCTCTCCTGAATCTCTTGAGGAGAGCTTTGTTAGCATTTGTACGATAAAGTCCAGAGATTTTAATCTATTTCGAAACCAACCGGCCAGAATTGGGTCAAGTGAGGTCCCGGTAAGAAACAGGGTAATTCGAAGCTCCCGTTAACTTTAATATCTGACTTCAACAAGTTCAAGTCAGTAATATTCCTGAATAGACTACTGTCTTCGTTTATCATCAGTCGATCGAAATTAGGATTTATCTACTACGGCGAAAATAAGCTGATGCGACAGTATGACATTTCTTCATATTTAAAACACAAATTAATGTTTTTGTCTATCACGTAACTTACAATATTTTTTTCATTCGTGGATGAAAGACAAGCCACACAATGATCACATGACTCCCATGATTGAAATTGCTTTATATAAAATAAAATTCCGTACGACTATGCCATGGCCTTAAATAAAAAGGGCAATATTTTTAAGAATAAATCCCTGTCAGCATGTGTAAAAAATAAAATTGAATAAAACTAAAACACTATTTAAAAATAAATCTTGCAATGCTGGTTTATTGACCTAATTCCAACCAATGCATGTCACGTGTTATCGGGAATCTGAAAGCATTGAAGATCTTGACGGAAAAATATATTAGTTATTAATATTTGTTTCTCGGGATATCCGGTGTTCTATCAGGGATTATTCAATGAATATTTAAATTTAACTAACAACGGGTCAGTGAAACCATAAAATGCATTATCCAATTATTATTTTCATATCTACCTAGAATTCGTACGGATCGAGAGTCGAAGACGGGGCGCGAAGCACGAGATTCACAATCCATGCGGAGCGAGATGTCTTCCTTCGCCACGTGGTTTATTATTACAAAGGAAACTTAGAGGACCTGTTATGAATAACCAGCAGGCTTGTTGGGGTTATTTTTGCCGAATTATCAAAATTACCGTTAAATGTGCTAATTACTCGGATTATGAAACGGATGGCGGATTCTCACTAAGGTATGCTGTTATTGTAGCCGACAAGCAAGTTGATTGTCGATATGATATTACCAGTATATTTTTCCTGATTATTTTCTTTGAGGGGAGTCAAATTAGACATTGAGGAGAGCTATAAAAAGCGCACCTCGACTGACATCCAGGCGCGTCCAGGAGAGCGAGAGCGATCACGCTCCTTTTACGTGAAGGCCTGCAAATATTTCAAAGACTGTCCTAGACATATACTGCATAGCCTAACTTACCTATGGTTACTCAATCAAATCAACAATCCTATTCAATTTACTCACATTTTTATGTGGGCATATATTGTCGTCGCCTCTGTCTGTCCACAATTTGTTTGTTGACAGTCTACAGGTCACAATTTTTATCCGATTTTGATGAAATATGAAATATGCAGTAGATTTATCTCCCAAAGATCTTGCAAATTGGTTTCTTTCAGACCATAACTTCATGGATTATGGCCTTTGATTGTACGAAAAATCACGTTTTTAGCTTGTGGACACTCTAGAGATCACAATTTTTAACTGATTTTGATAAAACTTGATATTTCGATATTCGTGCATATCAGACCATAACTTCAAGGATTATAGTCCCTGATTGTACGAAAAATCACGTTTTTAGCTTGAACTCCCTCTAGAGTTCACAATTTTATCTGATTTAAAAAACGTTCATGTATATCACCGTTACACCATAATGACGGTTGAATTCGAATTTCGTGAAAATCAGACCAAAACTGCCAGACAAAAACACAAATAGTGTAAAAGAATGTAATACCAAGGTTGTGAACCCTCTAAAGGTCACAATTTGTATTCAATATTGATGAAACTTAAAATATATGTTTACATTCCAAAGATCTCGGTTCGCACACATCAAACCAAAATTTCCTGGATTATGGCACCTCAATGTATAAAAAATCGTGTTTTTCGCTTGTTGTTGAGGTCACAATTTTTAACCAATTTAGAAAAATATTTAAATTGATCACCGTTACACCATAATGACAGTTGCGTTTGAATTTCATGAAAATCAGACCGAAACTGCTTGACAAAATGGCCACTTCCCATATGCAAATAGGTTGTGGACACTCTAGAGGTCATAATTTTTATCCAATGTTTATGAAGCTTAAAATACATGTTTATATCCAAAAGAGCTCAGTTCATTTCAATATTCGTGCAAAGTGGACTGTAACTTCCTGGATTATTATCCCTGATTTTATGAAAATGTTTTGGTTTTTTTTTTCAGCTTGTTCTCTGTATATCTCTTGCAAAATGTGGGCGTATCTTGCCTGGCAACCTCTGGTTAAATTTTAATATGCATCAGGTACACACACCTATTTCTAAATTAGTCATCGTAAAAACACACATTCTATTTACATGTGGTACACATATTGTATTTCAATATTTGACCTGAATATAACTTCATTTTTCAAATTTTTTGTCTGCGATTAATAGTTACCCAGTGTTTTTGTTTGACAGTGATCAATGATACACAGTTCAAATAACACGAATCAATTAAATAAATACGGATCACTGTTTACTATTTCAGGAGGCGAGAAGAATTTATTAAAAATTTTCAAAAAAATTTATTGATATACTGTATATAGTCTGGTATATAATTCAAGCTAAATATTCTTTTGCTTTGTAGGACATGAGAGGTACACCATACTACCTTAAAGTGACCCTACCCCCTCCTGTATCAGTTTATTAAGTTTCAACTTATAAGCAGATGATAACTTCAGTCTCTAGACAAAATATTGACTACAAACTATTGTGGACAAAAGACAGAAAATATGACTCCATTCCTGATTGACATCCAGTTCTTCCTATTAAACAAAACATTTACCAGTAATTAGATGAGAACCTAAACTGTTCAAGATATCAGGAAAAGTTGAAAATTACTTGTGGACGAATGATAGGATGGGGGTGAGGACAATAAACAACACCATTTCAATGAGGGCGTATAAAGATTAAACCACAAATTTCCACAAGCTCATGATTATGACTAGCCAAGCAATTACACCTTTGATTTAACAAACAAAATCTGTCCCACACAGTAACTACAGAAATTGATGGAGCTATGAAAATTTAGAACCACTTTAATTATCTGTATACCACTGAATATTAACGAAAAGTTTTGTTCTTTTAAGTTATTATTTAATGAAATATTATTTTCAAGGTATTCATATCATATTCCAGAATATCGTTTTCATTTGTTACAGAGAGGAAATTACTTCAAAGGAACAATTTCAAGTCATAAATAAGGATTGGTATTGATCAGCACTAATACTAATGCATGGATGGTCTCTTACAAACACTGTTCAATGAAATGAGTAGAAATAAATAGTGATTGGTCAGCAAATCTTTGGACATTGATTTCTGGCCTTATGTAAATATTTAGAGCACAGCAACTTAATGTCCAGCAGCAAATTGAGCCCTGGACTTTTCAATAACATCTGAAAGACTTTAGTAAGCTTCATTCCTGTGAATGAAAGCGGTATTCATGCTACTTTCATATATTTTGGTTGACTGCAAAATAAAGAAATGAATCTTCTTTCAGTTAAATGAATTGTTTTTGTTTGATATCTTTACATGTTACAAATATACCTTCTTTTTTATATCATATCTTTTGTGTAAGCATTCTGAGATTATTGCTGACAATACCATCTCCTAAATATTTTGCAATGCATGCATTTATAAGATACTGTGTATACATTTCTGTGAATATATAATCTAAATTCTGTAAAACTGAATATTCACTAAGTTGAACTGTAACTCTGGCTATATACATGTAGGGTAGTGTATCAACCATCACTATAGCCTATAGTGATTATAAGTCAACAAAGGGTCACAATCCAGTAAAAAATTAACAGAATCGATGAAATGCAAACTTGACAGATCCAGGAGATTTTTTTATTCATCAAATAACATCATTTTTATTCATCATTAATACTATAATCACAAATTCTTAGCACTTTATTTATATACACAAGTTTTTAGCATTTTGTATGCAAGGAAAAGTTTGTGAAATGGACAGCAAATTTGAAAGACAAATCATGCTCTGCCACCATCACTGCTAAAAGTGTTTCTGGCCAAATTGTCTTGTGTTGGTATAAAATTGGAAAAGATGTCACATTAACTGGAATCAAAAGCTTTGCCAATTCTATTATGCTTGTCAGATTTTACATATCGTTGTAAATTGGATATGTCACCAGATGCTATATTGATTGTAGTATTGCACACGTTGCATAATGCCTCTTTTTCTTTTTTTGCTGCGTACAACAAATGGAAATTCTTTTCTCCAGGATTCTAAAAATGTACACATGTAATGTTTTCTCTCTGCAAGAGAATTCTCAAACTCGAAGAGATGTTTACTAGTCATGATGAAAATAATGGAATGAACCTTGTACATTTCTCCATTTTATCAGGTATGCTAATGTACTCTGTTATTATTCCAATATACTTTATTTACTCCAAACAATAATAATCACACACATACTTGGGGCTGTCAAGCATGTTACCGGAATTAAAAGTTTCCGGTCAAATAGAGCCAGTCAGGAGGACGATTTATGAAACTGAAGTAAAGGGAGTTACCTCCCTTTGTGAAAGTAAAAATAGCATTGGCATATGGCCATTTTCCGTGAGAAAATTCCTCCCATGCGTGAGAATGGGAGAAAGGTCATGATTCCATCCGTGAGTCTCATGGAAAAAGCATGTTAGTTGACACATCTAAAATGTTATCTGTAACTCTGCTCTATACAGAAGTGCACCAAATTTCAATCAAATATTTCAAATGCTAAATAAGATTAAAATTCCAGAAAACAAAAATGACAGAGGAACGAAGAGAAAACCTCTCATCCCCTCCAGTTTCAGCAAATATGAAAGACATGAAATCAATTCAATGAGGTATCTTTTAAACTACTTATTTTTATAAAATATATCAGCTGCAAGCTAAAAAAGAAATAACTCAACTCAGTAGAGCTACAATATTCAGAATAGGGGTGATTGGAATGAATAGGGTTAAGAATTACTACCACATTTTATTACCGATGTAAATATTCAACACTACTGGTGATGTACACGGACAACATTGTCTGGTCCCTGCGGACACCATCTACAGACATACACTACAATAACTCAAAGAGATCCACAGACACAGACTACTAAACCTAAACTAATAGAAATACCAGTCAAAGAAATCTCTTTGAAAATTTGAAGAAAGCAGCCACTGGTCTTTTTGTGACTAAAGGGATTCTTATGATCATCAGCCTAAGGCTTTTGATCCCAGGCCAAACTCTTTTTCGTCAAAATGTGCCCAAGCCAGACACTTTTCTGTAATCAAATAATATTCTGATTTCACATGTTAATGAGTTTCAATAATATTATGTATTATGTGGAATCTAATTGCCATGCAAATAATTTAAATAGAGATCCATACTCTTGCTCCTGCTAAAATCTTTGATGATTTAACAGTAAAAGTAATATTTATTTTAATCCACAGGGCTAATGGGGAAAAAAACAAAAAAGTTAACATACCAGTAGTTGTCCGGCAAGATACGCCCACATTTTGCAAGAGATGGATAGAGAATGAACTAAAAGAAAAGGCGATTTTTCAAACAATCAGGGGTCATAATCCAGCAAGTTATGGACTGAAATGTGTGAATATCAAAAGAGACTGAGATATTTAGGATATAAAGATATATAATAAGTTTCATCAAAATCAGATAAAAATTGTGACTTCTAGAGGATCCACAACCTTGGTATTACATCCTATTACACTATTTGCATAAAAGGAGCGGCCATTTTGTCAGGCAGTTTCGGTTCGATTTCACGAAATTTGAACTCAACTGTCATTAGGGTGTAACGTTAGGTGATACATTTAATTGTTTTTTAAAATCAGATAAAAATTGTGAACTTTAGTTTTTGTACAATAAGGGACCATAATTCAGGAAGTTATGATCCAATATGTGCAAATAATGAAATGAACCAATATCTTTGAGTTATAAACATGCATTTCAAGTCTCATCAAAATCAGATGAACATTGTGATCTCTAGAGTGTCCACAAGCTAAAAATGTGATTTTTCGAACAATCAGGGGCTGTAATCCATAAGTTGTTGCCTGATACATGCCAATATCGAAAGGAACTGCGATCTTTGGGAGATATAACCCTATATTTCAAGTTTCGTCAAAATTGGATAATAATTACGACCTGAAGAGTGTCCACAAACAAAATGTGGACGGACAGGCAGATAGGGGCGACAGTATAATATATCGAAATGAAAATGTGGGCATATAAAAATAAATAACACAGGCAAGAAATGGAGTTTAAAATCTACCCAACACAAACTAGGTCACTTTAAGAATACATGTTCAATAGTTTGTCAGAAGAAGAAAGAAAAATACTAACGAGATTAGGCTGATGGGTCTACTTTGTATAATGGTAGATACAAGTGGGACGGAAACCATGACACTTGCACCAAAGACAAATTTCTGCTTTAAAGCACACAAATGTGACAACTCAGCCTAAAACAGACACAATTTCAGTTCAACAGACAATGCAATCCAAAATGAAATTGGGTTTAATGTCCTACTGTTCTGCACCGACTGGGCTAATCAAAGATGGTGAATGCCAACCATCTGACTTACAAAATACTTCCAAGATACTCAAATTGTCTGGCTGTCAAGGAACTGGTTCTAGCTTTTTTGTTCAGACAAAAAACTGTGGTTACATAAACAACCTTTTGGGAACTGAAATTCAGATGTCCTCTTGGTAAAATTCTCTAATGGACATGCAAAATAACCATAGAAAAGAATTTCCTATGTTAGTTTCAAAATTAACTTATTGGTTGACTAGACGTTAAAACTCACGCATATAAATTTCATTATCTATGCAATAAATGAATAGCGTACAAACTAGGAGAGAAATCGTGACAGACCGTTTCAAACTTCTGATACCATGCAACTTGATTTTAATTATCACAAAAGGTTCCGTTTGAATGAAAGCTCAGCAGCTAGTAGGGAACATTGTCTATAGTCATGCACTGTTTAGACGCAGCCTATTATTGACTTACCGTATTACATTAGTTACAATATTTACCGCAACCATTTTAATAGACATTGGGGCAAAAAAAATCAAACTTGATAAATTCTCATATCGTCAAAATCTGGCAGAAAAGATTTGCATCATGCGATTGATGCTCTTTGAAAGTCATTTGAAAAGCATTCATTTCACATTCCCGATCACATTACAGAAAAGATTAAGATAAAAAACTTGTTTATCAGCTGTAAAGACTCTCTTGCAAATACATTACATTTTCATTGATCCAGCATTAACAAGACCTGTGTATACACTAGTATTTAATTTCTAACACTTCTCAACATAAAACAAGAGGGTTTGACTTGAGAAATGTTTGATGAACCTTTCCTGCACGCAGAGCTCCATTGTATTTCACTCCATTTGCAGAGAGAGAGAGAAATGGGGTTTAATGTCCACTCAACACACACTATGTCATTTCAGGACCAATATAAGGTACAATGTTATTTCAATAATTTGCTTGCATGTAGGGGTCTTTAGCAGTGGGATTGAAACCATGCCACTTGACTCAGTGACAGACGTTATGATCTAAAGTGCGAGTATCATACAGTTTGCTAGACCAAACCCCCTTCCATCTGCAGTACATAGCAATAAGAAAAAAATTGGATACTTGTCTCAATCTCAGCAGATTGAAATGAAGAAGAAATTGGAATTGTCTAGCTCTCCCCTAATGGGGTCTATTATAGTTATTTCATACTGCATCTGAACCTCTATAAGAAATAGATATATCACTTGAAATATTTCAAGTCTTTTGACATTATAATGGCTGTCTAAATAATTAAAGGCTGCCATTTAAATTGAATATAAAACAAACTGGTTGTTCAGTAGACATGCAAATTGCATTTTACAAGGGAAAGGGGTGATAGTTTTTTCATGTTAGATACCGTGAACATGGTGTATTATCTAACAAATGGTCTGTATATATAATGGACGGTTTGAGCCAATTAATGTTCTTTATATGGAATAAATTCAAGACTTGAGAAATTCCATTTGTGTTCTGATGGCATTTATTGAACTTGTATTTTAAAATAGACCTTTAGTTGCATATTAAAGAGAAATAGAAGATTTAAAGGTCCACATTGACAATACTTCATTAAATAACTAATGCACCAGAAACCATACAAATGACAAATTTAAATTCATCTGGTTTCCATGTTGGGACATATGAAGTACCACCTTATCTCCTCTTGTGCAAAAGAGCACTATGTCATATTTCCAAATAGTAAAAACTTGTTAAACAGTATTTTTTGTGTGTATTGTACCAAAATTTCAGCTCACAGAATACAATTTTAGGTTTACTGCAGATGCCGAGCAAAATTTTAAATGAGGGACATTAAATGATATTTGTAAATTATTGTATCTGTCTGCTGAAATGATCTACATATACATGTAGAACTACAATGCGCTGCATATATCAGGTAATAAAAATATCTTTATATATCGGAGGATTGACTTCTAACCTAAAATCAACATTTCTAATCTAAATCAATTCAAACAAATTGTAAATTCTGAAGTTTAAATTCTCCAATTTTCATGAGTAAACTTAAATTACAAAAGAAGCCAGTGTACAGTTTATGGAAATGGAGCAGGCTCAAACTCAAAGGTACATGTAGATATGACTTGGCTATCAATTTCTGGTAAACCCAGAACTTTGAAAAAGGAAGATGAAAGCATCAACAAATGTATTTATTTCTGTTCTGGATTACCATCAGATTTCTGAAGGAAAATTATAGATACTGATTAAGCTCTTCTGTCAGTCAGAGCAAAGGTTAATTACATGCAGCAATGAGAAAGATTTTTATGTCTTCTGGGTCTATGATCATGTCAAAAGTAATATTTAGTCTGACTTCAAGCAAATGATGAACGAACGAGAAACTGGTCAAATTTTAATCCAGGAAATAATATAGTAGATGGGTAGCCATTCACATACAAATTTAAAGTCTGCGAATACAATTCTTGATAGATTGGGTTTTGGTGTCTAGACATGACCAAATATGGTAATCTGTCTAATTGTCAGCAAATAATAGTTGTAATAATAACACCATGTTATAAGAACCAATGAGAATTCTTCTTATGTCATTTTCCTACAATGGCTCAAACCTACGAATAACTTCATAAAGAAGAATTATTAGATCCATATTAACAGGTTACATGATTTTTGTTACATCATGCAAATTTTGTTACTCACTATAACAACATTAATTGACCAAAGTTAACAGTTGGATAATCCAGTTCAACCTCATCTCTGATATAATGGACTCGACCTAGAAATTAACACAAATGGGTTGCAACACATTTTATTATGTAATTTGAATGTATATAAACTGATTTACTTTCAATTGTTCCATTTTTACTTGATTTTCAAATCAGTTATGTTTGGCGAAATACACCAGAAGTCTCAATCGAATGAGAATCTCTAGCATCTGGTTATTCCAGTCTAAACAGATAGTATTTATTGCGCATCCTCTCAAGATAAGAATATGGCGTCACCATTTGACATGACTTGTGGAATATGTCTAGCCTCATTCTTCGAGTCCCTTGTTACAAATGGCACTGTTACGCATTATTGTACACAATTTGTGTGCCAATGGTAAAATGTTTATTTTGTCTTAAATATCGGATATCAGAAGCCCATCTTTTCCCGGTAAGATCACAACATCAATGTTGATTTAAATTGACAAACAATTTGTGTTTTCAATGTCGAAAACTTTGGATGATACTGAATTAGAGACTTAGCTACTTTAAGTTAGAAACAGTACTTCAGTTGTGTATGGTCTCTATTTTAAGTGCAGGAGAACCCAATAAGACAAACCTGCGGACAAGATAAACTACACAGACAGTTCAAGAAGTAAACAAGAAATATCAATTCAAGTGAATGGGTCCGGGGTCAACCTAAAGCATCCTCTCTGCTGTACAATCCCGGTGCTTGTAATAATACAGGCTTCATTCAAAAGGAAAAAGAGACTGATTAACAAGAAAGACGTAATGTGACCAGTCTTGACGGTGGTCATCTTCTGAATGGTAACAGTCTGCCACTTGATGTCATGAGCAAGAACATCAAAAATTTAAAAACAAAAAGGGCGATAATCCGGATAGAATTTTGGAAAACGCTAAAAATTAATAAATAAATCAAACAGGAGCAAAGCCCAACAATGAGAGCATTCTGCGGTACGAAGGGCTAAAACTCTAATTAAAGTAACAATGTGTCATTTGCATTTTTCACTAAAATATCAAATTTCTTATGGCTTAACCCACATTAATATGTATTCAGACTGATTATTTAACAAAAACAAAATACCAGAGCTAGAGAACTTCCTGGCTTCGATCAAATCAGATTTAAAACAGGCAAATCAATTCTGTTCGCCCACAACGAAATGGAGATAGGTATATTACATAGCAGCATATATAATAATGAAATTTCAATTTAACATATCTTTGTGAATACCGAACTGAACTGAACCATTTTTGGACCAATATTCATGTTACAATTCATCTTTCACAATATTGTAGTTTGCAATGGATTCCCATTGCACTAAAATGATGCAACAAGACTTTAATTTTCATCAACACTTTATTCTGAGACCAAGATATTTTTTATGTATAAAATTTCATCCAACCTAATTTTCAAATCCAATTGTAAGGACACCTTTTACAGCTACGTCACATGACCGTAAGCACTTATTTGCGTCCTCTGAACAAACATTGTTTGAAAAATCCTGAACACTCTTCTAGAGCCAAAAATTGGAAAAGAATAAATTTTATAGGTAAATCTGAAACATATACAAATCACTTCTATCCCAATAAATTTATATGAAACTCAATGATCCACATTATAAATTTGTATAGTTGTAAATCTATTAATTACTACAAATTGTTCTGTATACATAGAATAATAACAATTGTACCATCCTTCAAATAAGTTATCGCCAAAACGTAGGTGGTGGACATTTACCAGTATCCATAATTCTATGTTGCTAACGATATCTTTAATGACTGATTGTCTAGTCGCCAGTTTCAAAAAAAAAATGTTATACTTTCTTTTTAATTTCACTAGAGCAAAACACAATGATGTGGTAAGTCTAGCCGTCATTTCCTTTAGTTGTTTAAGAAACACATTAAAAACGATCTGTTGCTCAAGTTGCTAAGCCCAACTTAAGAAAGTAATGTTTGAAGATTGACTACTTTTTAATGCCCAGCCAAGTTTGATGGCCACTCAGTAATGGAGTTTAATACTTAACCTGCTAGAGAATTTGAAGAATGAACCTTTTTCATGTCTGACACTAACATGCAAAAAGCCAATTCACTTATTCTGGACCTAACAACAATGTGCCAAGTTTTAGTGCAAGACATGGTCAACGTATCCCACATAGTGAAATATATGGGTCTCTTTATAACATGGGTGTTGTCAAAGGACAACAAACATTAGCAATATAGTGACACCTAGTATATATCATTGCTCAATTAACTTGTAATCAACAAGGTATGCATACTCTTTCTAGAATACCCCCCTCTTCATTCGCCCAGTAGGAGCAGAACAATAGGGAGTTAAACCGCATATCATTTCATTTCAATTCTAGAATTCATGATACCATTTTTCAATGTAAGTTGATATATCAATATCTGACCCAAATTGTTTTGTACTTTTGTATTTAAGTGTTTTGCCATAAGAGAGGTGTGATCATAGTATCAAGTTCTAGTATTCAAGATGTCATAGCAGGAAGTCCAAGATAGAAAAGACTAGAAAGGATCATTTTGTCAGTGAATTTACCATGAAACTGATCCTTTGGCTTGTGAGTAAGTCTGGGATCCAATTTGTCAGAGTTTACTCGTGCGGGACTGACAAGAAAAGTATTATCCAGCCATTCAGTTGGGACAGTAACTTAGGTCCACTCACGTGGGCCTACACACTTGAGTGTACATACATGCATGTAAAAGAGACCTAGACTGTTAAAATTTAAAGGGAGTATGGCCCTAATATTTGGAACCTTAAAATAAACGAAAAGGGGTCTAAAATCTCATATTAATGTAATACACACCAAAATTAACTTCCATGGAAGCGGACGTTAAATGAAGCGGACGTTAAATAAAGCTATTTCACTCACACATAATATGAATGTATATAAAGTGATTTATATTCAAATTTTAAATTTCTTATTGTAATTTTTAATCAATTATGTTCGGTGAAATATGTGAACAGTCTAAATTTAAGGCCTTCTTTTACGCCTGCTTTGTCCATTCTACACGGGGTTTTTTTCTATTATAATTTGGTTGTTTGTGAATCGGGGGGGTAGGGGGCAAATGGTTTGTGCATGCGCGCTGTATCATCCCCAAGAATTGATTCCCTGGTTGTACGTGACAGGGAGTAGGGTCGCCTGTCCAACCTTGTGGGTTTTCTCGAGGTCCTCCAGTTTCCTCCCACTGCTAAAGACCCCTAGGCAAGAGCGTATAATTGAAATAAAAAATTGAACCATATGGTAGTCTCAAAATGACCTAGTTTGTGTCGAGTGGACGTTAAACCCTATTTCACTCTCTCTCTCGTTTGTGAATCGGTCATTACTAATTACTTTTGCAATGTCTTTTAAGATATGTTTTTCTCTGTTCATTACGCATGGCACCCAAAACCATGTTTTTCTATGTTCATTACGCATGGCATCCAAAAACATTAAATACACAACTTGCGTACTGGTTTTAAAATATGCTTTATGTCTTAAATTTTTAATGTTATGGAAAATATTGAGTTAGAAGTTAACCTTCTTTAAATGAAAATCATACAGAAGAATGTATGTCTGTCCAAGTAAAATTCTCCTCCCTAGAATTGCACATATGACAATAAACAAGTACGACCATACTACGAAATAAAGTGAAATGAAATGGGGTTTAACGGCCTACTACTTTGCTCCGACTGGGCTAATGAAGACATACACCATACTGGGTGCTATGACAGAAATTTTGCTCGGAAAATGGCATTAAGGCCGATCGCAATTCCAACTGTCAAGGGATCTTTTACGTGCATGCCAATGTATACACTGGACCTCGATTTTTCGTCCCACCCGAGCAACTAGAATGCTGTCCTTGTCAGGCCCTCCATCCTGCACCACTGACAAGGGGGAACCACATCGGAAAATCCTGATGAACTTTCTCGGCCAATGCAGGGATCGAAAACGTGACCTTCAGTCTAGCGAGCCAGCATCTTACCCACTTAGCCACACCATACTGCGAACCATGGGCTGAACATTATGGTCCATGACTGCATTGTGGTCTGTCAATAGATGCATAATTGTCCAAAGAAATGAAATGGTGTTTAACATCATACATTTCTGCACCAACCCAGCTAATGAAGACAGACATTCGCCATGCCGAGAGCTTCCAGTGTCGCCTCATGAGGAACAAGATTACCCACTGTACGTGATCGATTTCTGATTCAAACTAATAGCTGCATATCAGTCTCAAAATGAATTAATTATTCCATTCCTATATTGTCAGAAAATATCAATAAAACTTTGTAATTATATTTTACTTGTTATTGTGAAGCAATATGTTTACATGTTAATTGGATGATCCTATAAATCATCTCCCCCCTCTACATACATATTAAGCAATATAATTGTTAGATTTCTTCTTTTATTCACCACACGTGGGAAGGAAGACCATTAACAACTTGTATAATGATTTAAAGATACACTCACCATCTTTTTTATAGTACAATATATCCACCTGTTTCTCTTCACTACCCTGCAATGCCTCCTTGATCTGTAAGATGGCCAAAGCACTTGTTAAGGGACCATGTAGAAAATCACACAGGGATGATTTCTGCATTACTTCCGCTCGAGAACATCCTGTTAACTCACAGAAACCATCATTACAAAATATTATCGGCAGTGTCTCTACCTGTGCATTGGCAATCACAAAATTTCGATCTGAAAGAGAAAATAAAATTAACAGAGTGAAACAAATTACAGTTGTTATTGTCAAGGAGGTTTATTTCTGTGGGTGTTCGTAACTGGAAGGCTTTATGGCTGTTTTATTCAAGTCGAATATTCCCCCTTGGCTTTGATGTTAGTTAAGTTTTTGCTTACAAGAAATTGATCAAATTAAAACTAGTTATTGCTTTTAGCTTGAATTTACACACAGAGACTCATCCAAAAACAGACATGTACATGATTTCTTCCCAGCTAAATCAAAAGAAAAACAATAGAACTTAGCTAGAGATCGTTTTGAACTATTTTTGATGTCATATTTACTGAAATAACATTTGTTTTTAATTTTTCGTAAGATTACCAGAAGCTTTAACTTGTGAATTCATTTGATCTTTGTTATCCTTTGTCTTACAATTCATCAATCTCTATTCTAATATCCTGAACAATAATTATTCAAAACATACTTTTATTGGACTATTGAATAATTCAATTAAGCAATTAATCATATAATACCATGAATTTGGGGGGCTTTTGTTATGGTTATTAATCATAAAAGATATTGTGTGTGTAAAAAGAATGATATTCCTGTTCCGCACTGTCGATACTGGTGCATAAAAGTTTTTATGAAAAATCTTTCCAATGTGGGCTTATACCTGATTGTAAATGATACAATGAGCAATTAACTGTTATGCGTGCTTGAGAATGAAAATCTACTAAGTAGTCATACTTAAATGTTTTAAATATTGCAGGCAACTGTAAAATGATACAGTTTTGGGTCAATAAAACAATTCTTGGGGAGAGAGAGAGAAATGGGGTTTAACGTCCACTCGACACAAACTAGGTCATTTCGGGACTAACATATTCAATTTTATTTCAATAATTTGCTTGTGCGTAGGGGTCTTTAGCAGTGGGAGGAAACCGGAAGACCCGTTGAAAATCCACGAGATTGGACAGGCGACCCTACTCTTTGTCACGTACAACCAGGGAATCAATTCTTGGGGATAACTCACATTCACACAATATTGTCAAATATATATTATGTATTGTTTAATGTTTGAGAGCGAGACATTGCGTAATATATTTAACAACATGAGGGCCGTGAGGCCCGAATGTTTTTACAATATATTACGCAATGTCTTAAGCTCGAGACCATTAAACAACTTAAAATACAGACACTTGCACATGCTTTGCAATGAAATACGTCACTCGAGTTCAATATTTTACCAAGTTACGCTTGGCACATTGCCCGTACGATTATTTGAAATAATGGTACTCTAACATCAAAGGATGACGTCACATCTGTATTTTAAAATACCATATTATAGACTTCAACTAAAAGTTTGAAGTGCAATAGGTTTAAATTGAGTAACCAAAGTAAAACTCATTTTTAAACTTTCTACTTATTAATGTCTCTGCTGCACGGTTTATGACTATCGACATATGACTTTCTCTATATAAGGAGTACTGGTAAGTGTTATCTAATGGTAGAATGTAATTTGTCTATATCAATTTTCTCTTTCCCTCTTCACCCCATCATCTATTGCTTGGCAATTTTTTTCCCAGACTGGTTTACAATCAAAGAAAACTGTTTGAATTTACATTTTCTACAACCATCATACATCAGGAGGTAAACAGACGCCAGGAAAATCCCCTAAGAATATGAAGTCACAGTCACAACATGTAGGTTTATTTGACGACCGTACATATTAAAGAAATCAAGACAATCAACTCCCTTCTACATTTGTATGAGATAATTGTGAAATAATGGTTTCTTTGTGGTTTAAAGATTAAGATAATTGGAATGTTAAAGTGAGAGAAATGACATGAAATTAACATTGTCCATGATAAAATAAAATTGGTCTAGGTGGTCCCAGCCTAATCGAATGAAATAATAGTGTCTGGATAGATGGGTCTTTAACATGATGACCTCTGTAAATATGTTGTGTATATTTGGCACAGGAACTTATTGTCTAATAAATGTTGGTACAGATGCAGTAAGACTTTATATAATATCTTAACAATGGCCACAATATATTATAAAAGTTCAATATACAAATTTTTAGCCATGTTAACTCGGACAAAATCAAAGCTAGTGTTTATAAATTAGTAACTATACCAATTCTCATGTTGCTTACTTTTAATACCATATATGGAAATGGAAATTCAGAATTTGTATAGGCAGTGGTCTACAATGGATTACGTGTAATTACCAAAACAAATTCTCTTTCATAATTCTTTCAATATAAAAGCACTATTTTCTGAAAAAAGATCCTTTTTAGAAACTGATTTTCTATTTTGCATGTTTAGCAGAAAATCATATTCTATAGTGATTAGCATTATAAGAAAATGTCACAGAGAAGGTCATAGTTTCTCCTGGAGAAGGCTATTTATAGTAATAGTATCTCCACTTCAATCACTGACAATAGATCTGCTTGGCTAACTTCTGCCTTATTTGATCTGCACGTTCAACAAGTAATCAGACTTTTTACATCTCATCTTTTCTTTAGCTGGCCATTTTCTGCACTTAATGGATTACAGCATTTGTCAAAGTCACAGTGTTGTCAAGTCGTAACTGTTTTTTTCTATCATTGTACGTCAATTACTCTGGACAAAGACAGATTCTCTTTGGTGGGGTTTTAATAAAGTCATGTTTCCTTGCGCTCTCATCTAATTACTCTATGTCAAAAGGCATTGTAAGTAATGGATTGTAATTTATAACACTAAAACAGTCTTCTATTTATTTCTATTTCTCCACTCTAACTTTACTGAAATTTTAAAATCAGAATAAATGGTTGCAGTTGGAATGCAGAAAAAAAAACCATATATCAAAATGTAAAACCTGTCTGCATTCGGTTCAATGAAAATGGCAAGCCTTCTATGGATAATGCCAGATTAATCTGTATTAAACAAATAAATGTAACCATAACCCTCGAAATAAAATCTTTCCAGACACAGAAGTTTTGAATAAAAATTTGTATTAATTATTTTAGCCGAACTTTTTGAAACAAATACTACATTTGTCTCTTAACCAAGCTTAAGATCAGGTTAAAAAGAAATTTGATTTCATTTGTATTTAAAAATGAAATCATGTAATCTTTAAGTTATAAACTGGTAGTTTATATTTGTGTATAAAAATGAAATTCTGGAGTCTCTATATAAGTTATAAATTGGTAGTTTATAATAGTGGTATTACAATTATCAGCTACACTGTACAGCTAAATAAACTAAATGAAAAATTCAAAACTATTATTACTGCCATTTTACTTCTATATACACTATTAGACAGTGCTTAGATAGATTAATTGTAAACAATTATCATTTACCAATTACTAAACTTCTTCTACCTTTTAACAAAACTTTGGTCCACATTCCTAGATAAAACATGAAGGCAGAAAACACAATTTTCTTGTCTGCCAGACATTCTACTGACCATGAGTTATGGCAAAGATTGTTCTCTTCATTGTATTGTTGGTCAATATGGAACACTAATTTAGTGTGGGGAGGGTGTACCCAGTTCCCACATATAACTCAGTAAATAAAAATACCTTAAGTACATGAAAGTTATTATCCTACCAGAGTAATACTTAAATGGAAATTCTATAAGGTATGTTTCAAATATTTGCATATACTGGTACTTAAACAAATCTCTTTTTTAGAGACCTATAGTCACCCTTTAATTAATGCTAATTAAGCCTTCAAAGAAAATAGGCGAGGTGCACATAATTCAGTATGTCCATTTCAAATAATGAATTTTCCCTGTAAATAATATACACCAACATATTTCTCTGTAAATAATATACACCAAATTAGCTCAAATAAATTTTAGAATTTATTAGATAAAACACAGAATGAAATAGATATTGTTCTGTCATTTGAAACTCCTACAACACATTATCTATCAATCTTTATGTCAAATTGTACTTCAATAATCATAATACACACATCTCAAATAATATCTTATTACATCATATCAGCACTATTGACCTTATTGTTCAGTTATCTGTATACAAATAAAACATGTCCCTTATCTACATTGAACATTTCTGCTTATTTGGTATTAATGAATTTTTTTCCATGATGATAATCTCTGATAACTGGAAAATGTTCTTCTGCCAAAATGGTTATTACTGTAGTCACTTTTTCAGATTGACAAGTTACTAACTAGAAACAAAATCTTCAGACATTTTTTCCATGGTTATCATTGGACTCACATAAAAAGATATATGTCATTCCTACAGACAAAAAGTGTCTGAAAATGACCTTAGTAAATCAATAGTTTATATTGATATAATAGATCAGTAAATAGTCCAGATGTTAATAAATATATCAATGCCACTATACCAGATTCTGAATTATTGGCAATGGCAATACATTGTCAGCAATCCTTTCTCTCTGATTAAAGTTTTGTTCTAAAAATTGGAATCAAAACTTATACATCAAACAAAACAAAAGCTGTATCATCTAATAATTAAATGCAAAGAGCCATAGATAAGATATTTATTGTTTTAAAATATCCACAAAAGGCAGCATACAATATAAAATAATCTGAGAGAGAAGAGCAAAAGAAGTGTTTAACATCATTCAACACAAACCAGTTAAATGACAGACCTTATGATTTAACGTGCAGGCAACAGACCATTCGGCCATGCAACATCTCCATAAAATAATGTATTAGCCATACATAGCATATACATGAAAACTGATAGAAAAAAAAACATGACAAAAAGAGAACATAATAAACTTAAAGGAGCTAAATCGCTAAAATTTGGGACCTAGAAATGGACAAAAGTGGGTCGCAACGCATATAATACTGTAATATGAATGTATATAAACTGATTTACATTCAATGGTTTCCATTTTACTCCAATTTCAAATCAGTTATGTTTGGCGAAATAAGCCAACAGTCTCAAGCGAGTGCAAATTTCTAGCGCCTCTGGTTATTCCAGTCTACAAGCGCCGTTTGATTTGGTGAAATGTGTCTAGCCTCGTCCCTCGAGTCTCTTGATACAACTGGGGCTGATGCACATTATGGTACACGATTTGTGTACCAATGGTAAAATGTTTATTTTGTCTTAAATATTGGATATCAAAAGCCCATCTTTTTCCGGTAAGATCACATGAATGTTGATTTAATTTGACAAATAAATCATGTTTTCAATGTTGAAGATTTTGGATGATATTTAGTTAGAGACTTAGCTACTTTAAAGGATCATTATTCAAGAGCTAAATCTGTCTATTGCAGGTCTTTCTTTAGGCATTAAATGTTATACAGATTATTCATTTATTAATATGACAAGACCATAATCAACTCTTGGTGCCATCGGATGGCTCCGATTTAAAGTAGCTTTGAAAAGGTTCGGCCATTTAATGATATAATTTAAAAATGGAGAAGTGGGGCTGAGCCTCGAATAACCAGTACTGTGGTTACGACAATAGACAATCAATGTACACTTATCAAAACTACAAATATTGATAACGTCGCCCAGAATAAAGTAATTTAAATGAAATTTTCAAAATAATTATTTTGAATTATCTATTTTGGAACAATTATAGTAGGAACGGCCAATCTTCCATAAATCATTTTTACATGTAACTGTCAAATACCCAGAATGCCTAACTTTTATTTCTTTTTTATTTCCTATTTAATTGTCAGATACATGTAGTATCAAGTAGGGACTATGATAAGATATATACTCTGCTCTGAATATAACGTGCTGGAGTTCCACGACCATGTGATGTCTTTCCATTGAGTGGGTTGAAAAAAAATCATTTCCTTCACAGAACTGAATATTCAATAAGGCAGCCATTCATTCATATTATCTTTCTATAAAATTTCACAATGAATGAAAGAATAATGTCAAATGCCATGGATTATGGTCCATTATGATATAAAACCATAGGTACTATACAACATGTCTATAATCTTTATTTTATAGAAGATGTGACATTGAGCCTTGAAGCACCATCACAGATAGGATACAATGTAATTTGAGGTCAATGCTATTTTCACAGGATTTTTAGTTATCAAGTACAGGACACTGAGATTTAATACCATGATAATTACAAATGTCAGTATTTATTTATCAGCAGGTTGAAAATAATTGGTTACTAGCTTTTCTCAAAATAGGATTAACAAGCACTTGATTAACACCATATTTACATAATACATATAGCCATTTTATGAAGAGTGACAATCTATTGAGAAACATTAATGGAACCTAGTTTCTCTCATATTAAATGTCAGTATCTTATAAACTATGATATATTTCTGACAAGATGCCTCTTAAGTGGTAGTATTTATATTTCTACATATTTCTCGAAAATTTATCATGCATCTAGTCTGATGCTTCAACAATACAAATTAACCAACAAGGAAGCTGTTCAAAATGTCAAAGATACATGCATGTAAGTTACATGTATTAAACATGTATGAGTTTTGGCTGCAGAAATTTTATTTTTGAATAGAAGAGTTATATCGACCAGTTATCAAGCATAATATACACACATTACACAACAACATGTCAGGTATGTAGTTATACATGTTCGTATTTGGTATGATAGACCATACTATACTCTTCAAAAAAAGTAGGGGATATTGAAATGCCAATACCTATGCAGGTTGAGATACGATAAATAGTCATGGACACTTGACATGCTTTGAGAGTATGTTCACAGATGAAGAACTTATCGCCCCAACAGAACCACTTAGCTGCACATATGACACGCAATAGCACTTCAAAGAAGGGTTGATGAAAACTGCCGCGTGCTGGTTTATCCTATCCATGTTTGCTTTCCTATCGGTTCTTGCATAAGATTTACTGTTTAGCGTATCTTTGCTTTAGTGTGTTACTTTTAATTTGCAATGAGACATCTTCAACATGATGAACGTCTACATGCTTCAAATCGGTTCTACACAGCGAGCAGTAGCCTAAATGCTTAATGTGTCACAGTCTGTGATCAGCAGACTGTAGAACCGGTACCAACAAACAAACAATGTGGATGATAGACCTCGTTCAGGTCGTCCTAGAGCCACTACACAAACCCAGGATCGATACATTCGTACACAGGTCCTGCAAATTCGAGGACACAACGGCCAATCAGCTTTCTGTAAACTTGTACCAAGTCACAGGAATTCGAGTTACACCCCAAACGATTAGAAATTGGCTACATGCAGCTCATTTGCATGCGCGACGACCGGTTGTTGTGCCTCCATTAACTCGCCGGCACATGGCAAACAGGCCTCAATGGTGTAGGCAGCGTTGAAATTCGGGTAGTGGTCGATGTTTGTGTGTAATGTTCTCAGATGAGTCCAGATTTACTCTCGATTTCACCGATAGGCGTGCTCGCGTTTTGGAGCCGTGTAAATGAGCATCATGCTAACGTTAACGTCAGACAGCATGACAGATTCGTGCGTGGGTCTGTTATGGTGTGGGGAGGAATCACCATGACTGGCAGAACAGACTTGCATTTTGTTCAAGGAAGGATCCTTGGTGTGTACTACCGTGACCACATCCTGGCACCGATAGTTCTGCCCTTTGCTCAATGTGCAGGTCGACGCTTCATCTTTCAAGATGATAATGCCCGTGCCCACCACACTCTTGTCGTGAATGACTACCTCTCGCATCACCATATTGTCCATATGCCTTGACTAGCCATGAGTCCTGACCTTTCCCCTATAGAGCATGTCTGGGACATGATCGGGAGCTATGTTCGTCAACGTCAACGTCAAACGACAATACTGCAAGAATTGGCCGTGGCACTGCAAGAGGAGTTGGTCAGATTGCCCCAAATCGTGATTCGACAGTTGATTAGGAGCATGCCATGACGAATTGCTGAATGTCTGAGGATTGGTGGAGCAATTACTCATTATTAAGACAAAAATCAAAAACGTCCATTTTCACTTTTGACAGTGTATCTCTTTGCGAGTGAAATGGGGCCGTCAGATATAAGCCGCCCATATAAACTGTTTATGTTCATGTGTAGGCAATTGGCCTGTTATTAACATACACTGATTACCTCTAATACTCAGTAAAGCCCTCGCTAAAATTAGTACCGTAACTGCAAGTGCCATCTATTGTATTTTCTATACACATATTTCCACGTGTTTCAAAGCGGCAAACCGTAAAATGGCGGAGTGCATAGTGACAACGTAGACGATGCACTGTCGACGAAGTCGTGAATGACGTCTTGCTGACCAACACGTGGACAATTTCGAAGGCGGGTGATACACATAATTCGTTTCCAGTTACTTGATAATGATAGTAGTTAGGACAGTGATTGGTATTATGAAGTGTGTGATTTGTTGCCCGACGTTCCGCCCATGGCTAGCTATGTCTCCCGTGCATGATGAACAATCCCAATGTGAACACGATAGCCCTGTGTCTGCAGTAGATTCTGACAATAATTCTGATGTTGATAATAATGCTGGCCTGCTGGATCGTAAAAGACGTAGGCAATTCCTGAGTCCCGAACGTGTGGATCTATTGACTGACTATATTGATAATGATATGGGACTTGGGGATGAAAGTGAAAGTAAAAACAAGGTATTGCAATCCGCACGTGGTCATGGGTGCGGGAGACGTGATGCGCGTGTTCGTGGCGGCATTGCTCATGGCTGCTATTGATATTTTTGTTCATTTTATATATCTTTATCAAAATCCAGTGAAAAAAACAATATCTTTTAAGTATTTCATGGAGAAAAATTTGTTTTCGTGTTAACTTTAGTGAGAAATGAGAAATCCAAAAGGGCCGCCATGACATCACGTGACTACATTATTATGCAAATTTCCAAAAAGATTTTTCATAAAAGCTTCCATAAGTACTGCTTGACATTCAGTTCCAACCTCCCTTTTTTCCTCAAAAAAGGGTCTAGCACAGGCAGTGGATTTACGTCTAGCATTGAAAGGGTTAAATATAATATATATCGATAATTTAATAGCTGTATTAATCAAAACATCACAGTCAAATTAATCAAGGACAGGGCTCTATTAGAAATGTGGTTTGACTTAAGTACTCAGTTCGGTTTGGTTTCTAGTACATGGTACTTGAGTGGTTACATATGCATTTGGTTCCCGATTTTCATATGGTATCTATTATATAACAACCAAAGACAAATTTACCCCCTTTGTATCATTATTTTGTTATTTTATGTAATTCCTGGACTGGCTTTCAGCCTGTAGAAAACTAGTTATTTCATGATACTGAAATAATTTCATCAGTTTTTCTCCTTTTTTTTTTTGAAAAAACAGAAATCAGTTCTTTGCCATAATTGTCCACAATGAATAACATCTCACACACATTGCTTATTCTCAATAACAAAGATACAAAATCAACAACATACTTTTGATCAGATCTGAACAGTTTTACCATGGTATGCTAAAGTGGAGTTTAACATCCTATATTTTAGACCGACAGGGTCAATGAAGACGGAAATATGCCATTTTGAGTCAACCACACCAGTTGACTCAATGACAGACATTATGATACAGCACGCATGCGCTAACCATTCGGCCATCAACCCCCCTACAGAAGGCGGGGGACAGTTAACGACTAAAAAGGAATGAACAAGACTATGGGCATTCTTTTTGATAAAATAAATATATGTTTTTCATAATGAAACTTGGGTGTAATTTATATAACTTGGTTGTTATACACTAATCTCTAATAGTTTTAAGTTTAACTTGTTCAATAAACAATTATCAAAATGTTGCCACTGGCAACTTAAACTAAATTGAATATTAAAATGGTAAATAGTGCTAAATCTATAAAGACAATAGATATGGGTGTACAAGGAGCTTAGTTAAATACCAAATTAAAATGAGACAAAAATACTTCTGTTGATAAAAGATAAAAACAATGAATACATTAAATTATATTGAAGATTAGTGTCTGAATGTAGCAGTTGCTTTGATGGTCTACATTTAATCTAGAATATAATTTTAATACAGATGACAAAATGATTATAATTTATGAACGAAAATCATCAAAATATATTCTGTCGCTTTTACAAAATTCTATAGTACAAATTGGTCTGGGATTATAATGGCCACAATTTAGAATCTGTATGTTCATGTTATTTGTTGTTAATCAGGTTTATGTAGTGACAAAATGAAAACAATTTGACTAAATCCATCAGAAAAATATTCTCTATAAATTGTTTGAAGTAAAACTCAACGAAGCAAAAATATTCTAGTTCATTGACAAAAGTTTTCATGCCTTCAAGTAGATGAAATATAAAAAACCCAATTATTGCAAAAATACTAGAAATTTTGTTTTTTGTCCAATTGGAGGTTTAATTGTTGTGATATAAAGTGTTAAAAAAGGAATAAGCGAGTAGAATGCCAGATGGTGACAGCATAAAACTCAATGTTTTTGTTATATTGCAACCTTTTATTTATAGCCTAACTACTAGGCATCCCATTACCGCAAGCGCTCACAAATATAACAGACTGCATTAAGCCTTTACAATCATTTCTTCTTTTGCTCTGATGAACTATGGTTATTTAAAAATAGATTGAATGATTTGATAGATATCCCTTATATAAAGCATTGAACTACACAATGGATTGGTTACATGACCGATTGCATTTATGATGTTTCATTTATTAAACACCAAAGCTAAGCAGATCTATGATCACAGCAGGTCGTACCAAGGTTTATTTCACATATTCATTTTAATTTTATTTTGTTTTGTTCCATCTAGTTGCATGAAGAAAATCAACTGTGTTAATATAAAACTGACAATTTACTCATGATATTATATAAACGTTTTTGAAGCCTGGTACAGCAACCGATCATTGCATCATGAAATAGATCTTCTTCTCTAAATATTCTTTACTTCTTCTGTAGTGTTGCAGCAGTAGGATGTATGGTGTACTACTCTAGCAAGTGAACACTTAGTACACCAGTTTAGCTCATTTAAGCAGACGATTTGTAAGATTTTACTCTTTCTCGATGATGTACATTTTAATAAACACGGTGCTAGACGTTTAAAAAAAATTGATTTACTCTAATCCACAAGTAAACAACAGAAATGAAATATGGTTTAATATGTGTGCAGTGTGCTATGAAGGAAATTTTGCCTGGACAGTCACTTTTTTGCCCACTCTTCATCAATTTTCTGTACGTGCACACCAACATGTCCGCATGACCTTGTTTTTTCATCACATCCAAACGTCTAGATGATATTCCTTACCAGGCCCTGCACCACTGACAAAGGGAAATGACGCTGAGAAATCCTCAGCCGGGGTCAAAGCCAGGACTAAATATACACTTAAATCTTTGCAATTCATTAACACAGAATCCATACCCAGGTGTTGGAAAATGACACCGTAAGGTCCATAAAACAAATCAATTGTGGTCTGAAAACTTAACATTAAAGCTGAGCCTATGAGTAAATAAAATAAAATAAAACGAAGTACAAACAATCCAAACCATTAGACAAAATCTGAAGTCCCAAAAAAACGGTATAGGCAAAATAGTGTATTCAGCAAATGGACTCAATTTTATAAGAGTATACGAGGTCTCCAATTACATTTTTAATATCAGGTATCATAATAGTAAGTATCTTTATCAATTTTAATTCACTTAATAAAATTTATAGTGGATATAACAATGGCAGTGGGCCTACATGTATTCCACAATGTTTTATTGCAGTACTAAGTGGATTATAGATAGTACTTGTGTTACTAAGCCTACCTGGGCCCTGTTTCACGAAATTTTAACTAAAGATAAAATCCAAATTTTAGTAGATACTTCAATTTTGATTGGCTAAGCACTAAAATCAATCTAATATTATCCAATCAAATTACTAAAATTTGGATTTTATCTTAGTTAAAATTTCGTGAAACAGGCCCCAGGTGCTTAATGTCTCATTAATTTGAAAATTTTGGTGGAAATGGTTGTAATTTTATCAAAAATGGTTCTGAAATAGTTTTACACCTTTAAAGTAATGGTGACTATAAAAACAGGGAGGACAAATCTCCTGGATGAGTGCCTGTTTGTAGAACCCTAAATTAATTTGGTCTGGATAGCCAAATTGGCCAATCAAATGGCCCGTCTTTATATCCTGATAACCTGACAAATAAAATTGTATCCCAATCAGCCTAAAAGCTTTGGTGTCTTTCATGGTTTATTTTCCACGGGAATGGTTATTTTACACGCAGCCTATAATTTCATCATAATTCATCGTAGAACTACAGCTCCCTACAGGTTCCTATCATTAACATGCAAGGTTAACAACAGGCATCTCAAAAGATCGTAAAACTTTTCTTTGAAGACATTGTATAAGCACAGAAAGTCCCACAAAAATATCTTTTCTTCAATCCTCTTGATAAATTAAGCTAACGCTATTCTTTCAAATGCACATGAGGGAGTTTTAAGAAAGCCAGTTTTAATTTGTAGAAATCTCCACACAATACAGTGGTAAAGTGATATTAAAGACGGTTGTTTGGTTACAACAGCTCAAGTTATATTTGAAAACATTTGTAATTTTATTATCTCATATAGACTACATAAAATGTCAGAAAGATGTTAAAATAATTTGATAAAATATCAAACAAAATTATGTTGTGCAAAAATATTGTACAAAAATGATGTATACTGATATAATTTTTACAAAAACAAAATTACTGTATCCGCTTATTAGCTCAAAATTGAGCAATGTTATAGATATGATATCATAAAGGAAGATTAAATACATGAGGCTGCCTGAAGGTGTATTTGTGACTGACATTGCTTTTATCCGTAAAACTATGTTAAGTATAAGTAAGTGACATATACTTTATTTGTACATAAGATGAAAAACTATTGTTATAGTATTCTTTTTAAGCCTAATAACATGCCATAATAGTTTAAAACCATACATAATTAACAAATATTTTTAAATTATCTATTCTAATTCAAGTTAATGGTCATTCCAAGTTTCCATTGATCTTAATGAACTACACCTGGGGTAGATTTAACTACTTAGCATGTATCTTGAATGTCGTCTTGCAAATTTTAACATTTGAAACATCTAATAATAAGTGTCTGAAATATTATATGACATTAAAAATTAGAATTTATATATCACTCCAAATACCATGTAGTGCATTAATCTAAAACAGGACAAAAAATGGAATTTGCCATTGGGTAGGTACATATAGGGTCGGAGTCATCCTGCAAGAGGAGCATGGTTCCTGCCCAAAGCCAAAGGTAACCTTAATCTGCAGTGCTGACCGATCTGGCTGCCTTGCTAATGTCAATGTCTGTGATCAGTCGTAGAAAAGTCATGGTTAGATAAGGAAACAGCTCAAGAAGATATATTGACTTCTGACCTTTGAAAAACAATGCGCTTGTAGCAACAAGCCTTAATTTATATCACAACAACTCTTCTTTCAAATCATCAATGTTTCTCATTTGCTAGAATAATCTGAGTGTAAGTCAATAGATGATACAGCCCATTCGCATACGTAAATGTTACTCTGATACTAGAGAGCTGTAGGACACCTAATTAGTTAGTAGAGGATGCCAATTTGATTTGGCATTGATGGTTTTCATGCAGCACAGATTGGCTTCAATGACCTTTTATTTACCTGCTATCAAAGTATCATAATGAAGAGAGGCTTCTACATATTTATTCAAGATGTGTTTGGTACCATCAATAGTTTATTTCACTGACCACAATTATCCATAGAACTGTGTTGTGCTCTAATACTAATAGTATGTAGCAAAAATACCAAACAGTGATTAAATGTTTTTTTGATTAAATTATCTAGCCAATGACAGGGTGCCTCATGCAGCGAAAATTTTCCCTACTGAAACTTGAACTCGACAGGGCGAATGTGCACGCTTAAGTGGCTTGTCTTGAAGTGATTTCTGGCTAGTCACGTGGTACGATAACACTCAGCGCAAGAGTCTGTGGGTCTATATATAGCCATCGCACGTGAAATTCTCTACACATCTATCAACTATTACAGCCATAAAAAAAATCTATTGTTGACGATTCTGAATAGATATTTAGCTTTTTGGTTATTACAGCAGCTTTAGAAATTATCTTCGTTTTATTTTTTAAACTGCTTATTTTAAGAGGGCATGAATACCAGAGCAATTGACCGAAGATTTGGATGCCATCACACTACCATCCTTAGACTGGCCAATCAACTGAAGGTTTGGATGCCATCACACTACCATCCTAAGGACTGGATGATGGTTGAACTAAGGATCAGACAAGGTCTAGATCGCCACATGTGACACAGCTTTATCAAGTTCTGCACGCTATCCGGCAACATCTGCAGAAGGATCGTACGCTGCCAGTTTCCTGTACTGCCACTACTGTGAAGGGTCCACATGGTTTCATTAGCACTGACACTTCTTCACTGACTGCACTCCACCTGGCAGTGTGCCAAATGATCTTACATTTGACCAATTTTGGCTCATTACTGTTATTGAAACTTGTTTTACCCCCTGTGTCTACATTTCACTGTAAACTTGTTCTAGCCTCTATGGGTTGTTGTTGATGATTTTCTTGTGTCAGTAAATATCCAGCCTGCAACCTTGCTAAAAAAAATCACATTTCAGTTGGATTATATTTCACCAGGACTTCCAGTTAAATTAGTGTAGAATTTTCATTGCATCTCAGTATATTTTTGTTGCATCTCAGTGTAATTTCTATTAAATGTTTAGATGTACAATGATTCAATATCTAAATAAAAGCTTATATAATTTTGCCTAGACAACTGTCAAAGAGATATTTTACATGACAATTTTTAAATGCAACTCATCCTACTCTAGGCCACCAACACTGCAAAAATGCATTTATGAAATAATCAAAATTAAGAAAGCAACTAATGCCCAATTTCAAAAACAGCATTATTTAATATGAAGCATCTGCACCAATTAAATTAGACCATTTGTTTAGGAAAATAAGGAAGTTGGATGTAGAAGATGAACTAGGTGTAATATTACAGTATAGTATATGAAAGCTATAATTTATAATATAAACAAGAGAAATGTCAACAGTTGAAAGTATAATCAGTTAGTGTACTCTATTGATCGATTATTTCTACATCAATTTGTTTTTGTGGAAATCTACCATATGCTGAACGGGTCAATATCATATTTGCACACATTATTTCCAGAGTTGAATTGACTCAACAATTAACAATGTTGATGATTAGCATAAGAAAGGAGCACTTACCATGATCCTTTCCTGAACATGTTCAACTATTGCACATGTACATGCTTCATGCATTAATACATTCCAGTGCAGCCACAGTTCATCAGGTATTTCTTTGAACTTGGAAAATGTCAGCAACAAAAGAAATTTGGGTGTAACGCTTTATTCTATTCAAACCTGAACAACCCTTAAAAAAAGTTTGGCAGCACCAGATATTTTTTTCTATTCTGAAAATTAATGGAACTGATCGAAGATTTGGTAGTTAGTGATCGAAGTGCATTTGTATATACGTGTATACTGTGTATTTGCTTTAGATTACATTGTCTTTATGGATGTTTGGTATTTACCGGAACCGAGGTATTCAGACATATTTGCTAATAATAACTGTTATTATTGTCAGAGGCTCTCATTTTGTCGTCTGGTTCCAACTTGCCTGACAATATCAACAAAATAACCATTGGGTGCCAAGATTAGATCTGGAATGAAATCATACACTGTGTAAATACATTGTACAGTAGCATATATACCTAGAGGGGAGTGACTCAGTGCTCCAGTTCCCTCAAGTTTTAAGTACAACCCAAAATTTAATTTTCTTTCAGCTTGCTAACAAAAATCTCACAGTCCATACATTCCCTTGTTTTTATTCATTCTATACCTTATAAAAACACAACAACTTTTGATCTTCGAAGGAATTATTAGTGAGCAGAAATTCGCCTATGTATCTGTTATCACTCTTCACTTCAGTCAGTTATATAGAGGGATAACTTGTGTTTTCCTTTTACGTCCGTCACTTCCGATTGTTGAAACCTTTATTACGCATCTATTGCAGTAATGATCTCTGCGTTAAAATTATTTTTGGAACGTATTTAACGAGTTCTATCACATATGTGATAATGACTGACACCAATAGTCCTTTAATTGTACTGGTGAACCATATAATAACCTTTTAGACTTATTTTTGGGATAGGAGTCACATACACTTCCTGTAATCTTGAATGACCTGGCCAAGTCAAACTTTGTTTCCCAAGATCCAACTTTGCACACTATGCATATGAAAATGTCCGATCTATTGCTATATTTAAAATAAAATTTATTTCAGTAACAATCAGTGTAAATGTTAGTGCCTCTTTAAGTAAAAGTCATTCCTGTTGCAGGTAAATTTATTGCTCCCAGTCTTCAACATGTTGATCAAAATTACCTACTTTAAGAAAGATTTAAGCAGATCTGGTGTAATGATACTTTTACAGCAATACCACACAGATGTATTCTTGTATAATCGCACTAAATAAACATTATGTCATCTTCACAAAAACACATGATATTACATGAAATAAAGATGTAATCAAGCATTTATTTATATGCACACCACTTTCTAACTCAGTCATTATCACAATAACAGATCTTTCCTCATATAAGCTCTTAAATTGAGAGTAAATGACAGTGTATGGAATTTATTTTGCTGCAAATAGTGTAATGAAATCAAACCAAGGCAAGACATATGTCATAATCACCATGGTCACTGATTTTCAAACTATACCATGGTCATTTATTTTCAAACCATAACAACCATGGCACAGCTTTTCAAATCATAACCACCATGGTTACAGATTTTCAAACCATAACCACCATGGTTATAGATTTTCAAGTCATAATCACCATAGTCACTGATTTTCAAACCGCAACCACCATATGGTTATAGATTTTCAAATGATAACCACCATGGTCATTTTTAACATTTGCCTGCCATGCAGTTTGCTTACTCCCAAAGTCAATAATCATAAGCACCAATTTATCAAATTATTTCAAATAGACATACAATAAATATAAAGATGTATCACACTCCAATGAAACTGTAGTGCGCTGTCTCTTGGTCATTTTTAACATTTGCCTGCCATGCAGTTTGCTTACTCCCAAAGTCAATAATCATAAGCACCAATTTATCAAATTATTTCAAATAGACATACAATAAATATAAAGATGTATCACACTCCAATGAAACTGTAGTGCGCTGTCTCTTGTCAAAGCTAGAATTAAAGTGTTTGACACATTAAATTCTAGTTCTGTAGTTGCTCAACCCACAAATAAATCATTTGATACAATCAAAAAATATTTACATGAAACATGTTGCAGAAAATTTTTAATTTTTTTTTAATTTTTTATTGGCTTATTAATAAAATTAAATTAAAGTTGACCTCCATTTTATTAGTAATGAACCAAATAAATAAAACATGTTTGTAAACAATAAGATAAAATACGAAATGCAGAGAAATAATGTTAGTAAGATGTACATCCTTTCAGCAATAAGCTAAACCAGGAAAAACAACAACAATACAAAGCCTAAAGAAAGATTAGATCAGACCTTGAAAATAGTAAAAAACATGATTTTTTATATGTTACCAGGTATTTATTATGTATCTTATCATTAATCCTATTATAAACCCTGTTACCAATAACAATATTGGATTAAACCTGGCTTTGAAATATCTTTTCTTTAGCTTTATTGTAGAAAGACTTACTTTTCCACTTCAATACCTGTCCTCAAACAAATTTTAGTCTTGATACACAAGGCATCTAATTAACTATTAATCAGGGAAATTGAGACAATATAGTCAGCCAGTAATACAATAAGATTAAATGCCAAATTAGATAAAATCCCGGTCAGAGCATTTCCTACGACAATTCTGGAGCTAGCTTACATCCATCTTTATTCTAATTCGCCAAAATTTGCCAAACCATTTTCACAGTTTCCAAACACTAGTGGTTTGACAATCTTGTCTGTGGTATTATACTAATGCTCAGATTCAGATCGGAGGGAGCTTGATGCTTGTTTTTATCCCCCGTGATTTCTAAAAATTTTCAGTCCACACTTCAATCCATAAAAACTAAAGAACCAATATTTCGGCAAATATCATCTAATAAACAATAGTAAACATGACAATGACATTACATGTGACTACTCTTGTTGGTACCAAGAAGCCAAGAAGTTGGTCATCTGTACATGTATCTATCAGGATTAAAAAATTTCATATGGGCACTTTTGATGTCTGCCATTTAAAAACATTTATATACTTCTTTATTATCCATCCATCCATCATGACGTATTTTATGTCCATGCCAAAATGTATAATAAAAAGGGTCCCAATTGTATATGTATATACCTATAGAGAAACAGATAAATTTCTCATGTCTGCCACTTTGATTTTAGCTTTATTCAATTTGTCTGACCTCATGGGAAGACCCTATTAAAACAAAATCCACTGTTGATTTTGGCTATAATCCATTGGATAAAAAGGATGATTTTTGTACACCTTGATGACCTATGTAACTTATTATTACATACAATGTGTGATGGTACATGTAACAGATAGGATGGTTAATATACAACCACCTGTTGGTAACCTTTCTAATATCACCTACCATAAACAGAGCTGGCAGCCATCAGCTACTACAATCTATTCTCTTGTTATGTATTTAGGTAAAGCACATGTAGATATCAAAACACATGTTACATATGTAAATTATACCTCTACCTCTCAACTTCCATTTACTCTTCATTGGGTGATATTTTACCACCTTCTATCTCTGAGAATTATGAGTATTTAAATGATCAAAACATACAAAACTGAAAAATCCAAAATATTATTAATGTATTGTCTAATATATGGTACAGGTAAATTTATATTTCTATGGTTATTAAAGGGGGTAGAGATTTTTGTACAGAAACTACACTTCTCTGTGTAGGGAAGACAGGATCTTTTATGTGAACAAACAATTTGCACATGGAACTTCTATTTTTTTCATAGCATCCAAAACAACTAGACACACATTCTTTGTTACCTCCGCAGATGTCACTTTTAACATATGTACCAGCCTTGAAAAATCCCAATGCCTCTCCTAGGCCCTCAATAGGATGTTTTGATTGTACTAAAGCATAAAAACTGTGGCCTAACTCGAATGAAAGCTGTCAAATATGATAACCTACAACTAGACATGACTCTCAAAAATAAACCTAGAGAGAAGTGGTATTTGATGTTCCAAACCCCTGTCTTGTTTAAACTCACACCATAACAATTAGCTATGAGGTCAATGGAAATTTATCGTAGCAAGAATGAACATTGTGTCAAATGGATCATGACATATTAAGACTTTATTACAGAAATCGGTCCAACTGGATAGACAATTTAACCTCAAAATTGAAAATTGAAACTACATGTATCATCTCAATGACAACAGTGTTTCCAAATGAGGCTATTTTTTGGCTTCTAAAACTATAAAGGAGGCCAAGTAATATTCATATCTGCACATTTGTAATCGCTAAAGGTAGCTTTTACTAGCACATCAATTGGTGCTAGTATCGCAGTACCTGATGAAGACAAAAGGCAAATCTAAATAATCAATAAAATTCTATCATCTTCTTTCCCGCCAAGTCTAAGCTGTTCTTCTGACTTTCTCTGTGTGATGCCAACCAATATAAGTGACAAATGTCATTCTCTTCACCAATTTGTATTCACAACCCGTCAACCATTACACTCCAATGGAATTCCAAATTACAGTTGGAGCAATATTTTCAAATGTGTGGACCCCCTTGTTAGTTAGAGCATTGATTTTATTCCGTCTGCCTGTATCAGCACTAAATTATTTCTCAGCTCTTTTAAGCTGTCCACAGCAAAAGGCAAACCAACAATCAGAAAAGATTAAAAACAGTAAGCTAATGCTACAAGTATTTTGGTGTAAATCGTACAGTAAATATTAAGAAGTTTTTAAAAATTCATGCGAGATAATGCATTCCTTATCATTTCGAAAGCTTTCAAAAATTTAGAAGATAACTATGCATTCCAGTTTTGGTATTTTTAAGAAGTTTTCATCAAGTTATGAATAACCTTAATGGTAAATGGTTCGTTTGCGCATAGGAGTTTTTAGCAGTGGGAGGAAACCAGAGGACCTGCTGGAGAAAACCCACAAAGTTAGTCAGGCGACTCTACTCCTTGTCACTTTTTTTTGATATTAGAAGTTTTCAATAATTTAGAAGTCCTACAGTTAGCAGAGCTTTTTTAACATTTACAATATTCACCATTTTTTGTATTCTTTTTATGGAAAATATTTATTTTAGAACAAGGAAAAACTAAATAACAGGGAAAATAACCGATGAATTGAAGTTCTTTGAAATGAAAAATATGTTAAGTACATATTTTCTTAGGAATTACATGTAATTCAAAAATCAGTTGGAGATCATTGAAAAGAATATGCCAAAGATTCATCAGTTAATAACGACAGGAATGTTTTAATTACATGTATCACTTTCAATTTAATATCAGTTTTCAGGCTCTTTTCAGCAGATGCATGTATACCTATCACATATAATATAGATGCTGCATAATAAAGTTCAATGGAGCAAACATCTTTATTTGACAAAACATTTTAAAATACACCAGTCAGGAAGAAATTTTCTTCAGTAAAACTTGCATGACGTCATCATTACTGCCAGTATGAAAATGACAACCAGCTAGTGCCTTTTTTATTTTTGGAAACGGGTGGAGGTCTGACAGGGCCAAATAGGATGAATGAGTTCGAAGCCACAATCCTGGATCGCTGACATGGCAATCACCGATTTATGAACAAGAACATTGTCTTGGTGGAACAGGATGCCTTTACGCAACTGTCTCAGTAGGTCAGCATAATATATTCCATTGATAGCCTAGCCTTTTTCGAGATAGTGAATCAGCAGAATGCCTTTGTCATCCCAAAATGCTGAAACCACAACCTTTCCAAAAGAAGGAAGTGACATAGCTTTTATGGGCGCTGGCATTGTTTAAACTGAATTTTAGATTCAGGTGGAAAGCGATGAATCCAGGTCTCATCCATTGTTACAAATTTGGCGAAAAAATTAACAGGATCTGGTTTAAATAGGCGCTAATTGTCGCAGGATGTTTGGAATCAGACACATTTCTGATCTACGGTCAAGAGCTTTTAACTCCTCTTGCAGAAATTTTTGTTATTCCTAACTCATGAGAGATGCCCACAACACTGGCAATATTTCGAGTGGTCAATCGTCGATCAACCATCCCCATGTCATGAACCTGATGTTTTCTTGAATATTGCATGCTGTTGCTGGACTTTCAGGATGTGGGTCATTGTCAAGGCTCTCTCTGCCACGTTTCAATTCTACAGCCTACTTCGTTACTGTGAAAACCATGTCAGCATGTATCTGTGTTGAGGTTAATCCTTTCAGTTGATGACTGCCCTATAGCCGGTTTTGTCCATTTATGATGATTTCAATGGGTCATGTAGGTTCACAAGATGGTCTGGTACGAAGACAATAATAACACTACAGTTGTAATTCTTCTTATCTCTATAATTCATTCTATGATTGTACTTGTTGGTGGCAAAAGTTTATTACAACCCAACTGATCTATCCTTTCCAGGCTTAGAACTTTTCAGCCAGCCCTTGTATAATACGTACACAGATTTGAATGGGCAAAAAAAACATCTTTGCAAATGGTGTATAGCTATACTTCTTAAATCTACTGGCTGACACAACAGAATTCCATCTTTATTTATTTAATCAGATTTGAAAATCAGTGTGGCCAACAAGAATCTCTGGATTATTCAAACCAGGTTCCAATTTGGCATGGATATTGTCTGCAGGGTTGACAAGTAAATTCTTCCCCAGTCAATCGGATGTGCCACAAAAGTAGTCAAAAGAAAAAGAATCTGTGATAATTGGAAATCAATAGTGAGTAAGAAGAAACACTGATGTTCAGTCCCGACAAAATTCTTCTCCTAGAATTTGCATAGATGACCATTTTCGGTAAGAAAAAATAAAAAATAAAATTCTTTTGTACCGGTACTTTAAGCTTGCAACAGATAACTTATCTTTACATGTATAACTATCAAATTAAAGCAGGAATATTTACTTGAAATATTTAATACATATTTTTCCTCAATGAACAAACTCACCAATGGTAAATGTAGTTAATGAATCTTGTTCAATAAAGCATTGTCAATAGTGTGTATTGCCAAGCCTGTTGAAAAATAACATCTAAACCATGGGTTAAAGTTTCAAAACAGATCACAGGTGATCCATCTCTGCCATCTTCGGTGATATTATTATATTGGAATTATAATCAATCAGTGTCAATGGATAAAAATGGTTGCAGTTCTAGGAACCACAAGGCAATTAACTGATTTACTATTGGGCCAACTATTTTCTAAATCTTTAAGAAAAGTCAAAGGACCTGTCTTTCAGGACAGAACAGGGTTGCCTACCGCCAAACAAAACCTGTGACCTTTCATTTATGATGGTATTTGTCCATTAACAGTAACAAGTCTTCACAGAAGAGAGAGAGCGAGAGTGCACACGTGAGAGAGATGGGGTTTAACATCCAATCGACACAAACCAGGTCATTTTGGGACTAACATGGTTCAATTTTATTTCAATACAGTTGAGATAAACCCATGAGGTTAAACAGTCGACCCTGCTCCTTTTCACGTACCACAGAAGAGAGAAGTAAAGTAGGTCGTACATAAAACTATTATAAAATGTATTTATCAAACCAAACTTTTCTCCTTTACTTTTGAAACAGTATATTAATTATCACAGTAATCACCATCTTGAAATTGTTTTTGTTGACATTAAGATATCAGGAAGTCATTATAAATGATCTACAATAGTTTAAAATCTGATCAAATAAATTAATGTGTCTACAGTCCTAAATACATGTAGGATCACCTTGTAACACTATGAGAATTTATAGTGTGGTGTGTCACCTTGTTCTTGATGTTGCTCAATTGTGGCCACCTGTATACTTGCCTTCGTAATTAATTACTGGTTGGGATGGGTTCTACTGGACTTATATCTAAAAATGGTGTAGGGTATTCGATGGAAGTACATGTAACTCATAAGTGTTGTTTATCTATGCAAGTGTAATGGGTTCAATCCCACATATCTAAGTGACCATCAGCAGGGCTGCCTGTCTAATCTTGTGAGCTTGCTTTGTGAGCTTGCTCTGAGTACTTCAGTTTCCTCCTACTTATAAAGAACACTCAAGCAAGAGAATTATCAAAGTAAAAATATACACGTTAGTCCCAATGTGACCCATTTCTCTCTCTCCTTTTATCATATGAGAGCTGTGGAGTTAAATAAAAGGTTGAATTGAAATAATGCTTGCAGGGCCCACAATCATTTTTAGCATTAATTTGAAGGATTACATTTTTTGATAATTACATGCATATACCTAAATTATATTGTCTTCACTTCAACATGTCTTGCAGGGTTCGGCTATAGTTATCTCCTATCAACAACAAATTGATGTGAAAATTGCAAAGTGTTTGAAAAATACACAAATAAGTCTGCATTTCAAACCATATTTAGCCAAGTCTACTGGCTGATGCTGTATCAATCATTAAACTGGCATCATAACTCAAGCTTGTGAAAATAAAATCCAACAATCTCATGTATACAGACAAAAAACTCTTAAAGTTTACGGCTCTATAAAATGTGATCGATTTCTCTTGGATCATTTAAATTTGCACAATTCATTGAATTGCTGTAAGAAGATTCAAGCGTTTCTGATATTAAAGCTCAAACAAAACCTTTATTCTGTTTATGTTAAGGTCACACAGATATCTTGGGTGATGTGCATGATAAATAGCTTGTTTTATCCACAAAATTGAACAAAGTTGTTTATGTCATTTATAGTAATAATTGTAATTCCAGTTTGCAAAGGCATTATTTTCTCAATAACAAGTCAATAACTGAATTATGTATTTTTAACCTTCAAATACACATTATGTCCAATATACACAATTAGATTAACATCAAATCTATCATACTTGTACCGTATTATGCAATTTACGTTTTTCTCATTCTAAACACATTTAGTGTAAATCTTGAATTATGTAGAAATTTGTTTTTGCTAGTTTTGTGTAATTGACATCTGTAATAAAGTTAGAGTCCACATAGAAACCTTTAACGGTTCACATTAAAATTAATTCATATCTAAATATTATTAATATAGGAATTATTTCTATAGCAGTTTTGCCGTCCACACCATACATAATTTTGTTCTTTTTGTGAATCAACAATAATAATTTCATTAATACCATTCTTCTGAATACCAATAAGCATGGTTAAAACGGGGGCATATAAAAGATTTAGTGTTCTTATAGATTCTTAAAATTACAAAAGCAAAGTTCTGAAGAGGCATAACAAAATCAAAATAGATATATATCCTACAATTTAAACAATGCATCTGTTACGCTAATCAGATGATAACTGGATGTTTGTATTAATCAGACATGTTTCATGTCTATCATAACCAGGTGCCAAAATCAGAAGAACTAAATCTGTTATCTTTTTACTGTAGATTTGTAAACTTTCCGTAATACCTTCAAAACATGCATGAGGGTGTGGGACGTCAATGGTTGTGTCATCCTGCTTCTTATTTTGACATTAAAATGAAAGAAACAAGTAATCCTATAACAAATATTATATATATCAGTAAATAGTTTATGAGGTGAAAAGAAGTGTATATGTAAAGGTATATTAAATGAATGTGGATAATGTTAGGAGACAAGGAGATTATAATATAAGACATATGGTACGTAATGAATAGCATATATACATGTACCTTTTATTATATACATCCATGTAAATAAAATCTCTATTGCGCCATCAATTTCAGGTACATGGCAAGCACACGAAATTCTTGGGGTATGATTACAGTACGATTAAGAGGATTGTGAACATGCTTGTTTACATGTATTAATTATATCTGAAAGGTCAAAATACAAGATAAACAAAAGAAGTCTTCCTAGATGGATATCACTACCCAGAAGTACACAAAGGTTCTTATGACTCATTCTACAGGAAAACTAGCGGCTGCCAGGCAGGATACGCCACATTTTGCAAGAGATGGATAGAGAACAAGCTAAAAACAAACACGATTTTTTTGTACAATCAGCGGCAATAATCCAGAAAGTTATGGTCTGAAATGCGCAAATATCAAAAGTTTCTGAGATCTTTGGGATATAAAGATATGTTTTATGTTTCATTAAAATCGGATAAAAATTGTGACCGCAAAAGGGTCCACAACCTCGGTATTACATACTTTTACAATATTTGCGTATCAGGAGCGGCCATTTTGTTGGGCAGTTTCAGTCAGATTTTTCATGAAATTCGAACTCAACCATCACTATGGTGTGACAGTGATATATTTGTACTGTTTTTAAAATTGGATCAAAATTTTGGCCTCTAGAGGGTTCACAACCTAGAAACGTGACTTTTTTGTACAATCAGAAGCCATAATCCAGGAAGTTATTGTCTGATATGCGTGAATATTTGTATGAAATTTGAACTCAACCTTCATTGATGTGTAACGGTGATATATTTAAATGTTTTTTAAAATTGAGTACAAATTGTGACTTCTAGCGGGTCTACAAGCTTAAAACGTGATTTTTCGAAAAACCAGGGGCCATAATCCAGGAAGTTATGATCCGATATGCACAAATATCGAAAGGAACATAATCTTTTGGTTATAAACACGTATTTCAAGTTTCATCAAAATCGGATCAAAATTGTGACCTCTTGAGGATCAACAACCTTGATATACCATATTTTTACACTGTTTGCGTACAAGGGACGGACATTTTGTCCGGCAGTTTTGTTCCGATTTTCAGGAAATTTTAACTCAACCATCATTAGGGTGTAACGGTGACATATTCAAATGTATTTTAAATCGGATAAAAGTTGTGAACTCTAGAGAGACAAGAAGCTACAAACGTGATTTTTCATACAATCAAGGACCATAATTCAGAAAGTTATGATCCAATATGCACTAATATTAAAGGAACCAAGACCTGTTGGTTATAAACATGTATTTCAAGTTTCATCGAAATGTGGGTGTATAAAAATATGGAACATTGGTACAGCAATGATAGGGTTCACCAGTTTCTTTTAATCTTTTTTTCTGTTCTGCACAAATTTTACTTTAAGGGATATAACTGTGGTGGGGTGACACAAATTCTTTGAAACCTTTAACTAGAACTTCTTTCACTTGAATATTCTAGGAACTTAAACAAGGCTGAATTATAGAATGGGCTTTAGGGGCGGCACCCAGCTGGAGGCCTCCAGAGATTAAGTGCAAGTTGTGAATGCCAAATCAAAGAACAGGTACCCAAAATTATTTCTTAAAAGAAGGTTTATTAAACGTACGTGAACAAAAATAAACACAGTTTATATCCTGGTTTCATAACGCTTAACTGTCTTTCTTTGAGTCTCCCACTCCAAGTACCACCTGTAACCCAAAATCTTAACCCAGTTCTGCTCTTAGACCCTGACCTATGGAATAACAGAATTACAGCAATAGCAATAAGAACCAAAACCTTTCACTGCACTATGGCTAGTTGCAGATCTGCAGAGATACATTGTATAATAACAACTGCTAAATTAATGCCTTGAATAATGTCCTACTGCTACCATTATTTAACAGAATGCTATCATATGGTCAACACTTCTTGTCCATCAAAGATAAAACTTGTTCTTATCAGAATTTTTAAAACCACTTTATGATGGGATACAATCACAAGATGATAGGCGGTATGTTGTGATTTTATCCCAGCTTCATCATTAATTCAGAGAGCAAGTTATCAGAAAATTGATAATTTGATTTTTTTTAGATCATATAGAATGGATAAAGAGCAATTTACTCCATATGATCAGAAGAAATCAAATTAACCATACATATGTAGATAGATATAGCAGCGGACAATAATGAAATAAAGGGGATTGAGGTTTTGTTTGTGTCAATTAGTCCATGCCTTGGCACTAGATTCTAGAAACAGATAAAATTTACAACAGAGGAAAGAGGGCGAGAGACAGAAACATATCTAAAGGTCCACTCATTTTGGGACTAATATATATTGATACTTGTATAGATTATAGACCTTTGGATCTAAAGTGCACCCTTTGGAACATGTATTATATTACCCTGGGTGATATTCCAACTTTAAATGCAGTTCATATAAAATGTCTTATTTAAATCCAAAAATTATCTTGGTGGTTATATGTATTGAATATTTCATGCTACGTTTACTTGTCTACTTACATGTCTCTTACATGTACATTCTAAATGCTAAGGAGTTAATCCAAAGTTAAAAAAAATGAAAAATACTGTTAAATGCTTAATTATTGTTTTTGAAGAGGAATGAAACAGTCAACTACAATTGCAGGAAGTGAAGGAGACTCTTGAAAATATGAAAATAACTTTTATAAACATAATGGTACAGGTATGCCATTGTTATAAAACAAAAAGTCATACACAAGTACATGTAATTAACTTTTATTGCCTTTAACTTTTCTATGTAGCAACATTTTATTATAGAGACCAGACCAATTTGGATTTAAAATGAAAAATACTATTCTCTCTATTTCAATATTATCCACCTGACATGTTACATGGAAGTCAAGAAATATAATGTCTGAATTTTAGGCACTGATGTCAATAACATCAAAGACCCCTACCAATTGTAGATACTCATGTAATTTGCAAGGAGTTTGTACACAGGAGTAGCTAACAAACAATGTAGACCCATAACAAAATGTTGCAATAAAAACATCTCTTATCTATAACTAGCTGGATGACATCTGATGGCTCGGATTTTCAACAAATTTGAATCCGATCTGTGGTTCAATGAGGGTTGATCATTAACTGTAAAAATGGATAATCAAGACTTTGTTTATTATCGTAACATCGGTAACAATGATAATCAATGCTACATTCTTATTGAAATGAGGTTTTGTCAGCTCAGGGTGAAGTTATTTGACTAATTTTTAGCATATTCCCTTTACAAAATCTATTTTTTAACTATTATGGCAAGAACTGTCAGCTCTTTATTTAATCTTCCATAAAGTCCATTAAGACTTAAAGAAAGAACTGCAATAGGCAAATTTATCTTTTGCATAATGCCTGTTTAATACCAGTACATTAATTAAACTAACCAGCAAGTTTGAAGTCATATTTCATTTTAAAGAATTTTGCTTGCAAGATTGGATTTCTGGGCTTCAAGATCAAAACCTTTTATTTTTATCATGTTTTTTCTTTTAAACTGAGATTCAGACTGTTTTCGTAGAGTACTAGTCTTGCAATCTAATGTTTGTTTAAATTGACCCCCTTTTTCATAGTACATAAACTCTTTTCGAGGCAATCTTCACAATTTCTGAATCTGCACATGGTTCCTCGCTGTTAAAATAACAGAGTACCACAAGTTGTTACTGTTCTGATTTAAGCTGTAACAACTACACACTAATATAGATCTAGTAGCCCCGGGAGACCCAGTATTCAAAAGATGTCTATAGAGAGGAACAGGTACCAAAAGATGTGGCTTATATTAACAAAACCACCACAATAGTATATATTAGCTTGATTCACCTGGCACTTCTCCCTAACAACTTACATAAACATCCCATTGTTTGTGGAATGCCAACATCTTTTTCCCTCAACTGAAGTCATTAACTAGTAGTGATAATAGTTCTGGGTAACATACTGATATACATCTATCACTAGTATACCAATTTTTTTTTATTACAAGAGACATTTACAATTCACAGAATAAGATCTACAATTTTTTATTCCAACTTCATTTATTTCAATTCAAGCGCTAAATCAAATCAGATTGTAACAGTTGATGTGTATCAGTAAAAGAATGTATCTTTCAGTTAACCTCCTTGCTGTGGATGGCACTAGCGCTATCGGTTCAATTGCACATTTATTATAATTGACGAACTAGCAACAAAAGTAACATATGCAATTCTGAACAATATTATTTGTCCTTTATATTATTAGAGATGTTTTCTATTCAAAAAATTGCATCCAAATGTGTTTTCATCACACTGCCATAGGACCATGAACCACAGAATAAATGACACTACTCTAGATTCTAGCAATTCCAAAAATAAGAAAAACAGAAGTATTATATAGGAATTCATACTGGGTTGATTATTATTATAATATACCTCTGTAAAACCTGTATTTTAATACTAGTGCTGGAAATAGACTACTTTTCTAGGTACAAAATGTATTTCTAAAGAAATAGAGAAAATATAATCTGGTAGAGTTTCATAAAACTTGCAGAGATCAAAGATGTTAAATATTTAATCAACTGGTTATTGCAATATTTTATAAAATAAGGGATGGTCACAAACACAACCTACATAAACCTATTTCTGTTTCATGATAGAACATCTGCCTTTACAGAACATTCAGTACTACAGTACTTATAAAACATAATAAAGTTTTCAAGCAGCTCATAAAAGTAAGTCTTTTTTATATGATTGTACTGTTCATAACTACATTATCAGGGGAATCCCTTTACAAATTCATTCATAATGTATAGTACCTGTTTGGTGAAACTTGAGTTGCCTTTCTTCAAAGACAAGTGATAATTAGTTTTCTTGCAAGTAAAAACTGATTAGGATACACACGAGGTCAAATAACAAGACGGATGTGTAGATAATTAGCTTGATGGATATTTAATACTTTGCCATTAAATGTCAGAAACAGGACCAATAATTGACATGTTCTTTTCATTAGCCTTCCTGATATAATATTCTATCATTTACAAAACAACTACATCATACAGAATATATCAGATCTACATGTACATGTAACTATAATGTATATTAGAGCTGGACGATAACCCTGGAAACATATATTGCAATATTTTCAAAAAATATGTAAATAAACATGCATAAAATCTTGGAAATGCCCCCGGTGTATACACTTGACACTTTGTAGTCAATATTATTAAAAATTCTTTAGCATAATTACAGTACAGAATTTTCAAACAAAATTTAATGAGCTGGTCCAAACACAGACAGATCTATGAAGACTTGCTAAAAAATTTATTATCCAACACATTACATGTAATTATGATATTTTAATTAAATTAAGAATATTTACACGAAGGAGGCCCAAGAAACATTTAAAAAAGCTTGTGTTCTTTTGATCATGCACGTTATTTTATAGCTACGGGTACGACTGGATGCTATTCATTTACCCTTGCAAACTCCTTTTTTTCTCATTCAAGTGCATACCTTCTTGAAAATGCATTATACAATGCAAGAATACTAAATTAAACTATAAAACATTAGTACTATGTGAAAAAGTGTCCACTGATTTAGTCAAATATACCGGAACTCTCAGTATAGTTGGCATTATTTATATTTCTGCTTTATTAAAATTTATTTCAGTCAGAAAATCAATGATTCCTTTGGAAAATCAAAGCATCGATATAAACAATTTGTCAAGATGCATAGAAATTGAACTGAAGCAGGGATAATTCTAATGGTACCAGTCGGGTGGAAAAGTGAGCGAGAAGTCACATGACATAAACAAAGCTCTTTATCTGCATTTGCAAACTTGGTGGAATGAACACTTAGGAGTTTATAACAGTATTTATTGCTACTTATTCATCATTAAGCAATAAAATATCGTAAAAACATAAAAAGGAAGACATGTTTTAAATATTTATGTAAAATATCATCCAGAAAAATGTTTGGTTTTTTAATATTTTTCTGAAGACAGTATTTTTGACGGTTTTTAATTGTGATGGTTTTATATCGAAAAACCGAAATTAATCTTTAACAGATTATTTCAACTTGAATCAATTACATTGTAAATCATATACTCTTTCAAGGGAAATAATTTGAACAAGTGATTATTTATTAAACTTTATTCACTGTGTCATTTCATAACCCACCAACCAAAAGTTTTGTGGAGTGACTTTAATTGAACTGAATTTGATTTATTCTATCCTCTGAAATCACAAGTTTATGCTTGTTTCATCAGTATCAATGTAACGTATAATGTAGTAGGTTAACTCCAAGATGAAAATAAGAGTCCCAATCATTCATTGAATCCAGATTAAGAAAATAACAAACATACATGTAGGTTAGAATATTCTTCGTCCTGTGACTTTACTGCGTATAAATTAATAGTTAGTTGGATGATCAATTCAACCCATCGAGTGTCTATAACAGTCAGATGGACTGGTGGACAGATGGGCAGGGGTGAAGACAATACATGTATAAGACCACACTTCAAAAGACATAGTGAAATGATCCTATAAATTGTTTATTCATTTTAATATTTAAGCATATCAAGTAATATACATGTATGTGTGCATCATAATATTATTATTTAAGGACAATAAATTCAGATCAATAAAAACATTCATTAATATTCATAAAACTGCTTCATAAATTCACATTTAATACACCAACGTTTAGCCATTGTATGAGTGAGTACTGAAGTTGAAGATATACATCGATTAGATACACCCACCTAGAGCTTTCAGAAATGGCATCAGGAAAATAATTATAAGTTTGGGATGCTAGCTTTCATTGCGAATTTAATTTTATTTCTACAGCAATAACACAAAATAAGCTCTTCTGTATAAGTATGTACGTGGGAAGCCATTTATACATATATTTGCAAATAATTAACAAACTGCATTGAAATCTGAACTCATCCACTGGGCCACAACAAGTTTTATCAAATAAGAAAAAATTAAATATCTAAACCATCCACTAGCTATTTGTGACTTAAATCCAAAATGTATTCAAATTAAAATTTATCAAGGCCTATTCCATGATTGATAAAAACTGAATATAAAAACAGATTATGATTCATTATGTATTAAAGTTACTTATAAGCTTATTTAAAGGGTAAAAATAGAAGAATAATGTGAATCAGTGACAAATAGTGGATGTAATTTAAATTGATGAACGGCATTAAAATTGGATCAGAAATGACTCCAATCCAGTCATAAGCAAATACATGTAGGGACTCAAGAGACGTTAGCACTTTGTAGATTGATAAAACTAGCAGTTGCAATGCAAAATACACCCACATTTTCCAAGAGATGGATAGAGAAGAAGCTAAAAAAAAAAACCGTGATATTTCAAACAATCAGGGGGCCATAATCCAGGAAATTGTGGTCTGAAATGCGCAAATATCGAAATGAAGTGAGATCTTTGGGATATAAACACATGTTTTAACATGCATACAGGGAGCGGCCATTTTGTCCGGCAGTTTCAGTCCGATTTTCACAAAATTTGAACTCCATCATTATGGTGTAACGGTGATATATTCAAATATTTTTTCTAATCGGATAAAAATTGTGACCTCTAAAGGGAACACAAGCTAAAAATGTGATTTTTTGTACCATCAGGAGCTACAATGTATAATCCAGGAAGTTATGGACCAATATGTGTGAATATCGAAAGGAACCAATCTTTGGATTATAAACATACATTTTAAGTTTCATCAAAATCGGCTAAAAATTGTGACCTCTAGAACAAGCTAAACATGTGATTTTTCGTATAATCAGGGGCCATAATCCAAGGGAACACAAGCTCAAAATGAGATTTTTTTGTATAATCAGGAGCCATAATCCAGGAAGTTATGGTCCTGTAGAGTGTCCACAAACAAATTGTGGACGGATAGATGGACGTCTGGACAGATAGGGGGCGACGACAAAATACGTCCACATTAAAATGTGGGCATATAAAAATAGAATTGACCTGATTTGACCATATACATTGTAGATACTTTTTACACATTCAAAGTTGAACGGACAGATGGACGTCTGGACAGACAGGGGGCGACGACAAAATATGTCCACATTAAAATGTGGGCATATAAAAATAGAATTGACCTGATTTGACCATATAGATACTTTGTACACATTCAAAGTTGAAAACTGTAACACATACATATACATGTACTTATAGAAACAGCTACTTATATATTTTGCTAAAGCACAAATGAATACTCTTAATCAATATCAAAAGTAAAGTTCTTAACAGCTTCTGTTCTAACCTTTAAATATTGTCCATGACGCAAGTGGGTACTTCTTCAATAGTTGTCCTAACATTAACAAACATGATAACGTAAATTTGTATAAGCTAGAGCAATCGTTCTACGACCCATATATTGACCAACTCAATTCATAGATTCCCTGTATTTTCCCTTGAATAGACATCTGTGGCCAGATTGAAGTTATTTAAGTAATTGTTGGTAGCTAATAAGTCTTAGCTGGTTTCATTAATGACCAATAGAAGTCAATCAAAGTTGGTTAAGAGATAGATTCTAGTCCATCAACAACCTCTCTCTTGCCGACAATAAAGACCTCAGTCATATATTTAGGCACAAGTCTAGTCCTTCTGTGAGGCGCCATAACCAGCTCTTGAAAAGTCTAATGGTCAGTACTACTAATTACCTTCTCATTAAACTCCTACTATTATCGTAAAATAAATTTATTTGTCAAACTGTTCGCTTAATAGAAACACATATTTTCATCAATAAATACATTTATTGACCATGTTTCTTCCAACATTATTTTGAACTGAACAGCAATCTGTTCTCTCAACCTGTAATGGAAAGCAAGCCTAAAAATGTGCAGGTTCAAAATATTCTATTACAACCTTTGATCTAATATCTGGAAACAGAGTTTAAACAGTTTCAACAGGTGAGTGTATAGGTGGATCCCAAAACAACATAGCCAGTAATTAGTTTTGATAATTTCACAGACCATTGGCAAGAAGTATGGGACGGCAATTTGATAGACAAATAGAGCATAGATGTAACTATAGCCACTGTAATTATGGGAAATTGTTTTCATTGGTGCACATGTTAGACATCATTTTAAAGGGAATCGATTAAAGATATGTTCCTTCTACATTTTGTATGTTCAACCGCCTATTTACTTGTACGTACATATAAACAATCTTTAAAGACTCTATCCAAACCAGGGCTTCCACTTTAAAATTTTCACTGCCGGTCATTTTTGGTCATTTTTGATAACGCACGAAAACTTTTCAAAGTAAATTTATATTTCATGTTTTTTATTCATGGTAGGGTATTGTGAATTCACGTGTCTATACTACTTTGTCACCATGGGGTGCACAAAAAAAAATATATTTGACTTAAAAATGAAATATTAGTAAGGCTCATGATAATTATTTAATAATTAAATATTCCGTTTTGGCTACTTAAATAACGAAATAGTTGAATTGACCGGAGAAAAACCATTTCAGTAGCTCACACGTAATTAATACGTGCTCTATAGAAAACACACTGACCTGGATAATTTTAAGTTGTAATACAATAACTTTGAAATGAAGATAAATATATAATTATCCATGGCATACATCTCACATTTTTTTGGTTTTAGACCATCTCTTACGGAAGTACGGGCCGCAGAATTGTGACTTAAATCCTAAAAATGTATAACTAAATGACTAACGGATAACTAACTTCACGGCTAGCGACACTAGCGCCCCCTAGAATATGGTCGTGTATAAGTGTAACCGTATATACACAACATTTCTTCTACACGTGGAATTATCAATACTTCATAGCAATTGCCCTTTTTCGAAGATCATAATAACCTCGTTTACATTGTGCCTGACCGTAGTAGCGGTAAACGGCTTTGTTGTTGAAAATTCTTATGACACGTGGTCAATATGTGAGTGATTAACAATGGGCCGCTTCACGCCGTTGATTAGATTCCCACTTATTAACATTTATTGTTCTACTACCAGATACTCATCATTAATTATCAAAACAACACTCAGTATAATCTGTTGACGACTATATATACAACTCTATAACACCAATCACGAGATTGGCTTCTAGACGACGTGCATTCTTGTATAGTTACACAGTGAAGGTCGATCGTAGTCATGTTTGAAATTTTTTTTTTTTTAAAAAAAGACCCTCTTTCCGGCGTGCAAAATGACCGTTAGGTCAGATCTAGGAACGGTCATTTTCCATAGCCGTAGGTCAAGACCGGCATATACAGCCGACGTGGAACCCATGATCCAAACTACTGGGGGAAAAAAATAAGAATTCTTAAAAAAAAAAATATTACCAGTTATGATTGGGAAATCCTGTTCTTTTTTTAAATCTAAAAATACCACCATGAAGAGTAACATGTCACTAAACAGGTAAGCCTAGACATAAGGCACCTGGTCACAGACTTTGTCAAGTACAAATTATCACATAACGTACATATTATAATGTATGTTGTGTGATAATTTGTAACTGACAAAGTCTATGACAGGTGTGTTATATTCAGACTTGACAATAGGTGAAGATTATCATAGCTTACACCTCAAACTATTGCCTATGTGAAATGATCATCTATTACCCATCGACAGCAGTCTTCTCCCAAACTGGTGGGTGACTGAATAGAATTTCTCTATTATTTTCTTTTCCAGGTTACAAGATGACCTAATTAATTTATTACAAAGGATCACATCTTAAAGCCTTTGGGAAATGTACAGAACATTTCAATCCAAGTTGCTGTAGCCGAGGTGACTGTACATTGTTATAACACCATACGCAGGGGGACATTGGCTAGGTTCTTTGAGAGAGTCTATTTTCATGTCTACTTCTGAAATCGACATAAGAACCAGAGCCAGGGGAAGATAACCAACCAGAAACACTTTACCAGAGTAAGTGTAGCTGATAATGCTCTTAACCATTAGATGAGGAATTTGAATATCTCTAATGTAAATGTGTTATCAAATCACACCCAATGGGTAAAACAAGTTTTTTTCAGACCAGTTAGGATCTCAAAGAGAACAAGATATCAAATTATGAATTAAATTTGCAGCACAAGGGACATTTTTTCAATTTGTAACCATTTTCTATACAAAGCATGCATTTCCACAAGCTCAAGTCTGACCAATTAAGTATAGTGCACCCAGGAATCAGATCCTTAGCAGTATGGAAAATGTAGTGATGATACTTTCAAGGCAAGCTATCAGTGTTTAGTATCAAATAGTATTGGCCACTCTGGACAAACAGCAATGGTTCTTTAACAAATATATTACAAATTCATGGTTATCGCGGTACTTAGGTCAATTATTTGTAGTAAAGACCTAACGTCACAGCTGGTATCTAACATCGAAACTTGTGATATATTCTATTGCTCTACTTAATTTACTAGCTATCGTACTTTACTAGGCCATAGAACATCAGCCTATAAATTGGATTATAATGAGTTACTACCAGGATTATATGAAATGGAAATTTATGTTATATTAATTAAATGGAGTAACCTAGTTTTATACAACCATAAATAATGTCATAGTAGATCTGCATGAAAATGCAATTTTGAATTTATCTTATATAAGCTGAGGTAAAAATGTGTTGGTTTTTTTTCAAAAGAAAAACATGCCAAAAAATAAATAAACTAAAGTTGAAGACCATATATGTATTTAAACAAAGTTATTTTCACTGAAAAACACACCAGTCCCAAATTTCTTCAAGCCACCAGATCATAATTAAGTTATCCACAGGACCGTTAGCCCCTATAAGCTCATAACTTGTTCATTCGGCCATAATCGACTCTCGATGGCTGAGGTAAAAATGTGTTGGGTTTTTTTCAAAAGAAAAACATGCCAAAAAATAAGTAAACTAAAGTTGAAGACCATATATGTATTTAAACAAAGTTATTTTCACTGAAAAACACACCAGTCCCAAATTTCTTCAAGCCACCAGATCATAATTAAGTTATCCACAGGACCGTTAGCCCCTATAAGCTCATAACTTGTTCATTCGGCCATAATCGACTCTCGATGGCTGAGGTAAAAATGTGTTGTTTTTTTTTCAAAAGAAAAACATGCCAAGAAATAAGTAAACTAAAGTTGAAGACCATATATGTATTTAAACAAAGTTATTTTCACTAAAAAACACACCAGTCCCAAATTTCTTCAAGCCACCAGATCATAATTAAGTTATCCACAGGACCGTTAGCGGCTATAAGCTCATAACTTGTTCATTCGGCCATAATCGACTCTCGATGGCATCAGATTTCTCCGATATTAAATAGATTAGAACAGTTCAGCCATATTTTGATTTAAGCTAAAAATGGTGGAGCGAGACTTAGCTTCGAACAACCAGTACGGTGGTTGAAATTATTGAACACGTCTTGTTAAATCTTCAACAGCTAATATCTTCGCTCGCAGTAGAGTACCGGTAATTTGAATGAAATTTTCAAATTATTCATTTTACATTATCTATTTTCGAACTATTATAGCAAGAAAGCCTAGCTCTTTATCTAAATCTTAAATAATGTATCTTTAATTAGAATTCAAGTTATCGTGTCCGAAAGCATTAACCAATCCAATTGCTTATCTCTGCTTAGCCTTAGCAGAAAATGCTCATCTTTGAACTCCAGCAAGGCATTCACCTAATAAACACATCAAGTTTGAACATTCTAGCTCAATTAGGAGGAGGGTTACTGGGTCCCAAATTGTGTGACAGACAGGCAGCCGGATGGGCAGACAGACATACATGGATGGCCGGACGGCCCGGCAGACCCATTTTATTAGTACCCTGCTTTCTTTAAGTTTGAAAGGCGGGGGACAATAACATTCATATACATGTACATCACTGACACCCAGAACGTGGACCAATAACAATCAACATCTTGTGAAATAACAATCATTTATTTGTGTCAAACCCAAATTAATGTAACAATAAAACCATACCACAGATATAGAATCAATGTCCACTAACCGATATAGACATTATCAAGCCATAATTACAGTATTAATGTACTTTGTCTCTCATGAATGGATTTGTTTATTAAAGAGTTTTGGGGACGAAACTGTTAATGTTGGCTTTAATCATGATAAATGTGATAATTTGATATCATATGCTGTGTTTATTGCACGGACAATACGTGTATTGTATGTATTGAACCATCAGAACTTCAACGATGCTAGTGGTTACTGCCATTCAGAGCACAGACAAAACAGAATGGAAATAACATCTCTGTTGGGAATTTCTTTGAATCTTTTGTGACAATCAATTTATATTATATACTCTGGTTTGATTAAACTCATTCATTATTATCAATGGGTAGCAGTTTTTTGTTGACTAGTGGTAATAAAATGCATTGTAGCCTCCCAACAATCCAAGTTCTTTAATAGCAATTAGATTATTTTATCTAACTCATAGGCAAATGTTCATTATCCTGGGAGTAATGGGTCTTTTATAGACTTGCTTTTTATGGTTTAAAAATGAAAAAAAAAAATAAGGATGAGGATAATTTTTTCACAGTTTTACATCAAATAATGATTATTCTAGTTGATTTTCATCTCATATGGTGAAAATGTCAGCTACGGAAGGTAAATCAAATATGCAAACAATTTAACACAGGACTGAGATTTTAGTAAAACAAGTACAAGCATGCTATGGACCAGGAATAGAGCATGATGTCATCGCATTTATATTGGAATTGCAACATATTAAAAATCGATATACGCAATTGTCAAAGGATCAAGCATGCCAAGTTTCATGTTGATCGTACTAATGATTGTTCGAAGATTGTCACAACCAAGAAAAACAACAAGAACAAGAAAGTGAGTAGCGCTTGGGACTCAGTTCCTTGTCCAAAAGAAGGGGGTCATGGTGGCTAAGACGCTAGCACGCTAGCTCGCTAGCCTGGAGGTCGGGCGTTCGATCCCTGCATTGGCTGAGAAAGTTCATCCAGATTTTCCGGCGTGGTTCCCCCTTGTCAGTGATGCAGGATTGGGAATCTGACAAGGACAGCTGTCTAGTCGTTTGGATGGGGCGAAAAAATGAGGTCCCGTATACACATTGGCGTGTATGTAAAAGATCCCTCGACAGTTGGAACTCAATATAAGAGTAGGCCGTAGTGCCTCTGTCTGGGCAAAATTTCCCTCATAGCACACTGTATGGTGTATGTCCATCTTCATTAGCCCAGTTCGGAGCAGTAGGACGTTAAACCCCATTTCATTTCATTTGTCCAAAAGAAGTGTTCATTAAAAATGAACAAAGAAAACATGTACATGTACCCCCTCAAAGCATTTCATTTGATTCAGCCCAGTCTGAATTGCTGAGCCAATATGTCCCTTTGTTGGAGAACTGTTTTCAATCTCTCGAACAATCAAATAACTTGCAGCAAACTCCCAAAATGCTTTACTTAGTACCAATGCTCTTGCAAAGTGTTTCTTTTTTGTGTTGGTATATGTATATGTAAACAAACCTTCAAGAAACTTTGTTCTACAGATTCTACACGCTTGACATCAACTTTAAGCACTATACCATAGAAAATAAAATTATACAACGTTTCTAACAAATGAAGTAAATACCATCAAGTTAATGACCAAACTCAATTATTTAGTAAAAAAAGAAAGAAAAATAATCACTATTCCATCACTAGATTCTATTCTTCATTGATGGCTGTCTGCACGCAATCAAAAACATCATATATATGTTACTTTTTAAAACTGATATTATGTAATGGATGTGAATTGATGTGACATTAAGTCCATTTACACAATAATACATGTATGTTATATTTCAATTAAAATAAAAAAATAAATACATGTATAATGGATACACATGAAGAAGTCACAACTTGCTGTTGTTTTTCTTATTTTTTTCCCCCCAAGTGCTAAAAATATTTGTAGCAAATAGGAATTTGCACCATATCGCAGTACAGTATGATTTGTACAGTTTTAAGTTGTGAAAGAAATGAAATGAAATGAAATGGAGTTTAACGTCCTACTGTTCTGCTCCTAACCTGGGCTAATGAAGACGGGCATACGCCATACAGTGTGCTATGAGGGAAATTTTGCCCGGACAGCGGCACTACGGCCTACTCTTATATCGAATTCCAACTGCCAAGGGATCTTTTACGTGCACGCCAATGTGTACACGGGACCTCGGTTTTTCGTCCCATCCGAACGACTAGACAGCTTTCCTTGTCAGCCCCTCCGTCCTGCATCACTGACAAGGGAGAACCACGCCGGAAAATCTGGATGAACTTTCTCGGCCAATGCAGGGATAGAACACCCGACCTCCAGGCTAGCGAGCTAGCGTCTTACCCACTTACCCACGTGATCCCCAAGTTGTGAAAGAAAGGAATGATTTTTAGTAGCTCCTATTATTATACTTTAATCAGTTTGAAAATAAATCTGTATCCAAAGCTTTGGAGAAAATTTTTGCCTACTCTATCAAATTCCAACTGTGGAGGGAGGGGGGGGGGGCATATCAAGCACGTCAAAGAATACTTGTAATGACACTGTTGAGCCTACAGGACTCTCAAAACACCTGATACCACATGCCACTGGGCTTGTCTATAACACAGATGTTCATGGTCACAACTATGCATCAAATGACCAGCTAATAACTATTTTGCCAGTCCATGGAACTTTGTCTTTCATAGTATCAAAGTTAAATATTCAGTGTAATATAATGTCTACATCATAGAGTTAACACATAGTTGACAACTATGAAATTGAGGGAAATTCTGACCTCGTCAAGTCACTGCAAATGATCAGCTCATAAAACACAAAATCTATGAAGCAGCTTTGAAATCTGTATTCATTAAGATGGATATCGATCAAGCATATTGCTGGTAATTGCATTCTAGATGTATATGTATATCTGAGACAATAATATACACACTCTTACAGAATGTGCAGATACATTGTTAGTTTAATAATGCAATTCCTAGATACCCAAAAGTTCTTGTTTGACTTTGCACACAAACTGAACATTTCTACATTAGATATTTTGGTTTTGAGATTGTTACATGTAATTGAGTTTATTTCTATTTATCTTACATATGTACATATACAAGTATGTTTTCAGGATAGAACAGATACAAACATGGCCAAAAATATGGACACCTTTATACACATTTGTATATGCATAGCCCTCAAACTAAATTTTGTTGGTCATTATATGTTATCCATATTGTTACTAGTCATAATTGAGGACGGCCACTATAACATTTAGTAAATATTCCCTTCAAGCAATCAATGACTACAGGTAATGAGTTTTTATTGCAACAAATGTGAGATATTAACCAAGTTTCAATGATTTTACATCTACATGTAAATGAAACCGGTCATTTAGGTTTTACAAATTCAAAATATGATGTTTATGTTAATTTTCACCGATAAATATCAAATCATGCATAAAACAATATATACCTTAAATTTACATTGTTTAGGAACCCCAAAAAGACAAACTACTCTTGCAACTCCAATGTTTTGGTCTAAAATACTTCTGTAGAACAATATTTCACTGACAAGGATGGCACGGTAGACAAACATCCAGAATATTAAACTACCAATGAGTCTATGGCTATGCGAGTGAGAACAATCGATCACCATTCCTCAGTATTTAACCATATTAATTGGTAAATATTCATATTAAGCTACTTGTATATATATTCTAATAAATAAGTCTCTGTTGCATGCAACCCTCTCGAATAATGTCTAATATTTAACTCTCAATAACATATTCTACTGTAAAAAGATACGAATTTGATTGTCAGCTAGTAAAATGTAGATGCTGATCATTTGTTCTATGAATTATTAACACTATTGCCATTTTAAATTTACATAAATATATGTATACCGGTACAAGTAGGAAACTCATCCCATGTTATTTATTTATCTTTTATTAGAATGCCCATAGAAAAATTTTAAAAATCTGACAAATTTGTTTTTTAAAACTTGTTAGACAATGCAGTATTAAATTGTTACTGTCAGTTTTCTTACAGTTTTATTCAATAATCAATCCAAGTAATCATTATAATATCCTTCAATCAATTTTAGTTTCCAGAGACTAAAAAATGTGTTATCACACTTCAAATGAGGAGTCATTCATGCATGAAATGAAAAAAACTAAAAGTAGACCTCTGACAGCGTGGTGCTTACAGATAGAGATGAACTAAAAGGAGGAACAACTCATGCATGAAATGTCTCCTGAGATGGAAAAAACTGGAAGTAGAATACTTGACTGGAAGGTTTGTCCGATAAGAAAAGATGCTTCCTTTTGTCATCTGCAGACACCTACAGTTCATTACTCAGATTTCTCCTACATCCGAAGCTTGAATTATATAGCCTACATGTGTTCTGTTAATAAAATCACTATTTTCGTACCCAAAAGTAGTGTACATGTAAATGGACAGTTTGAAGACGGACTAGACTAAGACTTCATCAAAATGCGCACACACACAGAATGGCAATGTCAAGTGAGTTCAAAGAGCCTAAGAGTGGTAAAAAAAAATTGTATTTTGAATCATGATCACAGTTTATGTGGTCTTAAAAATTAGATATGATTTGAGTACTGGAAAAGCTGACATTTAGTATGAAATCTTTAATAAAGTATCTGTGTTGAGCTTCATTTTTCAAATTACAAACATAATTTGTGTTCTATTCAATAGCTAAGTCTACTGTTAAAGCTGTAAATATTCAATGTCTCCCAACAATTTTCAGTATATAATTGGGTATGTCTTCTTTTCTTCAACACCACTTCAGGTTTATTTTGGAAATTCACATACACAACACATGTTGTATTCTTGTATATTTGAGCACTTATGTCTTCATTTTAAAACTAAATTTCGCCTCTGATTTTGATAATTATGAATGTTGAAATATTGGAATATGCATATATACTTAATGAATATATCTAACTGTAGATGTATAAGAGTAATAATAACTCAGGAATCATAACATAAAACAGAAATATTAACATGATGTAAATTCAGAACTCAAAAATGTATGAATATCAGTCATAAATGTAAACAATGTATAACACTATGGTAAAATACAGTTTATACTCACTTTGTCCATCGAATTTTCTAATTATGGTATCAATAAAGATGTTGGGAGGGGCCACATGTCCTCGTCGCACAGGCATTGTTAATTCTTAGATGATCAGACACAGTTAACTCATATTTCCAAACCAGAGTATTACACTAAGGAAAAATGGCTGTGCAAAATTTTACGTAATAAAATATAAGCTAAATCACAAGAACGGCAGTACTACTAAACAGTATGTTGCGACGAGATTGACACAATAGGCACACAAAAGGTCTGGCATACATAAACGATATATTTAGGAGCAGACATTATGCCATTTATACATCTTTTCACGCTATCATCGTATTCGTTATAACAACATAGCTACTCTCATAGCATCGTCTACTGCCTCATCACAGCAGCTGGAAATCTTCTTCCGCACAGCCGCAGTACTATTGGCTTCATCCGCAAACGTCATTCTGTGGAATCGGTCAGACAGGGACGAGGTCTAGCAGCCGTGATGAAAATTAGGACTAGCGTAAAATTTGTTTTAACAGGTCTCATCTGTTTTGTAAGCTGTGAAAATGATATGTCGGCTTGCGCGAAGTACAAACCTTCAATATATTGTAGAGCGATGAATAAATAACACAGCCAAGTATCGATTTTCATGAAAGGGCCACGCGCGAATACCCAGGCGTGCGCGCTTGATCGAACATGCGGTACTTTGATCACTGTAACAGGTACATACTTGAGAGAGTTTCACAGAGAGTGAATGCAACCAAAAATGATAACCGTACATTAGAATTAATTGCATATTTTTTTGTATTGTTTGATGGGGTAAAATGAAAAGGGTTTATAATTCCGATTGATAGCCTTTCAGTGCGCGGAATAAATGAATATGTATATTAATATTAATGATATTTGCTTTTTATATACTGTAGGGTCTATACATTTAACTATAATTTTGCTCTCGCATCCCAAGGAACAGCGTCTAGTCGATCGGATGGGATGAAAAACAGAGGTCCCGCAAAAGAATCCTTGACAGCTGGAATTCAAAATAGCTGGAGTATCTCGGTTCCGGGGAAAAGATTTCTTCACTGCACACTGCTTTGCGTATTCCCATTAGTCCGGATGGTGCTGTACGCCTGGGCCCTGTTTGTCGAAATCTTGACTAAAGATAAAAAATTTGGATTTTATCTTGGTTAAAATTTCGTGAAACAGGCCCAGGACGTTACTAAAACACCATTTTATTTCATGCCTCCAAATTCGGGGCACTATTTTACCTAGGCTGATTATCATCACTACGTGGATAAAAATCTTGATGTACCGGTACATCGATCTTCACTAATACATATCACGCCCGTCGGAACGAAATTCATATTTAGGTGTGTGGTTTGGGGCTGTGAGCGTTTCGGCCCAAAATGAAAATGTTTTTCGTGGACATGTTCCATGATATTTTTCAAACGTACACCCATTTGCAAAATGAATTATAGAATATTCATCCGTATTTGGGTAACGTAATAATACACTTGCAATACACAATAAACCGAGGCCTACTGACGATTTCACAATTGACCGACCATTGATGTATCTAAGGGCCATATTTTAGTACTGTATTCAAATTTTACTATTTTAAAGCTATAAGCCGATTGAAAAGACTCCAATCAAAATCTGCGTTCTTTCGGATAATGCGATTGTTGGAATATCTATATATACACGGGAAAAGCCATCATACTTTCCTTGGTGTTTATTCAGTGAGGAATACTTTAAGAACCTCGGATTATTATTTTTTTTTTTTTTTTTTTTTCCAACTCTTCTATTTTCTGTAATTGATGTCAAAATAGTCCGTAGACAGGTGTCATATAATGTTTACGTGCAGTTATTTGCTGTCAAGTTCGTCAAGGATCGATCATAGCACTTGTGGAACTGGTTTCTCCCCAGTTGTTTGTGATGTAAATCCAGGTTGTTTTTGTTTTTCTTGTTGGTTATGTTTTATTGAGCATTCTGCAGTTTTCAACGTTGTTTCTAAAAAAAACCCATTAAAATATCATTTCTAATACTTTTAATTCAGACTTTACCTAAATATTGCGCAAATTAAAATCTAAAACAATAATTATTAGTGAACGTGTATATTTATATTTTGTTTTACGGTTTTTAAGGGATTTTGAGCGTATGTTTTTGTTGATTTTTCTTTTTTTCTTTTTTTTTTGCCAAAAGTATACAAGAATCTGTATACCACACATACTACCTGTACTCCTATAGCAGTTACGTCTAGTTGTTGATGAAGATTAAAGGACAGATTCTGAAATCGATGTTCTTTTTCCGAGACAGACCGTTCTTTACAATGATCAGGAGTATTTTACCCTGAGATCGATATTTTCGCCACCTTATGTACCCTTTACATAATTGTCAAGAGGCAGGATATGCTTATTGTACTTCTTTTATTATGAGTCCACATGTACATTTTGGTTTAAATCATTGGGATGGTGCTTATAAATATATTCCCCTATCAGTAGTAACGGTTGTTATGTACAAGATAATGGCATGCTTAAAACTGTTATTCATATACGTCCACTATACGAAATATTTTTCCATACCACGCAACAGATACACCGTAAACTATATGTTTGTCCACATGAAAGGATGTTGCACGCGCATTTTTATGTCACCTTCTTAATTATTAAACAATGCGGGCCAAATGGACCCATTCTTACATAGGCCTACATTATGGCTATTGATAGCTTACATTGGTTTTTTATTCAATTCATACCGGTTATGTTCAAGATCAAGTAATAATAATTCCACCTTTTTTATACAAGCCAGCCCATTTCTCAAAGTGGGGTGTGTTTAATGTAACGATACACTATTTGTATTTGTCGGTAAAAAATAAAATTTCTCACAGCCTATGCCCTTAATTGATTGTTTAATATTTAATTAAGAAAACCATATCAAAATGCTTACTCTAGATAATGTCTCGGCTTGGATTCAATTGGATTTAAAAACTGTCCAGCAATACATTTTTGCAACCAACAAAATGGCAACTGGTTTATCACATAGCCAAACAGGATATAGATCGCTGCAATTTCAATTCCACATATCTCTGAACGGAATTGGACCATTTGTGACTGACAATCCTTTTACAGAATCATCTTTCCTATAGCGTTAAAATGCCACACCGGGACGTTAATTGCATAATTACGTCGTTTAAGTAATTAAGTCTTTAATTCATTATCTCCCACAGTCTTCGACATTGAAAACACGAATTATTTGTCAGTTTAAAGCAACATTGATGTTGTGATCTTACCGAGAAAAGGTAGGCTTTTGATATCCAATATTTAAAACAAAATACACGAATTGTGTACCAGATTGCGTTCCAGCGCCATTTGTAACAAGGGGCTCGAAGAACGAGACTAGATATATTCCACAAGGTTAGATCTGATTGATAAGGCCAACTTCAAGTTTGGTCCATATTCCACAAGTCATGTCAAACGGTGACGCAATATTCATATCCGAAGAGCATGTGCAATAAATACTACCGGTGTAGAATGGAATAACCAGACGCTGGAGATTACCATCCGATTGGAATGCAATTCAGTTTATATACATTCATATTACATTATTATTTGCGTTGCGACCCATTTATATCAATTTCTAGGTCCCAAATATTAGCGATTTAGCTGCTTTAATATACTTTTAACTTTTGGGATATACATGAGGACGGTCTACCTTAATGTGTCTCTAAGGAACTATCGCAAATATATTTCAGTTAAAACTGGTTAATTTTGTAAGCAATGCCTTTGAAACCTGTATAAATTTTAGATCTCTATATTGAAGTGTTGTAGTTACAATTCGCGAACGCCGAAGGTTCAAAACACACACTAGGTGGCGTACGGTGGTGGATGGTGCTACCACAAATAATATGGAACGTTGAATAAGGGGGAGAGGGGGCCCGAACCCGCTGGATCCGTACATGTGCTATATGTCCGTGTTCAATTAATCTGACCAGACCTCTCATCTATATAATGAAAGATGCCCGCAGCCTTGTCTAGGGCAATAATGATTTGACCAATCGCCGTGGCAGAAAGCGGATACGGAAGTGTTGTTGGATTATCAGGACAACAAAAATTGACATCTAGACGAAAAAGAAAGATCCAATTTTTAATTAGTTTCACAATGTTTGTTTGTTTGTTGGGTTTTTTTTGTGTATGTTAACAATTTAAAAAATAAAAAAAAATGAAAGGAAAACAGCAAAAATAACAGCTCCCATATTGCGAATATCGATTTTCGAAGAGGAAATATTGGTATTTTGGGCACCGGAATGGTTTATTTTAGAAAATTATTCCTGCTAAATGAACCAACTATTAGTCATTACAAATTACATGTTTCATACGGTGAGAGTCAATATTATTGGGATCAACACTTGAATGTACACATCTATAGCCCAGTCCATAATATCAACCCGACTCAATAGATCTTAGCCTACTATTGTGCGGAAAGACTCTTCTTGTATAAACAAATATCAGAGATGCATGGGCGATTTTCAGAGAGCTATGGATGTTGATGAGATCGAAAATCGTTCTGCTCATTCTCTTGACGAAAATACCATAGACTGATCGAAACAAATATGGAAAGGAAATTTAGTCAATTTATTAAGTAGCGATATGAATAATTCGACGAATTCGTCTTTTTTTCAACTCCTCTCTGTTTGCTTTCACATATTATATACACATCTCATATACGGAAGAAAAACACCTCGAATTTAGGTCACAAACATGATAAATATTTGAATTCACCTGTGTATAGATTATAGGAAAACAGACATATGCTCCACGCAATACCTCATTAATACTCGAGTGTGTCATAAACCAATATAATTTCTTCTTTTTTTATAATAATTAATTGGAAATAGGACAGAAACCAGACAACCTTTGAAAGTATACAAGAATATAGACCATATTATGCAAATATTTTCCGAGTGATTAAAATGTGAACAGTTGAAATAGACACCACTCACGTAATCTAAAGTCGAAATTGTATATCCGGAGACAATATAAGTAGCTCACTGAATAGAAAAGGTATCTCACAAACACAACTTTATTATTATAAATAGTTCAATATCCAAATGGGATTAGATCTGTCTGAATGCCTGTCATTCTCGGAAAACCTTAAACTGCTCCCAGTTGCAAACAAACCGGAAGAGTAAGGGGGAGGGGTGTGTGGTCAGCGTGGTTTCCCTTGTCAGTGCCACACGTAAGAGAACCCTTGGCAGTTGGAATTGGATAAAATAGTACACCAAAGCACCACTGTACTGGCAAAATGTTCCTCGTTAGCCCGGATAGAGCAGCAAAGTCAATGAATAATGCTACATCAAAGCTAATCTATGTCATAGGGATGTTAGAGCTATCTTTTGGCTAACCAGTTTTCTGAATTTGTAAATACGTATAGCTATAATTCAACAATTCTGCTCTAAGCTTGGTGTTTTTGTGATTATTATGTTTTCAGTATCACAGTAGCGTTGCTGTTTATGACATCTGAGAGGTTTTCTAACCTGGCAATGTTTATACTTTCAATAAAGAATACTCATAAACCCATATATAGAATGCGTATAAAGAGTAAGAATGTTCGGCTGTCCACTGACTAAGCTGATTTATGATGTGGGGTTTTGCAAAGGGTAAATTGTTCTTCAGTATTCTGTTATCATTGCCCATTCCTATTGTATCTCTTATAGCCCATTCTGTGATTGGTGAGTAACACACTATTGGCTTTATCTGGAAATCAAGTTTCTACAGTTTAACACCCTTTAGAATGTTATTTCACAAAATAAAGAGCTTTAGAATTTTCAGATACTTTTATATCTAACACCAAAGAAAAAAATGGCTGCACGCTAGTGACTTTTAACATAAACCCCAGTAATTATTTATAGCCATATTTTCTAAAATATTGATTTGAATTTTTGTACATTGTATATAAGTGGTGGAGTTAAATATTCTTAAATGGGCACAGGGGGGTATGGGTGTCACGGTTCCTTGCGCATAACATATGGAGAGGTATGCAGGAACGGATTAAGACCCATGCAGGCCCTAAGCGCTTAATATATTGTATGCCTAAATAATATATGTATTTTTTTTTCGAAATTAAACAAATGTACATTAAGATTGAAAAAAATGTTTATTTATATTATTTAAATATTTCTCCTACTAATGTTAAGTATCATATTTACATGGTGTCTAATCGTCCTATTGGGATTTTTAATATACTTCAACAGAGGTGCTTTTCGTGAACGAGGCCATTTATACTTTTGCAACGTATGGTGATCCATGATAAACCCGACAAGGGCAAATTTGTGTGGTGCCCCCTCTTCCCTTGATGCCCTAAGCATGGTAAATGCTCTGCTAAAATGTATTACCGAGTATCTAATTATTATACCCGTATGTATAAAATAATATGAAATAGTCGCTTTCGATTTACCAGCTGGCACTTTTATTTTATGACTTCACAACAATAATCACCACTTTAAATGTAAATATGTCTTGTGACATCCCTCATTTGCATTTAATTTGCGTAGGCTATCTAAATTATGGTTATGGGAAAGATAGTAAATGAATAATAATAGATAACGTGTTGACATTAAAGGCTTACTCTTTCTAGAAAACCTGATATCACTACTATTTTGATGGAATTTACATGCGTGTTTGACAAATTTTATTTTTAATAGTAAGTGGAAGAGGATGGCATACAACAGGATCAACAATTACACAGGACAAACCCGTGGACAAGACGCACAATAAACAACAAACGTGCCCAGTACAGCCGTGATCGTCCACTGTGCTGTACAGCCCCGGGGTTGTAATGATACGACACTCGGCTAATGTTGGGGGTCTTTGGCTCCTGTACACAGCACCCTCAGATTTCTCATTGTCGTATAGAGACGTCGACCCACTTCCGCGTTAACGGGACTAAATGAGAATGCAGCTATCTGGTGACAGACCTAAGACTATTTCAGATGATATATAAGAGGCATTATTTAAACATCACATTTAAAGTTATAAATTTTCTGACAACATAAAAAGTCACATCCGGCTTAAACGCTTTTCTGGTAGCAACATTTATTACTATTGCGCACTCCTCGGAAGCCAATGAAGAATCATACAACGCATCGTAAAAAAAAATTGTTTAAACATACATTATGCAAGAGCTAAATCTGCCTATTACAAGTCTTTATTTAGGCTTCAGATGTTATAGAAATTATTAATTAGACCTTTATTTACATGACAAGCTCAAAATCTACCCCATAGACCCTTGGATGGCTTGGATACAGCTTGGATTTAAATAGTCGTCCCTTTGAAATTAAATCAAGAAATGGCCGGCCAAGCTAACGTTTACCGTTAGTCACTGACGTCACTACCAGAAACTGGTGATGAAAGGCCTACCAGGCAAGGGTATCGGAGCCATTGAGAATGTTACATGATAACCGAGAATATGTGGGCGGAGTTATCGTCTGTCAATCAAACGATCTGAAATTCTCGTAGTTGATGCCTATTTCTAGGCCAAACTTCTAGCAGTGACAACTCCGTTCAGAATAAAGTAATTTGCCTGCAATTTTCAATATTTTCTTTTTTTATCATCTATTTTTTAATTATTATAGCACGAATGGCCAACTCTTTATTAAACTCTTAACTAATGTATCTTTAAGAATTATCTTCTATTGTAGCAATATTGCTAGAATTTTTTATCTTGAAATTAATGATGGCATTATATTGTATTAATTAATATCTTTGGCAAGTTATTAGATTCACATATATGTACTTAAATCAAGTTAGCGAATGAGTGGCATAAAAAAGAGTCATAATGTGTTAAACATTCAATTCTAGGTTGATAACAGATATCTTGTGGGAAATTTCTCCAGTAAATTTTCACTAACCATATAAGGGTGGGTTTCGACGTCATTTGGCTCAATTAACCAATCTCTAATTATTTACATCATATTTGACCAATTAGATAATTGGAGGTCCAAAACCCAAAACTATCATACTTGTGAGAATTCGTAGGACAACAGACAGATTCTGGAAGGGATAAGATGTTACAATTTCTATCAGCAGATTCGCCCCGCCGAGTCGGGCTGGATGAGGTTTGAGAGAATGACTTTATTCTTTTATGAATTTACCATATGTAAGCAGCTATGTTATATAAAATGTAAAAACGAACTGTTGCATTGTTATTCCTGGAAAGACAGACGTCTAAGAAGTTAATACACAACGTGAAGGGGAAGCAAAGACAACAAGTGAAAATACTAGACGATCACAAGGCTACTAAGATATGTAGTAAGAAAAGATGTATGGGTCATACGTAGGATGTGGCGACCGGTTTGGAATAGCCCGCTCTCCACGTCTAACAGAAAGACCCATGGTGCTACACTATAGCCCGTCTTCATTCGCCCAGTCGGAGCAGAACAGCAGGACGTTAAACCCAATTTCGTCTCATTATAATAATTAGATACCCGGTAATACATTTTAGCAGAGCATTTAATTTTGGTAGTCATACGCAGTGCTGTGTTTACCATTTACCATGCTTAGGCTTCAAGGGAAGAGGGGGCACCACACAAATTTGACATTGCCGGATTTACCATACGTTGCAAAATTACAAATGACCTGGTTCACGAAAAGCACCTCTGTTGAAGTATATTAAAAGTCCCAATAGAAGGATTAGATAGCACGTAAATTAATATAAATAAACATTATTTTCAATCTTAAAGATACATTATGGGAGATAAGATAAAGAGATGGCAGTTCTCGCTATAATAGTTAAAAACTAGATAGTGTAAAGGTAATTTGTTGAAAATTTCAGTCAAATTGATCCACTATGAGCCGAGAAAGAAGCGGTGAAATTTTTGCATAGTCTCGGTCATCATTACTAAAATCATTAATATAAACATCATAGTCTCGATTAACCACTTTTATTGATTTAATTATCAATAGCCGTTATCGGCATATAGGAATCTAATCCAGCCAACATCGAAGGCTAGCCTTGACATCGAGAGTTTATTATGGTCTGGATAAGTTAATTAATGTCTAATTGATAATTAAGATAACATTTCAGGCCTAAAGAAAGACTTGTAATAAGCAGATTTTGCTCTTGCATAATGCATGTTTAATGTACATTTGTTTAATTTCGAAAAATTCTATTTTTGAATTGTGAGATACCCTCTCACCGTCCCATATAATAACTTTTCAACTTCAACGGAATTATCAGTGAAATGAAATTAGATCGTTTGTCTGTTATCGCTCGTTACTTCAGTCAGATATATAGAAGGATAACTCGTGTTTGTCATGTTTGACGTCACTTCCCACAACTCCCGTAGCAATGATCTCTGTGTTAAAATTATACTTGGGATGTATTTAACCAGTTCTATCACATATGTAATAATGACTGACACCAATATTGTCCTTTAAACTGGATTTTGCAACCAGTTCAAATTAAGTGTCTGAACGGGCTATAGAAGTGGGCGTTAAAATTCATCCACCTGAAACATTATCGACGGTATTGTGCAATGAAACTCATACTGAATCAATTTGACTAAAATTTTCAGCAAATTCCCTTTACAGTATCTAGTTTTTAACTATTATAGTGAGAACTGCCAGCTCTTTATCTAATCTCCCATAATATATCTTTAATATTTAATGTTCTGTTCTGACTGGCCAAATGAAGACGCGCATACGCCATACAGTGTGCTATAAGAGAAACATTTGCCGGACAGCGGCGCTACGGTCTACTCTTATATCGAATTCCAACTGCCAAGGGATCTGCACCGCTGACAAGTGGAATCGACGCCGGAAAATCCCAATGAACTTTCTTAGCCAACACCGGGATCGAACCAGCGTCTTACTCACTTAGCCACCGTGGCTCTAAGACACAACCAAAATATCAACGACATATAATGACCCGACTTGAACGCAATCAGAATTTTACCGATCACTAAAAGGTGGTTTAGTTCTGTTCAGTATTTACAAAGATAATGTGATGAATTGAAAATTTCGCAACAATCTACAGACGTTATAAAAAGGGGACATCGTCCAAACACTAAAAAATCCACTGTGGTCAAAGTGGCAAAATTTATCGTTTGGTTCATCATAAATGACCAATCCGTTTGGAATATAAGTTATGTCATTTTGACAAAAACGTGTTCCACTTTTGACTAAATTGAAAATTTCGCAACAATCTACAGACGTTATAAAAAGGGGACATCGTCCAAACACTAAAAAATCCACTGTGGTCAAAGTGGCAAAATTTATCGTTTGGTTCATCATAAATGACCAATCCGTTTGGAATATAAGTTATGTCATTTTGACAAAAACGTGTTCCACTTTTGACTAAATTGATGGGCCATTTTGTTTTCATATACCATTTCATATACCACCTATAAACGTTAGTTACAATCTTTTAATCCCACTGAATCCAATCCGGAAAATTATCTTCCATTGATATTTGGTTTCATTTCTGTATTATTTACCATATAGGGGAATCGCGGTGGCTCAGTGAGTAAGTCTTCGGCTCGCTTACCTGGGGGTTCCGTGTTCGATCCCAGTGTTGTCCGAGAAAGTTCATCTGGATTTCCCAGCGCGATTCCTTCATGATAGTGGTGCAGGGCAGACTGCCTGGCAAGGGACAACGTATAATCGTTCGGACTGGACGAAAAACAGTGTGCACACTGGCGTGCACGTAAAAGAACCCTTGGCAGTTGGAATTCGATATAAGAGTAGGCCATAGCGCCGCTGTCAGGGAAAAGTCATGTGCATATATGATGCTCACTTTATGTGCGACTTTAAATGTATGAAGATACAAATACAAGACACTGAACGAAATGAACTTGACCTCATCTTTAATACAGATATTGGTGAAAGAATAGTGCTCTTACTTCAACATAAATGTAAGAGAATGGAGATGTTTTCAGGACTAAATTTAACTTCTAATTTAGGACGTTGTTTAAAAGCTTCAAGTTGTTACTTAATTACATATTCTCTCTCAACATCCACTCGACGGAAGTCACAATCATTGCTTACCGACGAATAATTCGTTTTTGCACTTCTGAGGAGAGAAACCACACGTAAAACAATCATGGGCGAATGGAATGTCTTCAAAATCTAACTGAAAAAAAAATGTAGAGAAATTGTATTATGTAGTCTTACAAGACTTTTGAGAGATCATTGAGTATACTGGCTTTTTTAAAGCTCATGTTTCTTTTAGAAAAAAGGAAGACAACACGATTCTGAAAAAAAATTGATTCAGGTGTAGGCCTATATTCATCTATAATTCAACTAAATGTAAGTGATCCAATATGCATGAATTAATAAATTTGGGCACCTTTCAGACATATCCCCTGACATTGTAAGTCTCAAAGGCAATTGTAACCGAGAATATTGTGTTAAACGAGTATAAGGTTGCACAATTGTGATTTTCTTTATCGAGGTAGACAAAAAACTACATTGTCAAAATAAACTTAGAATACCATGTTTGAAGCGTTCACATTGCACTATAGTATGACACCATAATTATTCTCAAAGCAAAAATTCCCCTATTCGCATTCACGAAAAAGTATATAATCTAATTGAGAAATTCATTTTGAATTTTATTTCTAGAAAAATTGTTTCTTTTAATATTTATGCATCATAACATTATTAAAACGTATATTTTACGACCCACGGGGATTTTTTCGTTTACAAAGAAATATCTGATTATTGAAAATAATTACTTGTCCGATAATTTGAAATATATCTAGGTGTAGATATTTTTATAAGTTATTAATTAATGAAGATTTAATCGATATGGTGGCATGTTTTGTGTTTAATTCCACAATACTTGATAAATTACTGGTGTATTGGATTTATCAAAACTAAAACGATAGAAGCGTTAAATCAAATATCAATAAATTAGTGCCGAGACGCAGGCCATCTGATTCTAAACTCTTCACAAAACACGATTTTCCTATCAATTTTCTCTTCGCTGGCCTTCATTAGATGTTTGTTTCGAATGTTGATTTTCTTCGCGAGGGCTTGCGGCTGTTGACAGTTCTGAAAACTACAAATTAGAGCTATAGCGCTTTATTTAAAATGGGTGATGTCTATTCCGGAAGAAATACTATATAGGTCTAAGGTAGATTAAATAAAGTCGGATTATACATTGAACTGTCGACTCCTCAGCATAATGTTAAGCCCAGTGCACACTTGCTGTTATTTGTCGGGCAGAATCGTCACCAATGTCCACAAAACGAAAACAAAAATTACCCGTTCCTATAATTATTTGATTTCTTTTTTTTTAAATCTAGCTCTGCTTTTTAACCATGTTTCTATCGTCCGCTTAGAGAAAGGTGAGGGATTTCGGATTATTTTTGAATAAATTTGATATTTGCTAACAAAAAATTACGTTTATTTGATGACTTTTAAAAGCACAAACACCATGTTTTCGAATGGTGGCAAAACTGAGTATTCCTCCTTCACGTTATGAATACCGCCACTGTCATTGCACATGACAATACATGTACATGATCAGAGATGAACCCAAAGGTTAGTGTTTTACGTTTTTTTTTTTACTAGAATGCCATGTCATATCTCTGCTGTATTGTTCTTGCGTTACAGCTATGGGTTGTGGTACAACGCACTTTTCTAGAACACCTGGTACCATTTCTTTATTAGTTTGAGAAATTCTCGTGGTAAACCATTTTTGTGGTATTTGTGTATAGTTTGACAAATCCTAAAAATGCTAAAATGATAACATTTATACAACGGAAAGGTGGAAGAAGCGAGGACGACGTCCGCCTAACTACACTGCGTCATACATGTTCCAGCAAGTTTCTGCTTGTTCAAAAAGGCAAATATCCTTTTCAATTAAGGTTTTCTTCAAGTATCACCAATGTTTTCCCAAAAAATCTTCGTTCGATTGGATGGGCTGTTTTATCGGTTAGTTTATTTACACCCGTACAATTCTAGAGAAACAGAAGTCTTATGTAAATATTAACTTTATATGTTCGATTAGACGAGAACCCCATCCCTCGCATCTTCACTCGTACTATACCCGAGTATAGATTTTGTCCACTTATAAACTGAACGTATTTTCTTCATTTCGCGTCCTTTATTCGATACCGGCGTTCTAGTTTCAGTTTTATTTCAGTCCCTCAACGGGGAGTCTGTTCGATATACTCGCAAAAAAACGAAGAAGTTTGAATTACAGAAATGGAGCAATCCTTGTAAGTCCGTACTTGATTGACTAAAATTCAGCCGATATTGATGTATGGAGGTTTGATTAGTGTGAAAAACGATATCGCCTTTGGTATTTCTTGAAATAAATGACACAACCCGTAGGATACTTCTAGACTTTTTAACCTTTTATTTTTTTTATTTCTTTCATTTCTAGCTGAAAAATTGCCCAGTCTTCCATAATTTGTTTTATAGAAAATTAATCTTACCAGTTATATTTTTTATCATATATTTTATTCATTTTTTTTTCTCAAAGAGGACATACTTATCAAATCTTACAAACGAATGTTATTCCACATTGTCGAAAAATGAATTAAACATTTGAAAAAAATCTCTGGAACAAAATGTCTCATCTTTTTGGAGAGTTTTTCGTGTTAATCCAAAATAATTTCTCCTTATTTAGAAAGGTCATCGGCACATTATGCAATATTTAAGATGAGAAAAGGGATGAACTGATAGCATTTTCCTTTAAGATTCGATCAGCATGGATCAATTAATACAGGTTTATAGTCGTGCTATTAGAGATTGCTGGGGGCTTAATCCATACCGTACATGGTTACTCAATTGAACTGTTATGGACTATACATTTTTACACTCGATTCAATCTTAGCACTATAATTAGCGGATGTCCTTTCTTAATTCCTTTGATTTTTTATTTGATTCTTTTTTGCTACCATGAAAATATCATTGAAGAGATCCACGGATAAATTCAATACTTTACAGCGACGTTGCCATTTCATTTTCTTCTCTTTTTTTTACTCGCGGCTCGTGCTGTGCAATATCAATACATCAAAGAGTAGGCAGGGGAGACTACAGAGGGTGACATGTAACATTAAAACACATGGATAGAAGCAATGCTTGTCTCGGTTGTTAGAAAATAGGAGAGTCGACTCTTGTTAAAACATCGCCCGAGAGAAGACAAACATACAGATGAAGCTCGCATATCGATACAATTTCTGTCAAACAATGTCATATCGACGCGTCCGGTTCCTTTGAATTCAAGAGAAAGTAGATTTAAGTTTCTATAGGTTGATGTCTTCTTCCATCCAATCAAACAGGGCAAGAGAAAACGTCTTGCTGATTGACATCAATATACATGTAATCCAATCGAAGCTCGGTTCTATATATAGTTTTTATCAAGATCAAACATAGTTCGATGGTGGCTGCGTTGCTGGCTATAATATGAATATTTTAGTTAAACGTCTAGTCTTAAATACATTTATAATTTTTTAATCGTTTGGTCTTTTTATAGGGTGTTATGGGTCTGTACAGGGCATGTGTTTCGGTTCACATTAGATGACGTATTTTAGAACATGCCCAGAATTAGAGATAATGTTTTAAAAGTTTCATGAAATGTTACATACGTCAAAAAAGCTCGTCAGTTGTCAACATCTAAGACGTCATTAAAAAATTCCCATTCGAGAACTGATATCGTAAGAATCGATGATAATGAGTGAGAGAGAGAGGGGGCGGAGGGCCAAGAGTAAACCCTTTAGGTTATTCCACTCGGGCCTTCCTCCCCATGATGATTTTACTGTTACGTAAATTAAGAACTAATGTTGTTTTTTAGAGGTTGTTTAACGAAACTCACTATCTTTGAAACAAAGATAAGTAAACAGTCAAGATACACGTCAGCAAACCAAAGGCACATGAGTGACATGAGAAAACCAAAGGTATATGAGCAACCCGAAGAAAAATGAGTGAAGTGGCATGAGAAAACCAATGATTGACATCAGCAAACCAAAGACATGGGAGGAAACAAAAGTAACGTTGGTAATAGTAAACCAAAAACATGCGAGCAAGCAAGGACAAGTTAGCAAACTAAAGACGGGAGCAAACCACATAGGCCTACAAGCGAGGAAACATGGGAACAAACAAAAGTCACGCAAGCAAACCAAGGACATGTAGGTAAATCAAATCAAAGACACTCGAAGAAACCAAAGTTATGCTCATAAACCAAAGACATGCGAGCAACCCCAAAACCTGTGAGGTAATAACCAGAGTAATGTTAACAAACGGAAGACAAGCAAACCACACAATGACGTGGGCAAACCAGAAGCCAAACTAGTGGTTCGTTACAAACGAGGCGAACAACCTTTAGCTATGTAGGAAATATTATACAACAAATACAGAGGAAACCACTTGACAAGAAATTGACAGCAACAAACTCAAATTCAAAGATGAAACCACAAGATGCGACAGAACTCGACAAGATGGATATCAACAATATATAGTAACAGGACACACGATAAACTGGCCGATATAAATCTGCAAATAAAACTCAGCAGGAAAAAAACTTCCAAGGTATAACCCAACAAAATATATTTGAACAAGACAAAACTCTGCCAATCAAACTCAGTAGGATAGTACTCTGCAAGATAAAACTGTACAAGTAAAACTGAATAAACTTAACAAGACCGTATTCTACAACAAAATCCACAAACTCGGCTCAAAATCTACAGTTCAACCCCAGCAACAAATTAATTTTCTATAATGCAGGCTTTCATTATGTCAGTTTTCAGGCGTTTCTCTTAAATGTTCTATTCCATTATAGAATGATACAGGTATAGTCTTCTCCAATACTTCACTATGTATTTTACTATATTTAATACGAAAATTAAGAAATAGTCGATGCTGACGGCTCGACTATATTTTAGTATTTTATATTTCTGTGGGCGATGTCAGCTTTGTCATTGTTTACCATTCTCTTCTCTTCTCTTCATTTTGATATTAAAAAGAACGCTGCCAATACTAGAATCCATCAAAGTACAAAAGATTACTCTTTAGCATAATAAACGCCATCTTTCTTTTAATCAACAGTGTGTTTATTATGGTCAAACTGAAACTATTTATGGTATTAAAGACCCTTCACGTGAAGAGGGAAGCCTGAGGCGGAGTATTGGTGGAATATTGGGTTTATTTGTGAGGGCGGATGATGCTCTCAATAATGACAATGAGCAGTCTTAGAGTATTCATAACTAGACTTATACTATTGTCAAAAATAATGTGGACATTCGTAAAGATTTTCAGTAAGTTTAATCCAATAAAAATCAATTCTTATCGTCACATAATAAGGATTGGATTGTATTATAGATGATATTTTCTATATCTATATGTTACAATATTAGATTGGAGGTATGGATATGGAACTGGGGTCTAAATGAATGATATTGAGAATAAGAGTAGCATGGTTCATCAGGACGAATAATTTTAAAAGAGCATTTCATTTTAGACAAACATAATGTTTTCTACAATTTTTATTTAATTTGAAGAGTTCTGTCCTGACCTTGACCATTCCACTCCTACAATCCTGCCATATTAGGGATTGCTTCTAATAAAACCCAATTGTCAAAATGTTCTGAATTCCTAGTAGGTTAGCACTGACAACATCGACTGATTTTCCCAAACGGAAATAAATTGCATTCCTATTTTTATTTCCAAATGTTTCCGTCACACCTGGGGTTACCATCCTCAGACACCAGGTCGCATGGAAATAGACTTGATTGCCCAGATCAAGTTTTACTAAAATTTAGTGGCTTGTTAAAATATAGACAGGTGAAATATGTATGCTAGCTGAAAGTGGTATCAGTACATCAACCTGGTGCTAGATCAGCTGTAAGGGGGTGGGGTGGGCGAATGGTTTAAACGCCTCCGCGTTAGATCGTTAGGTCTGCCAGCATTGAGTCAAGTGGCATGGTTTCGATTCCCCACTTATACGTTATAAGGAGTAAGGTCACCTGTTCAACCTTGTGGGTTTTCTCCGAGACCACAGTTTCTCCCATTGCTAAAGACCCCTACGTTCTAGCGATTTATTACAATAAAAATGAACCTTATTTAAGTCCCGAGATGATTTACTTTGTGTCTTGTAGACGTTAAACCCCATTTATCTCTTCTCTCGCACATCTGTTGTATTTAAATCTTAAGGTACGTAACTAAATTGAGAAAATAAACCAAAACATTATGACCTCCAGCCCCGAGTAGTAGTTGATATCACGAGAGAAAAAGAACTGATAATGTCACGATTCTTTTTGCTTCCAATTGTTCAATATCAGTTAAATTTTTGACGGTTTCCGCTTTGAATCAATAAGCCATAGTCAATGAAAACGCACCTAAATATGAATTTAGATTATCCTACATTTACGAGAGATTTATTTTTAAAAAAAAAGTATTGTGTCATTATATTTTTATTGTTTGACAACTGGATCAATGATCATTAAATTATAACGTGTGTGGGATGGTTGGTTTAATTCCAGATTAACACTTAACGTGACATTAACGGTTAGGGTCACGCTTTGTGTACAGAACAATGTTTTTCTGAAGGACAGGAGACTTGTTTTCAAATATATCAAACACTCTTTATCTAAAAAATTTCATGTAAGACACAACACAGAATTGCCTATTTCTTAAATGTCAGTGTCGTGTAGGCTCGGGTCTTCTCTTTTTAGAAACATTAAACAAAATTTAGCATTGCAATTCATACATAATCCAAGATATAACAAACAGATAGCTCACATGTTTAGAAAGTCAAAAATATTTACTATCTTAATGTAAAGACTATTGGTATTACGGAATAATTCACATCCTGGTGTTAAACAAAAATAGAATATAAAGGGCGGGGAATACTCTCACTTTTTAATAAATAAATTAGTATAACAGTTACAAAACTATTCCTTCTTGAATATATTATATTTCTAGGATCCAGAAACTGATATTATCAACCTAACCCATGGCATAATAAGCGCACAATAAATTTAATAACATTACATACAAACTGTTAACCAGTCCTTCCACCACTGATGTTAATAGTCTCACATTGCTACTGCTTATCCATATACAAAGCACCATACATGCCCTCACCACATCAACATTACTGCCCTGCAAAAGAGAAAGGCAGTATCTGCTAAAATAAATATAGTCATTTTGAGAAAATCTACTTTATAGTTTGTCACTTTCCTGTTCTCATAGTTTTCAATAAAATAATGCGATTTCTTGAACGCAAGGAACTATTTTGTTTCTCTTGTCGATTTTCATATATTTCTCTGTGAGACTGAGATAATGCAGATACTGCCCATTTCATGACTCTGGACCATTTCCGGTGCCCATTGTAAAACCAAGGTGAAAAGCACTATGCTCTCTAATTGTTTCTGTGATAAACAGACAGTTTACAAACTGCATATAATATTGTTCTAGATATTTCCACATTCAGTTGAGTTCAAATCCTTGACATAATTACTGTTTTTCTCCTTAGTTATACCAGGGCAATTCACATTTACTGCCAACACCTCGTCTTAAGTTGTCATATATGTACAAAGGAGAACGGCAGTATCTACACTTACTGCTTTTCTCCTTAGTTATACCAGGGCAATTTACATTTACTGCTAGAATCTCGCTCTGCGTTGTATCAAGGAGAACAGCAGAATCTACACTTAATGTTTCCTCCTTAGTTATACCAGGGCAATTTACATGTACTGCCATAATCGACACTATATCTCCTCACCTAATTGAGATACAGGAATGTAATTTTTTACATGACCAAAAGTGTAGATACTGCCTTCTTCCTTGGCACGACACCATATATTTCCCATTGACTAAACTGTTGATCTCCGCCTTTAACTGTTTTCCAAAATGTTCGTTGGGTTGGAGATACAAAAACTAAAAATAGAAAAAAAAGTAATTATCCGTCCTACATTTCAGCATAACCAACCTCTTAACTCTGCGCCAAAAACTACCAGAAATCGTAAATTCAAAGCTTTTCCTCCGTCTCACAGGTCAAAAAGTCAATATTAATAGAAATGCAAAAACGGGGTCAAAGGAACAATAGAACTAGAATATTAAATAAAAGGAACCACATTCGTAAATAACCAAATAATGGGAATTAATGGTGGTCTGCATCCACGAAATGATGGACGTTAATTTCGTAGATTGTAAAAGAGACTGTATAATAAGTATCACCTTAGATATAACTAGGTATTTTTCGGGAGGTGGGGGCATATATTTAATAGGTTTTTAATACATATTTTTAATCGAAGCTTAGAACAGTTAGATATTAAGTCTCAACTGTCCAAGAATCGAAGAAATATTTCTTTCAACCCACCATGATGTATAATTTATATAAAATTGACAAATTCTCAACTATAATTTGTTCAGTAGTACTTGAGGTATTGATAATAATACGCAATGAGTTTGAACGCTTTCAAGATATTCCGCTGGCTCCCTTCTTCTTTCACAGTAAAATCTATAACTGATTTTTGAAATACGTTATTATACTCCCCGGGGCTGTGTACAAAACGCTTCGCCCTATGTTGAGGTAAACCGGATTTTTATTGAAATTTCGGAAGCAGATCGAAACCTTTCTATTTCTCTTTTGATAAAACGTGAAAAGGCCCAACCTTGGTCTTGTACGCATCCTAATCAATGTTATTCTCATTGAATTATAGAAACTGAAGTAAGGATGTTTGAATAATAATAATGTCTGTTACATGATTCGTTAGCTACTTTAATGAATGAATCTGTTTATCGGTGAAGTCGTAACCCAGTAATTAATATAAAGTGTAAAGATCCGGGGTTTAATTTAAGATTACCTTGGGTTATATTTGGTTTTTGTCTCTTAAATTTCTAATCATTTGTTTCCAAACATTAAAGATGCGTTACGCAAGAGCTACATCTGTCTATTGCAGATCTTTTTTATATGAATTATTATTTTGACATTTATTCATAATCTACTCTCTAGAACATCGTGTGGCTCACACATTGAATGGGCTAAAACGGTCGAGCTATAAATTAATCCAACGTTAAAGTGGATAGTCGAGACTTCTGTGGTCATTATAATTGCCAAAATAATCTCAATCTGATTAAACACAGATCCAATTTCGTTTCGTTTTTATAGTTCAAAATTTCGATTTTACTTGTCTTTACTACACTTGGATCTGGAAACGTTGTTATTTAACTCGTGTTCTGCTTGAAATGAGGGGTCAGCAAATCAAATGGTCTGTCGAATCGAGCGTTTGACCTTTTTTGCGCGGAACTGTGGGTAGACATTAGCGGCAATAGAAATCAAAACAAAGCAAAAGTAGATAAAAGAAATACATGGCGATCGCTAATTGGTTTATCGAATGACTGACGTAATCGGATCAAATGTCGCTTGCTTGGTACCTGACGTCATAGAACGTGAACTCCCACTATAACCACCACTTTAGTGATAACCACAGAGTGCTCTGTGCTATAACTTGTTAGATCTACATGTAGTGTAGGCCATCGATAGTATAAAAAACGAAACGAAATATAGATCTGTATTTTAATTAGATTGAAATAATCTGGACTAATTATGGCATCTGGTATTAGATGTTTTAACAGCCATACTTCAAATTTTAATGTCTGTCATGGATTCCGTGGTCTCCGGGTACTACGATTCACTAATAGGAACTATTTTTTTCTGGCGAATTATTGGCATAAAGACATACCGTATACCAATCCTGCAATGCCATGGCACGAAATATTGGACAAGGTTCTTTGGCGTTAGAAATGAAGATTAGATTTCAAATTATTACAACAAGTGGATCATTATCCGTGGACAAATTGCATTGTGTGGTTTTCAGGCGCTGAGGGCGACGCAATGACGCGCTTTGCGTCATGATTTTGAGTTTTTGTGCCCCCTTGAGTTTTGCGCCCCCTGGCAAATGGCAAAAATCATACGGTTTCAATGCGGTTTTCAACATTATAATCATAATCATAATGCTTAACCAGTGTCAAACATACACCGTGGTTCAGATATGCTACAAATCGACTCTAGCATGTTCCACACAGCCCAATATTACTCGGCGGCACTGGGAGGGACCCTCTTCCCCGCATACACATATAAATATTGTTTTTTGGGGGGATCGGACGGGATCTTATTTCTCATGCAAAATCATGAGTCACCACGACACGTGTTGTTTTTTTATTTCTTTTTTTTATATCTTGACAGGTCACTGGTTGACATTTTCCAGTTTTAAGTGTAATAAACAGTTTATATTAAACAGGTGTGTGAATGGTAAAACCATCGGTGGGCGTGGTCATTAAATTTATAGTTCCTGCTTCTATCAAAATAATACAGTTCAAGGCAGTCTATTATATATAGTGGTAGTACAGTAGCCTTTCGGCAAGCCACGCCCAGAAAGTTTTAAAACCATATTTTGTCATACATAGTCTTAACAATATCATATCGTATTTTGCTCTTTTCTCTCAACACCCAGTAATTCAACTGCAAAAACCTCTGGGAGCTGAAGTCCACTGGCTTGTAGTCAATGATAGTCCAGACCATTCTGCGATTATATCTCTGTCCCTACCAACTAATGTTTTATCGTGTTCTACCACTATTCACACATCATACAAATGTATCGGGGATCATTGTATCGCTCTTTGATTAATGTTAAGCATGCGATATCAAGAAGCACTTAGTTGATTAGTGATTTTTTTTTATGGAACAGTCCCGACGGCATATCAGTCGATTAATTCTTATCTATCCTCTCTAATAAAAAGGTGTTTAGCTCTCACGTACATTAAGCTATTAAAAAAACTGCTGCCCTGTCCACTCTATATTTAAACTTGATGGGTGTACGATATTGTATTGGAGATGACGCAAAGAGTATAAATATACACTTCGCATGTCCTCTCACCCCCATGCACAAAATGTATTAGGATTAAGGCGACGGTGGCGTTACCAGAGGAACGTAAACGACTCAAAAACATCATTCCATGTAATCTTCACTCGCCATTATGGAACAGTTTTCAAAGGACCATAACTACGAAGACTGTGACTCAAATGTGACGAATATTCAAAATGACAACCAACCAAATCGCATTGTTTTGATTTTTTTGGTACAGAACATGCTCCAAATCATATACGCCTGGAATTTTTAAAATGATATGGTGGAGCACCCAAATAAGACTTTTAATAAAAATATGTATATCTCGATTGCCAAGCATTTTATCGTGAGGTCATGGCTAGTGGGAAATTTTCGGCTTAGTCGGTCATATATGGCGGGCATTGTTTAATCCAATGGATATCCAACCCATCCCATGCTCTAGATGCTTGGCATGTGATCTAGATAGGCACATTTAGCTCTCGCACCTTAACATGAGGGAGGATGATGCTGTAATGGCCACTAATTTTGTAACGGGTGGGGATAATTCAGATTCCGGTTAATTCTTGTCATTATTTACTCTTTTATTATCACTTCGCTGTCAAGAGCTTTATCACAACATTGATTCGCATACTATTACCTTATTTTTACTAATAAATTAGGTCACGTGAACGTTTTTTCCTATACCTCTTATCACGGACCAGATCGGTGATGTGATAAAGATGATGTCCTGTGGCTGATTCTCGTAATGCAGGAAAGTAAAATGTTAAACACCATTTCGTTTCATTTCCGTTTCGCTTTCATATAGAAATTCGGATTGATTTTGACAACTGGTGCACTGTGTCATTGTACAGGTTTGCCATTAACTTTGACATGTTCGATTGCTCGAGTTTGTGTTTTTGTTGGACAAAATTAATGTCCATAACTAAAAACCATTATATTTAGCGTTTAACGTTTTAATGGGTTTAAATAACATATTATCTCTCTTTCATTTTTATATATTTTTGGTTATAAATTGTCCATAACTAATTACAATTTAGCGTTTTAATGGGTTTCAATAACATATTATCTCCCTTTCATTTGTATATATATTCTTGTTATAAATTGAACACTATTTGGAATAATTTAGTAAACCTGCGAAGTCTTTTAGTTTAAATAATAAATATATATCTCTTTAATATGAAACACAAAACCTGTCTAAAGAGAAATTATCATAAATCGTAATTATAATAAAGGGGAGACAACCTGAGTATAAGTTCAAACTAGATAATTCATGGTCAGAAACAACAATAAAAGCTCTTTTGTTAAACTTTGCTGTTTTAGTTGTAGGATTTTCTAATTTAATTAACTATCCGTATGTTCTGTCATCAAAAAACCGAAAGCGTGAATTCTTATACTCTTGTTTGTTTTGTTTTTTTTAAATTGATTCCGCATTTGTGGAGTAAAATAAATTTTCACACAAGGATTCGGTTATACCTCGGCAACTGGTTATACAAAATAAGGACACACACCTTACATCATACAGACTTTAAAATTCTGCTTAATTTGTACTAATTATTCCGTTCTTATTTAAGGACTTTCATTATAGGTAATAGGAAAACTGTATAATGCGTGGGGGGGGGGCACAAATTAAGATGGTTATCACCTCAAAGGCCAAATATCCCCATAAGTTTTAAAACTATGAGTACGTAACTTGGAATTGATGTCATTCACATCCAAAAATCTCTTAAAATGAAATAAATAGCAAGCTCGAAGGGTTACACTTACGGCCCTTTAATTTGTGTAATAAACGAATGATTTTCTCGTTTAGCTTGAGTTTTCTTTGGCATCAATATGGACATTATCTATAAGTTATAGGGAAAATCCATATTAATTGATAATTTAACGGTACGGCACTTTAGGAGATTAGTTACCGCGACACACATCTAGACAGACAAGGGTTCGACCAGAAATAATATATGTGAATTCCAAACCATATTTCCACTGTCTTCGCATTTGTAGTTGAAGTAAGAAAACAATTTATAGCTGATGCAGACCCCGTTACCCCTAGCACGACACACCTAGCCAGAGAAAACAAAACTGTTGATAAGTTAGTCTCGAAATGACAGAATTATTTCTGTGACGGGACATTAGGCCCCATTTCACACATCCCCCATTGTCCTACTCTTATTATTAATCAAGCTCAAATGTTAGCTGTAATGCCAGAAGCTCAGAACAAACTGAAACATTACCATTAACTTTTTGCGTCTCGCTTGTGTTTTAGTTCAGCTGAAGGTCGTACGAAGATTTATGTGGGTTATTTCTGGCCAGCATACCTATTTAATTATTATTTGATAGTTCTTATCTCCCAGAACGTCACCAGTCGTCCAGTATCTGTTATACAAAACCTCAACAGGAGGTAATCGAGGTATTGATCAAATAAGAAAATGGGGATTATTTCAATTTGTGGCGTGAACAAACTTGGTGAGTAGCGTAAAAGGATGAAATAACGCCTGGTGCCCGCGGCCAAGATGCAGCCCTGTCAATAACCATATCCACATCATCAGCGCTAGCTCCAAACAAGGCAAAATAAAATTAGATTTTCTTTGATTCACTGTGTAAAATGCTGCCTAAAAGTGTTTACATGGTGTCGGGGTAAACAGTGCCCGTCCGGATTAGACTGTCCATTCTCCCTGAATGCTGTCAATAAGTTTTGTGAAGGGCAATCAACCAGATGCTATCCTCCTGTCGAACTATCGTTAATTACACGGGCTTGCTGGTCGCCAGTATTCCATGTAAATCAACCGAATGCTATTGATACATAATCTTTTAAACAAGAGAAAGTACGTCTGATGTGTTATGTATATAACATTATCCCCCTTGATAAGGCTTCACCAATATTGATCGAAAAATCAAAGAACAAACAAAAAGCAATATTATCATATGAAAATAGCCGACATTACCGATCACATCAACTTAAATTGCTTTTTGTGACGTAAGAGTTTGCGACGGACGTCATCTTAGAGTAGTGATTTTTAATCCAGGGGTTTCGAAGTTTTAATTATTTTACTCTTAATGGCCCTGCAATTGGGATGTCATATACATGTATACATGTTATTCAGATTTAGGTAAATTCTTATAGATAAGCTGATGCGTGTCCAGAGGGAGGATGGTGGGGGGGGGGGGGGTGTCTTGATCAATGGAAATCCATAATGATTGACCAATCTTTATTATTTTTGTTACGAATTATCAACACATAACGGTGGAAATTGATAGATAAGAATCACAATCCAAAGTTTATATTCTTTCCCACCAAATTCAAATTCAGATCCACCGATACCATATCACATATGTATATTGTCATTAGCCCTGGGCAACAAAATAAATAATAATAACACCAACACGCATTAAAATCACCCAGCCATAATCTCAACCACAATCATTTCAATAATTCGTTTGCCAGGTCGTAAGCACTGGAAGGGAACCAGGGGAAAGCCCACATGGTGAGCAGGGCTAGGCAGGCCACACTACAGCGTATCCCGTACAAGTTATGGGTCGAAACGAACACTGCAGAACTACAGTCCAGGGCGCATAGCTGTATTCATTGTATTATACTTTTCACAAATCATTATGAATATGTCGCAGTACGTTATATACCGAGACAAAATGAAACTACACAACTTTAATACATAGATGATTGTAAATTATTATTTTTTTTTAGAGATGCACTTTAATCTGATTGTAACATCTAGTGCACTAGGGCTCCTCCTACAACCACTCACAGGAATAAAAAAATGTAAATGATCTATAAAATTTAACATAAGTTTATTGTATTGCTACTTCCAACAACATCAGTGTTTATATAGCATAGCATAGCATCGCATGACATCGCAGTGTAGTGTGGTGTAGTGTTTACATAGGTTAGCATTGGGTCCCTATGCTCGTGGAGCCGTCCGGACAACTGCCAATTGTGCCCATGGGGTAAGACGGCCCAGGTAACAACATCAGATCACGAAGATAACATGCAAGAATGTTGTTTTCGTGATCGTGATCTCTCAACACAAAACAGAATGTGAATGTTACAAGCCACGGCGCAAAAATGGGGACTAAAGTGTGGATTTTAAAAAGCTGAGGCCAGTACAACTCCTGTATAAGGCGCATATGTATGCAAAGGTTGGCCCATGAACACCGAATGCGCGCCATTCAGTTAATCTAAGAGTAAGAGGGCACGAGTATTAGAACCTCTGGAAGCAACCTCCTCCACATCGACAACGTTGCATGTCTGACCAGCACTTCCAGTTAAATCAGTGGTGAGTTTTCATTGCGACAAAGTATACTTTTCACCCTTGATTATAATAATGTCAAAGTATAAATATGTTTATCAAAGACGATTATGATTATGTCGTGGTATAATATGATTTCAGGGATGATTTTAATTATGTCGTAGCATAATATGTTTATCAAGGATGATTATAATTATGTCGTAGCATAATATGTTTATCAAGGATGATTATAATTACGTCGTAGTATAGTATGTTTTTCAAGGATGATCATAATTATGTCGTGACACTTTTCACACTTTATTATTATCGCGTAGCACTTTCTACGTCTTCCTTTGATTATGTGGCAGTACTTAGAATGGTATACGCACGATACTCGTCACTATATACAATAATGAACGATAGTTCGGACTTACAAACACATTGTAATTGATTTGTGTGAGCTTTATAAAAAGAAGCACATAGTTGATGTAGATTTTATGGTTATCTACCTCCGTTACCTGCAGCTTAATCACAATAAAAAAAGTCGTCTTATTGTGGTTTCACTCTTTTATTAGTCTGTGAAGGAAATGGAGCTTAATCCTGCATGTTTTAGTTGATCCAGAGAGCACCATATAAATAGGTCGATAAATTTAGTCCATTGATTATCAAATTTATCCAATACAACTTGAACGGCATATGGGGCGGGTGGCAGGTCAGCTTCTACACGGACCAAGCCATTTTGAGATTAACATACTTGGTTTTACGCTCGTGTTGTGTCTTGTAACATGTTCTGCTAAAGATATGGGAATCGTCGACCTCATTCTCTTCAAAGATACAGTATTTAACTATAAACCCATACATAGTTTGCCTTTATCACACCCTGCTAACACTTGATTCCTTTAAAAATTAAATACATCATTTTACTTCGACAATAAAGATTAGAATGTGTTTAACTATATGTTGATGTGACAATATTGATACTACTACAAAGCCTGGAAATATTATATGATTACTGTAATACCAAGGACTGTGAAAATGATAATTATAGAAAAAACAACGAGTTAAAACTATCGATGTCTGATGTTGATAAAAATCACACAGTACGTTCCGAATACATATTAAACGGTTTATTACAGTTGTTAAGGAGTTAATAATGCGTATAGTCTGTGTTTATTTGACTTCAGGACAGCCGGGATTGTCTAGACGCCAGTATGGTTCATAGACCACAAAAACATGAAAACTTAATTTAAATTAAACGAAATGGATTGCAATTTCCATCACTCCCACAATTATGTAAGCTATCATCATCCAAAATAAGAACGCCTTTTATTTTTAGTGCTATAAATAACTAAATACAAAATAGATTTCTATAAATTCAGATTTTCTGATTATGAATAAATATTTTGGGAATATTGAATCGATAGGAAATGACTAAGATCAATGAAATTGAGAATGATGGAACGAAATAGACAATTATCTTTATGCCAAATGTAATATATTATTTTGTTTTATTAGTCACCTACTAGTCTGCCTTTTTTCCGGGATTGTTACTTTTTTATATTAAACTTTGAGACACTTGTCTGATATTTAGTACACCCGTGGCAAAGTTACATATCAAGTTCACGTTTCATGGGATTTGGTCTATTTTGGGCTGAATTATGGCCCTTTGTTCACTTATGATTGAAGTCGATAATGATTCTGTTTTGTGAAATTGATTTGTTTAAGGTTAAACGTTAAAGTATTCGATCTGAATATAGTACACTGTTTTACATATAGAGTTACCGACCAATACAATGAAAATTCAGTTTTACAGAAAGTATTCCATACATATTTGGATTATAGGCCCTATCCATATAAATGTATTCGCAGTCTTTTACAAATGCTTTGTAATTTCATTTTATATAGTTACAATCTACCTAATTATCTAGTAACAGTAATTATACGCAAGAAAAAAAGTGTATATATATGTGTACGTAAATAGGGGATCGGTTTGTTATTCTACAAGCCAGGCGTTTATTTTGTATCGATGTGCAATATATTAATATTTAAGATGACTTCGGCTAATATTTCAAAGATTTTAAAGACGTAAACAATTTTACAGAACAAACTTAAAAGTAAAATTCCAAGTCGATTACTTATAATGATTTAATGATTGCCGCTGTACACAAGCTAGGTCTATTTGTATAATTAAAATTAGATATCTAACCCCCCCCCCCTCTACTCCGCCACACCTCCAACCTTGAAAAAAAATCCTGCTGACGTAAACCTGCCACGGGTTATCACTGCCTCCAATAAAAAAGAAAATGGAATGAAAGAACGATCTAATTGGATTTCGCCAGATATAGGCTAACCTGCTGATTCAGAATGTTGCAAAGATAAAAACATACAATTTACACTAATAATCTATGAATATTTTTAATACAAAATAAAATAAAAATGCACAGGGGTATATATTTTTGTCCCAATAGAAATTTAACGATTTATTATTCCTTTGTAGGAAAACAGCGTCAATTATTTTTTTAAGTGGCTCAGCTTAAGGCGATGTATATAATTTTTTTTATGGCGAATCGAACTGAACCATTGGGAAACTAAAGAATGGCACCACCAACATTACTGCTAGTCAATTATTATATAAACTTCATTGTATCAATATATCAGCTCAAATTTACTCAGAGGTTCACTTAAAACTTGAAAAGCCTTTTCATAGATAGAATTGGCTGTTTTTTTCTACATCATAGCGCCGATAAGAGTATTTTACAAACTTTACCAAGTTTTTTCCACAAAGAAAGCAGATAACTTTGAATAAAAGTAGCGACACTAGAGATGAAAAGAATCTTTATTTTGGGATGATTAGAGCGATGGTATCGGGAAATTCTTCATCTACAAAAAAATCTTGATTTAAAAAAAACCTGGGTCGAAATCTCTACGTTTTCTTTCCTTCTTTTTTTTTGTCAAATAGACGGGATGAAAACGCAATTATTTACTGTTTGGTGGTCGAGAATTATAGCCCACCATTTTATAGACATACTCCACAGTCAATCGTCGTTTATTCTGCAATAGATTCTCTCTTGTCGGCTTGTATACGTCTTATCGTACTTTTCATTGATTTTCTGATTTGGCTTGAACAAAAGGCAGATATAAATCAAACTAAAGACATGGAAAGCAAATACTGTAGAAATGTAACGTAAAATTAAAACCGTTTAACCTTAAAGAACAACATGCCCAATGGCAGTAATGTATCTGTCTCGAAGGCGATCAACTACGAAATGTCATCTTCCACCCCTTTTACTTCTTTTCTGTTCTACTCTAAAGTACTTTCACGGCAATTGCGAAATTATCCATAAATTGGGGAATTTGTCAGAATATAATGTTGGAAAGCTTCCGTGTTCAACAGATTATAACAAAAGATTTACAAGATAGGAATTGGCACTTTTATGGGGTAATAAACATTCGCTTTTTATAGTGTAGGAAGTAGTTATATTATGGTCGCAAATATTTATTTTTTATTTTTTTGTCATAAAAAATGTGATTCAATTTGTTTGTAATGGTCTTCGTTTTGATTATTTTCACGATTGTCACAAAATATGGATTGCACACTGTTAAATGTATAGTGTTAAATGCAATAAGAAGAGGTAGTCATTCGTTCTCGAAACATCTAGGTGTGCTGCAAAGAATTAGTATTTCTGGAGTGGTGTATATTTGGTAAGTTCTAACTGTATCTTAAAAACGTGATTAGCCTTAAACCCCAAATGTCCAGATTCGATTGAGTATAGATTTCAAAAAGTGCAAAGGCGCCGTAATGATACAAAAAACTAATTTAATCGACAATTAACGTTTTTGCAATAATCAAAAGTACCATCTATATGTACTGTTAAAGCGGGTCCTACTAATCACCGACAAGAACCGAATAAAATGTAAACATAAACAAAAGGTAACCGACAACGAAAGATATGTTATAGATATATACACTTTACATAGATCCATGACAAATTGAAAAACTTATGGATAATTGCCATTTGATAAAAAATGTTTTACTAATTACCGTCAATGACCGACAAGAGCGTTTTTGGTCAATAGCATCAATAGTTTTTTAAGAAATGATTTAAATTTTGTGTATGATGTTTAGAATGTGCAGTTCTATAACACATCTTTCCTTGTCGGTCACTTTTTGCAATACTGTGTTCGCTACTGACAAAAGAACCCTCTTTTCGGTGATTAGCAAGACAGTTTTTGTCAATATTTCAATCATCCATAATTTTTTTAAAATTTTTTTATGAAATCATTTAAATTTTACACATAATGTGTAAACTATTCACATATATAACACACCTTTCTTTGTCGTTCATTGCTCGCAATGCTAACAAAATAACGCTCACCGTATAGTCATTCATATCAAGTATATAGACAGAATAAGACTCGAGAACGTAATTAGTTCAAAACACAAAACAAGATTTCAACACAGCTCTATAAAATTGTAATGTAGTCTGAGTTAAACAAGCTGTCAGTTCACTGCATGTGACTGCTCTACATTCCTAACAAGAAATTGTTTCCGAAACAAGTGGACGATGACCTCATGACGAGATGTCCTGTATCCTACAAACAGAAATATAAACTAGTGCATATTAGTTTCCAACAATGCTAGGAGCAGATCGGTGGCACGGTACTGGAAAAAAAATTATCACGACAACGTCATCCATGTCAATTTCTTTGACGCCTGCAGCCACAAGCAATTTTGGCGGGAAGTTAACAAGGCGTTATCGTCAGTGATTTAGCAATCGAACGGATAAAGAGATGTAAAATCACGTCTTTTTTCAGTCTTAATGAAGACATCTTTCCTGATGATAGCCTTGTGTCTAATAAGCCAGCACTAACATACTTCGCTAAGAACTATTCCCCCTAAAGAATACGGTCATCCGGTTGTTGAAACTAATTCAAGGTTCTTTTTTATTTTCGCTTTTACAGGAATCATTTCAAGCCCAAGGGTTTGCTTTTTTGAGTATGGAAGAATAAAATGTAAATATAAACAAATCTAGTAGGCTTCAAACAGACACTGGAGAATTTGGAATTCATGACTAGGGAATGAAAACATGTCGTACTACATAGTATAATGAACTAGGATCCTGTGTGTAACTGTTACAATGAAACTCCCAAATAAACAGGATTTTTTTTTGTTTCAGGCCACTCTGATCGTCGTTTCAGGCAGGCAACCCTGATTTTCTAAAGAAGAATGTGATTACGTGATTTAATATTTGAAGAGCTACTTTCCAAAACTCAAATATCCATTTCAGATTGCCCGTAAAATTAGGAGTTTTCTTGTAAAATAACGAAAGCAAGCGGTTGAAGAAGTTGTATCAGTGATTTTAAAGCAATATACCAGATAGAAGCAAGTAATAACATGGTTTTGAACAGCACACGTGCCTTTTGGAAAAGATGCTTCATTTAGACATTAAGTAAGCGAGGCTTGAGTGGGTGTGGTTTAAGAACTACCGTACTTCCATTGAATTTGAAAACGCAAACTCATTACCGTCACTGGGATAATGTTCTCGTTAAATGGTTTGAAAGCTGCCAAAGATCGTTTGTCTGTGACTCATTAAGTGGAATCGAATGGATAAGTTTCTTTTCTATATACAATAAGGCTGGGTGTGAAGAAGGACATTTTATAGTGAGAAAATCTCATAGAGTCGAATAGGGAAAATCCATTAACGACTACAGTTGACCACCGAAATAACTTAACAAACAATCACATCTAGTTCCGTCAGATAATTTCACACCAGTTGAATAAGATGTCTGGACTAGGATCAAATCTAGATCGATGTCAACCATGTCCTTTCTATATTAATACTACAAGTAAATACAATCTTTTATCTATTAAAGTGACGGCGGGGAAGAATAAAACGTGTTTTTTTCAATTGAGAATCAACTTCCTGGAACAAAGCAGGTACATCAAATTGTTACCGAAGCGTCTTGCACTGCGTATGCAAGTGATGGTACATTATTTAAAGTATGACCGCACAATATTTGATGGTATTGTGGTAGAACATTGATTATAAAATGACTGATTGCAGTGCGGATCCTGGTGTAGACCTTATGTTCCCGGGATCCCGAAATAACAATATCAAAAATCTAACTTATTATTCTGTTACTATGAAACGTGTAAATTTGAGCTTTTTGTTGGTTGTAGTATTGTAATGTATTCGGGCTCAGACACTCCGATATTTCAAAATTTTCTCGGAAGGCCAACTGCCAGCGTTGCGGTATAACATGGATCTTGCAAGGAATCGTGCATGGTCTAACTGTTGGTGTTACGGAATTGCACTGATGGTGTAATACTACTGGCGTTGTAGTAGATGGTGTCACAGTACACCCTTGACGATAAAATTTGTTTTACCATAAATACTGACGGCAAGGGCGAATCCAGAAATCATGGATAAGGGGGGGGGGGCACGGGAGGCGCGAAGCCCACAACGGGGAATCAAAAATCCAGATGGGGTGGGGTGGGGAGCGTGCGCCGGGTACAGGATGACATGTTGGTGTTGTGGTATGCCATTGATGATGTACATTCTGCTGACTGTTTAGATAAAAATAGTTAAAAATAGATTATGAAAGCAGAATATTTTGAAAATTTCAGTCAAATTGCTTCACTCTGAACCGAGATATTAGCGATTCAATTTTAGGCTAGCCTCGAACGCCATTACTATTTTTGGTGCGATAATCAACAAAGTTTCGATTATCCAGTTTTACGTTAAATTATTCATCACAAAATGTATTCAAATCCACTAAATATTGCAGGCTAACGATCGAGAGTTGATATGGTCTGGATAAGTTAATTAATGTCTAATTAATAATTTAGATACCATTTCAGACCAAAAGAAAGAGTTGCAATAGGCAGATTTAGCGCTTACATAATGCATATTTAATGCTGTAATGTATAAGACTGATATTGTAAAGACAGGCGGTCTAGTAGATGATTGCAATATTTTATAGAATAATCTTTAAACCATATTTGCTTGTTTGTGTGGTGGGAATGTCTGTATTATTTTAAAGATTAAGAAAAATTTCAAAGTAAACATACTTAAGATTTAATGCAATGTGTTATATTACTGAGTGAAAAGTACGCGAGAGAAATTAGTTAACCCTTGTGCATAGGTGTTTTATTTACCTTGAAGGAAAACCAAGTGTTATCGCAATACTTAACAATACATCACTGAACCCGACTGACAGTCAAGTGTTATCTGACTGCAGCAGGCTTTTTAGAAAATTGCAGATTTCATCTATATCTCAAGTACCGGAATTTGGTTTTTAAATTATTTTCTTTTTATCATATTCACTTTTGTGGTGCTTACATGATAATCAAGTGTTTTGATGATCATGGCATCAAGTCACCTGAAAACACAGAAGTGACTCATTGGCACCAACGATCTTACAGAAAAATAGAAACTACTTAGTTTACTGTCTCGTTTTGGAAAAGAAGAAATATTTGTGCGAAATGTAAAGGAGATGTGGTGAGCAAGACAGATGGTTCTATTGATTATATCCTGGGTTTAACCTGCTTCTTCCACGTTTAATAAGAGACAGGGGTAAATAATGTTTGAAATATTGGCTTGCAGTCTGTATGGAGCTTTAGATTGAAGTTCGGCAATTCGTACACGGGCAAATATCACTTGTCACAACAAAGCAAACAAACATCCAATCTCACATGCGAAATAGTGATGGGACTTAGTTTATTAACTTATCATATTTGTGTGTATACTCGTATAATATTTTAGTCATCATACCTGTTTTATGCACATTAAACCTACTATATATACAGACAGAATATTAAAAGAAATGGAAATAAAGACACGTTGTGATAAGGACAACCCTTGTTGCGAAAAAGATATTTAATAAATTAAACAATAATGTGGTTAAAATCAACAAAATGTGTAATAACTTCGGCTTCTGAAACAATCCCTCTCTGGCCATTGCTGGATTGCATCCATAAGACTTTAATTTGCTTGGTTTCAAACTATTAGGTCTATATTTCGTGGATGAATCCCTTCCAATGGACTGCTCTTATGCTTGTGTTTGAAAAAAATTCACGTTTTCTTGAATGGGAGGTAAAACATACCGCCCAACGGGATAGTGTCGTGCATTATTTAGACGATTATTTTTTCGTTGGATCGAAAGAGAGTGATGAGCCACTTTTGCATCCAATTTTGTTCGGATTTGCAATGAATTGGGTGTTTCGTTGACTAATGAAAAAAAACGTTGGACCAACCTCAGTGCTTACTTATTTAGGTCTCGAAATTAGTACTGAAAGCATGACCGTTAGAGAGAGAGAGAGAGAGAGAGAGATGGGGTTTAACGTCCACTCGACACAAACTAGGTCATTTCGGGACTAACATATGGTTTAATTTTATTTCATTAACTTGCTTGCGCGTAGGGGATTTTAGAAGTGGGAGGAAACCGGAAGACACGGAGAAAACCCCCGAGGCTGGACAGGCGACCCTACTCCTTGTCACGTACAACCGGGGATTCGAAACCACGCCAGTTAACTCAATGACAGGCTTTATGATACAGCACGCACGTGCTAATCATTCGGCCATCCAACCCCCTATGACGGTTAGAATCCAGGCGGCAAAATTATTAGAACTTCGTTCAAACCTAGTGTTGATCTTAAATAAGACAAAGGAAACCCTCAAGAAATTAGTCTCTCACGGGTATTTTAAATTTTTGTTCTCGAGCTATACCGGCTGCCAGGGTTTTTAATCGACGATTTTACGACGCGATGGCCGTCTTAACGAACCCCAGACATCATGTGAGGGTAACATCAGCGTTAAAAGAAGACCTTCGGCTCTGGTTGATATTTTTAGAAGCCTATAATGGAACAAGTTTCTTTTTCCTGAGCTAGCTGGGAGTCTGACATTACTTTGCATTTGTATACAGACATTGCTGGAAGCCCCGACTTAGGTTGTGCTGCTTATTTTCACCCGAAATTAATTTTACATTAATTTTAGTCTATTTTAAACACCAAGTCCTCCAAGTCTAAGCGAATCATGCATATTTTACCGATTCCGAACACTGGCTCCTCTTACCAAAACAGTCAGCTAGGCCTGTGTCGTATTCGTGCTTTCGTATGGTGGCAGGGAAAGAGAGGAATGGTCCATAAAAACACCTTCAATTTTTACTTAGCTGGAAGGTGGTGCACCTGAATATCTTGTGATACTGTGCTGGAAATGACATAGCTGAAGATAATTCGCTCCAACATTGTTTCAAACCATTAGGCAAATTAACCTGCTTCTTCCGGATACATTTATTGCGTGGTCGCAAATTTTACCGCGACCAATAAAAGGCCCGTTTAAGGGTGAATAGGGAGTTGGCTAGGTTTGTTTCAAACTCGTGGGAGGGGTTATATAAGTTACCCTGAAATATGTCATTCTAATCCCTACCTTTCCCGCAGCGATGGTAACCATTTAGCACCTTTGGGCTATTATATAATTTTATCTGCTATTCAAGTATATCTGGACAGCTATTTATCCAGTTATTATTAGTAATTTGTTCTATAGGGTCACGGCTGCTAATTAATTTAATAGGAAAGCAGTGTTGACGGTGTCAAGATTTCCTTTCTTGATCTTTCCATGTGGCGGATTATAGGCAACACCACTACTATACGTAGTTAATAGGCGTAAATTAGTTAGTGATGATGATGATTTTCATTTCATTTGCCTTCATTAAATTTCATTAGTGCATGAACGAACAGCTGTTCCCGGGGTTTGAAGTTCGGACAAATTTTCATAAGAATTATTTTATCTGAATGGAATTTGTAATTGTGACAATTTTTGGCAAGTTTTAATTTGAATTAATTTTTTTCGGAATGAAATGTGATGTTGTGACAAATTTTGAAAGTTTAACTATATGACTGGCTGTTTGATTTGATTTAAAGGGCTAATCCCGGTAATCTTTTGGAGAATAAAACTGCTTAATTTTGTGTTAAAAACCCCTTAAAATCCCCAACCTAAGGGCCGAGCAACTAACTCAGTATTTGTGACACGTTTTCAAACAACTTAAACCCGTCGGTCTTCATCTGGAAATGGAGATCTGTGTCCCCAGCTGTATTATGCGGTGTCTGGATAAAACCAGAAATTGTTTAAATAAAAATAATATGTAGGTGAAATTTACCTTTTGTTATAAAGTACAGCACATGGGTCATTCACTGTATAGACCCCTCAAGGAACGGGAATCGATTATTAGGTCACCCAACGTAAAAATTGACACGAAATCTTAAAAGAGTTACGTGCCCGGATAAGCAGTTTTGACATTCACGTCCAAACGACTCAATATTTTGAGCTGAAACTTTGAGACAAGGTAAATACACCATGCCTCTATATTTTGGCGCTTAAATTTCAAACATACTCGGACTTTTATTTTTTAGACTCCGTTCAAATCGGGATAGTCCCTTCAAGGTTTGTCCAAAGACCAGGATCGGGTGGTAAACTTTCAGTTGATTTATTTAAGGTTTGCCCAAAGCCTAATTTCGGGTGGTAAACTTTCAGTTGATTTTTAAGGTTTGCCCAAAGTCCAATTTCGGGTGATAAACTTTCAGTTGATTTATTTGGTTTGCCCAATGCCCATGTTCGGGAGGTAAACATTGTTAAATTATTTAACACAGTTGAATTTGAATTGATTGGGTTATTTGGTTACAACCGTGGTCACATTATGCCAAAAATAAAGGTTTTCTTAAATATCGTTTAATGTGTTGAGCTATCTGTGATAATGTACTGTGTGTAGGCAAGTTTGAATTAATGGTAAGCCAACATCAAAGGATGGCGTCAGATCTGTATTTTAAGGTAGAAAAATCGACGAAATTATTCTGCACTCAAAGGGGAACCTACGGAATTTAACAATAGGAACAACTCTGTTCTAGCCTCGTAAAGGGAGAAAGAAACTGTTGTCTAAATAGTTCATGAATACAAGCTAATTTAATAAATACAACAGAATAGTCAGAAAGACGTCCTTCTTGGGTTGTTTTCGTCACAAGTGAAAATAAAGTCCTAATTCTGGAACCAATTTCATTGCTTGGTAGATTCTTTACAACATGTGTAAATAATGTCAATACCAAGTTTAGTTTACTTTCTACATTTTGTTCTATTTAATACGAAGCAAGTCACTTGATTCAACAATCATTGATTTCATTACCAGCTGATCAGATATCGTTTGATTGACATAATCGATTATTCGTATCGATCAGGTACGACCAATTTGATGGGCGGTGTTCATTAGAGGCGGGGAACAGAGGGTTAAGTGACGTTTCATTTAGATAACGTCGTTAAATCTGAACACCTTGTCTACTACAAGACGCAAGTTTCAGCCAACTCTTTATTCGATAATCTGTTTAAAGAATTGACACATCGGATAAACCCGAACATCGGCAGACAGTTGTGTAATTTTCCCAAAGACAGATACTGATGCTCGACAGCGTCAACCTAAATAATCTAATTTTGGCTTTTTGTTATACCAGTGTATGAGAAGGAGAGTGATGGACGCAAAAAAATAATATGACGTATTTAAATATTCGGTCTATTTTTAAAATGTCAGTATTGGCCGATAGCTATAGACATTTGTTGATAGTGAGTTGGAACTTTTTGGAACTGACCCATTTAAAGCTTCTCCGGTTTATTTTCAATCGACAGTACCACGCAAAAGAGTTGTTTCAAAGATCTGAAATCATTCTTAGGGTTATAAGTATCAACAACTGCATTCCAGGGGCTATCTAACATGGAGATTTTTGGATTTGAGATCCCGATGTTGGCCGAGAAAGTTCCTCTGAATTTTCCGGCATGATTTCCATTGTCAGTGATGCAAGATCAGGGAAGTCTCTGGCTGGCAAGGAACGACATCTAGTTGTTCGGGTGGTGTACAGTAAAGGATATTTGATATTGTTTACTGGCGTAGGCAGGTATCCGCAACTAGCCAATTTATTTTGTATAAAAAGGTCATGACATGCTCTAAAGTTACTTAGAGACATGCAATAGAACTATTAATGGTTTGTAGGAACGATCTGTCGTGACTCTAAATGCTTGTGATTGATCTATTAATTACGCATTGAATCCTCATAATTAATGGTTTAAGCCGGAATGTAGGAGACTTCAAGTTCTCTCAAACAAAAGCCATGTGGTGTTTTGTGAACCACACTTATCATTTAACATGCAGATGCTGAAAAACATCCCAAGTATTATTAGAAATTGTTGCACCACTGATAACTTCGGTCATTGACACCACGTTGACGTTACACTATTGCAGCTAGAAACTTATCAGCAAAGTTTATTCTGCGTGGTTATACTATCTATGGCTGTCAAAATTGTTGCTCTATTAATAACTTCGGCCATTGACACCACCACGTGGACGTTACAATATTGCTGCTAGAAATTTACCAGCAAAGTTTATTTAGGGTGTATATACTATGGCTGTCAAAATAACTCATTTAACGAAAATATTGCTGTTTTGGGTTTTTTAAATAAAACTTTGGTATAATTAAAACTTTGTGGTTGAGCTTTTTGGAAATCCTACATATGCTACTAGTTCCATGTTCATATACCAAGTATATATATAAGTCAATTGCTAAGTGCTGCTCAAGGATTACACAATTTATCAGTATAAATGATTTAAAAATACAGAGGCTGATTATCATTGAGCTGTTTTCTTTTATTACAATGATATGATTCATTTTCAGAGAGAAAATTCCTTAATAGAAGGAAAGTATATTTATATATAAACAATGACAAAAAACAGATTAATTTATGGAGAAATATAATATACAAAAAAGTTTTAGAAAAAATAAATACAAAAGTTATACATAATATATGCATTTTATGACAATAATTTTTACGTCATACCTTATAGATTTCATATACATATATTGTATTTATCAAAAATAATCCACAGGAGTAACATTCAAGGCAAGACATTGAGCCAAATACAAACTGAGCTGGTTAAAATACAAAGATGTAAATGATTTATCAAAATATCAATTCCAAACTACAGGTATGAATTCAAAAATATATATAAGACACTATTTTAATTCCACAAAAAAGAGTGTCTGTTTTATACAACATTGCTTTATTTTCTACAACATAAAAAAGTTCCAAAATTCAAAATTACATTTAAAGAAACTGATTTGTAGTCTTTTTTCAAGGTAGAGAAGAAGGTTACAATGTACAAACATTTAAATTTTATATCAATTAGAAAACACAGAAATATAAACTTCAAGATATAGTTTACCAAAATAACTGTAATCAAAAATAGAAAAACATCTTTTTTCTTCATATATGCATGTAATTTCATATATATATATATCAAAAAAAAACCAAACAGAAGTTCTCTTGGTTTTTAGTACAGCCAAGAGAATTCTTATAAATAAAACAGGTGGTTGAAAAAGACATTTCTAGTAGAATAAACATTAAAGAATGAAATAACATAAATGACACTTAAAGTGAAGAACTTTTTATAAATAGTGACAAAATTATGATAATAAATAGAATGTAATATAACAATGAAATATTCACACAGTAACAATAAAACTGATGGATAGATAAGAAGAAAAAAAATGAAATGAAATGTGGGAACTCCCCACTCATATTCTTGATAATACTCTTTGGTGAACTTCAATTTATTTACATATCTACAGGTTTGTGAATTTTAATATGTATGAAGTTTATATACAATATGATTTGATGAATGTTTGGATATAAACAATGGTGGCAACCAGTATAAACAATGATAGTTTTCAATATAAACAATGACAAAGTTATTTACGTGAGCTTCGTCTACCTGAGGAGGTCATTTGTCTTGTTTTAGTTATAATAATAGGGGATGGCACATCTCCATCAAACTTGTATTCTTTTGATTTCTGGAAATATAAGAGGATTGAGATATTATTTTTTTAGTGCAATTCTAAAGACTGCGAATTTCTCAGAATATATATATTTTTTTTTTTACAATAACAAGAATGAGAATTATGACACCTGTATCCTATACAGTGTATATCTATCCTGCTGACATGATTCTTTATGTAAATAAAAACATGTAATATAAGAATATGAAAACATTTACACCCTTATCTTTGTACCAGTAATAATATTATTGTTATGCTCCTCAGAAATATATTCTGATCACAATATATAAAGAGACATTAGCAGTTTGGAGATCTTTATCAATGGGTACAAATGACCAAATATTGTCCATCGGTAGTGTAACAATTAGATTGTATACAGATCTGTCAATGCGCTGTTGGATATAGATAGGATATATTACGAGTTGTAGATATTATAGACTACAAGTTATTATTGATTATAATATTATATAACATCAATGATGCATATTTTATTAAAGCCATTAAAGGAGAAGTCAAGCATCTTTATGTTTTTAAATGATAAGATTGCGAGTTTGAAATAGGGAGAGTGGGTTGAATGTTGATTGAAGACAAAACGTGGGAAGTAAGAGCAGAAAACCCCATCTTGAGAACTTATGCACAATTGCATTGTTAACGAAAAAGACATATTGTAGTGCAGCACCTACAAATTGAATTAAATTGAAGGAACTGTGTAAAATATTAAAGAAACTCACCTTAGATAATATGGATTTAGGATGAATTACAGCATAATCATTACTATCATCTGATTCTTCAGTCAATTGTACTAAATTAGAATTCCATTTTATTCTGGTACTTTCTTTTGGTGCTGTAAAACAAGATTATTTTACAATAAAGCATTGGGTAAGAATAGATAAAGAGCTTACAGTTCTCGTTATAATAGTTAAATAGATAATGAACAGGGAATATGTTGAAAATTTCAGGCAAATTACTTCACTCTGAGATGAGGTATCGGTGATACAATTATAGCCTAGCCTTGATCATCATTTCTACCATTGTTACGATAATAAACAAAGTCTCGATTATCCATTTTTTTTTATGGTAACTGAATCAACCGCAAAACATATTTAAATCTACTTAATATCAGAGCCATCCGATGGCATTGGGAAATTATTATCGTCTTAGTACATATAAGTTAATTAATGTCCAATTAATAATTTATATAGATGAAGGCCTAATGAAAGACCACTAATAGGCAGATTTAGCTCTTGCATAATCATTAAATCCTTGAGATCATTATACTTTTATTTTAAAAATACTAAAGATAAACATGCCAATATGAAGAAAGCAGGGTTTTATCAAGAATCAGTATACACTTACGAGGATAATGTTTAATTATCATAGGTGATTCTGAATAGTTTAAATATCTGACTACTCTACGGCCATTACATAATGTATGTAGTTTAGTCTTCCAATCTGTATCATGATCAAACTAAAAAAACAACAACCAGATATTTCATATACATATATACATACAACCATTCAATCTGTCTTTCCAGTAGTTTTACAATGTAATACACAGAAATATATTACTGACAGAGATACAGATATCTAAAACTCAAACTAATAGATTTTTCAAATATTGAAGTTGATGTACAGACAGCAGTTTGGATTGGAACAGAAATCAAATGGGGTTTAACTGCCTACTTTTCTGCACAAACTGGGATATAAAATCAAATGAGATTTAACTACCTACTTTTCTGCACAAACTGGGCTAATGAATTTGGTCTGATTGGAACAGACACACTTCCAGTTTTCAGATACCTGTACACAACCTTTTTTTTATAGAATTTTTTTTACTAAGTCTTTATTTTCCAATTTTAGATGCAGATTGTGGTATATTTTAGAAAATATTTACAACAAAAGAGAAATCAGAATTGGTATCGGGTGTTTTAAAAAGAGTAAGCAGGATACTTACAACAGGTACAGGTTCATACATGTATGTCTCTTTCTTTCTCTTACTCTTAGAACCCTCCTTTTTGTCTTTCTTCTTTAATCCAAATAATTTAGATTTGGTAGGCGATGAATCTCCTTTATGAGGCCAAGTAAAAAATCTTGAACTTTTCTTTGGCGGAGATGCCTCTGGCTTTTTCTCTTTAGAACTGTAACTTGAGTTGCCTGGTAATGGGGACTGAAAAAAAATAAAATGAGTTTTTGTTTAATTGTGAACTCAGAGATCAATACATGTATTGGTATTATTCATTTATTGTGCCGATTTGATTTTACCATATTAAAGCATGTATTATAAGCACTGTGGCACTTGTTTTTCTTCTCTCCTCTGATTACTGTTAAAATAATATTGTCCGGTTTAATCTTAATGAACTATTCAAAGTTTAGAAGCAGATTTTAAAAAGTTCCTTCTAAAATTAAAAGAGAGAGAGAGAAATGGGGTTTGACATCCACTCAACACAAACTAGGTCATTTCGAGACAAACACATGGTTGCGCATAGGGGTCTTTAGCAATGGGAGGAAACCAGAGGACCCGGAGAAAACCCATGAGGTTGGACAGGCGACCCTACTCCTTGTCACGTACAATCGGGGAATCAAAACCATGCCTGCTGACTCAATGACAGACCTTATGATACAGCGCACACGTGTTAACAATTCCGCCATCCAACCACCTTCTAAAATTAAAATAATATATGGCATCAGATATATGAGGAATTCAGTTAATGTAGCGTGATTCAATTAATCCAGACCTTGTAAAATACAACTACATGTACTCCTAAGTTTCTGCAATACTTTTATGTTTACTGCCAATAACACGTTTTAGTTCTCATACCTTTGGATAATTTCGCCTATCTGGACTGTTTTCTTTATTTTCTCTTTCAAATTTTCTAGCTATTTTTGGTGAGCGCTGCTCCCAATGTTCATATGGTTTTACTGAAAAGAAATTATATGATCATCAAATTACTATGTGTACAAATCACGATTACCTTGAAAAATGGGGAATGACTATAAAAATTCTAATTGATAGTAAATGTCATTTAGCAGACACAAGACGATACTGTGATAGTCTTCAATGGCTTCCATTCCATGCTACCTTGACATGATGGCGGAAACTTTATGTCCACAATCTACAGCATTTTTCTCAAATACACCAATAATAAAATGCACTTGTATGATAATTTATTAACCTACTTTTTTCTCTGGGTCTACGATGTTTGAAGTTAAATTCTTGTCCACCATAAGCTCCTACATCATCTATATCTTGATAAACACCAGTTTCAGCCGTCTGTTCCAACTGCTGTAAATCAACAGCACTTGTAAACATTACGGACGTCGACGAATCTTCGGGTTGGTTAAAATCAAATGAGAAGTTATCACAGTCTAAAGATGAATTTGAGCTATCAAGTTCATAATGTCCTTCCGGGGCATGTTGGAAGAGACTTGAGACAGATACAGTGTCATAATTTTGGGGATTATTCGAGTTTGGTCCTTTGGTATGTGAGTGAATACTGGAACTGGACATTGTCATGTAATTAGAAGCTGTTGCTGAATTGGATGAAGCAAACGTGGTTTGGGGAATGGGGACGGGTGGAAGGGGAGGTAATTGTGGAGCAGACGTTGGCTGTCTTGTTGTAGGAACCTGGTAAAAGATTTCCGGTGCTGGTAATAAAATATCTTCTTCCTGATCTTGTTGGTCTACAGGAATAATATCTGGTAACATTCCTCGTTGTGGGCTTAAATCAGCCCCCATGCGTCCATTAGCTGTTGTCAAACGAACAACTCGACTAATACTATACTGGTTACGAGAATTTGTTGATCTAGATAGGGTGGCTGGATCAACTTGCATACGACCCATTGCTGACTGGGGTCTTGTTGCTTGGATAGAAGCAGTTTTAGATCTCATTTTTACCATCTGAGATTTGACAGGCACATTTTGTGAATTTAAACTTCCTAAACTGTTACTGTACGAATTCACATTACTACTTTGGAAATAGTTACTTTCAGGTTTACGTTGTGTACAAGGTACTGTTTGTTTTGGTCCACTTAAAGACGGAACTCTTTTAATTGTTGATTTGACAACAACATTAGTAGGAGTATTACTTGTGCCTACATCAATCCGTCTGAAAGCGTTGGCATAAACCATTTGTACTTCTTCCTCTTCTTCAACAAATCCACCTGCCGAATTTATCAAATCATCTGTCGAAATTGCAGAGTTTCCACTATGAAGAATTAAACTATCCACAAGAATTTGTTTATCTTTTACACATTTCACATTGTCTGAATTCACATTAGCACTATTATCAAGAGTTCTTTTAGCTTTACTTTCACCGGTGTTAGTTTTATAGTTCAAGAAAGCTCCTTTGCTATTTGGTTCTTTCAGATTAAGCATAGATGGTTTAACACAGGGACTTGTAACAACTCGGCCCCCACCAGGAGCCCTCGATTGAACTCTAGAATAAGTGGATATTGGGCTGACTAGTAAATGACTAGGGAACGAAACTGCTGCAGAAGCAGAAGCTCTGGGAGTACTTGCACCATTTCCATATAATGAAAGCAAAGAAGCATTGTTTGTCTCACTGTTAATTGAGTGTTTTGAGCCATCTAATTGTTTATGTTGTAAATCAGTTAAATTTGATGAATTTGTTTCACTTTGGATGCTTTTAACCTCGGTATCATTGTTTGCAATATGGCCATTGGATGTGTTCGAACACAAAGCATAGTTTGAGGATGTGTTGGAAGTTTGACTAGCACTTTCATTTACAGAACTAGTTGAATTGGCACTCTCTGACGGACACTCAGAACAAGCACCAACTACTTCACTAATTTTTTCAATCACATGTAAAACGCTTTTTTCACAGTTGGAAATTGAAGAGGTTTCACTAGAAACTGAGCTTTGACTAAAACTTTGAGCAAAACTTGCACTTCCGCTATCATGTACCGAACTTGAGGTATTTAGAGAACTACAAGTGTTACTATCAGTAAAAACTTCTGGAATTTCTTGCAATGTAGGAATGTTTGGAACTACAGTGGTTTGTTTTGTTTGCATAAACACCTGATCATCAGTAGCTAAAGGACTAGACGTTGAGCTACAATCCACCCCACTGTCTGAAAATGTTCCTTTCCTTGGACATAGTTTTGGGGGTAGAACTGTTTTGTTTATTGCAGTTTTGACTTTCACATATTCGTGTGGTGGACTAGTAAGTTTTAAATTTTCATTTGTACACACAATGTTAGGTTTAACAGTATTTGATTCAGAGTTCATAAACATATTTGCAGAATTTTTAGGAGATTCTAACGAAGAGATTTCTGAATCAAAATCAAATTCTGAGAGAGAAGCACAGCTAGCCAATGCCTCCCTTCTTTCACACAAAGATTCACCAATAGTCAAATCATTTTCCATCACACTAGCATTACCACGAAAACTAACTAAACTTGTTGTACTTTTATTGTAAGAAAAGGAAATGTTAGTATTAGGATGTGAATCAATCTGTTTGTCCGATTTGGGAAGTGACAAATTTATAACTGGCGAGGGTGAGATTGTTCTGCTTTCATGATTTGTTACATGGGATGGAATTTTTTCTTTTTCCTTTTCTCGCATTGCTGCCAGATAAGCTTGACACTTAGATAATTCCACATAATCGCCCGACAGATCTTCAGAGGTAAAAAAATGTTCTGGGATAGCTAACATTGCTGAGTTACTAGTGTTTTTAACAGTTTTCCTATTGCCTTTCCTGCTATCTCTATCAGATGGCGCGCTGGTTGAAATCGTTTTTGGATCAATGTAGGTATATGTATTGTTTGTAGTTTGAGGGACATGGTCACTAGTTTCATCCAGCCTATTCATATCAACATAGTCTGATTGTCCATTATCAACAACAGTTGAATTCAAAAGTAAACTTGTTTCCTCAGAACTTGGCTCGGATTTAAAACTAGAGTAACAACTTGCTAATGCTTCACCGCATCGTCTGTTCATATCGATATAATCTGCAGAGCTCAATTGAGATGTGGACGGTAAAAAATGATCGTTCTCTTTATAGTTACTCTCAGAAGGTGACTTATACAGGGATGATAAACTATTATAACTAGCTAACCCTTCACGTGGTTCGCCTAAAGGTTCTGTGAAATTTGAAATAAGGCTAACTGGTGACAAATCAGAATTTGTGACACCTTTTATCCCAGTTGATTTTAACATAACAGAACTCATTGAGCTATAGTTCGACATACTAGCCATTCCCTCTCGTTCATTTACAGTTTCATTAAAATTTGACATAATGCTTGATGATGATGGTAGATGACTTAAAGATTTCTTCTGAAACCTAGCAACTGATTCGTCAAGATACGAGGTATAGGGCAAAGATGTATAACTTGCTAAACCTTCCTTTCCCTCAAAACCGAAAGCGTTTAGTGATGCTAAACTAGGAAATGAAGAAATTGAAGATTTTCCATTAGGTGCAACTGTTTCAGGTGCCTTAGTTTTCTGTCTCACATCAAATAGTCTTTTGCCTTTCATCATGTTTTGATAACCAGGGCTACAGTCATCATCATATGGTGAAGGGGTGTCAAGATTTGAAAAATCGGGAGATTCGCCAATTTCCCCTTTTATACTACTAAAACTAGAAGTAGACTGCTGCCCTGTACTATTTCTGTTTAACTGATTCGGTGCAGAGTTAGTTATCTCATCAGTTTTTTGTTTTGATTCTTTTTGACAAGATATTATAACTCTTTGTGTTGGCCATTTTAGACTTCCACAATTACTGTAAGTATTTTGTTTTGAATCATCTATAACTTGAGTTCTGTTCGGACAGCTTTTTATAACTGTTTGGGATTTTTTCCAACTTTTTGGAGTTGTAAGGTCAAGAGGGGAACTTGAATCATCAAAAGATGAGTCACTGCCAGAGAAATCACGATTGAGTTCATAAGTTGGACTTTCACTACTGCTGGTACTAGAAAATGAATCATGTGCATCTCTTGTTTTTTGTTCAGATCCAATTTTCTGTGTTGTCTGATCAGGTTGCAGATGTGATTTGTTCTTTGTTTTACCACCATTTGTTTTATACTGAACTGATGAACCACATTGTCTTGGTTGTTTTTGTCGATAATCACCAAAGTACACATCATCATCAGACGATGAAGAACTGTCACTGTCGTACCTAAAGATAACAATAAAGGGATTATATTCATTTGTAAACAATTAACATGTACATAGGCTGTATATAAGACGGGCACATTAGAATAAATGCCTTTTATAAGCATTTTAAATAAATACTTCACAGGTGTACTGCAATAAATTGGTTAAGTGGAAAATCATACAAGCTATAATTAATCCGAAATTCAATATTAAACTTTAAAGCATCCAAGATTTCAAGTTCAGTTCATATTTTATTTATTTAGACGTCTATGTCATAAATCATTTATTAGTAATGAAAAAGGCTTGATTTTTATACAATGGAAAATGTTCTCTGTTGATTGTTGCTGCAAGTGATTTAATGATCTGGCATATAAAGATTCCAATAAAGAAAAAATGCAAACCTATTATAGACATAAACTCCAGACATAATCTAAATAAAATAATTGAATAAAAGTATCTAAGTCCTTGTCTAAAGTTTAATGTAAATACTAATAGGATGGTGGCAGTAATGTGCAAAATGGAACTTAAGACTCACAGGCGACCATTATTATAAAAATATGAATTTTGTTTTTTGATCAGGACAGGATATGATGATGATGTAAATCAAAATGTCGCTATGTTACTAAATATCACGTCAGAATAAGGAATTTTCGTGGAATTATTTTCATAAATGATCATATATGCTTTGCCTTATCAAGGTTTATGAAAACTGTACCAGCGTGATCATGAAGAATACAACACACGACACGTCCGTCGTCCACTACTGGAAATTGAATTATTTCATTCGTCGGTTTTCATGACCAATCCATCGTTAAATTCTTCACATATATATCAAAAATCATGATAAATGTACATGTAATATATAGAATAGTTTATAAAATACATTTTACCTTCCCCAGTCCTCCATAATTTTGCTTGTTTTCATCATTTATTTGATCATTTTTCATACATCAACACATTGTCCGCCATTTCAAATTTCGCGTCCTTCCCATCATGCATCAAATGAAAACAAATCGAGCAGGTGCTCTAAGGGAGGCAACTCCATAATTTCCAACAAACAGACTGACACCAGCAAATAATAAAGTTCTTTTTGAACTATCCGGCAACTCAAATATAATAAGGTTTTATGAACTATGATTTTTTTTTCAAAAAACAAAACAAGATTGATGAATATATAGTATTCTTCTTTAATTTTATATCTATAATCCGTCTCTCTAAGTAAATTACAATCTCCTATTGATTGGGGTAAGCTAAATATAAGCTGGTCTCCTGATGAATTCAAAATTGAGTCTTTGAGTTGACCAGCGCTAATAGCTAATTAATCTGTTGTTCATAATTACCAACGGCTTTGTGAAGTAGTCACATCGGCAATGCCCTTCATAACTGATAAATGAATAATACATCCAATTTATTGAATTCTGTTTAGGAGTCTACCAGTAAAAGTAGGCCTTTTTTTGCAACTTTAGCTAAAGATTTATTTAAAAACAAAATATAATATAAATTAAAGAAAATAGTAATAAATATTTTTTTAAAAAATACAAATTGAATAAAATCCTCTTTATAGTATCCTTCCTGTTCATTTTTTAATCACATAATGTACTGATATATTACAACAATCTAATTGTTTTTTAAAAAAATATCACTGTCATTTGATTGTAGTCTTATTTTTCTCCCTTGTTTCATCCTCAGACATCATCTGCTTCTACTAGAAAAAGAATCTGTAAAATAAAGACAAATAAGATTTACTCCCCACTTCCAGGCCTTAATTTATAACACAACTATTTTTAAAAAAACACAATTTCTCTGGAAAACAATCACTGGTTTATTTGTACACATTATATATAGCACAATGTTGCGACAGATGTTCTCTTATTGTTATCAAGTATAAATGACTATTTTTATTGTTTCAATTTATAGACCAATTTTAAATTATTTCTTTTTAAACACAGGTACTACAAATTTAACCATATTATCATTTGGTGATATTGTATTGTAAGGATTATCATTTACCTTCCCAATTAATTATTAGTATGTACTCATATATATTTGTCAAAATTCTTTTATATCAAAAATCCATTATTTTCTTTAATAAATCAAAATAAAGATATCATTTAAAGGTTATCTTTATAAGCACTTTAATATTTAACTAACAAAATCACATCCTATAAATCATATTAAAGTATACTTCTGATGGGCGTCTGATATATCTCTTTATACTTCAACAGACTTCTTTGTATATTAAAATCTACATACTTAGTATATAAATAGCCTTTAAGTAGGGGGTTAAAGAGGTGTTAAGTTTAATCAAATGGAGTCTAATTAAAAGGGACCCTTCAATGGAAGATAAAAAGAATTACAGATTAAACGGTTATATAAACATCATGGAGACATTTCTTTTATCTTCTAGAAATTTGTCTACTTCAGGTCTAATGGCTTTAGGCAGGTTCAATGAAATATTGCCTTTTGTTTTGATCTGCTATCAAGAGCAATCATTTGTGTCTGTTGGATATAGACAATATTTGTCTGCACAACTAATCATTTACACTTAAATGATGAATATAAAAGAGGCAATGTTCTACAATTTATCAGTAAATTACATGTTTCTTGATACATATTAATACAAAATTTTAAAAATCTTACTATCGCTAATTAAAATTCTTGATCAGACAAAAATAATAATTCAGACTTTTTGATATTAATAATTCAGATTCTTGATACCAATAATTCAGATTCTTAATGTCAATAATTATTTTCTGAGTATCAAAAAACATGAATTAATTTCTGGTTCAATTTTTGATATGTAAAGACTAATAAAAACAGCATTAATAAATAATCCAGAAATTGTGATCAGAATTACTGTCTATTCTCCTACCAGTCAAGTATTTTAATTTTATATACATAAATGACCATTTTTCTTAAATAAAAACTGAGGCTAGCCAGAAAAATTAGAATTACATAACAAAACTAGATGTACCTTTTCTACCTCCTGATTGAGGGATGTTAATGTGTTATTCAGCAGAGATAGTTTTTCTGTTAGAACATCTTTTTCTTCAATCAAAATATCACATTTTTCATTATATTCATCTTCATGTATTGTCAACAATTTTAATTTCTCCCTTAGGTCTGATATTTTAGATTCAATGTTCTCTTTTTGTTTTTGGATATTTCTTTTCTGGCGTTCTTCGGTGGTTAATTTTGTCTGTATAACATTAATGTCTTCCTGTAAAGAATGCTGTTCACTGCTCATTATGTCTATTCTAGTTTGTAAATTATTTAATTGTTCATGGTACTTTCTTTTATTCAAAGTTGAGTTATCTGAAATATACACCAGCACCGCAGATTAAAACATAAACAGATAAAACTCTTCAAAATAACCGAATGTGTATTCTAAATTCTATTTAGTCACTGATTCCTCCTCAAGCATGACCAGTCTTAGTCTCATAGCAAAATGAAATCGGGTTTTCTGCTCTATCCGAGCTAATAAAGATGGGCACACGCACTCTATGAGGGAAATTTTGCCTTGAACACGAAGATCGACTATTTAAAGATGTTTTACCACAACAGTTCCATCAGAGTTCCCACGATTATATACAGGTGATGTTGTAAAGAAAGTAAGAAAATAGTGTACTTGCGATGAATGAATGGATGAATGTCTCTTGTTATATTTTATGAATGTATAAATAAATAAATAAATGATGATAAATGATTACACATGTTCCTGTATTTATCATGGGGGTGGGTTGGTATAAATGTTAATTTGACAACATTGAATTTCATGTGACTGTTTTTGAGCCAATTAAACCCGATTGACATTTCAATAGCATGTTGTTTTGTGGCTTTTTATTATGTGCTAAAAACAGCACCACTTTCACCATGTGAAAAATAACCGGCTGGCAAAAATTTTGACGTGGAAGCCCTGCCCTAGACTACAGCATATGTGGAGTCATACATGTCATCAGGACCTTGATCCTTCATTCCTCCACCACTTACATAGGTAAACCATGCAGGAAACTCCTAAGGATCTTTCTTGACCGGGATCAAACCTGAGAATTCCAGCTTTGCGAGCCACCATGGTTTCATAGCAATAATAACCATTAAAAATCGAACAGAATTGTTGAGATGCAAGCCTTTATATTGCTTTTTTGTTTCAGCATGATATATCTATAAACTATAGCTATCCCAAGATAGGGAGCTTTGCACAAGGCCATTTATCTCATAAATGTTTGATTTATCCTTTCTCACTCATTGACAATCTTTTTCAACAAAAAATTATATGCTACTAAACCATTTCGAAGAGAAAATAGCCATTATAACATCAATAAATATGGCTTTTTTTCTGGTACTGTAGTTGCTAAAGACACACTACTTAGTATTAAGCAATGTCATCTTCTGAGTGAATTCAACATAAAAGTTGACATGAACTTGGTGTTTTGGAATCTGATAAAATTGTAATAATAATGTTCAACATTAGAAAATTACAGCCATCTTAGAAAAAGATGGTGTGACATCACCTGCATTTGATCAGGGCAACTTTCAGCAGTACAGAATGATTTGTCAATCGTGTGCTCTAGATGCTTGTGAAGAAAAACATACATTCACAATGTGTTAAATTTTTTATCTTTGGAACTTCAAAGGCATGGAAACAAAAAATCTTGGAAACAATGAAAGACCAAAATGTGCTAGGTGATCACGTTGCAATTTGTTGTAGACATTTTTTTGACGGAGAAAAAAGAAAGTTGCCAACAACAATTCCACGAATAGTAATTGGAGACGTTATTTGGCCAAACAATAAACCAAGTCGGCCAATTATCAGTAACAATAAATTAGATTTCGGACCATTTAAAGTACCAGAAACACTTTCACCGAAGTGATTAGAAATAATAAGTAGGTCACCGCCATTTTCCGAGATAGTCTTTTCTTCACAAGCAGCTATGGCACACGATTGACGAAAAATTTTAATCAACTGTTTTTGTTTAGAAATAAAAATATCAGCCAATGTGGCGTAGGCCTGTACCAGAAACTGTACCGCTGAAAGTTGCCTGGATTAAGTGTGCATGATGTCATCGCCATTTTTTGCTAAGATTGTTATATAGCCTATTACCTGGTGATGTTATGTTATATGGTGGAGAATCATCATATTTGTGAGATGAATAATGAGACTGGACCTTTGCTGATTGATGTCGTGCAACAGCTGGTTGACGTTGGCTGTATTCATGTATAATTTGTTGTAACATTATGTTACTGGTAACACTAGTTATACGACAATCACAAACAACACAGAGTTTTCTCCCTTCACAACACACTCGGCAAACTGAATGGCCGCACGGTATCATTAACATAGGAGTATTTTCTACTGTTACCTAGAATATAAAATTACAGGTATAGTTAAAAAGGCAATTGAAAAAAATATGTAACTGGCAATCATAAATGATGCTGGATAATCATACATTCTTATAAACAGCATGATGAGATAAATGTAGTGCCTTGAAAATATGTGATGTTTGTGATAAGTTATTTAGTCCCTTCTGCAGGTCTTGTAATGAAACAATTCCACTGTACTTAAGACTTTTGATTGGAACAAAACCATTTTCAGAAGTTCCATTAACTTTCCACTGTACAGATTTCACCTGCCTGCATGTAAAGTGTAATCTTAAAAGGTGTAATTATCATTTCCGCCATAAATGCAGACATGCACAAATAATTCTTTAAAACTTGATTTTACAGTATACATTGTAAATTGGACATGATCTTATGATTTTGGAAATGAAATGAAAGAAAATGGGATTTAACGTCCTACTTTTCTGCACCGACTGGTCTAATGAAGACGGTATACACACTATACAGTTTACTAAAGCGTCCAAATCATTCGGCAAAATCATGGCTGCCGAATTGCAGCTGAATTCTTTAGGCTGAATGAGTGGACACACTTGGTGAATTCTTTGCCTGATTCACCAGTCAACTGCATAACCTTTCACAGGATAAGTCACATGATTAACCATGTCAGTGACCAAGAAAAAGAAAAAAAATAGCTGCAGCTGATTGAATCTTTTTAATTTTAAGCTGTATTTGTCTCCTCCCAAAATATAATATGCTCTGATTCTTTCTCGAAATTTCACGTTTCAGTGATAGTCGCCATTTTGTCTTCAGAAAATCAAGTTACTTTCTTGAATTCAGTGGTGATTAGCTAATGAATTCTACAATTGGGTGCACGCTTCAGCAAAGTGGACACACTAGGTGAATATAAACACATCCACCGCTTAAGAGGGAAATGAATTAGCCAGGCCCTCTGTCTTACATCACTAACAACAGTGAAACTACTCCGGAAAATCCTAAGGAACTTCCTCTGCCAATACTGGGAACAAACCAGCATCTTACTCACTGAGCCACCATGGGTCCCCCTCATAATTTTGGATTTGGAAGTGGGGAACAAATGGCGCCGGAAAATCCTAAAGGAAACTTCCTCTGCCAAACCCGGGAGCAAGCCAGTGTCTTACTTATTGAGCCACTGTGAGTCCCCCTATGACTTTGGATTTGAGGGTCAGGAGAAAAACAGCATTATTTTCTACTTTATAATTTAAATATTCTTCTTACCATTGACAGGGAACAGGATGGACAATGATGATTTGAGAAATTATTTGACTTCTGTCCTCTACTTTCAAAACATGATCTACTTCGGTTGGGAATGCGATCAATGTCTTTGGAATACAGATTTAAATCTTTTCTCACTTTCTCAACAATACTGTCTGCTTTGGCATCAAAATCTTTTGTTGACAAAAGTTTTTCTTTTAGTTTATCAATGTCAACATCCTCCTCCTCTTCATCATCTTCATAATCATAAGTAGATTCGTCTCCATAGCCATCCAGCTCTGAAGCTGAACCTTTGAAATGTTCACTCTGTGTTAATTGAGAAAGTGTATCAAAATCTTGTTCATTAGATTGTTTCTTTAACCAATGTTTAAACTTATCTTTAATACCTGTAGACTGCTTCACATCTAAATTATTTTCTTTTATGACAAAATCGTCTTGTGTAATATGATCGGCTCTCTGTTTCATCCAATTTTCCTGACGCTTTTTAATTTCTTTGACCTTAAAGTATAGATAAAAAAAAATATCAACATAAAACAAAAACGTTTTTTTGCAAAATCTAGACTGTCTATAACTATTTAAGCCTAATAAATATATTCTAATTGCTTTATATAAAGATTGGTTCATTCACGAATCAAAGATTGTACAAACTACTGCATGTAGCAGTTTAAACTATGTTTGACGGAACCCATCTCTGATCAATGACAAATGAAGCTAATGAAGGAATATATGAGATTAACAAAGGTATGTCCAAATTAATGAGGAGTAAATATTTGCTGCTACTATTACTGAAAGGGATGACATCAGGACGAGTTAATTAGCTCTCAACATTAACTTTTTTCTCCTGCAAATTAAATTCTAAAACAATTTTCTTCATTAAGAAAAAAATAATGGTGTTGGGAGTAAGTCTTGGTAGAAAATATTTCCTGGACCAGTTTGTGTTACTACATAATCTTATGTAAACAATGCACATGCTGTGCTGTGATGTGATGTCACCCATCGATGGTTGACAAAACATGACTTCTTACATTTGTAAAGTGTATATATAAATGATTATACTATATATTATAATATCAAAACTTGTATCATTTTTAGGCATCATTTTCTGATTTGAAATGACACACAGGGTTATAAGTTGAGACTGCAATGTTATCGTTATATCACGTAACAATTCTCACCAATTTATTTGTCAATACTGTAACTCTCAATATCCCCATTTCAAGGGTTCTCATATTCATAATACTAAACTTACCCAAACAAATCTTGAACTTTCATTTGGAAGGCAATAATATTAATAATTTAATTTTTAGTTTAAGAATTTTTTTTTTTTACCTCGTCTTAATTGTCTTTTGTTAGGACATAATAACCATGCAATTTCTGTACTATAGTATTAGTAGGCCTACTACGGCACTGAACAGCCAATATAATAAGCTATACAGTAAAATCATAAAATATTATATAAAACAGACTGTACTATAGTATTAGTAGGCCTACTACGGCACTGAACAGTCAATATAATAAGCTCTACCGTATAAACATGAAATATTATATAAAACAGACTACTATAGTATTAGTAGGCCTACTACGGCACTGAACAGCCAATATAATAAGCTCTACCGTATAAACATAAAATATTGTATAAAACATAATAGTAGAGGCCTATTGTGCAATGATCATATGTGCTTTGTTATACAAGATCGTAAATGGCCCTGTAAATTGATCAAGCCTTGGTGAGAAATCGTACTCACAATATTGCCTTGAATCATGTTATGGAAATAAGTATATACCATGCGTATCACAAACTGTTTTATATACAGTTCAGTAAGCTATATAATATTATAGTTAAGTTAGTATGCACAACTTTGATTTGATCCCCACCGCCGCTTAACAGTAAAGTTTGAAGAATGTTCAAAGCTAAAAAGTGCAATGCGAAAACAGTTTTTTTTTTATTGAAGGCACTTGGAAATCCAAGGGCCACAGTATCATAGATTTAGTTCGGTACTTTGTCACATGTAATTGCCAAAAATATCAAAATACTAATCTAATACAGGCTATAATAATAAATAATCACTTTTTCAGAGACGGGTGTATTTCCTCTGCTATTCTTCGGTTGATTTACCAAATTCCTGACATCTCTTTTCGCTGACATGTTATTAGTGAACAAAAAAAAATTAATATTTTACAATATAAAGCTAAAAATATAAACAAACTAAAAGGAAATAGAATTTTTGGCAGCCATTTGTAAACATGATGATGTTGTGATGGAAGGGGGATAACTCTTGCCTTAGCGCTATTTTATTCTCTTTCATTTCACAGCAAAGTTAGTTGTCAAAACGGTTTTGTACAGACGAAGAAATCAATATATCAATGCTACAAGAGTACAAGCCGCCAAAAAATAATAATAATAATAAAAATATGCAAACAAGAGGTAAACTGCAGGGTTGTAAAATCTGATCCGTAGTCCATAGCCACTCTGTGAAATTTACAAATTCACGCTAGGCGGCAGGTTGACAATTATATGGCCGCAAAGCTCACACAACACAAATATTAAATTGTATGAAACATTAAACAGTTAATTGCAATGGCGTGGCCCAGAGGTGCATACCCACGATATCAGCCGTCCTTCAATGATTATGGTGGGAACAGAAGGAGACACGACGATTACGACCAGTATGAGGAACCTATTCAAGGTCCAAGATCCAGACAGACTTATCCTTCAGGAATAAACAATTACAGAGGCAGATCCTCTGTGCCAAGAGGTCCTAGACCCAGGTTTCCAGATTCACATCATGGAGGGCGTGGTAGAGGTGGAAGCTTCTCAGATGGCCCAAGATCAAGATTTCCCGGGGCAAGACCAAATAATCCCAAACCCGGATTATTAGATCCCAAACCCGGATTATTAGATCCCAAACCAGGATTATTAGGAACACCTCCACCACGGCATCCACTTCCCGTGTCTAGATCAAAAGATCAGCCACCATCTCAAAATAAGTCAGAAGACAAAGAACAAACAAAAACAAAGACAGATAAAGCACCTGGTGATGACGCATTAAAAGCAACAGAGACCAAGACCAAAACAGGAGACTCATCATCTGATAGCTCGAAAGAGAAAACACAAGATGCATCAGAGAAAACACCAGTAAAGCCACCAGGCCTTTTGCCAGATCCTGTGATGCCACAAAAGTCTGCGCTGAAAAAATCCAGCTTGAAGAGTCAAGATGAAGGCAAACCTGTTGGGACTGGAAAGCCAGGCTTGCTTCCAACTCCTACCTGTGCAGATAGTACTACTACTAGTACTAAACCAACCACAGAAATAATAAAAGCAAAAGCAGTAGAGAAATCTAAAGAAAGTCCACCACCACTGCTTCCTTCACCAAATAAAGGTAAACTCACTCTCAAATTTGTCAAATTAGTGGAAAAATCGAGTACATTTTGACTTTTATTTCAATTAATTTTTCAAAAAACCTGTTCATTACAGTGTAATTTTATCACATTTATAGGAATTATCGTGAACTGTAACTTTCTTTATAAAACTATTGATCATATAAATGATGATGTGTAATTCCATATTTATTGTGGTTATATTTTGTCATTTATTGTTCAGATGTTACAAAGAACACTCAGAGTTCACCAAAACCACGAACAGGAATATTGAAGAATAATAAACCGGCAGTAATATTGAAGACTAATAAACCAGCAGTAATACAACCAGAAGCCCAAAAGAATGAAAGTGAAGATGACAGTGACGATACAGGTTATTGTAAATACTGTAAAATCAGTTTTACTTCATCTGAGGTAATTTGGTTAAACTTAAATCTGAACAAAAAAGACATTTTACCTTTTGAATCTTCGATTCAACAGATAACATCTTTCTTTTTTAAAATAATCTTAGTGGTGAATATATATGATAATCCAGGCACTGTGGCTGGAAGTTGGAAGATAAATGTAGAACTACTGACTTTGTAAAATTCTTAACAGCTTGATACATGTACATGTAACAACATATATACTCTTTAAAAAAAGTAGGGGATATTGAAATGCAAATACCTATGCAGGTTGTAATATGATAAATAGTCATGGACACTTGACATGCTTTGAGGGTATGTTCACAGATGAAGAACTTATCGCCCCAACAGAACCACTGAGGTGCACATGCGACACGCAATAGCGCCTTACACGTGGGAGGAATTCATTGTCAAATGTGACACTTCAAGGAAGGGTTGATGAAAACTGCCGCGTGCTGGTTTATCTATCCATGTTGTTAGCATTCCTATCGGTTCTTGCATAAGATTTACTGTTTAGCATATGTTTGCTTTAGTGTGTTACGTTTAATTTGATTGGGAGACGTGTTCATCAATGTCAATCGACAACACTGCAAGAATTGGCTGTGGCACTGCAAGAGGATTGGGTCAGGTTGCCCCAAATCGTGATTGGACGGTTGATTAGGAGCATGCTACGAAGAATTGCTGAATGTCTGAGGATTGGTGGAGCAATTACTCATTATTAAGACAATAATGAAAAACATCCATTTTCACTTTTAATGGTGTATATCTTTGCGAGTGAAATGGGGCCGTCAGATAAGCTGCCCATATGAACCCTTTATGTTCATGTGTAGGCAATTGGCCTGTTATTAACATACACTGGTTACCTCTAATAAAAACAGCAGTGCATTTCCGCAGTTTTGTATTGTTTCTGAATATCCCCTACTTTTTTGGAAGAGTATATATTGGTCTCAAAATGGTCACATTTCATCAAATTACATTCTTGAACTTTAATAACTCTTTTATTTCAGGCATTTGTTAAGCACACAAGAGGTCTGATGCACACACAAAAAACTATGCAAGTAGAAAATCAGTCTAATCCAGAAAATGGTAAGAAAAGAGTATGTGATAAATAGGTTACTAGATATATCAGTGTTTTGAGATTTTGTTTTAATTTGAATGAACTTCTTTGCCATAGCCACCATAATGCAGTGGTTATGTCAATATTTCAGAAAAAGGAACAAAATTAAAGAATTTTTCATTGCACCCATTTTTCATTTCTGTTTATAAATTTGCATTTGTGAATATAGACTTCTGAGTATCGGTCAAAATGTTGATCAAAATGGCCAATTATCGGCAAATACCAACGTGCATTGATTACACAATCATTTCTGTTTTTTTTGTTTAATTCATATTGAAGAAGAGAGAAGACATATGAATGATATCTATATGTATTGTCTTTTTTTTTCCAGAGTCTGATGATGCTAATCAATCATCAAATGTGGACAGTGTGGTTAGAGATATGTCAAATAAACCAGAAAAAGACTACTCAAATCCCTTACACACTAAAGGGTTCGAAGATTCTGGAAAACCAAAACTGGATAGATATGATAACAGGGATCGGTACTATGGACAGAAAGAGGAGTATTATGGACACGAGGAGTATCATGGACATGAGGAGTATCATGGGCATGAGGAGTATCATGGACACGATAATGAGAATTATGGACATTATAATGAAAATTATGGACATGGTAATGACAATTATAGACGAGATTGGGAACATGAACAGGACTATTATGATGAGGATAATAGATATAATGAAGGTAGTTATGATCGGGGTTTTGAAAAGAGAGGAGATTATTCTGAAGCAATACCTAAAGAAAAACCTCCAGGACAAGAAAAAGAATTTAATGCTGAGGAATTAGCTAAGTATGGTATCACAAAAGAGATGTTAGCAGAAGCTAGCTTACTTCCAAAAAATACTCCAGTTAGAGAAAGAGATTTAGGACCTGAAGATGTTGGTAAAAAACAATTTCCAAATGACTTCCAGTGTAAGGTATGAATTATGTTATTGTTACAATTTTACACTGAAAATAATTATCAATAAAGTACAATGAAAACGTGCTTTGAACTTCTCAAAAGTACAATGAAAATGTGCTTTGAACTTCTCAAAGACACATTGCAAATGTGCTTTGAACTCTTAAAGACACATTGCAAATGTGCTTTGAACTTCTCAAACGTTATTAGGTATTCTAGAAATTAAGCATGCCCCCCCTTGGTCATCACACCCATCCCTACTGTTAGCCATAAGGAGGGATAAGTGTAAGTCAAAACATTTATTGGACCCTTACTTTTAAAGTAAATGGTGAGGTGGGTTATGAATGTGTAGCTTGGGTGAAGTTAGGTTAGTCTTGAATATAGTTGCCACATGCACCTGTTTCTTCTTCTAAAATTATGGTAAAATGATGATATATCTGAACGAAAATTTTTCTTCTAATAGCCTATTACCATCCATATTGAATGATAGTGGTTTTTTTTTTTAATGAGATGACTTTAAGATAAATATGTATATTTTACCACTATTGACATTATGACGTAAGGTTTTATGACGTTCGCCGAATCCATCTTACTGTTAAAGGAGAATACATGTGCACATTTTTAATAGCCATCTAGTTGAATGGCTATTTTGACTGTGGTTGCCATATCAGGAAAAGTTAACTTTAGAATGTAATTATTTTTCTTCAGTTATGTGATATAAAGTGTACTGGTCCACAGAGTTTCCAAGCTCATCTATCTGGAGCTAAGCATTCATTTGTAAGTATTTAAATTTTATTTTTTTACAATTAAACTCCTACTGACATTATGGTTGGTAAGGCCATCTTACTTCATCTTTAAAGTCTAATTAAAAACAGTTTAAAGAATATCAATTTCAGCAATAACACACACATGTATTCATTACCATCATCATTACATAAATCTGTACAAAACACAATAAAACACTCTACATGTATATTAGAAGCACATTTTCAAAAAGGGTTTCCAGATATAGGATTGTTCTAATTTTCACTTCAGTACTGCAATGATATGCAAGACACTGATGACATATAAATGGATATATGTTCATCAATATAAGGTTATCTATGCTGAAATTATAGTAGTTAATCGAGGGAAATGATATGAAAATCAACATTTGAAAATCTTTAATAGATTTTTAAAACATGTTGAAGTGTCAATTAATGTCATAACCCTGGAATAACACTTCACAAAATATACTGAAATGTCTTTGAAGACATTTAATGCGTGTTGTTTAACAACATATTTATTATGTTATTTTATAGAACGAGGGTGGTAAGGTTTATTTATATATTCATACAAAGAGCGTGCATTTCATTTGTGTGTTATACTTATATTCGACGCGATTAGTACATGTAATATTTTGTTGAATTTTAAAAAAGGAAATCCCATCTATACTTAGATGTCTTTTCATAAAACGTATTTATGAAATGTGCTATACAAAATAAACCTGTGTGTTAAGACATGCAATCTATGCATCACATCTATATTTAGTTTTATTCAAAAAGTGATATCTTTTCACAATTTCTTAAAAAATATTTATGAAATATGCTACACAAATTAAGACATGCAGAATTATCAGAAAAGGAGAAATTTACTGGAAAATACACAAAAATTTGTTTTAAAATATATTGTGGAGATTAGTTTTAAGCATTTGAACTTTGAAAAGAGGTTTTATAATGCAACATAAATATTGAAAATCTACAAAACAATTTAATTGACTTCTGCCGGGAAAACAAAATGTCAATAAGACTAAGAGGATAAATGCTCATGGTGACAAGGGATTGATTGCTGTGCTGGAAAAACATGTTTAGTGATTAAAAGTGGTGAGTGATCTATCAGGTATCATTTGTAATATTAATCTTCACTGAATTGATACATTTAATTAAACCTGATGGGTGTCGAATAGTATTAATGGACATGTTATACAATATAATTAACAGGTAAGTACTCTAGCTTTAAATGTTTGTGATTTCTGTTATTTATTGTGTGAAACTTATTTATGCTTTTCAGAGTGTTGAGAATTACTGTAGCCGTGGTAAGTAGCCTGTCTATATCTATTTCGTAAGTATACAACGCACACCGTATCAAGCACCAGAAAGATGCTTCTTGTTGATTTTGAAGCTATGAAGATGAAATACCAGTCAAGAATAGAAGAGACAAAAATCACAAGAAGTATATCTAGATACAAAGATGACTTCTAGAAATATCACAGTGCTTAAGTAAAAAGATATTCATTTATGTTCAATGGTTTACAATATTCATCGGACAGAAAGGGGAGGTGAGGGGCCTGCATGGGTTTACAAAATATATAAAAAAGGAGTATGCTTTACAAGGTTTTATATATTTTGAAAACAAGAATGGGACCCTGACAGGCAGTAACATTATTGTGAAATATTACTGGAGACTGTAGGGTTTACAATAACGCTATCCTACATGTAATAGGGGCAACATCCTCGGTATCCCCAGTGGTATCATTCCATTCTTCTCCACTAAACCCTGGGTCCATTCACTTGGGAGACATAAAGACAAATTATCTGCCCTTGATAATTGTACTATTTTTATCAAGCAATCAATAAATTCAAAGTAATTTGAATTTTATTGCAACTAAATCGAGCATACAAACTACTTTATTGTGGTTAACGTAAACAATGACGCTAAGACTGGTGGTATTTAAATTGTTGGTTTGATTGGTTCGTAGAATCAACCTATGATCAAGGGCACATAATTTGAATTCATGAAAACACTGTGAATGGACCCAGGGCTTAGTGGAGTAGAACGGAACAATGAAACTGGGGATACCGAGGATGTAGGGGCAAGTGCTTATAGAATTGTAAAGAACATGCATATACAGATCTTTACATATTAGGAAAATTGTTACTGTTACAGTACACTTGCTATCTCATATATTTTTTTTTGATTTTGATTAATGGTTAAGATCAATTGTTCTTGACTTTTATTGAAATATAAAGGAAATCTAACATAGGCACTGACAAAACCCATTGAGGAACAGGGATTTACATTCGTAAATAATTGAATGGGGGTTTTCAGTACTGAAGTAATTTCATAGTAACAGGATTCATGTTAAGAGATAAAATACATTCAGGGATTTATATTGAATTTGCTGATAACATTCAGATTTGAAAATGAACAAATATGGAAGGTGGAACAAAAATTTATGGTTTTGAGTAAATAATGGAATACAAATTATCTGCAAATATATTGCATGTGAAATTTCATTATTTAATTATACTTTAGATATGTTACATTTTATAAATAGAATTATGCAGAATTTGTAAAGGGGAAGGTGGTTGGGCGCACAAAAGGACTGCATCATTAAGACAGTTAAGGTTTATATTTTATAAATTTAGAATCCTACATTTTGGGAGAATTCTTAATGAACTCCTATGAAATCAAAGTTCAAATTCCCAGAAATTAAACATTATATGGGCATACACTTGGACCACATAAATTTTTTGAAGTTTTAAAAAAAACCTCAACCCAAAAATTTGTTCTCAGGGTTGTTAACAAAAGCAACAGAAAGCCAAATGAAATGAAATGGAGTTTAACGTCCTACTGTTCTGCTCCTAACCTGGGCTAATGAAGACGGGCATACGCCATACAGTGTGCTATGAGGGAAATTTTGCCCGGACAGCGGCACTACGGCCTACTCTTATATCGAATTCCAACTGCCAAGGGATCTTTTACGTGCACGCCAATGTGTACACAGGACCTCGGTTTTTCGTCCCATCCGAACGACTAGACAGCTTTCCTTGTCAGCCCCTCCGTCCTGCATCACTGACAAGGGAGAACCACGGCGGAAAATCTGGATGAACTTTCTCGGCCAATGCAAGGATCGAACACCCGACCTCCAGGCTAGCGAGCTAGCGTCTTACCCACTTAGCCACGTGATCCCCAAAAGCCTAATGACTATGTCTCCTTTTCAGCAACTATCATGGCCAGAAAAAAACAAAGTATGATGGACAGCTTCTCACCACTCCCACCTTCTTTTAAATTACCACTGAATAAATGTCCATTTGAGAATATCCTCCAGATTCCAATCTGTGTCTATATGTATAGACACACATAGATTGTTTGCACTTGCATTACACATTGAACAGAATGGTACATTTAATTTATCCATATTTCATTCATTTTAATCCATCAAGCCTGAACAAACCTTCAGCAATCAATTAAAAACATCTCTTGAAAAGGAACACACAATTTTCTTATCACTGAAAAGATGAAGACCTGTAAACATTACTCGTCACCTATCAAATTATCTCCCCTCTTATTAAGCTACAGAAAGAGTGAGGCTATGTGACTGACCAGCTTCATATTTATAACTTTTAACACATGGCAGCAAATTGTAGAATTTAAGGTATACAAAGTTGTGTTGTTGGTTTGTTAAAAATGTCAACTATTTATCGAATTTATGTACCTATAATACCATGATTAAAATAATTTTTCATCAAATAGACACAAGATGTAAATATGTGAAAAGAATTGCAAGAATATTTCAATTGTTTTTCACATACTCAATCAGTACACAAGAAATGATTATATTTTATTTACCAGACCAATGGTGATACAGTGATAGCACATAATTTATATTCAATGATTTTACACTTACAAACTGTTCCCTAAAGAAATGATTAAACTTCATGATTCTAAATTTTATTTTATAATTATGAAGATTAACAGTGAGGAATGGAACAACAATTTGATAAAAACATTATCATTTATACACAAAAAAAAAAATCTTTAAAAGATTCATCATATTTTAATAAATTTTGTTTAGCCTACCCTCCCTGCACTACATGAACATGAACATCTAAATACTTCCTAAATAATTTTGTTTAGCTTACTCTCTCTTCACTACATGCACATCTAAATACTTCCTTAGAAATTTTGTTTAGCCTACTCTCCCTACACTACATATAAACATCTAAATACTTCCTTAGAAATTTTGTTTAGCCTACTCTCCCTACACTACATATAATAAACATCTAAATACTTCCTAAGTAATTCTGTTTAGCCTACTTTCTCTACACTACATGAACATCTAAATACTTACTTGGTAATTTTGTTTAGCCTACTCTCCCTACACTACATGAACATCTAAATACTTCCCAAGTTATTCTGTTTAGCCTACCCTCTCTACACTACATGAACATCTAAATACTTCCTTGGTATTTTTTTGTTTAGCCCACTCTCCCTAAATTACATGAACATCTAAATACTTCCTTGGTAATTTTGTTTAGCCTACTCTCCCTACACTACATGAACATCTAAATACTTCCTTAGTAATTTTGTTTAGCCTACTCTACCTACACTAAATGAACATCTAAATACTTCCCTAGTAATTTTGTTTAGCCTACTCTACCTACACTAAATGAACATCTAAATACTTCCTTAGTAATTTTGTTTAGCCTACTCTACCAACACTACATGTACATCTAAATACTTCCGTTAGTAATTTTGTTTAGCCTACTATACCTACACTAAATGAACATCTAAATACTTCCCTAGTAATTTTGTTTAGCCTACTCTACCAACACTACATGTACATCTAAATACTTCCTTAGTAATTTTGTTTAGCCTATTATACCTACACTAAATGAACATCCAAATACTTCCCTAGTAATTTCGTTTAGCCTACTCTACCTACACTAAATGAACATCTAAATACTTCCTTAGTAATTTTGTTTAGCCTACTCTACCAACACTACATGTACATCTAAATACTTCCTTAGTAATTTTGTTTAGCCTACTCTACCTACACAAAATGAACATCTAAATACTTCCTTAGTAATTTTGTTTAGCCTACTCTACCTACACTAAATGAACATCTAAATACTTCCTTAGTAATTTTGTTTAGCCTACCCCCTCTACACTACATGAACATCTAAATACTTCCTTAGTAATTTTGTTTAGCCTACTCTACCTACACTACATGAACATCTAAATACTTCCTTAGTAATTTTGTTTAGCCTACTCTACCTACACTACATGAACATCTAAATACTTCCTTAGTAATTTTGTTTAGCCTACTCTACCTACACTAAATGAACATCTAAATACTTCCTTAGTAATTTTGTTTAGCCTACCCCCTCTACACTACATGAACATCTAAATACTTCCTTAGTAATTTTGTTTAGCCTACTCTACCTACACTACATGAACATCTAAATACTTCCTTAGTAATTTTGTTTAGCCTACTCTACCTACACTAAATGAACATCTAAATACTTCCTTAGTAATTTTGTTTAGCCTACTCTACCTACACTAAATGAACATCTAAATACTTCCTTAGTAATTTTGTTTAGCCTACCCCCTCTACACTACATGAACATCTAAATACTTCCTTAGTAATTTTGTTTGGTCTACACTCTCTTCACTAAAGAGCACCATTAGTAATTCTTTATTATTTGGATTCAAGCTGCAGCTACTGTGATTGGTTAAGCCATTTTTGTTGAAACCTAAACAACTGTTTATTGGGTAAATGAGATATCTAGTCAGGTGAACTGAACACACATTTCTAAAAGATGTTGTATGACTTGAGTGTAAATATACAAATAATCAGTATAAAAATACAAAATTAAAAACATGTATAAAACATTATGTGATAATAGAATGTTGATTGTATAAACATGTACTAAATGGTCAGATTCTTTGTGATATATCTTTATATTAAAGGTGATCATAGACAAAGAAATTTATTAAAAATTGTTTTGTTGCTTCGTCTATTAGTATTTTTTAGAAAAATCATTTGGTGAAATGATGTAGAGATCTTTCTATCAATGTTGCAAAATTTAACTTAAAACAAAAACAAAATAAAGTAGTTAATGGGTAGACTATACAAGGCTTGAAATATTTGTTTTTGAAATAAAAATGAATTAAAAAATCGAAAGAAATTTTGGCCTACCTTTTTACTTTGATGTAAAAGGACATGATATATCTAACTAGACCGGTTCTATATTGGTTGTTTATTAAGCATGATCAACTACATGAATAACCCTGGTCATCTCTTAAATAAGACTTTATTGTCGAATCTTGAGTTTTCACAGACTATTCTAATACATGTAGCCTCAGGCTACTAGGAATCCTATCAAATTACAAAGACATTTGTTTTACACACATCTCAAAGAATCTGTGCCTTTAGTAATTGAAAAATGATTTTTTAAGAAAAACATTTACGTATTTTTCAGGTAAATCTACTGTAAAGAAAACACAAATTAAATTAGTTGCCAGTCAACGTAAATCATTGACACTAGAACTGATAAAACTTGTTACAGAACCTATCATTGGTTAGTTTGTATATTCTAACTTTTAACTTTTCAACTCAAGCTCCCAAATCGTTAATGGTCTTAAAAATAGAATGCTTATTCAGAATTTAAGAACCGAAATCCTACAGGATTTTACCTGCAGTAACTTGATAACACTGTTTTAAACTCTTTAAATTAGAGAGATAAAAACAAGGTCTTATTCAAAAAGTGCACTAAAACTTCACTATAGCACTTTTGGTAGGGATCCACTAATTGTATCCATCTAGTCACCTCATTATACTGAAAGGTTTCACTATAGCACTGTTGATAAGGATCCACTAATTGTATCCATGTATCTTGTCACCTCATTATACTGAAAGGTTTCACTATAACGCTGTTGATAGGGATCCACTAATTGTATCCATGTATCTAGTCACCTCATATACTGAAACATTTCACTATAACGCTGTTGATAGGGATCCACTAATTGTATCCATGTATCTAGTCACCTCATTATACTGAAACGTCTCACTATAACACTATTGGTAGGGGTCCATAAATTGTATCCATGTATCCTAGTCCCCTATATATTATACTGAAAGGTTTCACTATAACCCAGTCGTTGGGGTTCATTAATTGCACCAATGTATCTTGTCCCCTATGTATTGGGAGCAATATTAAAACCTGCCTTGTAGCAAACCATCTTGTGGGGTTCCATTGTATGTTTATATGTCATTGTGTAGCACTAAGGCACTCTCATATTATCAGAGCTTTTTTCTGTTTGAATGATATTCTTCTCAGTTTCTACATAATATTTCCAAATACATCTTTCTTCTAGCCATATAATAATGCAAGAATATGTATTTAAACTATAGTTTGTATATGATATTTTCAGGTTTAGATTATATAACAGAATTTCACAAACAAGATCCTAAAGCTATCATGACATGTGTTTGTAATCTATGTGAATCAAAATGTGATGAACATACAGTTGTATCACATTTACTGGGTACCAGACATCGTCTTAATTATATGGTAAGATATATCTACTCATCAGAGAGTAATGTGCTAGCTTGTTAACCAGGAGGTCTTGGGTTTGATCCAATGTTGACAGTTCCTTAGGATTTTCTGATGTGGTTATTCTTATCAGTGGTACAGGACAAAGGGTCTGGAAAGGAAGAGTATTTAGTTGTTCAAATGGCACTTAAAAAACCAAGGTCTTATGTACATCTTGTGTTTTAAAAGAATAAGTGGAAATCAACGCTTGAACACACAGTCCATTATATCTCAGCATCGGATTTATCTGTGGCTGTTATTAAACAAAACAACACATAAATCCAGTGAAATCAACAATTTTATTTTTCACTCCTATCATAGAGGCAAATCCATTTTAGATTAAATTTTGGTGTATGTGTCAAGTCATTTTGAAATTAGCTTGCACTAAAACAAGATTCCTTTCCCTATTGTGGTGGCTGTGCACAATCGTAACTAGAAAATTTGTCTAGTTGTTCTGGTCAGAAACAAGACCAATAATCATTGCATAAAATAGTTGTGCACATAGAATAAACACTGCTGATCGGCTTAATTTACATACCATGCCATAGAAATTTACTTCCATTTCCACAATGGTAACTTGAGCACACATAAATCCTAGTTTATAGTATCAAGATCACTTTACATTGGGAACAGCAGTGGCTCAGTGAGGAAGACGTTGGCTCGCTAACCTGGAGATCCTGTGTTTGTTCCCAGTGTTTTAGCCGTAAAAAGTTCATCAGGATTTTCTGGTGTGGTTCCCCCTTGTTAGTGGTGCAGGATAGAGGGTTTGGCAATGGACGAAAAAAAAGGTACCGTGTACACATTGGGGTGCACATAAAAGATCCCCTCCTCACAGTTGAAATGTGATATAAGTAGGCTGTAGCGCAGCTGCCTGGGAAAAATTTACCTCACAGCATATAAGCACACAACATGTATATTGCATATGCCTGTCGTCATTAGCCCAGTCGCAGCAGGACAGTAGGATGTTAAACCCAATTTCTTTTCACATTAAACCCCATTTCATTTCAATTTCACTTTACATTGTACAGAAAGAACATCACACTGATTATTTTAACCATTCTAAGAAGTTTGGTGGAAAGAAGAATCAACAGACATTTGTAGAAACTTTAACACAAGATATAGAGAAGGCAGATGGTAAAGGGGTACCAGTGGTTAAAATCATTGTAGAAGAAGAAGTAGAGGAAGAATTAGAATTTCAAGCATTATTAAAGGGTCGTGCCATTCTACCCACACCATTAAAACGATCAATTAATCCTACAGAGACTGATCCAGGTTTGAATAAGTTTATTAAAGATATAAATAAATTGTATTGATTCATAAAATAATTTATGGTTAGCATTTAGCATACCAAAATCTTTAAGTGGCATTTAGAGCTTAAGAAACAGATTAACAGAACACAATATATATGGGAAACTATGACTGCTTTTATTATATAAGCACAATGTTTAGACAAGTATCCTCTTATCTTTATCAAGTACAATCTTAACGGTAAGAGAATACTTGTCAAAACGTTGTGGTTATACTTATAAAACCAGTGATTGTTTTTACTATGTATAGCAGTCGTACTGTAGCATACTGAGGTGTTACTTACCACAGTAAGTAAGTAATTTGATTTTATTCAGGGTTATAATTAATCGATATATGGAATCATTTTGAATATACTGATGTACTTGAATGTACAAATAACAAGAAAATAAGAAAATCCACAGTTTTTTAGGGTAATAAGTATCTGATTCTGGAAAGGTCATTTAATTGGTCTTGGGGCATAAAGTTTTGATATTGTAGGCTAGGTCTTAGTTCTGGGTTTGGTTGACGTCTAACCTTGTGAACTTTCTTTGGGTTATCTTGATTCTACCCACTTAAAAAGAATCCTGCTCTCAAACATACTAGTGATATAAACATTGTTCATGTTATAGTTAATCTGAGAATCATTGTTTAATGTGTTTTATATAATTCAATGTGTGTTTTGTTTCAGGAAGTAAAAAAGGCAGATACAGTAATTATAAAGGTAGTTACATATACTCATATTATCAATATTCAATGATGAAAACTGTAAACAATAAAACTTGCCCAATATGTTTATATATCAATATATATACTGGGTAATTTATCGTTGACCACTTCTTGTCATGGGTGTATGTATAAAACAAAGCCTTTCCATATTTGTGTCTTTAAAACTTCATTTGATACCTACCCTGTCTTAATACACCTTTGTCTTTTTCGTATTACCTTTAGTTTATTATAGGTCTATATGAAGAGCATAATTAACTTTGAGCTCGTTTTGTGGAATCTAGCTCATTACAAATAGACATTTATTATTATTAAGTGTTAGATTGTTGTTACATTTAAATTCTAATACAACATATGTGGAAATATTTTATGTGCTTTAATTTGTAATTACAGATGAAACTCAAGATATGTATGATGAAGATGATAGGTAATCAGATTATTGTTAGATATGAGTTTAAATTGTTTTACACCATGTTACAGATTGTAATGACTACATAACATGCACTGTTTACTTTTCCGAGTTTTAGTGAGTAGTTAATCAGTTTGTTAATTACTCAACATCGCTCAAGAAAGTAAACAGTTGTAAACCCAACACTCTTTATCCAATCTAGACGGACCATTTTAAACAGTAGGAACCCAATATTTTTCGATGATTTTCAGTGAACAATGGTTTGAAACTAAACATTAAATACACAGACTCCTGCTAAAACAACTACATGACACCTGAGTTCTAGTTATGTATGTTACTATATAGTCAGTTAGTTAATCCTCTTGCTTGAAATTCCTATCTCATATTTATATTTGAAAAGAAAATTATAATGCTATTTAAGACAGTAATTTAGACAATTAAAAACGAAAGTAAAATAGTTTAGATACCAACTTTGCTGCGATGATTTTGCATAGAAATGAATTATCGTTCAGAGGTCGACAGGTAATTCAGGCCTCGAAATGTTTAAAAAAAGCTTTTCTTCATACCTGTTGCTTCAGTAAATAACCCGTCACTCTCAATTATCAAACTCAAAGACTAATCACATCACACATATCCATACATGTAGGTACACACGCACGTGGTTAGGTCTTTGAGGTACATTGCTCTATATAAATATCGTAATATGAAACCTTTTTATTTCTTCGACATCGGATTGCCTAAAAGTTCTTCAAAGTCGGCGAATCTGCTTTGGCTCAACGACTCGAAGATTCGTACAATTCTATCATCCGTATCCAAGTGAATTCCGCAAAGTATCATGGTACCACACTTCCGTACTAAATCGAATACTTCACCGTTGTTGTAGAATTCAGATTTTAAAATATCCGTAATAAATTGAATATCAAAACACAAATCACACCTGTGCATGGCACCGTATTTACATCTACCGCGTGCGAAGGACAGATAATGCCACCTGGAATTCCCTTCTCACATATCCAGACTATATTTACGCTACAAATTATATTTATATATGAAATATTTTTCCGACCTGATTTTTTGATTTTGTCAAATTGTCTTATAAATTATTCATAGCTTTATTTATGGAAATTGTTTAAAACATTTTAAATGATTAAATACACCAAGCAACAGGCCTTGTGCATTTCCATTCCAACCACTACTATATTTACTGTGGAGTCGTTACGGTAGAATTATTTCAGGTGACTTGGGGGTGCGTTTTAATTTATTTAGATATAATACTCCATAATGCTATAAACTAGTGTCAAGCAGATGGTGTGAAATTCATTGATATAAAATTGTCTACTTCCAAACTGTGTGAGTAACTGTAGCCTACCACAGAGCGAAATGTAAACAGTGCAAATGGCAGCTTTTCGCGGTATTTCCGTGCTTAATTCTTGCATTTAGAAACAAATAATTAAATGTACGTGACGTGGACGTGAGTATTGTGGTCAATTTACTGAACATCAAGTAAAATTTTGTCCACCTGTCTCAAGTGACAGGTAGTTTTATTTGCTACCTGTCAGACGAAAAAATCGCCTGTCGGCGACAAGTAGACATGCGAACATTTCGAGCCATGGGTAATTGTATAGTGACATACAAAGAATCAGCCTTGTTTAATAAAATTTTATTGATAATAGATCAATAAGAGAAGTGTTATTTACAAGGAGGAATATTTTGTAGATATGATGGGAATAGAGAAACTATAGAACAGGATCAACAACAATATACAGGTTATCAAGATCATTATGATGAATATTCAGGTAAAACAGAACGATTGATTTTTCTCATTTAGGGTTGTCTGTACTGTATTCATGTGTTAAATTGTTTCAATGGCATTTAGTAATTGAACTATAATATATAGGTCACAATTCTATAGAATACAGTTACTGAGCTTCTCTATTCTTTATCCAGTACCAGTAATAAACAGTATTACATAGAATTGTGACCTGTGGATGTATTGTTGGAACCACGGTAAGTCTGTTTTGACTGTTCTATGATACATAATATAACTGTGTATCTCAGTGATTTTATAAGTGAATATTGAATAACATTATAACACTGACACCGTGTGATCAAACCGTCTCAGACTTTATATATACACACTCTACTGTGTACGTACACCTCAGTTCTTTTGATCCAAGCCTACAAACTACTAGATCCAGGTCAGGATTTGTACCTAGTACATTCTAGTTCGAGAGTCAATTGCCCTTACTGGTCAACTACCACAGGCCCCTAACACATACTAAAATTTGTTCAATGAATTTGCTTTGAACTACTAAACCTTATATGAAGGATACATCATTTCAATATGTTATAACCAAATGAATATTTAAATAATTGTGATTTACTTTTGTAGATAATCCTTATTTATATGGTGATGATGAGCAGGATATCGACATTGGGCAACAGAACATGAACACATATCCACCAACTGGCAAAGATGACACATATCCACCAGCTGGCAAAGATTTGTTTCCACAATCTGGTAGATCTTATCCTCAGCATGAAAAATTATCACACTCAGATAGTCGTCCACCTTCCATCCTTGGAAATCAACCCTTCATTCATGATGATCAACGATCCAGCCGTGGTAATAAACCATCGCTCCTTGGTAATCAGCCATCCCTCCTTGGTAATCAACCACCGCTACTTGGTAATCAGCCATCCCTCCTTGGTAATCAACCATCCCTTCTTGGTAATAAACCAGCCCTCTTTGGTAATCAATCATCCATCACCAGTCATCAGTCATCCCCTGGCAGTCATCAAGCAGCACTCAGTAGTCATCAACCTCTACTTACAAGTCAACAACGTTCACTCAGTGGTCATCAGTCCCCGCTCATCAGTCAACAATCACCTCTCTTAAGTCAACAGCAGCCTCCCTATGGAAGTCATCAGTCACCCCTATCCCTCATGAGTCAGCCTAGTATTTCTATAGAAGAACAAGAAGCTATAAAAGCTCAGGAAGAAAAATTAGTAGAAGAAAAAATAGAGAAAGAAGTACAAGCTCGATTACAGAAGATTTTAAGTATGAAAAAACCTGAAGATTCTGGAGAGTACAGAAAGACAAAGGTAAAATCTTTATTTTACATTAAAAGAGCAATGCCATATTTTAATGAAACAAATAGGTTAATTCGGTGAGCAGTATTCTTGAATCTTGGGAAAGTTAGTGACAGGCTGTGTGTGGATGCAAACTTTACATGTTGGTGTTTGATTAGTAATGATATAATGAATTTATAGAGCGCCTGCATTCCAGTAAAGATTACTGCTCCACGGCACTATTGCATCTTGTAAAAATGGTAGAAGCACAATAAAATCAATATGAATTATAAATATAATAACGGAAAATTTTTAGAATTAAAAAGTTCATTTATTAAAAGTCGTCACAATCAATACATAAAACAAGTTCAGTTTTTAAAAGCCATTACATTTTGTCTTTTCAGAAACAAGCAGCAGGAATGAGTAGTATGAGTGTGTTAATGCAATCCTTAGTAAGTTTCGAATTCATTTTATTGCTTGGAGATCATAACAGCTGGCTCACTAGCAGGAGTGCCCAAGTTTTATCTTGGGTGTTAATCAAAACAGTTCCTCAGATAATTATTTCATGGGTTGTTACTCTTGATCAATTTATAGTGTCTTGTAAATGCTCCCCTTTACCTACAAAATGAATATGCAACAACATTGATGGTCTGCTTGGATGTATATTTATTTTCCTGCCAACCTATTAAACTAATGCTTAATGTCGATCATACCGCTGAATTGTACCCAACACTAAATACTCTAAAAAATTTTAACAATAGAAAACCGTCATGCCTACAATTTATGTAACTTTATCTCCAAAATTTTATATAAGCAATGTCCTGATTATCTGTTCGATCGTTTGTCTTTCTTTGAAACTCCGTACACCAACATTAATAATAAACTAAATACTCTGCGACCAAAACTTAATGTTTTTAAAAACAGATCCATTTTAAAGGCTCAAACATATGGAATGCTCTACCAGCTTCTATAAGACTGACCATTAACTTCAATTGTTTCAAGAAACAACTTTTTAAATTCTCTTACTGTCAAAGAATAATACTGGTACCCTCTATGTCCATATAAATATATAGGTAATTTTCCATTGCTTTGCATTAATCGTACATTTTGTAAGTTGTGGGTCTCTTTTTTGGTGCTGTCATCTTTTGTATTATAATTTTATCCTGCTTCTGCAGCCTAATCTTTTAAATTTATTATTATAAATAAATGTTTTATTTACAGTCTGATTCACTGATATCTAATGAAGATGAGGCAGAAATGGCTCTACAAGTATCTAATGCATTAACTCAAGCCTTATTACATTATAGAATGAAAACTCTCTCTCCAGAGGTAAATTCCTTTAGCTTTTTTTTTAATTCTAAACAAGTTCTGTAAAGTCACTTTTATTCCACACCCAAAATTTCATCTGCATGTATATTGTTGGCACCCCAACTCATTGTTCTGTCTGCTCACATTTCTTCTGAACACTCAAAGAGGGCAGAGTTTTTGATATAATTATTTCAAGTTTTTGCTACGTATGTATGGCTATTTATAAGGCATACATACCACTGGCTGAACACTACTTCATGGACCGAAGATAAGTTATTTACTGTCAGTGCACTTATATAAAAAATCATTTTGACAAAAACATAAAAAGCCATGAAATGTGATAAAAACATTGTAAAAATATCATAAAATTTGATAAAAACATCATAAATTAATCATAAAATTTGATTGAAAAATATAAAATTCCCACTAGAAGCTTTCTTAAAAATATAAATTTTTGACAAAAATCTGTGAGAGGACTAACCCTATCAATAGTCAGCGCTCCTTGAAATTCTGTTCTGAAATTGGGGGGTTGGATGGCCGAATGGTTAGCACGTGCGCGCTGTATCATAAGGTCTGTCATTGAATCAACTGGCGTGGTTTCGATTCCCCTTTTGTACATGACAAGGAATAGGGTCGCCTCTCTCTCTCTCAGTTCCGAAGTTTACTGCCCTTTTAGGAAAACCTTGTGATAGAGGCTACAGTTTTAAACAGGTTTATTCCTAAATTGATATAAAGCATTTCAGCAATGAGATAATGACCAATATTTCCCATTTCTCTGTCCATCTGTTGCAAACTGGCATGACAACCACTTGTATAAAAGTTGGATTGTTTGGCTAATCATAAAGAGGAACCCAATCAAAATTCAGACTTTGACAATCCATTTTGTCAGAATTGTTTGACCCATCACAGTATCAGAATTCCTGTGACTTGTATGCATAGTAATAGACCAAGATCCCCCAAACCTGAAGTCAACCATCAATATGTTAATGATGGGTATAAATTGGGTTGTCTGGTGTATATTATTATAAGATATATATCCTGGTTGTAAACACACAGATAACTTTGGCCATGTGATTTCATTTCCCCATAACTCAGCAGTAGGACACACATCATATTTCATTTCATTCATACCTCCCCCGATTCCCTAAAGAGACAATGTCCATTTCTGCTAAATCTTTCATGTTACAAGAGTCTGCCCAATTTTATCGTGGATGGAATTTACAAACAGCCAGTGGTAATATTCAGCTGACAAAAAATGTACAATTATTTCTTTGATTGCTTTACAGATGTTAAAACAGGTTATTCCAAATGCTACAGAACTCCAGTTGTCTGGAATTGATAACCAAGGTAACTTTCCTCCTAGACCAGTTCCACTACCATCATCCAGATCTCATATATCTGGTGGAAGTGGTGACAGATCTTCACATTGGAACCAAGATACATCAATATATGACCAGTCTCCATTACAGAATCAACCTGTTTCATGGAACCAACAACAGCATCTTCAACAATGGAATCAAGTAACAGAATCCAGTCCTTCTAACAAAAACGGAAGTCATTCTAAATCTGATGTTGTTAGTCAGGATAGTCCTAATGATTGGTCCTATAATAACATAAGCATGGATGCCAGGATTGAAAGTTTTCAGAATAATTTGTTAAAATGGAATGGTGGTACTCAATCCGAGGCCGTGCCAGCTCCACCTCCACCTACTTCAAATACCCCACTTTATACTTCAAATAATTATCTGACATCATATCCAGCTAATACTATTTTCTATCAAGGTATTCCTGAGGAGTATGCTAACTTCCTAGGTAATAGCAATACTTCATGGCCTACCAACCCCCCTCTTCCAACACATGATGCACCGAAACCACCTCTACCACCTAATTAAAAATGAAATGATTGATACCAACTTTAAGTTAAGGCTCATCAGTGATTTATTTTGCATTGATAAGACAGGAGGGTCATAAATATGTAGATAGTGGGTATTTTCATTTAACAGTATCGTGAAAATGATTTCATTGGCATTATGCTGTTGTAATGTTTAGTTGTGTTCGTGAAAGGTTCAGCTCGTGGAATATTTGACATTCTTGTTTTCTTGCTGCTGGTTGTTTTTTACCCATGAAAATATATTGAAATTAACGATGAATTGATATGGAGATAAGGATATATGCTTGTTTTTATGATGTTTTATATTTACCATAAAGAATGTGTAAATACTGACCACGCCTTTTCCTTAGAGGAAAGTGAGAGATATATTTCATACCAGAAATCTGTAGAATTACTGGACTTCTTTGTTGTGTTTTCTTTGTGATCGTAATTACGCCCATCTGTTGTTCAGTCTTCATTGTTTGTATCATCTTTAAAGTGGTATCAAAATTATTTTAGTGCTAACAACATAAAGTGCATAAAGTAAAGTGCTAAATGTATCTGAAGAGTTTGTTGTAGAATTGTATTGTTCATTGTAAAATGTTTTAATGGGATTAATATTTTGTGTACAATCTATAATTGAATTCATCACTTATCATTTTGTACTGTCAATTTAAGACAAACTGTATGTCAGATATTTGACATGTAACTTACATTTGTGTATTATAAATTTATCAAGAAATAAATTATAATGAAAGTTTTAAGACGTAACTGTAAATACCTCCCCCATCCATATAGAGAAGGGAATAAATGAAGCAGTGATATACCCTGATAGAAATAGACCAGCTGATGAGCTAGTTTTAATAAATTAAATCGAGAATGTTGTTCTATACTGCATTCACAATAGGTGGTTAGTTATAATCGCACCAAATTTTAAAATATTCTATCAAGAATTCTATCCTCCTATGGCCGTCACATAAATTCCAAATGTACAATCAGAATTTCAATTGGGTTACTCATTGGGTAAAATGCCATCAACATTCAATGAGGTTCTTTCTTATGAACATGCTTATAATTATATAATGAACACAATATTGCTGTTATTTCTTCCAAAGGTAAATGTGGGATAACTTAATTCTAAATGCCAAGGGGTTCTTTTATGTGTATTTATATGACCTTGGTTTTTTTGTCCATCTAAATGACTAGACACCTTTCCTTGACAAGGGGGAAAATCTTGATGAATTTTCTCCTGGTTTGTGAGTCATCACCTTACTGAGACGCCTGTTACAGATTGTCTAAAATTGCACACTGATGTTTTAAAATGAGAAGGGGGTGGTTGGATGGCCGAATGATGTGTGTGTGTGCTGCATCATAAGGTCTGTCATTGAGTCAACTGGCGTATTTTCGATTCCCCAGTTGTACGTGACAAAGAGTAGGGTGGAATGTCCACTCTAGTGGGTTTTCTCCAGGACCTCCCACAACTAAAGACCCCTACGCACAAGCGAATAATTGAAATAAAATTGAACCATATGTTAGTCCCAAAATGACCTACTTTGTGTTGAGTGGATGTTAAACACCATTTCTCTCTCTCAAAATGTATTCTGTTATTCCCAGTTACAATGTAACAAGCCAACTAAGGCTGATGTCCCCTGCCAAATTCCCAAAATAAATAGATGACACATTGACTAATTGCACATTTATCTTTTTGAAAAAGGATTGAGCTGATTAACTACACAGTCTAAACAGAAAATGTTGACGATCGAAATCAGTCAAGGTTTTGAAGTACCTGGCAGTGGAACTATACACTAAGTTTCATCACTCTCCATAAGTTAGAATCAAAATTATCCTGTCCCAAAGCATCGACCAATGATATTGCTTACCTTGGCTTTAGCAAAAAATGTTAATCATTTAACTCAGTCAAGTCATTCACCTAATGAAGATCTACAGCAAGTTTAAACATTCTACCTCAATTAAAAGCAGAGTTTTTATGTCCCAAAGTATTAATTAAATTGTTTATCTCTGCTTAGTCTTAGGGAAAATGTGCATCACCTAATAGACACCTACACTAAGTTTGAACATTCTACCTCATTTAGAAGGGGAGTTAATGTTCCAAAATCTTTACCAATCAGATTGAAGTCTTTACTTAGCCTAAGCAGAAAATGTCCATCATCGAACTTGTCAAGGTATTAATGGAATGAAACTATACACAAAGTTATCGTGTCCCAGGCAGCATCAACCAATCAAATTTCTTATCTCTGCTTAGCCCAAGCAGAAAATGCTCATCTTCGAACATACAGACAGACCCATTTTAATAGTCCCCTACCTTTCTTCGATAGGTGGGGGACAATTATACCAAACAAAGTCAAATTATGAATACCGGGTATATTTATTTACAATATTGATTTACAATGTCATTTGATGTATAATAATAGCACTAGAAAATAGTTCAAGCAATAATGTGAATCTTTAAATTGGTTCAGGAAGAATATTCATTTATACTTCTCACAACACCATCGAATTTGTATGATTTCCTCATTGATTCACAGATTTAGTTGTCTTTTATAGGAGTTCATTTATTTTCTATTGATAACTTGTACAAGTTTTAACTACTAGTAAATACCACAGTCTCTTCTTCCATACAAAAATAAAATCTTTTTTCATTAAATGAATTTTTTTTTTAAACAATGTTTTTTTCATATTTGAATGGGATTGGAGGATAGATGAATGTTTTGATTTGTATACATGATAATGAGATGATTAATGATGTAATAAATAATGAGTAGGTTATTTTAATTCTATGTTACTGTTCATCGTTGTAATAATTTCTTTGTAACAATTTCATAAACCATTTTTCTTCTAAAATAAGGCATATCGTCCTGTAAAAAGAAAATTGATGCGAAAAATTTAATTTAATTTTTTTTATAGTTTAATATTCAAGCTTAGCGCAGTGATTAAGGTGCTGGCTCACTAACCAGTAGGTTTGGAAAATGATCGTCAACCTCAAGATTTTCCATCGTGGTTTTCTCTTGTCAGTGGTGCAGACAGAGAGCCTGGCAAGGAACAGTGTTGAGTCGTTTGGATGAGATACAAAAACCAAGGTCCTGTGTACGTACACGTGGATGTAAAAATCTATTGGAATTTAAAATGAAATATAGACTGTAGCACTGCTGCCCGTGCAAAATTTCACTCCTAGAGCATGGCATTTCCATTAGCCCAAATGGTGGAAAACAGTAGAACATTAAGCCTTATTTTATTTCTAATATCCAATTTTGCTCATGAATTGATATATATATATATTTTTGGCACACAAAAGTTGAATTGATTTCATGCATATGAAACTAGAGAACAAAGTCTCATACAGAGAGTGCTGTTTCCCTGCCAACCCAGTCAACATAAAATCCTAACAGTATTTAGACCACATCCTATAACTCTGGAATGATATGTTCTTTCTTTTTACCTGAGTAAATGTTATTTTTGCACCACGAGTTACGTATTCAGCAAATACACAGGAGAACATACCACAATCACTACCATTCATTTGTTGAGGTATATCCTGAAATAATGAGAATATAATTTTACACAAGTCACTTAGTATAAATACTGCCTTCCAATACTAGACACAGAAATTCAGTTTAATATACATACAACACTGACACAGAAATTCAGTTTAATATACATACAACCCTAACCAGTTAACTTTGGGAGAAAAATATGGTACAATTTTATTTCAATAATTCTCTTGTGTACAGGGGTCTTTAGAAGAGGCAAGAAACCAGAGAAATCATACAAGGTTAGTTAAGTGATCCTACTCATTGTCACCTACATGCATGGGATCCAACGACGTGCATAGATTAACAGGACATATGATCTATTGCAGGCATGATACTCAATGATAGCTGCTTAATTATTAAATCCATCCTAAGGGAGGTTTCACAAGACTACTTCTACTTCTACAATACACTATCAATTGAATTAACGCATCTCCGAAGTCAATGAGTAGGATGTATAAACATGGCATCAACCAATTAGATTTCATCATTTTCTTCTGAACTTTACTATTGTCAAATTTGAAGTCAATGGTTTTTTTTTAATTAAAATATAATTTTTCTTTAGAATAAAAAATGTTGGAACATTCTGTCAGATGAATATCAACTTTCTGCAAAAACTACGATTTTCTATGACCTGGGAGAAGGTTTCACAAGCTCCATAAAACGGAGAAAGATGCAAAGCCACTTTGGTGTTCGTTATTTACATGCAACTCAGATGAAGTCAAAGATACACAGAAAGAAATGTGGTTCAACGTCCACACAACGCAAACTAGCTCAATTCAAGATTAACATATTGTTCAATTTCATTTCAATAATGTGGATTGGGGAATTTAGTATTGTGAGGAAACCAGAGATAACCAACCAGGTTGTTCAGAGGACCCTATTCACGTACAAGCTGGGAATTGAAACCAGGCCACTTGACTCAATGACAGACCTTGTGATCTAAATGTGATATTATGTGTCTCTAAATGTATATATTGTACATGAAAGTTATATTAACTATAATTACAAGTTATTTCTACATACTTTGACAGCTACTGTACTCCAACCCGTTAAATCAAATTTTTGTTTTTTCTTATCTAAACACTCATCTATCAAATATTGTCTGAAAATAAAACACAGATAGAAAGTTATATAATATAGTATTGATGGATAATGTACGCATATCTAGGTTTAATTAATCTTTCCAAGAACATCTCATATCACTTCTCATTCATTAAAGAATTTTTGTTGTGATTTATTGTTACATCCTCCTATTTATAATGCATGTCTTTATTACACCTTCATATTCACAAAGAAATGAAAGTAAAACAAGAGAACATAGTGAAATGACTAGAAACTGCAAACAGTCCTAATATTAGCCTGTAAATAAATACAAGGGATGGCTGAAAAGTTCTAAGTCTGAAAAACATAGATCAATTAGGTTGAAACAAAGTTTTGCCATCAACAAGTACTATCACTGAATGAATCATACATATATGAACTACAACTGTCATTTTTCTATCTGTAATAATTTTATAAGGTGAAAACTCCATATATAAAACGGGTTATGAGACTCCAAGGGTACATTTGGTGGCCATTTTGAATTTATGTAAATAATGCCCTTTCCCCGCCCCGAAAAACAGAAAACTTTGGACATGTTTTAGAAGATGATCACACTAACACAACGATACCAAGAAACTTTCTGTTACAATTTGTTCTAGGTTTCCTTAAATTTAACACAGATTCACAGGACTTAGTGGTTCAAACACGCAAAAGTAAAATAATAATTATTAAAATATAATTAGAACACTCACTTTAATGCATTTAAACATGTATCGTTATTGCCACCCATAGAATCATAATATCTGATAGATTTTTTTATAAAATCTATTATCTACAATATAAAATATTATAATATAACTATTGAATACCATATTGATATATATATATATATATATATATATTTATGACTGTTTAGGGTTGGCAGCTACACTAGAGCTACTAAGAAATTTGGGGTGTAAGGGCAGCTTGAGCTGGGGAGTAACATAGGCCAATTGTTGACTATAACTATTATCTCTTGACTTTGTGGTCTTTCACTGAACATTCAATACTTAGTGGTTATAAACAAATTTTACGGTCTAGCTGGAGCTGTGATTTCTTTTCCAATCTGTCACATAATTATACATACTAGCATTTGATGACACAACAATAATTTATAAACTAGACTTTAATTCAGATAATTTGAAACTAGGAAACAGAAAGGGCATTTGCAAAACCCTTGCAATTAGAATCTGATTTACAGGGTATTCATCTCTACAAATGTCTTTAATCATATGAATGACATCTCATCAAATGGCAAGTTAGTTTAAACAATATTTTTATTTCGAGTACAACATGAGTATTTACAATATTGTTATAATGGATTTGAAAACAAGCCAAAGCTTATATAAATTCATCTCCATGAGATGGCATGTTAACTTGGTTTGAAACTTTCAACTCAAAATAAATCTTTTACACAGAATTAATATGTTTAATTCACCGATAATATATCTTTCATTTGCTGTGGAAGGAAACAAGAGTACCCAGAGAAAAACCCGAAAGGTTGGAAAGACGACCCTACTCATTGTCGCATACAAGCTTTGGATTAAAACAATGACAGACCTTATGATCTAAAGCCCCCTCCCCAGTCAACGGATTGTCAAAGTTGTAAATACTTACTGCTAGACACCAATGTACACCTAAATGTACAGGTACTAATATATAATCAACATTTAATACATCTACTCTTTTAGTCCAACGTCTAACTACTGAATGACCAGAACCAGCCAATTTAGGATAAAAGAATGTATTAAACGCATGAACTCTAGCCATATTGTCTTCATCACCTCTTTCCATTAACATATTCATATAAAAGTTGATCACCTGGTAAAACAAGAAAAACTAATTTAATTGTATACATGTTTGATAATGTAACATTTATAATTATAATCATGACATAACATGACATGATACAACTATTATCATTAGTAAGATTTTAACTTAGTTTTAAGTTTACCTGGGTTATGTTGTACTCATAAGCAAGGAGGAGAATTATGCCAACTGTCAAGGGATCTTTTACATACACTACAAATTTCTACACATGGCCTCTTTTTTGGGGGTTACATCTCAGAAGGTTACACTTGGCTACCACTGTCAATGAAACTAGTGTCCAAGCCAGATATTTGGGAGAGACAGTGGCTCAGTGAGTACAACGTTGGCTCACTAACCTGGAGGTTTTGTGTTTAATCCCAGTATTGGTCAAGTAAGTTCATCAAAATTTTGCAATGTGGTTCAGCCTTGTCAGTGGTGCAGGACCAAGGGCCTAGCAAGGGACAACATATAGCTGTTTGGATGGGACAAAAAACAAGGTCCTGTGTACAGATTGACGTGCAAGTAAAAGAACCATTGATAGCTGGAATTCGAAAGAAGAGTAGGCTGTAGCGCCACTGTCAGGGCAAAATGTCCCTCATAGCACACTGCATGGCATACGCTCGTCTTTCTTACCCCAGTCATTTGATAACAAAAAATATAAGTTTATACCTCGTCATTTAACCAATTTAAACCTTTTAACGTCTGAATATCTTCTTTTGTAATCTGTATTTTAAACCCTTCAGATACTACAGTTCTTAGAGAACCAGGACCTATTGCATCATCTATTACTTTATTCATCTCTGGTGTTAACTCTGAAAAACATCAATTATATTATAATAGTAAGATCAGGGATGCTATTTCCAAATTTTACCCATCAAACATTTTTAGTTGGGGTTAAAAGAGTATACATAATATTTACGTCAATATAAAGTGGTGTGTAGATTTGATTTTGATTCCTGTTGGAGTAAGATATATAATTTCATTTGAATATGGAACCAAATAAAAATACAGAGTTTGTAGTTCAGTTAAAAAATCAAACTGAATGATGCTTGTAAGATAGCAAGACATAAAAGAAGATGAAGTCAGTTGAAAATGAAAGTTTTGGTATGACACAAAGTCAGGAGAAAAGCCATTTAATCCAGGTGAGCGAGTTCTGGCACTTTGATTCTTACATCGAAGCCATCACATCTAAAGAAACATATTTTAAACTATTACCGGTAGAAACCTGAGGATCTTCTATACTGGAGATAGTCATGTTTACAAATGAAGTGAATCAAAAACAGATACTTGCTATAACCTTAATAGTTTTGAGATTAAAAGGCGGAATCAATGCCATTTGTTTCATAAATAGCTTAAAAAGGATTAACTGATAATTTTTTTTATTAATCCATTAATCTATTAGTAATTACACAAAAGGTTTCTAATCCTATATATACATGTATATTGATAGTTCATTTATTTAATAGACACTTAATCTTTTATTGCTTAATATATAGACACTTAATCTTTTATTGCTTAAGACCATTGTGTGTTTGTGTGTGTGAGAGAGAGAGAAAAAACAAAATTCACAAATTTAGGACTAACATATGGTGTATCTTATTTGTGCAGGAGGCTCATACCAGTTGGAGGAAACTGTAGACAAACAGGTAGAAGATACTACTCCTTGTCATGCTAATATTGGATCAAATCCACATCATTTAAATTGATGACCGGCACTTTAATCTAAAGTGCTTGTGTTAGACCAGCCTGTCACTAAAACCCTATACCATTGGGTGAAACGAAATAAAATTGGGTTTAACCTATGGTTCTGCTCTGGCTGAGCTAATGAAGACGGGCATATGCTATACAGTATGCATTGAGGGAAATTTTGCCAGGACAGTGGCGCTATTGCCTACTCTTATATCAAATTTCAACTCCCAATGTGTACACGAGACCTCAGTTTTTTCGTACCACCCAAATGACTATTAGTTGTCCTTTGCCAGGTCTTCCAACCTGCACCACTGACCAGGTGGAACCACGCCAGTAAATCCCAATGACCTTTTTGGGCCAACGGGACCTCCTGGTTAGTGTGCCAACGTCTTACTCATTGAATCGAGGTGGCTCCCCATTGGGTGAAAACGCTAAATACTTCATGAGTAGTAATAAATAAACTGGAAATGGATTAAAATGTTATTATTTTGGTAAGTATATATATTTATATTTACCAACTAGTTTAGTTTCTTTTTCTGTTTCTATTTTTCTAACTTCTTTTCCTTCTCTTATATCTTGTGTAAAAGGTTCCAGAGCCCGCATCTGCTCTCGCAGCTATAAATAATATAAATAGAAAACATTATGGAGATAATTTTAAATAATCTAATCATAAAATTGTGCCAATGTATTCATTTAAAAACTGTTATGTTTTATATATCAACTAAATTAAGTGTTCTTGCTGAAAGAAAATGTAGTGGACTTACATTTTTCTCCATCTCATCATACCTTCTTCTTCTCTGTAATAAAATAGAACATATATTATTGTAAGCTCTAATATCAATATTAACATACGAATAACTAAACTAATGTTTTTAATTATCTAGAGTGTAGTGGACCCTTGGATCCAGTCACTTAATTTGCTAGTTCTTCACTATATTTGACAACATTATTCTGGTATGTGTTATTGGAGAGAGAGAGAGAGAGAAATGGGGTTCAACGTTCACTCACACAAACTAAGTCATTTTGGGACTAACATACGGTTCAATTTAATTTCATTATTTGTTTGCGCATAGGGGTAATTTAGCAGTGATAGGAAAGCACAGGACCAGAAGGCAACCAACGAAGTTGGACAGGTGACCCTACTCCTTGTCACGAACAAGCGAAGAATCTAAATCACACCACTTGACTCAATGACAGACCTTCTGATCCAACGCGCACACGTTAATCATTCGGCCACCCAATCCCCCACATGATATTGGGGTTTAGACCTGAAAAAATCTTTTCATTTACTCCTAATAACGAACTTAATCAAAAGAATCAGCTCCATAATAAATATTAATTTAAATCATTTTAAATCTATTGGACCCTCAGTCCCACCCATCCTGCCAATGCCACTGAATTCTGGGTTACTGGAGAAAACACAAATGAAATGAAATGAAGTGGGGTTTAACGTCCTACTGTTTTGCTCCGAACTGGGCTAATGAAGACGGCCATACGCCATACAGTGTGCTATGAGGGAAATTTTGCCCGGACAGCAGCACTCCGGCCTACTCTTATATCGAATTCTGTCAAGGGATCTATTACGTGCACACCAATGTGTACACAGGACCTCGGTTTTTAGTCTCATCCGAACACAAATTATGACTGTATTTTGGGTGACAATTGATGAAATTGTTTGTATACATACCAACTCAGTAAGTGTTTGGAGTGTTAGTTCTGCTTCATTTATCTTTCTATCTCTTTCTTGTTTATCTAAGTCATGGCTTCTTTTTCTGCAGAAAAATCAAAATATGGTAGTCATATTTTTACTTGTGTGAAACATATAGGAGAGGTCCTGGATACATTTCAGTGAATAAAACAGGTTAATTCTGTGTGAAAGATCTTTCCAAAAAGTTATGTAATTTTAGTCCTGTGATGCTCTGTGATACTTTATAATAACTGAGTTGTAAAAGCTGCCCACTGTCCAGTTATACATGATATACACAAGTCAGGACATAAGGCACATGTCACATCATAGACACAAATTATCGCACAACATATACATTATAATACGTACATTGTGTGATTAATTTGTGACAGGTGCCTTCTGATCATATAAATCTGTGTTCTTTGTTGAGAGGATGTTTACAATATTCATTCGACTTAAAAGGAGAGGGTTTAACGTCCACTCGACACAAACTATGTCATTTCGGGACTAATATATGGTTCGATTTTATTTTAATAATTCGCTTGCGCATAGGGGTCTTTAGCAGTGGGTGGAAACTGGAGGACCTGAAGAAAACCCATGAGGTTGGGACAGGGGACCCTACTCCATGTCACGCACAAGTGGGGATTCAAAAGCATGCCTCTTGACTCAATGACAGACCGTCGGATCCAACGCGCATGCACTAACTATTCAGCCACTCACCCCCCCCCACTTAAAAGGAATCCAGGAATGTTAAAGAAAGTGATTCAGTATAAAATAGGTAACAATTCAACTAAAACATTTACAGATGATTATAGGTAGGGAGAAATCTAATCAACACATACTTCATCAAATGATAATATAATTCTTTTAATCATACATAATATTTAACATCAATATTAGACTTACAAATCATTAAACCAAGCATTTTTCATATATATAGACTCTTCTAACTTCTCAAATGTAGGTGATGATAAACTTGTAAAACTGTAAAGAAAAAAAAAAATAGATTGTATAATAAACACCATTATATGCAGGGTTGAAATAATGGCTGGATGTTGTAACCTTGTAACAGGTTACCACTAAATACAGGATGGTAACCTAACAGGTTGCCACACGGGTTACTAGAAAATGATTCATGGTCACCCATCTGTTTTTCTGCTATGTAGTGTATTATTAATAAGAAGGTTTATAGTAACATGTAGGAATTGTGGAGTAAAAGGTCATAATTTAATAAAATTGTGAAATGAAGATGTAAGACATATAGATCTAATATTGAACATGAACACAGCTGTGTAACACAAAGTAGTGGTTTATCGTTGATTACCCAGTCCGTTGAAAATTACATTGAAAAATCGTCTGGATAATATTTCATTTATTCTTTGGAGAAAATGGCACCCTAGCTTGAAGCGGCCAATTTCATTGTAAAATCAGATTTTCCAATGACAGTTCGACGAACTGCGAAAACACACTGCTGCTGACAAGAAAAAGTACACTTATTCTGTGGGAATATTTTGGTTTAAAAAGAACATCGGACAAAGTCTGAGTTAATGAATAATGAATATTTATTCAGTATTCCATTCCAGCTGACGGTACCTACATGAATATTCTTACCCCAGCATATATACATGTATATACTTCTCAATTCATCAATACAACTCGCATACATTGCTAAATACCAAATCAATACACTAGATACATTAATCCATTTATACACCACAAATTATATCAATATTATTATCACAATAATGAATTTTTGAAGCACGATAATTCTAATTATCATGATAATTTACTCCAGGCGATAATCAATGATATTGTGATAATTAATTTTACCATTATCGTGAGATATCGCGATATCTTTTTTCTGTGTCGTTGCGATCTTTATATGAATATGAATAAATTATTTTCAAAATTTCTCATTACTAGCTGTGGGTCCAGCAAACTGTTCTTATTCATTATGCAGACCATTAGAGGTTTCATGTTCACTCCTTCAATATACGCAAGCTACGACTGAACAAGTCAATACTTTGACCCACCACATTGCATAAAGTTGCCTTGTGTCATACTTCAGTGTAGTGTGTACTACATATTTTACAGGTCAGTTCATTGCCATCGTCCACTTTAAACATAACGTCCCATAATAGAAACATCTTCAACGCTGTTTCGCGTTTTGGTTTGTTGTGGGGCTGCCGAAGGAGTAAAATTGCGTCATCAAGTATTACATGAAAATCTCTTCCGCAGTCTGCCTTGTTATATATGAAAAGCAATCCAAATTACACAAGGAACAAAGGGTCCTCTGCCCATGTTCTATGAATGGCAACCTCCCGGTGACTCAAATGATGATTCATCACTTTTTATCAACCCTGTATATGTCATTTAAAGACTAACAAAAGTTTACTTTCTTAAAAAAAACAAAGATGTTGGGGATCAAAGTGAATTTAATAAAAGTATGAAACAATCAATGATTAACATTAAATAATCTGTGGCCCAAAATTCAGAATAACATGTCACATAATATATGTACAATAAATTTACCTTTTTTCTGACTTTAATGCAGGTGACGATATTCTTTCTGTATTACTACATGTAGTATCTTCTAAAATACACAAGTATTCTCATATTATATAAAACTTCTTCCAATAATATAATTTGAACATTATTTGTATATGTAAGAGAGAGGTTTAACATCCACTAGACATAAACTAGGTAATTTCAGGACTAACATATGGTTCAATTTTATTTCAATAATTCACTTGCGCATAGGGTTCTTAAGCAGTGGGAGGAAACCAGAGGACTCAGAGAAAACCCAAGAGATTGGACAGTATTTGTATATGAAGTATACAATAATATAGTAATTTGTGAATTAGAGTTCAGCAATTTTCACATACAGGACTGGAAAGCCCACAGTTTAGGCATAGAAGCCAAGACTTGTAATCGGATGTACAACTTGAACAAAACCTAATCTACCCCCCCCCCCCTCTCAAACTTGGATGATTACAAATAACTGTGGTGGCTCAGTGATTCAGAAGTTGGCTCGCTAACCTGGAGAAAGTTCATTAGGATTTTCTGGCATGGTTCCTGTAGTTCCGCCATAGTGAGAGAGAGAGAGAGAGAGAGAGAGAGAGAGAGAGAAATGGGGTTTAAGCTCCACTCGACACAAACTAGGGTCATTTCGGGGCTAACACATGGTTCAATTTTATTTCAAAATTTCGCTTTCGTGTAGGGGTCTTTAGCAGTGGGAGGAAACCGGAGGACCCAGAGAAAACCCACAAGGTTGGACAGGTGACCCTACTCCTTGTCACGTACAACCGGGGAATCGAAACCCAGCCAGTTGACTCAATGACAAGACCATATGATACAGTGCGCGCATGCTAACCATTCGGCCATCCAACCCCCCGTGCAGGATAGAGTCTGGCAAGCAACAACATGTAGTTGATTGGATGGGATGAAAAAGCAAGGTCCTGTGTACAAATTGAAGTTGGAATTTAATAGAAAAGTAAGCTGTAGTGCCGCTGTCTGGGCAAAATTTCCATCCCAGCACATTGTGTGGCATACCTGCCCCATTTTCATTGGCCAAATCGGAGCAGAACAGCAGGAGGACTGTTCAGTTCATTTTGGATAATTACAAAGCTGATCTAAATAAAACATACTTTTTCAACACAGATTTTAAAATCCATAAAGACAGTAGAATTTATAATATGTAGACTAACCTTGTTTTGATGGTGATTCTACAGTTCTGTGTCTACTGATATTGATGACATGTAAACTTGGTGCAGACGACAATAAATCAACTGCTACTTTGTGATGTTTAGTTAAATAAGATGACGATACATTTAATGGATCTACAGCCTGTGCTATAACCCTTTGAGATTTTGGTCGTTTTTTAAAACTATTGTTTAACGTAGGCTCTTCTCGTGAAGATTTGTTGAAAAAACTTGAGTTTTGGGATCTGAAAAGTGAGGAACATTACATTTTAATGTATTAAAAGGTTTACAAAGTTATCAGGTTTTCTACATTTATGAGAACCATTCTAACGAAAATTATGCCAACATCAAGCCAATTTGAATCTATCTGAATCATTTACATCAAACATTAATATACTACATTAGGCTTACTTTAAAAATATCTTTGTTTCGCCTAACGCGACCGACTAACTAAAACCACCCCCGACTTAAATTATTTTATTGCACTTTTCCACGATGTTTTATTTTATTTTGTTTGTCAACCTGAAATATATCACGAGAGTTATTTCCCTTTACTATGGCTATGGTTTGATTCATTATTGAAACTGGTTGATCAAGACGAAAACGTCATAGGTGTCGCTTCTCATCAAAATGGTTGCAGACGAAAGCACGTCCATTCCCACGAAATGATTCTGCCTCTATGTCTGTGGTGCGTCGTTTTAAACATGACGATATTTTCAATATCCGTTTTCGAGAAAAATGAAGGCACAACCCGCACGATCGTTAAAAACGTGTTAAAGGAGTTTCACACTTCAAGTTCGTGGCAAATTGTGTGCGAGTCGTGCATCAAGAAAAATCCTGATGTCATTGATTTGTTTGCCAATAAAGACGACGAATGTTTCCACCCGGAAAATTATCAAGCTGTCAAATTAGCTCTTAAGTTTAATAAAAACTTTAAGTTCGTTACTTTTTACGTCAGACCCAAAATTCATTAAACAAAATTAATGAATCTGTAGTATACAGCTAATAATTTTTCTGTATTGATTTCTCTGAAAAAAAAAACCGACCTACCGACCCTTCTCCTCAATTGTGGGACGGGTTTGGTTAAACAAAGATATTTTTAAGGTCAGCCTTAATGACATCAGCCATTTTAGTCAAGAAACATATTTAAATTTAGATATCTAAATAAACTCAGTTATGTTGTGTAGTAAAATGTGTATGGAAGTCTATGAAATGGGACCCAGCAGTCCTACATTAAGAGGTAGTCTGTTATACTATGTTGAATGGTGTTACAATTTCATGTTTTCCAGTCTCTAATATTTATCAAGATCCTGGGGATCTGTTTTATAAATTCTTACCCAACATCTGCACCCTCTTTTTTCCATAATCATATAGTCAATTGATACAAGAAATCAAATCTTGCAAATGGAAGTAGCAGATAAGGATTCTATCTTTTGATACAAACAACTAGTCATATGATAAACGCTACATAATAAAAATAAGATAATCACAACAGGCTCTGAACATAAAATTTTCAACCTCTACAATTTAAAACAATTTCGAGCTTTATTAAAAAATAATTGATAATGAGTACCTGTTTGTTGATGCATTTTTAAAGAGGCTAAGTTTAGGTGGAGTTCTTTTTCGTTGTTGACTTGAATCAAGAGGAACTGTTGTAAATTGCTGTAACAATTGACGATACTTTTCTTTCTCATCCAGTCTTACACACTGTTAATAAAATAAACTATTACCATTATTACAGTAATATAATATAATGTTAGGTTAACTTTATTCAGTTGTTATAATGAGCACTGACTGACTTATGTGAATTATATTCAAAATTTATTCGATTATTATTTTAAATATAAACAGGCATTTGAGAATGTTTGTGAATCAATAGATGTACCCTACTGGATTCTATATACATGCATTTTAAAATGCATGTATCAATAATAGGTTGATACACTGTACAGTGAATAGGCTTATTTAATTTTCACTGAATTGGTCTGGGACTATGTAAAACAGTGTTCTAAATTATAATCAAATACCTCAATGTTTAACCTAAAATAATTCCAGAAAACATAATTTCTTAAATTTTCAATATTGGGACATAATACGAACAAAATACTATGTAAGGCAAACTTGGATCTTTTTTCATGAAAAGAACACAGTTTTTATGGGAACAATCCCTAGTTTTATTCTAAAAGCATGACGTTTCAACAAGTATCCTCTTATCGTCTTGTTATTTATTATCTAAACTAGTATCTAAATTGTTTAATAAATGCACTGCCCGAGAGTTATGACTAAAGAAACCTATATCTCTTGCTGTACGCCATAATCTATAAACCAGGGAACAAAATAACCCGGTTCGCATCATTGCGAGTCAATGGAAAAATTGATTGGCAAAATTTTACTTGGGAATCTATAAAGTTGCGAATCATATTTATCAGATATAGTACCTTATATTTCAACATTTACTGTTTCAAAATTCACTTGGCAATAAGAAATCCTTTAACGGTTACTCTAAAACGTGAACCTATCCCTTCTATTCTACAAGACAACGTTCATTTCAGGAGCCTGTATTCGGTTGCGCTTATCCAGACATAATAAATGCATGGAAATATTGGTCATGCATCTGGAAAACGTGATTTCTGCTTAGTCTGATAGTAATAATGATCTTTGATGTTAAATAACTTTTACAACGATCAAAACAATGTTCGATGTTTGAAATATTTTACGTACATGTAATTAATCGGAAGCTTCCGATTTGCAAAACTGAAAGTTTGACATCGTGCGCTTCCGTTGGTCTCGTATTCACAGCAATTTCTGCACAATTAAACATTACTAAATACTATTGTGTATGTTCAGAACAAGTTAAATGAAATGGGCTATATTTACATACATTTTCAATTAATTACATGTGATTTTAGAGTTGTGGATTTATATAACCAAGGTGGACAAAATTACACCAAAGGAATTCAGATCATGTGGCATCAACATGAAATATGTCGTCTGCAGTTGGAATTTGTTTAGCACTCGTAAAAGATCGTAAACGATTGGTGTTGAAAATACCATCCACAATACAATTCATGTCGTGTGAGATCAGTAACTTGCAAGTTATGCACAAAATATGAATACAAAAAAAAAAAAATATTTTCCAAAATGTCAATAACTGCCAAATTTCAATAGCCATAGCTACCATACTGTAAATGGGCTATTATGGCAAATAAAAAGTAAACTGTTAAATTTATTAAAAACTGTTTCGCACTGCTAACTAATTGTTGACAGTTATTTTGTTTCTTGTTATAAACTTGTGGGGGTGTGAATACATATTAAGAAACTTGTTGATTCGACCAGTGCATGCATCTCATTGTCTATAGACTGATATCTCTCAGTCTTAATATTTTTGCCAATTGAAGTTGTAAAGATTCATATTTTAGGTTGTCCATTTTTAAGACAATTCTAATATTTGATAATAAATAAAATATAAACACTTTAATACAGTGTGGTAAATCAATTTCCTATGTAAACATTATCTTACCAACTGTGCTGTACACTGATTACCCATAACAGTGCTGCCATTAAAACCTTTAGTAAATATTGATTGGTCTTTAGAAATAGATGGCTTTTTAGACGCCTGGACATTTTCATCTGTATGTCCATTTGAATGTATGGGAGGTGCTACCACATCTATGAATAGAAAGAGAAATTTGTTTGCATCTGTCAGACAATAAAAATACAGGACATGCATAAGTTAAATTCATATTTTGCAGCAAATGATCCAAGTACTGTCTAAAATGAAATTAGTTGTCTTTAATTACAGAACGCTCAATTAAATCTATTTACCCCTGAAGCTTCGTTTTGCCTTTTGTGGTGGAAAAGTACTTGGTCTTGAACTGGGTACTGTTTTCTGTATGCCCTGAAAATAGTCAAATAGACAGCTATATGTATATCAATGTGGAATGTGAGGTTCGCATGTGTTCTCTTCTGTTCTTGTAGACAATTTGTTTGTCACCAGTTATGACCAATATCAACCATTCATGACAGCAATTAGACAAAGCTCACTGTTAACTACAGGGATGTTCTAGTCGTAGTCAAACTTGTTTAGTCTATATTGTGTAGTTACTCGATTTTTGACAAAAACAGTTGCATGTTCAATCCAAGTTTTGATTGTTTTCACTTTATCCCTGTATTAATATACACCTAACCTTTATTAATTTCTAAAATATATTAAAATACAAATATTACCGTAAATGGCCTTACATGAGGATCTGTATTCCAGTTTCTTCCATTTGCATTTGGAAGATTAGGATAAGATCTGTGATAGGAAGTATCTGGAGGTACACCCAATGTTGGTTGGTCTTCCAATGGTTTAAAGAAATAATCTCTGGAGAAAGAAGTCTTTTGTCTCATCCAGTTGGCCATTGTATTTATAGGTGCGGTCACAATATCCAATACTGCAAAGTAAAATTCAAAGTGCCAGATGTTATAGACACATCAGTATTTCACTATGTTCAACTAAAATAATCATTTCCAGACATACCAATTTCTAATCAATTAAATTCCCATTTATAAAATTAAACAAATTGATTGAATTAAATGTATGGTAATGTTAGCTTTGGAATACAATTACTGCTTATTATTGAGCGATGTCTCGACTAGGCTTCTCTAGTCAATAATATAACATACATGTAAGAAATAACACTTGGTTAATGCTGGCCAGACATGTAATACATGGTATGTATATACTGTCTAGTTATATTTTATCATTGCTTGATAATGACTAGAGAAAGGAGAAGACTAGTCGAAACGTTCATCAGTAATAAGATGTAGATATGACGTACATGTATTGTAACACTAGTGTAACTAATTTCCTAACTTTTGACCTTAAATAAAGTGTGACCAGTATATGCCGGTTCAATTAATAAATACCATTGAAACAAATTAACATACAGTACATAGTATATATAATGGGATTAAAATAATATCATGTCAATATTGTTCTTTAATAGAACTTGGGTAGTTTTAATTTTCACCATTTTCAGTGCATTAAAAATAATGGAATGGAATTGACATTTAATGTCTTGTCTGTATACCATCTAGTAGGTCATCTGTTAAGGCAATCAGATTAAAATAAAGATCCCATTTGGTTTCGTTTTTTATAGTTCAAAATTTCGTTTTACTTGTCTTCACCACACTAGGATCTGGAAGAGTTGATGTGAGGAATTAGCCAATGAAACATGCTCTGCTCGGAACTGTGGGTAAACCCATAGAAATTTCAACGCTGATTGATTAATCATGTCTGACGTCATAGGGTCAAAAGCTGCTTGTACGACTCCTGACACGACCTTCCAGTACAAATGGTCAGATCTTCATGTAGTGTTGGCCATCGAAAGTATAAAACAACAAAATGAAATATATATATCTGTATTTTAATCAGATTGTCTGTAAGACTAACCTACCCGATACATGTGTCACTCAGTATGTTAATTGTGTTTTACTTTCTAAGCATAATTTTGCACAGAAGGAGGCTTTTTCACCTTCATTCTGTGCATTTGAAAGTCAAGCCATTGCTTGAAGACAGAATCTTCATAACTGACTAGTACTAGTAGTTATTATCAATATCTCACCGTTTCTTGGACGTTTTACAGACACGATTTCAACGTCAGGATCTTCTGTTCTAGATTCCCTATATAATAATCAAAAAATGCTATTAATAGCAATCCAAACATGTACTACTACAAGAAATGTTTGATAAACACTGAATAATTCAGATGTCTAAAGAAATTAGTTTCCACTTTCATTGTAACAAGAGGTAAATGCTGGAATATCATTAATTTGAGTGGTAAGGAGCTGAAATATTTGTAGTTATCTAAAATTAGTAAAATCCATAAAATAATAAAAAATTTTTTTATTTGCTTTGCTCTACTTAAGGGCAAGGTAAAGTGACACCATCTTGTTGCATAGTAGTCTCAACACCAACAAGGCTGAAGATATTATTTCCCAACACAGAATAGTGGCCCTTGGATACAAACGTCCAAAATAAACTCTATTACTCACAATACACTATTTCACTGTCCATACCCCAGAGTATATTATAAGCGGTATCGCATCGCAGTTTGCTGATCAATTTTCAGATTGATTAGCACTTTATTTTAAAACATCCAATAACTGCTAATCAATTTATTTTTCTTATCATATACCCTGCAATACCCCTTTAATTCGTACATTCGTGTGTTATCACGTATATGAAAATTTCAGTTTCATCACTTTCTTGCCCAATCGCGGTTACACCTACAGACAAAACAATAAAACTTGGGGACAGCTATTATCTCTCTATCTATACTCTGATCTATGTAGTACAGTAGTCGAGTCTTAGATTTTCGAGTTGCTTTCCTATTTCCTTGTACTACGTACTACGTAGTGTGGAGATTTCCATGTCTTGCTACCACGGGTTTGGGATCTGCCATTTTCTTTTTCAATCTTGAAAATGACCCTTCATACATGTATCTTTAGACGAGTGATGCGAATAATCGTTAAACTGACAACGCTTAGCGGAACATTGTATAGATATGCAAAGGTTTCATTTACATCACCATACATACAATTATGTAGTATTCCCTTTAGAAATAACAGATTACACTGTTGTATAAATGTAAACAATGTTTCGTAGATAGCTTTCGTGTCCGAATATCTGGTATGTCCTTGACCTTATGCTAATATCAATGAGCAAAGTGTTAATTTTAAATACAAATTTTTAATTCTTTAAACATACATTATGCCAGAGCTAAATCAGTCTATTGCAGGTCTTTCTTTAGGCCTGAAATGTTATCTAAATTATTAATTAGACATTAATTAACTTATCCAGACCATAATCAACTCTAGATGGCATCGCTAGCCTGTGATCTTAAGTGGATTGTGATCCGATTTACTGCATAACTTTCCTTCTCGATTAAACGATTAAATGGATAATCGAGACTAGGCTGTTTAACGTACTGACTTTAGTAATGATGACCGAGGCTAGGCAGCAATTTTATTCGCATAGTTCTCGGTTCATAGTGGATCAATTTGAATGAAATTTTCAGCAAATTGCCTTTCCGTTATCTAGTTTTTAATTATTATAGTGAGAACTGCCAACTCGTTATCGAATCTCCCATAATGTATCTTTAATTCAAACAACACAGGAGCGTAACTAAAACTGTCACCCACAGACTGTTGGCTTAAAAAAAATTCAGACCGGAATCAGATACACTGGGAAAAACTGGCAATGTGCATGTCAACTTACCAAATCTCACCCAAATCAATTATGTCACATATTTTTGACGTCAACAAAAATTCTTACAATTTTTTAAACAAAATTAATCATACAATTCAGATCTAAAATAAATTTGGAAAAACGAAATTATTTATAATTACGAAGTGGATATTGAACCGTATACGGCAAAGTATCTACTTCCGCTATTTTACCGTACATCGTTTCGGCGCAGAAGCACGATTTTACGGGAAAAACATAAACCACTGACAGTCTTGGTACTTAAATTAAAACCAAAATCCGCAGAAATGCGCCCTCGACCAAAATAGAATAATATTCTAAATGCTTTTCAACAATTTACATTTATTATCTTATATTCTTTTAAAACCAATTCTCCAGTTTCTACCATAGAAATTCAAGTATGGCTATTTCGTTCCTTTATAAGAAACGGAAAAAGAAGCAATGTTAGACAAAGAACGAATAGAACTGTTGGGTTAGGTTTTGGTTGGGTTAGGTTTTGGGTTAGGGTTAGGGTTTGGGTTGTGGGTTAATGTCAGATGCCAAAGCGAAAACTGCTAAGTCCAGGTATCAGAGAACTGCGCATGTTAAACGGAAGCGTACGGCAAAATAGTAAATAAAGTAAAGTGCCGTATATATACGGTTAAATATCCACTGCCTTATAATTATTGTATTATGAAGGTTTTATATTTGACAATAATCACATCAGCTTCGCTCTCCTCAGGCAATGCCTGTTACATATTAACCAAGGTTAAAGGAGCTAAATCGCTAATATTTGGGACCTAGAAATTGACACAAGTGGGTCGCAACTCATATAATACCGTAATATTCCATTCAGATCGGTGATTGCTCTATATCTCCCAAGAAGCAGGCTAAAAATCTTGGCTATGTTACTGATGAATTTATGTCCCCAGTTCCCCAAATCAATAGTATCATACGAAAAATGCATCATCAAATGAGAGCTATTTCGAGAATACGCTCTAATCTTAATACTGATGCGTGCCAGAGTGTTGTTAGAGCATTAGTAACATCGCACATGGATTATGCAAATTCTCTTCTATTAGGAGCACCAGAAACAGCTTTAAACAGACTACAAATAGCGCAAAACAATGCTGCACGTCTTATAACTAAAACACGAAAATTTGATCATATATCAGCTAAGTTACAGAAACTCCATTGGCTTCCAGTTCGAGCGAGGGTTCAATTTAAAGCTCTTGTGAATGTGTTTAAATCAATTTATTCTGACACCGCACCCAGTTATTTAAAAGAACTCTTTGATTTCTATACTCCCCAGCGATCCAACCTTCGTTCTTCAAGTGATCGTAGCATATTGAGGATCCCCAAATATAATAAGCGTTCTGGTGAATATGCTTTCTCCGTCAAAGCAGCAAAAATGTGGAATGATCTTCCAAAAACTCTTAGAGAGTCCTCTTCCATCCAAAGCTTTAAGACTAACTTAAAAACCTACTTATTTCAAAAATGTTTTTGAACCGTTTTGTTGTGAATGCGCTTAGAAACACTCATGTGTAATGAAGCGCTATATAAATCGAACAATAATAATAATAATAATAATATATAAACTGATTACATTCAATCGTTTCCGTTTTTACTCTAATTTCAAATCAGTTATGTTCCGTGAAATAAGCCAGCAGTCTCAATCGAGTGCAAATTCCTAGCGTCTGGTTATTCCAGTCTACATAAGCCGATTGGTTTGGTGCAATATGTCTAGCCTCGTTCCTCTAGTCTCTTGCTAGAACTGGGGCTGAAACGCATTATGGTACATGATTCGTGTACCAATGGTAAAATATTTATGTTGTCTTAAATATTGGATATCAGAAGCCCACCCTTTTCCGGTAAGATCACAGCATCAATGTTGTTTTAAATTGACAAATAATTCGTGTTTTAAATGTTGAAGATTTTGGATATTGAGTTAGAGACTTAGCTCCTTTAAGTAGTTTGTTCATAATCGAAGAAATCCGTTTGAAATTTACGATTTTTCAGACAGTAGTTAGTGTACTAGCCGAGTAGTACAAATTGGTGCCAGTCACCCAGTGCCGGCATTGAAATAATTCGAGTTGCACACGTAATTAAATGCATTTAGCCTTAGGGTATAACTTTAATTCTACATACGTTTCATCAACTGTTCGTTTTCTTTTCCTTGATGGGGTTTCGAAATTACCTTCCTTCGAAGACGGAAAAATATAGGAACGAAATTTTTCCGTCAATGAAGTCAACATTTGGATAGATTTGTAAATGAAGAGTGTCTCGTTTTCAGTCTCCTCGCGCCAGCTTTCCGGAAGCAACTTTCCTGGTTTCAATTCACAAAAGACCTTTGCTTATCTCCCTTCATCTGGGTCGGTGAAAACTGTACAAACTTCGCTTTTATGGTTTGAAATGAAATGAAATGAGGTTTAATAATGCATTACTGACAAGGGGGAACCACGCATAAAAATCTGGATGAACTTTCTCGGCCAATGCAGCTAGGGATCGAACATGTGCACCCTTTTTATTGTCATTTTCTTTTAAATACACCATCACAACGAGAATAAACGTTTTTCGGGATTAAAAATGTTTATGATATTATCCTCATCAGTTTATTTGTCAGTTCCATATATATGGCATATTCCTTTTTATTGATCCTTGTTTCTCGTAATACTACGCTTCTCAGGCCTACCGCAACCCTAATCGATTGTCGGAACAGCAGTGTCCCCCCCATCCCTCATTTCGTGCACGGATGTTTGATAGACCAGGGAGTCAACCTAGCTGAAAAGTGTACCAATTCTCTCCTAATATATATATTTCTACGTTCGATATTATAAAACTGAGGTATAATAAATGACTGGCGATAAAGGTGCTTTTGAAATTTTGTAGTAAAGATTGACCTGATTTCATTGCAGATATAGGCACCTAGATTTGAAAACCTTCACGGAGCTCAACAACCCAGACCCCATACTGATCAGCGGTGAATATTCGCTTGGCCGCTACAATCACTGATAAGGATGACATCAATGCAACTTAATGAGTCTCAAATATTAAAATTTTTTCACCGACAAATTAAATTCTAAAACATTTTTTTGATGTATTAGAAAAATAAATAAAGACGTTTGACGTATTTGTAGGTAAAAATTATTTCCTATTTAGTGTTGAAGGCAGTCATCTTTTACAGATATATTAGAATACTTTTGTAATCCTCTGTGAAACAGATTGCCCAGACCCGCTTACAACCCCCCCCCCCCCACACACACACACACACACTTTTTAAACCCTGGCCCCGCCACTGCCTTCCACTTACTAGGAAATAATTCTATAAGATGATCTGGCCAGTTGAAACGGGAGGTCGTGTCAGAGATCATACGAGCGGCTTTTGACCCTATGCCGTTAGACATTTGATTAACCAATCAGCGTTGATATTTCTAGTGGGTTACCCACAGGCTCATGCAACTCACGCCAAAAACTAGCCGCAACAGACCGTTTCATCAATAGGAAAGTTGGCTTTATATAACAACTCTTCCAGATCCTAATGTAGTAAAGACGAGTAAAGGGAAATTTTGAACTATAAAAACGAAACGAAATAGGATCTGTGTTTTAATCAGATTTGAATTGTCTTTAACCAGGAACTATATAAGTTGTCCAAGGGTAACAAGACACTTTTTACAGATCAAGATAATCATCACTGATATCAACATTATCACGTCCCTGCAAAATCTGTCTTTGATCACATTTCCCGCCAAGATTAGGCATTGACCCCAACCCTCACAAAGCAACCCAGTTGTCCAAAGGCATATTGTATACTAAGTTAGAGATCCATATTTCTAGAAATTAATGTTTTACTAATTTACAAGGACCTGGTGACCATCAAGAGCAATTTCGAACCACACGGTGTTTGTCCCCAAACAATTTTTAAAAAAAAAAAATTAAACATTATTTTATTGATCATAAATCATCAAAGGGATGAGAGATAAGTGAATTTGCTTACAAAGATCTTCTCCCTACAAATACGTGATACTAATAATTATTATTAAAACACTATACATGTAGTAAATACCAGTTTATATTATTCTATTATATTCATAACTATATTTTATATTCTAACTATACTTCTATAATTATAGCTACAAATTTGATAATTATAGCTGTAACTATATAGTTATAACTTCAATTTTATTATTTATAACTACAACTTCAATAACCATAATTACAATATTAATAATTATACCTACAATTTAAATAATTATAACTACAATTTGAATAATTATAATTGCAATTTTAATTATAATTAAATTTATAAAATTACAAAAAAATTAAAATATATAATTTACGTTTTATCTTTCTGATTATAATGCCTGTTTATTTTCTACATTTAAACTATACCAATTACAATATAATCGTTACAATGTGCTATTTACAATCCAAACTATATACAAATGCTGCTACCTCTTTCTATTTAATATATAGCAATATTAGTATTAGGTAAATCTGTTGCTTAATTTTATAAATGTTTGCACTGATTTAAATATGGATCCCCATTTAAAATTGTTTTCAAATATACTTTTCCTCCGTAATTTATAACATCCCTAAACAGATAGGATTGAATATCTTTACATTGTTCACATTCAAGGAAATAATGAAAATTGTTTTCACATGGGTTACCACATTGACATTTAAAACCGTTCGATAAATGAACTATTGCTGTATTCCTTTCTTGAATGTCTAAATTCTTGAGCTATCCCTCAGTTGTTCACCAAGACCATTCCATATGCTTAAAGGACGAGGGCTAATGGCATTTTGGAATGATGCTGTTCTTGCAAATGGTACACTTAAATTACGACCATTACGCACATTATAACTGGAGAATGTAGCGATATTTGGAGGTATAATTTCCTTCAGGCAAGATGGACATAGGTTGTACATAGTAACTGTTGTCCAGAATCGAAAACTAGCAAAAAACTGTTGTAGAACAGCTTGGTGTCATAAATTCTCCTCTCTGGTGGCGATTCCAGATTTTGAGGGAGGTGGAGAAATGAATTGACCGAAGCCCGATATTGAAGCCTGTGGGTACAACAACTTAAAAGTGGCCCAATATAGCCTTATTCATGTGGTTTTGAAACCGACAAACCAACCGACGTCCAATCAATCAATTACTGTTGCAGCTGCATTTACTGGACATCAAAAATTTCAATTCCCGAAAAATAGATGAACAAGCCAACAGTGAGGCTGATGTCCCCAGCCGAAATCCCAAAATAAATAGATGACACATATCCATTAATCGCACATTTATTTTTTTCAAAAGTATCAAGCAATCAAACAAATTACCACCTATCCACTAAGTTTCATCACTCTCTATCAGATAGAATCAAAGTTATCTTGTCCCAAAGCATCGACCAATGAAATTGCTAAGCTCTGCTTAGCTTTAGCTCGAAATGTTAATATTTGAACTAAGTCAAGACATTCACCTAATGAACATCTACATTAAGTTTAAACATTCTACCTCAATTAAAAGCAGAGTTGTTAAGTTCAAAAGTCTTTAACAATCAAATTGCTTATCGATCCTTAGCCTAAGCAGAAAATTCTCTTAGTCAAGGTAATGATATAATGAATCTATACTCAGAGTTTCATCACTCTCACTTAATTAAAACCAAAGTTATCGTGACCCAAAGCATCAACCAATCAGATTGCTTATCTCTGCTGACCGTAAGCAGACAATGTTTATCATCGAACTCCACCAAGGCATTCACCTAATAAACACCTACGCCAAGTGGGAACATTATAGCTCAATTAGAATGAGAGTTATTGTGATCCAAAGTCTCAACCAATCAAAATGCTTATCGCTCTGCTTACCCTGAGCAGAAAATGCTCATTATCGAACTTAGTCAATGTATTGTTGTAATAAAACTATACACCAAATTTCATCACTTTCACTTAATTAGAACCAAAGTTATCGTGTCCCAAAGCATAAACCAATCAAATTGCTTATCTTTGCTTACCCTAAGCCGAATATGCTCACCTTCGAACTCTATCAAGGCATTGACCTAATAAACATCTACACCAAGTTTGGACATTCTAGCTCAATTAGAAGATGGGTTAATGTGTTCCAAAGTCTCAGCCAATCAAATTGCTTATCGCTCTGCTTACCCTGAGCAGAAAATGCTCATTATCGAACTTAGTCAAGGTATTGACGTAATGAAACTATTCACCAAGTTTCATCACTCTTACTTAATTAGAACTCAAGTTATCGTGTCCCAAAGCACCAACCAATCAAATTGCTTATCTCTGCTTACCCTAAGCAGAAAATGCTCATCTTCGAACTCCATCAAGGCATTGACCTAATAAACACCTACACCAAGTTTGAACATTCTAGCTCAATTAGAAAGAGTTATTGTGTCCCAAAAAGTGTGACGGACAGACAGATGGACGAACCCATTTTAATAGTTCCTGCTTTCTTCGAAAGGTGGGGGACAACAAAATGATATCCCCTGAAAGTGGCAGTAGACACGGTTTATTACACCAATTTTAAATGTTTTACCCATTAGTCAAAGATATCTCGATTCCCGAAAAATTGATGGAACAAAATATGATGGATGCCAAGAAACTGTCCCACAATTGCCGAGTGCCTCCAGGCCAGAAAGTCATTTGATTTCGGACACTTTATTTTGCCACCTAGAAGGCAAAAGGTATTACATGTATATTGTTTTTATCGCTTCTGGTGTGCATTGGACTAACTATCCTTCAAGTAGAAACCAGATTCATAATCAGCATGCCACAATCTTATTCTGGAGTTATCCCCCACTTAACATTTTTGTTCAAATATGGTATAAGCATTGCATGGGGTTAACCATTTTTGACCGTTTCAGGGTTATGCCCCATGACCGAAAATGTTAATGCAATAAAGACAATTATTTTAAATGCAGTGTGAAGCATTGTGGTCATGGGAATCATATTCAGAGGCAGACCACCATTAATTTCCCCATTGACTTTAATGTTAATTCTGGCCTCTTCGCCCACCTCCAACTTTTCGTTGGGCTGAATTGCTTCTCATTAGAGGCAGAGGAACAAAATGGTCATGTCGTTGAACCAAAATTTTGAAATACACAAATTTGAAGAAACATGTAACTAGTTGCCGTACATATCACCGTAGCCAACCTGATAACCATGTTATCCTTCCGCCTCAAAATCATGAAAATTTACCAAAACTTGGCAGAAAATGTTAATTCAAAACCTCTTTATCCATTCTAGACCAAACAATCAACAAAAATGGGCACACAAAAGGGGAGAACAATTTGTTGGTACCGAGATGGTGAAATTTAATGGTGGTCTGCCTCCTATTCAGCCTTCTGGAGTTATCCAGCCTTTCAAGTAAATATGGTGCTGTGATAGAGGCTACAGTACACAGATTTTTTTTCATATTCAATGTAAAGCACTTCGACAATAAGAGGATGAGTGCTCTTAACTTCCCCTCGGTTCTCAGTCCAGCTCTTGGAAAAAGTGGGTGTATCCTTCATGGCACCTACTGTTTTTTTTGTAAACAGTATCATGTTTGAAAAGTCACTTTAACAGTCATTTTTTTTTAAAGAAATCTTGGGCTGCCCACAAACTAAAAGAACAAACCCATAAAAGAGGTGGAAAGTAAAATACAGACTAAGGTATGAAACTTCATTAACTTCATTCTGTATCCATGCAGGTACGTATGCATATAAAATAAGCTCAGAGGTTTTAACATTTTTTATTCCTTTGTCGACAGTCACACACAAAAAGTGTGTTTGATAATAACGTTATTCAATTTTAGAATAGCGTTCTTCAATTTTAGAATATATCTACAATATTTTTTATAACACAAATGTCTTTCAGGTGTTCTTTTTGAGAATAATTTATATCAAAAAGTTGCACATATCACACAGCCTAACTAGCACTATTTTCAATTTTGGTCTTCTGCAAGTTTTTCTGCTTTAGTCATAACTTCTTCAATTGGTCCTACCATGTAAAAAGCTATTTCTGGTAAATGATCTAATTCTCCTGAAAACGAAATAATTTAAATAATTAAGATCGGTAGTAAGTGCATGGGGACTGCACCACACATAATTTACACAGAAACAAATACATGGACAAGACATCATACTCAGAAACCACAAATAAACAAACAATTAAACAAAAAGTGAACAGATCCAGGGGCTAGCCGTAAGCACCCACTGCACTGTACAGTCCCGGGCCTGAAGTGACACAGACTTCACTCAAATTTGAAAACAATCGGGAATACAGCCCAAAGAAACCATTGTGTAATGCCAGTATGAGTCATGATCTGCTATATGCTACACGAAATACGAATATCCTATTATTGCTATATGCTACAAAACACAATCATTGATATTAATCAATTACTTCTAATCCCCACTACACTATGAAACTCCCAACATGACTGTTTATTTTAGAAGACTAGGCAATCCAAGCTTTAGAAACAGAAAGGAAAGTAGAATCCAGATTAAACACATTAAATTAGGGCTGGATAGTGCCATATTCAAGTATCATTTACAACTATATCCTTATACAATACAATTAGGTAAACAACTGGAAAATATACCTTTTAAAATTCTCTGGAATCCCTTGATACACTCCTTCAGAGGTACATATTTACCAGGGGAACCTGTGAAAACCTCAGCAACCTGGAAAGGTTGGGAGAGGAAACGTTGGATCTTACGAGCTCGTGATACGGTCAGTTTGTCTTCTTCAGACAATTCATCCATACCCAAAATAGCAATGATATCTTGTAATGATTTATAATCCTGAAATAACACAAGTCATGATCACTAGATTTTATTAGATGGTTAATATTTTAAAATTACAAGTTTCAAGTTCTTTAAAATACATATGCAACTAAATGTATCTGGAAATATGTTTTCACTACCAATATCTGATTACATACAAAGGACTTAAAATCCACACATTTGCAGGTCACATGGTATATCATTTTTTCAATAACGGTACTCCAATTTCCATAATCAACAAGAGCCTCTAATAGACAGTGCAAGGTGTTACTGCCCGATGTTTCGCATAGATATAAGAAATAAGTGCCAGGACCATCTGGCTACCAAAACAAATTTCACATGCATTAGATATAAAAAATAAGTGTCAGGACCATCTGGCTACCAAAATCATACGACAAATTTCACATGTATTAAGGGGGTGGACAGTAGAAAATTCCATTTTTTTTAAAAATTGGGGTAATGTTACTATATTTACACATCTAAGAATACATCATGTGAAGTATACAAAAATGGTCGAAAAATTTTCCTGGGGGTACCTGTTGCTATGGAAACGACGGCCATCTTTGATTTCTGGTTATTAATTTAGTCATCCTATTTCTCAGGAACTATTCAACAGAATATATTCAAATTTTGCAGAGAGGCTACTGACATGCTTCTTTGTGCAATAGGAAAGTTTCATTACAAAATAATAATTAGAGAGAAAGTAATGAACATTTTAGTGTCAATGTATAATTTTTTCCAAGTGTCATGGTTGCTATGGCAACTATATATCCGCAACCATTTAGCAGATTTCAATCAAATTCTCTTATTGCACAAAGTAATCATATATGAACCTATGTTCCAAATTTGAATAAAATCTTACCATAACTTTCCGAGATACTGCATGACTAAAATTGTTAATGGTAGAAAAAACTCGTTTTGAGAAATCGACAACCAAAGTTTAAAGTATTTTATTAGAACAACCAACACCAATTTAATCAATTCATATATTTTATTTTAATAAGTTATCTTTTATTACCTATATTTTCTATGAGTATTTTTTATAAATATACAATATTTGAATTAATTTGACCCATTTCCATTGTCTATAATTGGTTTGTACATGTAGGTTACTATTTAGCTCATGCCAGCTCCATAGGTTTTGCCTTCTTTCTTTTTATTTTCAATTGATTTTCGCAAGGATTCTTTTTCTTTTTGTTTTCTGATGTTTTTGAATCTTTCAGAAGATTCATGAGCAGATTTTTTAAGTCGCTGGTTGTCCTTTTTTTTGGCAAAAAAACGTTTTGCATTAGGGCCAGGACTGAGCGAAGCCCTATCCATAATATCAATTATAGTGGTTGACTCCTTATTGAATTCTAAAATTCCTCTAGCCACAGCATTTTGAATAGATATTAGTGAAGTGTTCTTGTGTTTGGGGGCCCTTGTCCAAATCACAGAGTTTAAACATTCATTGTTATTCTGTGTGCCACCCCGTAAACACCTCTTTAGAAGCTGAGGTGAACATAACCGCTCAAAGACTGGCTTGATGGCTTCCAGTACATATCAAGGAAGTGTTGTTGTATGCTCACCTCTTACAGGAACTGCAATACCATCTGCGATCTGACGGTTATACCAACACCACGAATCACTGCCCTTTGGACAGTGATTGTGATGTGGCTTACCATCATCGAGATAATGAAAAAATATCGACCATGTGCCATTTATCATACCGGACAAATCGTGTACATGATCTTTTATGGCTCTACCATAATAATTTTGCATGGCAACTACTCTTTCCTTAGTAAGTCTTCCCTTACCATCAATTGGGCAACCTTTGGCTTTATTTTTTTGGACAATATTTTCCAAATTGTTCCTCATTCGTTTACTAACATGGTTAATACAGTCCTCGTTTTCGACTAGATATTCAGCACCATACGGTCCATTATTTTCATTCAGTTTGCACAACTGATTGAAAACTGAGCTACCGCCATCATTTAAAAGTGTTGTGTATCTAAACCCAAATTTCTCAATAGATCTTTGAAACATTTTCAAGGTGGCAGCAGTTTCCATACTCTTTGCGGAGCCATGATGATTTATTTGACAGACTGGTCTGTGAGCGGTATACCAAGTTACATATTCCTCGGAAGATCTGTCCATTTTGTTTTGTGAACATAATGTGCAGAAATTTGACATAACCTCAGAATCGATAACTAAATTTGTTAATAAATCAACAATAGCCACTACTCCGTAATGAGAACTGAAACCTCTTTTGTGCCACGTGCCGTCACTTGAAACAGCAATATTTTTAATTTTATCATGAGCTATACAAGGATCAGATTGACCATATGCAAGATGTATTTTTTGTTTCACATCTTCAAGATGATGGTCAAGGGTGGAGAGGCTAGCTTCCCCTATGGCTTTAGTATGCTTACTAAAAGCTTCTTTCTCCAAAGATGGAAAATCCATGACTTTGGCAAATGTGTCAAGAGAGCTCTTCCCAAGCCCCATCTCCTTCATGGCGAGAACAACTCTCCTGTTGACAAGAGGAGCACCCTTCTTTTCAGTTTTAGGGGAAGTGGGTGCTTGACCCAGCGATTGCTCGCAAATACTGCAATATAAATTAAATATGCTTGAAAGGCCAATAAAATTATCCTCATGTAAAACAACATTACTGCTGTGACATGTAGGACAGCATAAGTTTTAAATTAAGGACTGCAAGAAGTCAGTGCTTACAATCCTGAATCCAAATGAACCAGGCATAGACCTAGTTATAGTACTACCAGTAGTACTAGTAGAAACATCATCTACAGATGAACTGGTATCAAAATCAAAGTGACTAAATTTTTTGGCAGTAGGCGATATAACAATATTGTTATTATCAACCTGATTATTATTTATATTTAAATTCGTCGCAGTGTGTAAATTTACACGTGAACTATTAATAGTATTACTACCTGTGCTGGTACTAGGTGTAGATCTAGCAGTAGCACTAGCATTCAGTATATTATTATTTATAAATGAAACTGTGTCATTTGGCCTTCCTTGTGACACTGTAGATGTTCTCCGACGCCGTCTACCAAACTTATTTAGTGATCTAAATTTTTTCAAAGGCATTTTATATGAAATTCTGTAGAAATATCGATAAACAATCACGTAAAGTGATCAATAATATAGTGATAGCCACGAGGACGGATATCTAGGGCATTGGCTTAATGCGCATGCGTGATGGCCTGACCTGGAGGGTTGCTGGTTTCTGATTGGACAAACCAACACCCGACCTTCCTGACTGACCAATCAAATAACGTGGTCTAAAAATAACCTTATTAGGTATTCAAAACCAGTTCTGACAGGTAAAGGCTGGTATGCTATTTTTACCTCTTTCCTTTCAATACGGGAAGTCCCCAGCTTTATAACGGTATCAAACATTGCGGATGTTTACAATTCGGAAGCCGAGTATTTTGCGTGTGAAGTGCATATTGTTTTTAAACTTATATCAATAATTTTTATGGAAATCGGGTGAAATAGAAAGGAGAGAGATCATTAAGAACCAAATTTTGTGGAAATATACAAGAATTTTTTGAAAAAAAATGACTGAGATGTGTTCTTAGATAGTGTATGTGACAGAAAATCATGAAACCTCAAAAACGATTTTTATTATGAAATTCAATTTATGAAGTGCGAACGACGGCCTTAAGATACTCAAAATCTGAATGTGTGGACGATGACGTTTGATTACAAATTTGTTTTATTTATACATTTTACATTTAGTAATAGAGCAAACTTACTTGTAAAATTTTTTGTACACCACGAGCAATGGCATAATGTTCATCACCAACAACATTAGGGTCCAAGATACGGGATGTGGAATCGAGAGGATCTACAGCTGGGTAGATACCCAATTCAGCAATACCACGAGACAATACAGTTGTGGCATCCAAATGAGCGAAAGTTGTGGCTGGGGCAGGATCAGTCAAATCATCAGCTGGCACATAAATAGCCTAGAAAAAAACAATAATCATTCATAACCAGATACATGCGAATACTGTGAATAACGTTAATGAGAATTTCTTAATGAGAGTAAGAAATCAATGTGTCAACCTATTACAACTGAAAGAAGCCCACTCCACCTAATGTCCACCACTTCAATTGCAAAATCATTAATTACTTGCAAACTTATCTTTTTACATCTAAAACAGGTATTAATTTCAATACCTATTTCTTTCAATCCCTTTAAAATCTCAATGATTTCATAACACAAAATTCTCGTTTACAGTATAGACATTAAAGATACTAACCTGTACTGATGTAATAGAACCTTTCTTGGTTGTGGTAATTCTCTCCTGCATAGTACCCATGTCAGTAGCTAATGTTGGTTGATAACCTACAGCAGATGGAATACGACCTAACAAGGCAGATACCTGAAATAACATCAACTCAGTTTCATAATTCATTGAAATATTTATGACATGACAACCATTAGGGATCCAAGATAGACTTGTATACATGATTTCATGAATAACAATTTTAAGACTAAACAAGTTACTATATAAAGTTATGTTAAAACCTCACCTCTGAACCAGCCTGTGTAAATCTAAAGATGTTATCAATGAAAAGTAACACATCCTGTCCCTCTTCATCACGGAAATATTCAGCAACAGTCAAACCAGTCAAAGCTACTCGAGCTCTGGCTCCTGGGGGTTCATTCATCTGACCGTATACTAGAGATACCTAAAATGGAATATGTGCCAAATATAAAAACTCTAATATTTTCTTCCTATTATTTCTGATACAAAATGTTCTATATATCACTTTGGAAAATCAGATTTATCAGAACCATTTGCATGGCTAACAAGTCTTCATGATGCAGGATACATTGGAGGGATTATTTAATTTATTACAATACTCGATACATACCTTGGATGTTTCATCAGTCAAACTAATGACTTTAGATGTGATCATCTCATGGTATAGATCATTTCCTTCACGTGTTCGTTCACCAACACCAGCAAATACAGAATAACCACCATGAGCTTTAGCTACATTATTAATCAGTTCCATAATAAGTACAGTTTTTCCTACACCTGCACCGCCAAATAAACCTGCAGAACATTCAACATTGTGATTAGTGCATTAAGAGAATTACAGTACGCTTCAGGCGGAAGTATGAAAATAGTCCTTGTGGGCGTTTTTTCCGCTCAAAAATCGCGGTGTTTTACCCATATACACTCCGCGGAATTAGAGACGTTCTGGGCGAAAAAAAGTCCGCGAAAATATAAAATTCGCGGTGGATTATCGCCCGCAAAAATATTAAATTCGCGGCGGATTATAGTCGGTGGAAATATCAAATTCGCGGCAGATTATAGTCCAAATTGATTTGAAATAGAGTAATTTAGTCCATATTGCCACAACGTTATTAGAAAGAAACAAATATTTAATGGAACGATATCACGAGTATATTAGTCGTTTTAGTTCACCGGTAATTCATATATTCATAATACTCTTTTCAAATTCCGTTTTGATTATTAACTAAAGTGTACCAATGTATTATTGTATTCATATCCTAAAATGTCCGTTATGTTCTATTCATTTATAATGTACATCTACATCGGTATTTAATTCGTGAATCACACCATAAAGCACAGACACATAGCAATTTTCTATGTCATTAGTTGATCCGACAAGCAGACAATGAAACCATGTTTCGTGAATTCTGATAACAATGTCTGAAAATGGACGACAATAAACATATATAGAAGGCAGCGATTTGCACGTGGGTGTTTTAAAATATGCTGTTTTTTTATATACTGATTTATTATCCGTTTTAATTATGAACAACAATTTAACGATATTCGTAGAAATAAACGAATTAGCATAAATTGCTAGGAAGGAATATTTTCTCCTTTAACGGTAATACAATTAAAATGACGATTCGGCTCCCAACGTTCAATATATACATGTACTTTATGTCCCCAAAATTAAAAGTCATATTGGATAGAAGCTGGAAGATTGTTTACTTATTTCAGTTTCGTATTTGACTTTACAGATTCCCCATATTGCAAAACAGTTCAACACGTCAAATCGTTTCAGTTACAGGTATAAGGCTTAAAAATATCATGTCTTAAATAGCCCCTTCAAATATTTCTTTTTATACTTTAACTTATAAATGCAACACACAAACTGCTTACCGTATTTATACAGTTGACGATAAATATCCTAAATAATAATCCGGTTCGGTTTCTTTCCAATAATTATCAATGAACATATCGAAGAACCTTTAATAAAACACCTAACAACCAGATCTTATGAATGGGATCTTGTCCGGACAGAACTTAGATTAATAGTAACTGATCAAAGAGTGAACATCAAACAGAACAAAGGAAATTGCCTCACAAAAAAGCATGCGTTAGTTATAAGGGATGATTTAACTGCCAAATTAAAAATATTATCACCGACAGGGGTTCACTAGTCCGCCGCTATAAGAAATACTATAATGTGGGTATCAATAAACCTAACCCTAACTCAACCCTAATGATAGATATCGGTGGACTAATGAACCCTAACCCTAAATAAAGATATCGGAACCCTAACCCTAATTCATCGTAGCCTGTTAGTAATTTAGTCACCGCACCTATTTAGTGTGAAAATCCAGTTTGTTCGCGTCCCAATTGTAATTATTCTTTATTAATGAGGTCAACTATTTTGGGTAATGATTACTTACTGACAATTCAGAATGAAAGTATTGTCTACAAGACTACGACATGGTAACAATTTGTTGTTAAAGGGGCTTCTATTATAGTCAATTATCAATTCCCTTTGATGACACGTGCGAATTCACACAATTTGGAAACTTGATTGACAGTATGCATTGACTCAGACTCTTTGGTGCCGAAATGAATAGGTCATCATCGTATTATGTACATGTTTGCGTCAAGGTTGACGTTGACTTCTGGCGAGGTGTGCATTTAATTCATTTGTGATTTAAATCCGAAGATATAATACTTCAGGTGTGATTTACCGATTTACAATGCATTGTGAAACTTATTTGTCAGAATGGGAATGGATATTTTAATGGACAAAACCTTTTGCCCACGGTAAGACCAACATTTATGTGTATAAATTTTGAAATTTTCGTAATTTGAACGAGTTTGAATGTCTTAAAAATGTCGAACATATTGATGAAGTAATGAATCGTACAGCCATAACTCTGTTTATTATATTATATAAAAGCCTGCCAATTTTTGATATTTGTTATATTTTCAATGTGAGACAGCAAAATCTGCGTGTCTAACCGTGTTAAATTAACAATCTTTTTTTTGCATGCCGTATTAGCTGATATTCGACTACGATATGATGACTGCGGTGCAATTGCACTATAAATAAACCTAGCTATTTTAAAACATTTGCATGTACGGATGTGCTGACTGTACATGCATGGAAAGTCCGACTTAAAGGGGCACGGTGCGATATAAGGGATGGTTTTTGTGCCAAATTAAAAAAAAATATCACCACCGGTTCAACGAATGATTTTAACAGAATATGTCACCTGCGAATATGATGATTAAGTATTCTTTTCACACGGCGCATACGCTAACCTTTAAGTCTGTACCGATTCAAAAATTGAATTATCTTTTATATCCAAATTTTTAAATCCCGAGTTTTATCGTAAATAAAATTAATAGAAAGTATTGTTTACAAGAATACAACATGGTAACAATTTGTTGTTAAAGGGGCTTCTATTTTAGTCAATTATCAATTCCTTTTGATGACACGTGTGAATTCACGTAATTAATTAGGAATCTTGACTGACAGTATGCATTGACCCAGACTCTTTGGTGCCGAAATCAAGGTATTATCCGACTGATACATGTGTTCAGCAAGGTTGACGGTGACTTCTGGCTATGTGTGCTTGAAAACAGAAGATGAAGGCATATATTACTTGTTCGGGTGTGATTTATCAATTTAAAATGCATTGTGTGACATATTTGTCCGAATGGAAATGGCTATTTCGATGGACAAAACTTTCGCTAACGGTAAGACCAGCATCTATGTGTGTAAATTTTGAAATTTTCGTAATTTGAATGAGTTTGAAATAGAAGATCGATGCAAGTCTTAAAAATGTCGAACATATTGATGAAGTAATGTACGGTACAGCCATAATTCTGTTAATTTTATTATTTAAAAGCCTGTTTGATTTTTGTTATTTTTCAATATAAGCCAGTAAAATCTGCGTGTCTAACCGTGTTAAATTAACAATCTTTCTTTTGGCATGCCGATATTCGACTACGATATCACTGCCGTGGAATCGCACGATAAATAAACCCATTTCAAACCAGCTATGGATGTGCCGACTGTACATGCGTGGAAAGTCCGACTTTTTAAAATTTCGCGGTGGGCGGCGGTTTAAAATAATCGCGGAGGTCGGCGGTTTATTTAAATTCGCGTATGAATTTTAGAGCGGAATTTTGAGCGTGGCCAGAGCGGATTGATTAACTGACGTCCGCGATTTTTCATTTCCGCCCAGGTCGGACCTCGGGGAAATTTAGTACTTCCGCTTGAAGTGTACTGTATGCAATAAAAAATACTTTTATCATACATTATTGTGGCAAAGCAATCTGGTCAATTTCTGTGAATTTCAAGCTACATTGGATCTAAAGTGAATTTACTGACATTCTGGAATTATCACCTGTCCACTTCATTTTCCGCACTTTAGACTCAGAATCTGTTATACATTTAAGGCTCTCACTCTCTGCATGTCCTCCCACTATCATGCTTATCAACATATTAGCTTACACTAAGTGCTTCTTAATGAAAAGATGTCAGAAAATCTATTGTCTGCAACCTTTGACGTCACACGAGCAGACAGCCCCAAGTCGTCAGGCTGACAATAGAGCTGGGCGATATCCCTGGAAACATATCGCGAGAAACGGGGTTTCCTGTCTACTGGACATGCTAGGTCGTTTCGGGACTAACATGGTTCTATATTATTTCAATAATCTGATTGTGCTAGGGGTCTTTGGCAGTGTGAGGAAACCCTACTCCTGATCATGTATAGGCTTGTGGTAAAAATTAGACCTTGTGATCTAAAATGCACATATTTATGCATTTATTTCTCATTGAAATAATCTAAATGACCTCCAGATACATAATCTAAATATTGGAGCAGACTCCAAGATCAACACTTACCAATTTTACCACCCTTTGCATAAGGAGCCAAAAGATCTACAACTTTAATTCCAGTTTCTAAAATTTCTTGTTGTACATTCATCTCAACGAATTCAGGGGCTTCTTGATGAATGGCAGAGAATCTGTGAATACAAATAAGATATTAATATTTCTTAGACTTTTCTTTAAATAGAATGTATCCCAATAAATTGATTCCTGAAAGCCTTTTTCTTTCTGTTGGCTGTTAATATTGAAACTTGTATTATTACAGATAATCTGCCTTTGCAATATCAGCATTTTCTTGGTCGCTCATGGTTTATTTTTACGATATTGAAAGATAACAAGAACGGTGACTCCGGATTGGTTCTTTTAAAGATAGTACTAGAAAGATTTTTAACAAATTTTTTGTAATTTAGATAACATTAGTCAAAATGTTCAGAAAGCATGACAGCTTACGCTCTCATCTTTCTCTTTTTGGTCACCAATATGGATAGCACAGATAGCTGAATGCTAAAATCATGTTAAGACTATTGAAAAGGTGTGACAAACTAAGTGAAGATCTACACGAGGCATTCTACTAATTAACTTAATAGTCTATTTGACCAATGTATCGTAACAGTATGCTAGTGTTCAAAAATATTTTTGATGTTTCTTAGTAAACCATTACAAATCTCTGAATAATTTCTAGCCCCGCATTACTGCCATTAATTGTATTTGGCGATTTCAATTTTGGTGCCGGTAGTTTTATTCAGTACATAATACTGAGGTTTTGTAAGACATCTTCCTCAGTTTTCTAGAAATATGTCAACTGACTCATTCGTTTGTTTATACTTACTTATCTGTCTGTACTGGACCCCTTTCATCAATGGGTTCACCAATGACATTGATAATACGACCTAAAGTTTTGGGACCTACTGGAATCCTAATTGGGGTACCAACGTCAACACATTCTTGGCCACGAATCAAACCTTCCGTACCATCCATAGCAATTGTTCGTACTGTGCTCTCTCCTGCAAAAAATAAAGAAAAAAGTTCAATTCAGTTTATAAATATATGCTTTTTTTTTTAGCTACCGGTATTTAATAATCTAGCAAACAGCTAACACTAACCCAACCCCTGTTCACTGTACATGTATTACAGATTCTACTATTCCACAATTTTTATTAAATGAATAGAATGAAACATATTTTGCAATTTGCATCTTACCTAAATGTTGAGCTACCTCCAACACCAAACGAGGTGAACGACCTTTTACTTCCAGAGCATTTAAAATTGGCGGTAAACCTTCATCAAATTGTACATCTACTACGGCACCAATAACTGCCACAATCCTGCCTCTAGGTGTGCCAATGGCAGGCGCTTGTGCTTTGGCTTCAGCAGCATAATGCCCTGTAAAGAGATGACAAACTACAAATTCAGCATTATTTATTTTTTTTTTTTTAGCAGCATACCATATTTTAATCCAACAAGTTGGATGTTTTACTTTTATTTTCTAATTTGTAACATCCAGTTTACGTCGTCAGAAAACAGAAAAATACAAAATCTTCAGTTATTCATGTATATTAACATCATAAACATCTATAATGCATATAGAATTATCTAACTCCAACCGACACCTTTTATTTCGAGAGCATTTCTTTAGCTTACTTAAAGTTGCTTATTGAACCTAGAGGTAAGCTTATAGTTGCAATTTGAAACGATGGGCCTACACCTGAAAAATGTAGCACACAATCTATGGCATGGAATATAGATTATTTTACTGTAAATAAATGGATTTGTAATTTGAAATGGCAACCAGAGTCTGATTCAGATTTAACAAGTATTTATAGTAGACCTAATGTTAATAATTATAATCATTTTCGATAACCCCAAATATTGAACAGACATATACACCTTTTGGAAAAATTAACCATAACCTTAATTATGTTATGGAAAATGTGATGTCATAAATAAAATAACTACTCTTTGCTTGAAATGTCCAATGACTGAAGTGAAATTGATTGAAGCCATGAAATGAAGGATTTTGCAAGGACGTCTGCCGGCCAATGATCTCTGCAGTAAATTTTAGAATACAAGGACAGCCCACATACATCTGCAAGAAATCAATGCAAATTATTTAATTATTAAATTATATTTAGTAATCAATTTGATATAACATTGTCATGGTGTGAAATTGTTTTTCGGTTTGCTTTATGAAACGAACACGCAAGGTCGTGTTCTTGACGAGTCGAGAGCTGAAATCAACCGGTATCATTAGCTGCAATGCCCTTGAAGTTTTAGGAACACATATTTCATTTCACACAAAGACATCAATACATACGTGAGCTAAAGTACGTTGGTAATGTTTTGGCTGCTGTCTGGGGGACGGTGGGTGAGGTAAGGACACATTTTGAAGCCCTGGCAAATCCAACACACGCTTGTTTGACCGCCTGCATGATGGCGACTGCTACCGAGAACGACTATCACGTGACCACTTCTGACAGCGACCGATGCGCAGTGAAAGACAAGGTGCTTTTGCCTTTTTTATCCAGACGCTTTGTTTCTTAAACACCACCAAACTGTTCCATGGTTCCATACTAGTGATGCGAATACCTTTCCGGGCTAAAAATTCACTGTGGATCAATATAACATTATCGCATGCACTATATATAATAACATAACATTCTTATATTTCAGTGTGGTCGAATATCCGATTTTGTGGTGGCATAGAACTAGGTAATTCAATTATTTTATGGTATTAATTTCTCATATGACTGGTTGTTAGGAAATTAACATCCCGGAAGTTTGCTACTTTCAGTTTTACTCTATTTTAAACATGACTTTTGTGAAAGGTTTTGCGACTGGTGCATTTACTTCATTGGCGTGCTTTTATGTGTATAATTCAAGAATTTCTACTGCCAGAAAAAAACATGCCGAAGATGCAGAAAGTATCATAAAACAGAATAGAGTAGTAATTTCCTCTGACGATCCAATGTTAGGTTAGCTATGCCACATGTGTCTGACTGAGGCACTGACTGAGGCACCGATTTAACTGCGTACGAATAGCCTAAACTATAGGCATATTTGATTTTCAAAAATGTCACATTATGTGTGCAATCACCACCAGTACAATAAAATCTGTAATACTGATACGAAATTTCCCTAGAATGAGAATGAATAATTCACCCTACCTGCAATGAAATTTTGTCTTAAAATTACTATAACTATGTGTTGGTGTACCATCTTCAATTTTCAAAGCTAAATTAAATAACATCTCAGTCCCAGCCTTTTACTTAGATTTTCGATAAATATAAATGTCATAGTCATATCAATTTAAAGGTCTTTAATATATAATTTAAATTGGTACATAGCTGTTACCTATTTTGACTTTTGTGTCTCAAATAATGATTATTGATTTCAGAGGATGTGAAAAAATTAGAAAACCAAAGAAAGATTTTGAAATATGGAATACCTGATAAAGGACCTGAATATTATGTTTATGAGAATCATGTTTTAAATTATGACCAGTCCAGGAAAATACCATCATGGGTTGCAGAGCATATCACACAGGACAAACTGAAAGGTTAGATATTTGTAATGATTCTGATATTTCCATTTCAGCAAACACAATGGAAAACACTATATTCTAAACCCACCACAATCTAGGCCTACATACATGTATGAAATCTGGTTGAAATTGATTTAGCTTTCCTGGAGAAGTCATGGACAGAAATACTGTCCTTTACCATACACACGTATCCTCCACCATTCATCCCTCCTTCCAGGGTTTCATAATTTTGTTATTAATAATATTATGGGGCCTAAATCTTAACATTTCATCAGTACTGATATGTAAATTTGTGCTTTTTCTTCTATATTACAGGGGAAGCCAACCGGAAACATTCCTATTTTAAGCCTGATCCAAATCTAAATAGTAAATTTAATGCTGGTAATGATGATTATTTAAAAAGTGGCTGGTCAAGAGGACATATGACACCTGCTGGAAACCATAAATATAACCAAGTTAGTGCCTCAATAAAAATAACTTGTCTAGTAATGAAACATATAAGGCATATGCCCACCAGATGTCCTACCATACTGTATGTACATGTAATGTTATATAAACAAGTATTTTTGATGTGTTATGTCCCTTTGATATCTTTAAAGGGTAGTATGGATGCTGTTTGGATAAATTACAATTACATGTATAGGGGCTTGTCTGGAAACCTATGTTTCAATAGATTTACAAGCATTATCTGATATTACTTTAACTTCAAGGCCAAATCGAGCACATCCTTAGACAGAGAAATGGGGTTTAATGTCCATTCAGAACAGACCCACATCCAGTTTCAGTTGTACCTTATCTACACTAGAGCAGAGAGTAGGACCAAAAAAAGGGGTTCTGTTTTTTATTATCTGTATTTTTGTTTCAGAAAGCAATGAATGATTCATTTTATCTCTCCAATGTGGTTCCACAAAATTATGAGAATAATGCTGGTTTTTGGAACCGTTTTGAACTCTATTGTCGTGATCTGACCAAAAAGTTTAAAGATGTAAGGGTGATTACTGGTCCAGTATTTTTACCTGATTTAGAAGAATCCGAAGACAAGATCTTTATAAAATATCAAGTAAGTTATCACTTGCATTTTTCGGAAAATGTTCACAGCTTAAATGTACGCAGATTCATTATTTAACATTTTTGAATTAAACTTATTAAAATTAAGAAATCAAAATATAAACGACATATAATCTCCCGGCTTGGATTTAATCATATTAAAAAGAGGCTCATCAAAAGATTTCAGAGAAAACATAGGGGCGCTGGCTTGTTGACTTTATCCTTATAATATCTACAAACGGACAGATGGACTGACATTCCTTTTAGAGATTCAACTTTCACAATATCGTAATTTGCAAAGAACTAACAATCTGTCAAATGAGGATGAGAGACTTTGAAGGGCAAATACTGTTTTAAATTTTAAATATCAATCTTAATCTGCGCCAGATTTACATACAGGCCTGTAAAGTATGAGCCATGCAATTGCATGTTCCTGAAGCAACGACTGCGAGTTTTACAACATCCAGAAATTTCTGAACTTATAGGTACGTTATCTCCCTTTGTCTAATCAGAGGCTGTGACACAAACACACTCAAATCAAACATGGTGATCTCCACGGAAACCTTTTCATTAAACAAACCTTGAGCTTTCCAACTTGATTATCACAGGTAGACATTTTAGCTGGAACGCGCAAGACGTGATATTACGTGAAGGGTTTGATAAGATGTGCTGAGCTAAAGCGAGATCAAGCATTCTATTGAAGATGGAGCCATTGCTCCTAACACCTGTTTCTTTTTGGGGATGTTTGCCAGTAGTCAGAGTATTTCTGGGTCATTTATGTTGAAGGTGAGCTGCTACTTTCAAAAAGAATTATGCCAAGACTTTGAATATTTTGTATACATGTAATTATATATTTTTAATAATCATTTCAGTTAATAGGTAAAAGGCAAGTGGCAGTTCCTACCCATTTATACAAAGTTGTGATTGCAGAGTCTGATAATAATAAACCTATTGCCCTTGGTGCTTTTATTGTACCCAATAAACCGATAGGTTATGATAAACAACTCACAGACTTCATGGTTCCATTAGAAATACTCGAGGAAAAGACAGGTTTGACATTGTTACCCAAGTTAGACCAATCCATGACTAAAAATTTATGCAGTGTTGATTCCTGTCAACTCATATCACGTGATAAATTTGAATTATACTTTATCGGCAGACGGCTTCAAACGGCAAAGAACTTGGATCAATTAAATAAAATTTATAATGAAATAGCTGAGAAAAAGTTAAAACCTGATGACTATTTAATTAAACTGTTTAAAGAGAAAGAGTGGCAATTAAAAGAACAGGAATTAATGGGTAAAAAACAACGAAAAGAATTATGAGATTAGAGTTTACTAAATAAAAAATAGAGTGATATCTTTTTGTTGTTGTCATTTATTATTTAATTCTGAAAGTTCCACCACTGACCTTTTTAAAGACCGTTTTCTTAAGTTTTAAAGCATAGTGACTTAAACATGCATTATGCAACAGCTAAATCTGCCTATTGCAGGTCTTTCTTAGGCCTGAAATATTATATAAATTATTAATTAGACATTACTTAACTTACCAAGTCCATATTCAACTCTTGATGCCGTCGGATGGCTCCGATATAACCATAAAATTGGATAATTGAGACCTTTTTTTATTATCGCTACAATGGTAGTAATTACAATCGAGGCTAAACAAAAATTGTGTCGCCGTTAGCTCGACTCAGAGTGAAGTAATTTGACTGAAATTTTCAGCATATTCTCATTTCATTATCTATTTTTTTAACTATTATAGCGAGAACTGTCCGCTCTTTCTCTAATGTTACCTAATGCCGCTTTAACTAAAGTTTTATGTCAAGTGGGATTGGTTTCTATGTGGTCGAATGAAGGTGTTATATCACAGATCAAAAGTATGAATTTAATCCCCTGATAATACATAGCAAGGAGTATGGTTCACCAGCTTAACCGTTTGAGTTTCTTTAGATTCTTGCTTCAGAGAGAGAGAAATGGGGTTTAACGTCCACTCGACACAAACCAGGTCATTTCGGGTTTAACATGGTTTTATTTCATTTCAATAATTCGCTTGCACGTAGGGGTCTTTAGCAGTGGAAGGAAACCGGAGGACCTGGGGAAAACCCACAAGGATGGACAGGCGACTCTACTCCTTGTCACGTACAACTGGGGAATCAAAACCATGCCAGTTGACCTTATGATAGAGTGCGCACATGCTAACCATTCGGCCCCCCAACACTTGGGTTAGATGTAGTTTTCATAAGCTCAATATGATTAGAGAATGAGCTAGCATATATCCCAGAGAGAGAATGAATTATCTACATAGTAAATGTTTACAATAGTATTGATGTGTATATCGTCTTTTTATTTAAAGATAAAATAAGTCAATAAATTTAAAATAATTTCATTGTCTCTAGTCTATTTATACAACAAGTTATACGACTCAATAATAAAATTTGATTTATAATTTATAAATAATATTAACTAATAAAACATATACATATCTATCTCAATAAAATACACATCATCTGATACTACTGTTTGTATCAAATTATTTATAAATTACTTAATGATCAGCATATACAGATTTTTATAATTTAACAAGTGATAAAAATCAACAATCGCCATCCATTGATTATCTCTGAAAGCAATTCATGAAATGTAGGTTCTTATCAAGTTGTGCATTAATATGGCACTTTCAATCAGGTGAATGATAAAAGTGAGATTATAGGTTCTGTGCTAATATTTCAAATAAGGTAAATGTCATAAAATTCAGAAATTATTTCCTAGCTGATATTATTGACATATCACTTTGTATAATTCAAAAACAAACCCCAGAAACATTTGTCTATAGAGGAAATATTCATTACAAATCATAACTCTTTCGAAGCTTGACACATTACAAAATCTAAGAAGAATATAACAGCGTTCAGCAGTTACAGGTTAATAAATAAATAACATTATAAACATTGGTATGAAAATATCTATAAAGTAATGCAAATGCACCAAATGCTCTATTGTTCAACAACAAATGCGTAGTTCAGTTTAAACAGGTTATAATCATCTCATCAGAATCTCCTGAGAACCAAAAATAATGTCAAAGTAATACAAAAATACTATTGATTAAGGAAACTTGAATTCATATTACGCTAGAAATCCTTAAGGTTTTTCCCAACTCACACCAAGATTTAAAACCAGGACATTCTAGTCAAGAGTACAGTGCTCTGATTGTTCAACTATGGAAAAACCTAAGATTGTATTCATACAACCTCAACAGCCTTAGTAGTGCCCTGATTGTTCAACTATGGAAGAACCTAAGATTGTATTCATTAAACCTCAACCACCTTAGTTTTGTCCCAAGTTCAACAGGTCTTTTGCAGTCAAGAGTTAGTATGCTACAATACTGTTCATACTTGACACTCACAGTGAAGATGAGTGTTCTGTGAACAGCTGCCTAATAAATAGCTAGAAATTAAATTGACCTTTCTTAGTGTTTAATTCTTGTGTAATTTTTTATCAGAAAATTATTGTAGAAAATAGGAGTAAAATGGATGTTGATTGAAATACAAAAAAATATATAAAATAATTTACTATATCAGCAGATGAAAATAAATCTAAATTTAAGAAATAACCCATAATCTACAGAAAATAAATATACAAACATACTGGTATATGATAACCTATCGAATGTTGAAGTATAAAAAAATAAATACATATATATCGATAACCTAACGTCTCCATCACACAGATTACAAAACATAATTTTGTTTGTCCCGCAAATCAAAATCTATTTCTTTCCCACAAAGGAGTATGACAAAATAAAGGCTCTCTAGCCATTGTATTCTATATTTGACTGGGGAGGTGAAAAATGCTCTCCTTAATTTGCAAAAGTCAAATCTGGAACATGAAGGATTTGGTAAATAAAGAGTTATCTCACAACGAGATGATTTCTTTCATTCATAAGGTCAAGATAATTCTAAGTAGCATACATGGTGACCACTTGTAAATAATATTTAAAATAAAATACAGAAATTCTGGGGTGCTCATCAAAAAAACTCTTCTCGATCAAGATGCAGGCATTTTATGGCACTCAAGCTCAACCGTGTGCGCTACACTCTCTCAAACAAAGCAGGTGGACAGAAAAATGTACAGAAATAATCAGACAGATCCAGTAACCCAATTTAAAAGAATTATTATGTTGATCTGATGAGAATTCAAAATGACTAGACCACTTGTGACACAAATATAAAATTGTTTAGTTCATTGTTGATTTGTATTGTTGGATGACCATCTGTCTTAGAAGAAAATTTTATGCTCATAGATAAGACCAGTGTAAAAATATAACCATTCTGACTTTCTGTTGACACAGTTAACTAAAATTATAACACTCTTTCAAAATAACAAATTAATCATATAGAGCTTGCCCCCCCCCCCCCCACTAATCAAAATAACAAATAACATCAATCCAATTCATTAGCTCCTTTAAACAAAGAATACGATAAAGATTGTTTTAATTGTTAAGGAAACTTGCAATTTGTAACAATGTGATGGAGATGGTTCTTATCATATCACAATATGAATGGATATTAGTTGGATAGTTCTAGCAAACCATATCACAGTATGAAGGGATATTAATTGGATAGTTCTAGTAAACCATATCACAATATGAAGGGATATTAGGTGGATAGTTCTAACAGGCCATATCACAATATGAAGGGAATATTAGTTGGATAGTTCTAGTAAACCATATCACAATATGAAGGGATATTAGGTGGATAGTTCTAACAGGCCATATCACAATATAAAGGGATATTAATTGGATAGTTCTAGTAAACCATATCACAATATGAAGGGATATTAGGTGGATAGTTCTAACAGGCCATATAACAATATGAATGGATATTAGTTGGATAGTTCTAGTAAACCATATCACAATATGAAGGGATATTAGGTGGATAGTTCTAACAGGCCATATCACAATATGAAGGGGATATTAGTTGGATAGTTCTAGTAAACCATATTACAATATGAAGGGATATTAGGTGGATAGTTCTAACAGGCCATATCACAATATGAAGGGGATATTAGTTGGATAGTTCTAGTAAACCATATCACAATATGAAGGGATATTAGGTGGATAGTTCTAACAGGCCATATCACAATGTAAAGGGATATTAATTGGATAGTTCTAGCAAACCATATCACAATATGAATAAATGAATATTATTTAGACAGTTCTAACAAACCATATCATGATCTGAAGGGATATTTTGTTCCTAGTTATAACAAACCATATGAAAGGATGGTTATTTGATATTTCTAGTAAATCATATCCCCATATGAAAAGATGGTTGTTTGATATTTTGTAGTAAATAATATCACAATATGAAAGGATGGTTGTGTGATATTTCTTACACATCATATCAATAAATAGTTGTTGAACATTATCATCACAGTATAGCTTATACATATTATTCTATAAAATTGGTTCATAACCATTCCAATCTACTTCTGCATCTGCCCACCTGAAAAATATATTATTGTACCCTAAAAATTTTGCTTTGAAATTAAATTGAAGGAAAACTGTATTTACAAATAAACTGATAAATTTAATTGCGACCATGGAGATTCTATGACCCTCACTATCGTGTTCTATATTTCGTTTCGTTTTTTATACTTTCGATGGCCTACACTACATGAAGATCTGCCAAGTTATAGCGATAGGTCACGTCAGGGGTCAAAAGACTGACTTATGACCCTATGATGTCAGACATTTGATTAACCAATCAGCATTGATGTTACTAGTGGATTACCCACAGTTCCGTGAAAAACACGCCTAAAGCTCGCCGTAACAGACCGTTTCATTGGCTTATCCCTGACACCATTCAGAACATGAGTTAAATAACAACTCTTCCAGATCCAAGTGTAGTAAAGACAAGTAAAACGAAATTTTGAACTTTAAAAACAAAACGAAATAGGATCTGTGTTTTAACCAGATTGGTAGATATCACCAAATTTGGAGAAACTTTCAAGACAACTCTGCCCTTTAAACTTCATAAGACATTACAGACCGACATTAATACATACTTTAGATAGCAGGCTGTGAAATTGGACTCCACTATGTGTAAATAATGCCCATTTTAAATATGATGAAAATAGTATACTCACTTGGTTCTAATACAGTGTTCTATTGGAGGGACTAGATCGTCATCAGATGGAGCTCTAAATGATCTATTTGTTGTATCTGTAAATAAAAGATTAAAGATTTTACCCACAAAATGATACCTTTATTTGATTGCAAAAATGATCTATTCTTTGAACCAGCAAAAAAACAGTCCTACTGTCTATATCATTTATTATAATATCCTCAGTAATAATTATATTGGTATGAAATGTAAATTATGTATATATTATTCTACTCAATGGGGGTGGTAGTGGGGTGGGCTTATGTGGTCGGTTCCCCTTCCCCTTGTAATGTTTAACCAGGGGATCAAAACAGGTGACAGAATTATAATTTGAAGTCCAAGACTACTGGACATCCCCTAATCTCCAAACCAGTAGTTTAAGGTACTAGTAACTAGAACCCCTAATCTACCAATCAGTACTCTAAGGCCTTAGTCAATATTACCATTGAATATTACCTATTGTAAGTTTAATTTCTTCTTGTTGACGAGCTAATCCATCATAATAATATAAATCAAATCGTCTTTCAGCTTTCCAATCATTAACTAATTCTCTTCTTGTAGAAAATAAAACACTAAAATGGCTCTCACTACACACCACCCATACAGGATATTTAGGTGTTTTATAAAAAGTTCCAACCTATGAAAATGAAAACATGAATGACAAATTTGTTTCCATCTCTCTTCCGGCTGCTAAGGATCCCATCTTATGCGCTCAGTTCTCAAACCAAACAACTACTTGAGTTCTACATTAATTTAGAATTTACTGATTAAACATGCATTATGCAAGAGCTAAATCTGATCATTGCAAGTCTTAATTTAGGCTTCAGATGTTATATAAATTATAAATTAGATCTTTATTTAAACAACAAGACCAAAATCAACTCTGTAGACCCACAGATGGCTCGGCTACAGCTCGGATTTAAATAGGATTTCACTAATTGATTAAATCAAATAAGGGGTAACCTGATGAAAATATGTCAGTTAGATCGAGGCTAAATGATAGAGTGTAAAGCGTTTCCGTATGCCATTGAAAAATTTACTTGATAATCGAGATATGTAGGTGGAGTTAACGCCTGTCAATCAAACGATCGGCGAAGGTGAAGACGCATTTCGCTACCATTTTTAGTCAAATATTACAACGATGATAACTATGTTCAGAATAAAGTAATTTGACTGAATTTTTCAATATATTCTTCTTTCATCATCTACTTTTGAACTGTTATAGCAAGAATGACCAACTCTCTATAAAAATCTCCCATAATGTATCTTTAAGAGAAGAAAACATATAATCAATCAAAAGTAGTAAGCTTGCAATTGCATATGGATCCTGACTGAAAATTGGGTTTATTTCGAAACATGCCCCCTGGTTGCTTTACCATAGCTGCGAAAATTTTATGTCCCCCTTGTTAAACTCTACTGTAACATATGACATTTACTTATGGTACAAAATTTAAAAAAAAATTAATTTGGGGGCCCCTCGGCTGCAGCCTTGTCAGAAATTTTTTGAATTAATTTGGGGCCCCCTCGGCTGCAGGCTCGTCACCCCTCACCTTAATCTGGCCCTAAGTAAATTGTCTCACCTGACAAGATTTATAATGCTCAAATAGAGAAAGAAAACCAATATCTGATCTACTTGATATCCCCTTTAATGTTGTTGTAACACCTCCTGATTCTAGTTCCACTACATCATTAAATACATTAGATACAGCTCTGCCAGTTAATAACAGATTAACCATTTCCTACAATATTACATTTTATTCCTAGTATTACATAAAGTTCATACAGGCTTATAATTTCTTAACTTTTCCAAAAATATGACATGAATCTTGATCTAAAAATCATAGGTTGCCAGGCAACGAAACATATGCCTACCATCAGTTCGATCGTACTACCAGCTGTGAGCCAAACAGCTCATAAACTAGATCATAACTAAAGCCTCTAAGGCAATGGGTTCATTTTGATAAATTGCCAAAAAGTGTCTTTTTGATGGAGATTAAAGGCTTCATTAAAAATCAGAAATGTATTCAGAATGAATAAGGATCCGATCAACGTAAAAGTCGATAGGAGTCCTACAAAATAAAATTGAAAAGAATCCAGCAAAATCTTTAATAAAAACTGCTGGAAATAAGAAATCCAGAAAAAAACATTTCACACAATAAAAACATTATTGAGGAAATTCACCAATGCTGAAACTGAGAAATATCAACTTACTTGTGTACAGTAACCATGAGCTGCCATTAACTTTAAGCCTGGTTCATCAAAATCTCCCATAACTCTGCAAGTAATAATATTACAAAATATTAAGTGAAGCAGGAGAACAACACACCACTGAGGTTAAAGACCACAGATATTAATTAGTGCTAATGCTTACACTGGTTATGGTTAGTTATGGGTTTAAGTTCACTCAACACAAACTGGTTCAACTTTTATTTCAATAATTTGCTTGCATGTAGGGATCTTTACCAGTGGGAGGACCTGTAGAAACCCATGAGATTGGACAGACGACCATACTCTGTACAAACAGACAGGGAATCTAAACCACATCACTTGAGTCAATGACAAACCGTATCTAAACTGCACATGTTAAACCCTTTGGCCACCCAACCACCTGTTACGGTCAACCTTAACAGACATAGCCTAATGCATTTGAAAAATTGCTCATGTCCTGTTAATAATCGTTTTTGTATATTCCCTTGATCAATCACTTAATACAGTACCAGTATGTCAATTTTTTTTTATATTTTTTTTTAAAATAAACCCAACTTACTTGATAATGCCTTTAGTTAATATAGCTGAATACAGAACTAAAACAGCTCCACTACATCCATCTGTTTCAAACTACAACAAAATAAATATATAGTTAGGTACATGTATAATTTAAAAAAACAAAAAAACAATATGATATGTTACACTTATGGTGAAGCATTTTGGCATGAGGTCATTACAAAATTAATACAACCAGATTAAATCAAATAATAAAGGAAATGTGTTTCCTTATGACTCTTAAAGAATAAAATACAGTAAAAACTAACAATTAAAGGCTTAATGCTGCATTAGCTAAATATGTATTCAGATTGATTATTCAACATTTAATTAAGACAACAAATTCAAAACGGTAGATCATATCCTGGTTTTGATTCGATAAAAGATGGCGTCTTGTTACACACAAGCAGCATGGTTGAATGAAATTTCAATTTATCATAACTTTGTAAATACTGAATAGAATTGAACCATTTTTAGACTGATATTGATTCCTATAGCGCTAAACAATGCATCAAGCCCTTAAGTTAAACAAATTATAGAATTAAGCCTCGAAAAATAATACTGCAAAAATAAAATAACTTCTCATCAAAGTGACATATTTTTGAATTACTTAAAATAGGTTATGATAATTATTCATATAATTCAAACCTTTTACTTACCTGAGACATATTTTGTTTTAAGAAAGTTAATAAATCTTCTGAATTAATAAATGTATATAACATCAGCTAAAAATAACAAATACATATTTTATTTTAATTGATTTTATAACTGTGGATAAATAAAATAGCAAAGCAGTGATAGAAGTATGAAAATTGTCTGAATATTAATTGATATAAAATATCAGTTACGTGAAATAAGGTCATCATTCCTTCATGAATATCTCAATAATTACTGGCTTGGATAAGGGGATAGACAAGTCCACATCAAGCCCTATTCTCTCAGTGCTATTTACCTTATATTACATTATATTAGGGCATTGGATCTTAAAGGAGCTAAATCAATAATATTTGGGACCTGGAAATTGACATAAATGGATCACAACGCATATAATAATGTAATACGAATTTATATAAACTGATTTACATTCAATTGTTTCCATTCAATCAATGGAAATCTCTATGTCTGGTTATTCCAGTCTACATAGTATTTATTGCTCATACTCTCCAGATAAGAATATGACGTCACCATTCGACATTACTTGTGGAATATGTCTAGCCTCCTTATTGGAGTTTCTTGTTACAAATTGGACTGAAAGGCATTATGGTACACGATTCGTGTACCAATGGTAAAATGTTTATTTTGTCTTAAATATAGGGTATCAGAAGCCCATCTTTTCCCGGTAAGATCACAACATCAATGTTGATTTAAATTCACAACTAATTTGCGTTTTCAATGTCGAAGACTTTGGATAATTGAGTTAGAGACATAGCTACTTTAAGATCAAAATTTATTGATTATCAATATTAATTTAATACAAGTTTAATGGAATTTACTAGTATTCCATGACTATATAGGGTACTATATATACTGTGCAAACAATTCCCACTAAGTTTTTTTTGTGAAAAATGTAATTTAAGTATGTCCCAATTATGTCTCAGAAGTAAACATTTTACTAGGAACTAGGTCTGGCTGTGCTTGCTATATACAGAGACAACCCTGCTACACAGTATTCTAAGATCAGATTCTACTAAAATTGAAAAACTTACTGTTTCTGTTAATTTATCAGGTTTATATTTACTGCTGGTTATTACGTGAGTTTTTCCTGATGGCCTGAAATTAATGAATATAAACATTTATTTACACTTCCAGATGATATCTCTTATCATATATTAAGAGACTGATCAGAAGAACCATTGTCTGTTAATGGAACCATTGCCCATTCCCCACTGTTTCACTTCTTTGCTGTTATCAAAGTTAAGAGAGATAGAGGTGGTGGTGGTGGTGGTGGGGGGGGGTAACATACATTGGACACAAACTAGGCCATTTCAGGATTGACACATGGTACTCTGCTTTAGTGTATGAGCCTTTAGCAGCGGCAGGAAACCAGAGGACCCGGAGAAAACCCACAATGCTGGACAGGCGACCCTACCAACTCGGTTGTGAAACGACACAACTTGACTCAATGACAGACCTCTTGATCTAAAGCACATGTGTTAGACCATGTGACCACCTCCCTCCCCCCACATCAAGGATGAAGAAAGATGTGATTTGAGCTGCATTGTCTATTAATCATCACTATTACTATTTACAAAGTTATGAGAAATACGTACAAAGCAACAACTGCCTTAGAATTTCCACCAGCTCTCCACAATATTTTACATAAAGCTGCTGCTAAAAACTTAGATCTTTCTTCTCTACTTGGACTAAAACTATATGGAAATGAAAATCAACAAGTTATTTTATGGAAATGAAAATCAAAAAGTTATTGTATGGAAATGAAAATCAAAAAGTTACTTTATGGAAATGTAAATCAAAAAGTTACTTTATGGAAATGAAAATCAAAAAGTTACTTCCTAACAATGCACAGAAACATTGCAACTTAAAATCATATTTTATGGTGTTTTTTTATTTATGGAAAGGTATCATGAATTCATGTGTCTATATTATTTTACACAAAAAAAATTATATATTGGACTACGATATAAAATATTAGTAGGGCCTATAATAATTATTTATTAATGAAATATTCCCTCTTGGCTATTTAAATTGGTTTTATTATCGACACTGTCCAGGCATAAATTTCACCATTGAAAATCAATTATAGATTGTTCAATATAAGTGACATTCTCATCATAATTGCTACATGTTTTTTAAGCAGAATTTGTAAGAATACACTCACCATTTATTTGATGATAGTTTGTTATCACCAAATAACATTTCTTGTATCATACATGCCTGTATAGCTGCTAAAACACCACATGCACCACCCTAAAGTAAAACAAGTGTCTAATTTTACACAACTAGAAAAAGGAAATCATTTTTTTTTGTTACACAAAATGAATGTGTTCATTTAATAGCACAGAAAAACTGTTCAACAAAATATAGATAATTTTAAAAAGTTCAGTGATACATTCTTTTATTTCTAATGATGTATATTGTACAATGAAGAAGAATATGGTGGGGGAGTAGGGTAGGTGGAGCATCAGGGCTAAATAGATCCATCATCATTATTGAAAAACAATCACCTTCACATCATATAATGGTAGAAATATTACCTTTTTTTGAACAATGCCATACTGTAATTTTGGTATATCACAAAAACTTAGACTTTGATATTTCCATTCATCATTAAAACTTGTCAATGCCGAGCCAAATAACAGAGTTCGTAAAGCCTGCAAAACAACAGCATAGGATTAGGTATCACTGTATCAATGTGTCCATTGAGAGAAGCATACATAATATTATTAAAACAAAATGGAAATAGTACAAAAGAATAAAAAACAGAAATACACAAAACAATACACCATTTCAAATACAACTAGCTTTATCTACATATTGTGTCTGAATATTATAAGAACAATATGGTATAGCATAGTAAAATAAGTCACCATATAAACAAGTTTTAAAAATTAAATTTGTACATCAGAATGCACTAATAAAAGATATAACCAAAACTTTTCCACATATTTTTGATTGGTCACTCTGATTTCCATACAAGTTTTTTTTTTTTTTGATTTATGCATTCAACTTATAAAGGCAGGGAGCTGAGCAGCTATGTTTGGAGATACAAATTTTGACAGTGAAATAGGGTCCTGCATGCCTATGCATTCTTTAAATCACAATAAGGGTGATAAATACAATCAGACAACATGTTTTTCCGAATAGACCGGTGTCTACATAAACTTACTATGGCTTTCTTGGTATCTATTGGTTGACTATCAATATTATTTAAATTTCTAACAACTGGAGATTGTAGTTGAACTGAATGGAGTTTAAGATCATTCAGATCACTTTCTAGATCATCAACATCACCAAATTCTACATCACCCACCACAGTTTTACCTGATGGTTCACTTAAAAAAACAAATAAATAAATAGAATTAAAATCTCTGACGGACATATTGGTGGTTCACCATCCCGCTTGTCCATCCATTTAACCTTTTTAAACTGCTACCCTATCTTCTTTTTCTATGTGTAACCCCCTCTTATCCAACAACCTGTATCACAACTTCATGCATTATTTATAAATAACAGCCAATAAATACATTTTAAAACAGGTGTAAAATCATTAATTTCAGAAGTGTGAGGGTTTCTAGAATAAAGAAGTTATATTTAGCAATAATATTCTCTTTACACAGTAAACTGACTGGATAGGTCTAATTTTAAAGGCAAAGATTAAACAAAAATTTGCATTTAATTGAATCTATTGACTGCTGTATTGTTTTTGTTGATACATGAAATTCTCCCTGAATAAATTTAATTCCTATAAAAGATCGGTTAAGTTGAGCTACATTCTATTATATCTAAACTTGATGTAACACATGAGATTAACCCAAATCGATACTCTGATTTTCATATATCACTATCTATCCTTTAATGTTACAGCATTACCTCACAATTTTCTTGTTATGACTTCTACTGACAGGTCTGTCGGCAGCCATACTTGACAACTCCACACTGTACCGTCTACTATTTTCAACAGATTCTATTTTTTGGCTCAAACCATTAGATTTAGCCTCAGCATTGTCTAATATGTCTGTTATGCTCACAGCATGTTTTTGAGGAGTTATTTTTGAGATGTGAAGTGATTCTTCAAGACTGAATTGAGATTTTTGAGAGTTTGTTCTCGACTGTTGTCTAGAACTTAGGTCAATGTCTGAATCCATATGTTGGTAATGTCTACCAGGCGTAGTGCTACCGGTATGTGAGACTTCTGTAGAATGTGTATTCAGAGATGATTTGATAGAAGATAATGGACGGGATTTAGGAACTCTTCTTCTAGGTGCATCCTGAAATAAAACAAAAGAAATTTTGTCATAATGGTCTCAAATTGGTGCACCAAGGGCTTCTAGATCAGCTATGAACGTAGGTCTCCACTCTTACACTTGAACTGTGCACTGAGTGTAAGGATACCTGCGTTCAGAGCTGAACTACAGGAGCTACATATCCTTTATCCTCTTAATTACATTATCTAACAGATTTACTTAACCCAAGAAAAGATTCAGTGTTTTTGTAGATTACAAAAATATATGCTAAGTGTAAAAAGTGCCTCAACATGTTCACCCCAGATAGTAATGGTACTAGAGAGAATACCTTAAGATAGTATGCACATGCGTTCATCTGATTGCATACAATCAATAGCCCAGGTCTATTGCAAGACAAATAGATCTCTCATTGAATACATCATTATATTATTCACATTTAATAACTTTGGAGTCACAGATATTTTGATTTGAATTTACAAATATTTTTACTGAAGGATAGGGGTTGATATTTTAATACCTTGGTCACTGATAGACTAACATTTTTTTTATAACTATTTTCTGTAGCTACATATACAAGAGGGAGAATTTTGCCAAGAGAAAGGGATTTCTTTCAACTGCCAAGGAATTTTATACATACATGTACACTATCAAATAAGCCCAGCCAAGCAGAATTTTAAACCTGGCATCTTTTAGTTAAAAGAGTTCAGTCAACCTTACTACAAAACAACTGCAGCCTACACCCAGTCATCACCAAGATGTCTTAGATATGAAATTAAATTCATGATATACTATAATAAATTTACCTCTGTATTACTGATAACAGCAGCAGAGAATCCTCTAGGTTTAGAATTGATTAAACGTGCTTGTCTCGTTTTAGAAATAACATCACTGGTATCATTTATATCAGAGTTAAATACACCTGATTTACCGTCACCCAATAAAGTTTCACTTTCTAAATTATCTTCTATAACAAGATCAGAGTTGGCATGGATTTTACCTGAGGGGAAAAAATTCCTATTTTAGTATTCAAGCTGAGTGAAAAGAGCAAATTATTAAAAATCATTGAATGTCAAATATGTTAATTCTCATTAAGTAATATTTACAAATAAATAATATCAAGAATAGTTTGAAATCACTAAAGTATGAGCTAAAGGAAGAGCTCATGATCCAAATATATGACATTTTGCATCATAATTTGTCTGTTACTGTCATACAAATTTATATCTGAAAAAAAGAATAACATGTTATTGAGTTCCCTACTTGATTTTGATGAAGCAAGCTGACCAGCAGTTTTAGGTCTGTATTTTGGTGATGATGGATACTCTGTTGCTTTTGAGGAATCATATAATTTTGGTGCAGCATGCTTTGGTTTGTCAATAATTGGACTAGGAACATCCGTTTGTGGATAATAAGATGGCGATAGAGAATCCTCGTTTTCTAATTGTAAAATATGATATTCAGCAATAACTTCTATCATAGCTCGTAATGGATGGTCCTTTTCCTGAAAAAATAAGCCTACAGTGAGGCTGATGTCCCCCACCACAATCCCAAAATAAATAGAACTCAGTCAACGTTTTTAAGTACAGTACCTGGTAGTGAAAGTCTACATTAAGTTTCATCACTCAAGTTATAATCAAAGTTGTCTTGTTCCAAAGGATCAACCAATGAAATTGCTTAGCTCTGCTTAGCTTTAGCATAAAATGCCCATTGTCGGACTTAGTCAAGGTATTAATGTAATGAAACTATACACCAAGTTTCATCACTTCAAAGTTATTGTGTCCTAAAGCATCAATCAATCAAATTGCTTATCTCTGCTTAGCCTCAGCAGAAAATGGTCATATTCAAACTCCATTAATGCATTCACCTAATAAACACCTACACCAAGTTTGAACATTCGAGCTCAATTAGAAGGAGAGTTATTGTGTCCCAAAAGGTGTGACAGACAGACGGGCTGACCCATTTTAATAGTTCCCTGCTTTTTTTAAAAGGCGGGTGACACAATTAAGTTTGTTTAAAAATATTGTACGATTGGCATTACAAGTCTGTATAAAATTTTACATCATTGCTACATATTTTCAGGTTTTAGGCACTCGGTTCCTAAACTACACAAAAATCAATAAAAAGTAGGTATCTTTTATCATATAATTATTCTTCACATGCAAAATAAAATACTTTTATAAATCATTGGGGTTGACTTGAATTTTTGATCTACATATATATGTACTTACTTTATTTCTCTTCATGGCTCTTTCAATATGAAGTTCTTGCATCAAGGCATGTCGATTACTTATACTATCAGATGATCTGGGCATTTCTTCATCCATGATTTTTAAAGTTGATCGCAATCCCTTTTAAAATGAAATAGATATAACAATTACTAATATTTGCTACATGTAGTTTTGGGTGAATATTATTACTATTCGTGCTAGAGGACAAGTCAAAGTTGGCATCGATCAATATTCACTTTCCAGTCAGGCAAATGAAAAAAATCTCTGCAGCATGGAAATCAATGGACAGATTTTAGCTTGATTTATTATAAGATTGATTCATTCCATACGAATAATGTATGTACGAGTCAACTATTAGGTGTGGACGACATAACCAATACCATGTGGACGACTCAACCAATGTTTGTGGGCAGCTTAACTGTTGACGAGTTTGACTGTGGACGAGTTAACTAACTTCCACAAATTCTATGTTTCGAGATAAGAGATGGTACTATATAGTTTCACCTGTCAAAGTACGATGCTAATCAGACGGTACTGTCAGTTTTTTTTTATTCAAAACAACAATTAATTATTGTTATTTATTACATTTCTGCCACCCCAACTACCTGATACAGATACAAACCATCTCTTTTAAAACGAAGCAATAATATCTGGCTTTGTCTGGGATCTGAAAACGGGAGAGGTCTCACATTTAAACCTCATGAAGGCGGGGCTAAATATACAACAGCCAATATCGAGATACAGACAGGGGCAGATTGGGCCATCGGGCGATCGCCCGAAGGGCCGGTCGGACAAAAAATGAAAAAAATAATTTTGTCCAATTCGTCTAAAAAACCTTTTTCTGCTGAACATTATATGGGGGAGGGAGGGGGGGATTGGACCGGCCATGGAGCGATGATGATCATGTATGTGGCCGGTGGCTTTAACGGGCCGCCACGCCATCACTGAAGTCTGGAATGGGCTGGTGGTATAATAGACTTTCTGGGCCGGGTGTGCTGGGTGTGGGCCGGAATTCGGAATCCTGCATAATATGACGATATTATAATTTCACAGGTTGATGGTTGTAAATTACTTGCAGGTCGGGATTTTGGCCTAAATTAATTGATTTATGAGATATATTATTTGACAGAGAAGATATGCCACCAAATCACATATTTGGGGTTCATTTTTCAAAATTTTCCCGGCGGAAATCCCCTGGACCCCCCGTCCGGGTTCCGTGGTCAGTAAAAGAGGCCGCTCGGACATGGGAGCCCGGGCGGGTTTCTGGCCCCAATCCGCCCCTGGATACAGACACAGTAATTATGAATGTCAACATCAATTTTGATAAAAACACTGCTTGGTTCACTTTACTGACAATACAATGTATTTACAGATGAACGAAAGTTGATCAGTACATTGAGCTGGGTATGTTTAATTAGTCCTAATATGGAGCATAATGATGCTCTAAGGCATTGTGCAAAGTGTGGTACTTGAGCAAAGCTCTTTTCCGGTAACAATGTCATAGTGTTGGTTTAAAAAAAATCCAGACTGGCACTGGGAAAAGCAGGCAATGTGCATGTCAACGTAGCCAGAGTTATCTCCCCTCTATTAAATCTCATCCAAGCAAGATTACGCATCTAACCAAATTAATAATGGCGTCGCATAATATATCATATATGACGTCAATGAAAGTAATTCTCACACTTTTTCATAAACTTAATTATGAAGGTTTTATATTTGACAAAAATCATCTTCACTCTACTACTCAGGTAATGCCTGTTACATATACAATTATTATTATATATTAACTTACTTTTTTTAGTTTTAAGATGTTAATAGTTATGCATTAATAAAAGTTAAAAGAAATTAAGTTTATCAGGTGAAACTAATAAATGCACCCAATCATAGCTAAAAACAAACACATCACAGTATACCTCAACGTGTTTAGCTACGTTCTCGTCTATATAGTCATTACACTTACAGTGACAGGACGTTTGTGGGCCTAGTACTAGTAGTGTGTAGTAGTGTCATGGGTAGGCTTGCCTTGTCGAGTACCGGTAGGCATAATAGTCATGTATATTTTTTAAATTTTAACTAACTCATACCTTTCTGCTTAAATATTCTCGCACAAGCGATGCAGCAATCCCTTCCACAAAAGCTGCTTCCATTTTGGTGTAGATTTGTGTAAAAATACGCCTAAATATTAAACATTCATTCAGATTTCTTGTTATACACAGAAAAAATCAGCCATTTTGAAACAAATATGTTGCATCTAAAATGATCAATTTCCGGTTTTACTTCAACGGAACGAAGTAATAAATCCTTAGATTTTAAGATTCTTAAGATAATTAAATTTACACCAAAGTTCAAAATGCAGCTACAGTTAATGTACAGTATTTTACCACAGGTGACCCAAACAAGAAATTTTTGAATAAAAATAATTGTGTTTCCTTTCCGTAAAATTGTCGGAACGAGTAAGCCGTTCGATTTCGATCCAGGAGAAATTTTGTTCTCGTTCACAGGGACTTGTAATATTCAGGGATTTTACCATCAATGGATTTTACCATCGAAAAGCAATATTCCCCCTCAGCCCTTATTCCTCTCTGTTTCTGTAATAAAGAATATAATGTTTGATGCGAAAATTGGATGTGCCAGACGTTAATTCAAAAATTATCAGTGTGTAGCCGGGCCTAATTAAATTAGGTTTAATTAATTTAATTAATTTTTAATGGGCTCCATGGTCAGTGCGGATAAATGAAATGAAATGGAGTTTTATGGCATGTCAGTCAGTACGGGAGGAACTGGATATAAACTTGATTTCATAATAAATGCCACTCAAAACTAGGTCTAGTTCTGGGCTAACATAATTTAAATTTGTTAAATTTTATTTCAATAATTCGCTTGCTCGTATGGGTGATTATCAGTGTCAAGAAAAGGTTAAATTAGGCCTACGCTGAGAAAACCCAGGAGTTAATTATATAGCATAGACAGGAGGCCATATTCCATGTTACGTACAAGTGCCGGAACTAAACCACGCCAACAGACTCAATGACAGACCTGATGATGTAAAGCACACGCATTATAACTAATAGGTTAGACCCAACACCCTGATTTTAACTATTGTGTATTAGAGTCCAATAAAGTTGTCCTCATAATGACAATAATGGGGAATCAAATACCAAACTAAATAGTATATAGGCCTGTTGCACTATCATTTAATTTAGTTGGTATGCCTGCCTGTACTAGAAAAACTGATAAGTGGGTACTTACTTTCCTTTTCCCTCGGGGAAATAGGCTAATCGTGGGGAAATAGGCTAATCGTGACTGTTTACTTCGATCAGTTGTGAACTAATAATTCATATTCTGCCATTGCAAAACTGGAGATTTTATTTTATCCCCCATTTTTCAGAGAAATCAGGGACCATTCAAAGAGTTTCAATCGTCTTTCAGTCAGTCATACCTTTTGGAGCACAGTAACTCCATTCTAATTCAGGTAAAATGTTTAAATCTTGGTGCAGATGTTCATTAGGTAGTATTTTCTGCTTTGTTTATGCTCTGGAACGCAATAACTCGGTTTCTATTTGAGGCAGATGTTCATTAGGTGAATGTCGTGACTAAGTTCGATGACAAGCATTTTAATTCTAATTGGGTCAATGAGAGTGATGATTAGCAGTGTGAAAGTAATTTGTTGATTGGTTTCTGCTTTATAAAAAAATATATTTTACGGTATATGTAAAGTGACATGATTATCCCAAATCTAGTAAAATCCATTGATATTTCAACTTGAATTTGTGTTCAATACTACCCTCTATTAACCATTTAACGCTTGGTAAATGTGAATATTGACTACCTCAGGTTTCTTGAGAAGAAAATCGGTGAAAAGTGATAAGAGTTCATACGGGTATATCATCGGACAGCCCAAAACCAAGTTATGTGAATAGCTTTGTGTATTACAGAACTGTGTGTACTAGTTCTTAGGGCGTTACAGTTAATCTTGTGGGTGGTTTGGGGAGCACAGTTGGTTAAAGTGTTAATATACATGTTGATAATTTAGACTGGTCTCTATGGCTACAACCATAACCTATCAACTCAGGGCACCATCACATGAGTTCTCTCCTGCTATGGCATCTGAACAGTGCTAGAAGTCCAAATTCAAATGTGTGGCAATGATGAGGAGCAGTTTATTGAGTTTAAAATATCAAATATCAGACATAAAATTTGAGAAATACTTTATTGAAAAGCTTCATCAAGTTATTTACAAAGAAAGAAATACATGTACAATGTAATATACAAATAAACAAGATATACATTTAATATCATTAAATGTATATTAATAACAAACAACACTGAATAGGTAATAAACAGCAGCAACAGATATATGGCAACAAACTTGTAACTATTTATCATAAATCTAGATTTTTATTATTTACTATAAAATATCTTATACTACATTTGTACAGTTATAATTAAAATATTTGAATAAACAGTGGCTATAGGGGTCTCACTTCAATATGTTACCAAGTAGACACTGTCAACTTTAATTTATTTTTAATTGATATCATGTAATTTGACAGACAATAAAATACATAGGCTGTCGATTTCAATGCCAGTCATTCAGGACTGGCAAATATGTTTGAAATGAGAGCCTTACTACAAACTATGAAGATTAAATTTAAATAGTTCAAAGGTTATACTTATTCTAGTATATTATCAGCTATTCTGTTCATGCAATTTTATAATTTGGCTTAAAGCAAAGGATGAGCAATTCTTGCTCACATAAGTTCACTGACCTCTTTCCCAGATCCAGCCTTGTATATTTTAGCACTGGCCTTAAACAACCCTTTGGAACTATGCCCCATCTGCTCTATTATGTGGAGGAAAACAAAAAAAGATTATACCCTTAAGGGTTTAAAATCATACAAACAACCTCAGGAGCTTAAAAAAAATTAGCCAGGTTATTAATTAACATGTAAGATGCATTTAGTAACAGAAACAATTATTACCAAATACCTATTACATTTCTATTTTATAACACTATAATGTAAATAATTTATCATATATCTATGACAAGAATGGATTGGATTTGTAAAATGGAGATCCCAGTCAATATTTCATTTTTAAAAAAAGAGGCAGTTATGAGGATGTTTATCAAAATTATTCAAAATGTGATTATAAATGTTTATGGTTATCATATTAACACAATTCTGAATCAATTACATATTATCCATTATATGATATGTGACTAGTTGTGATATGTGTGTGAAGTCTTTAAGGAGCTACTTGACTTTTCATTGAGAACTTACATAATATAATTAACAATGTCTACACAAACGTACATAAATACCAAAATACAAAGCTGACATTTTCATTTTGAGGTTTAAAAATTATAATGGCTGATGTCAATACATCAAGACTTAAAACTGTCTTCATTGAAAACACAAAACATTTCAACTAATAATTCAATCGATTGTAAGATCCAATACAAATACCCATAACTGTTTTACTGAGAAGTCTATCATGAATGTTCATAGATCGATATTAACAAATGACTTTCCAATAATCTTCCATTTATGTTAAATTTCACCACTGTCTGTAACTAATGAAGAAAAGTTTAGTAGACATTTAGACAAAATTCAAAGAAATAAAAGAAAATCATAAATAAAATACAATTTGATGACTAGTAAAGTAGGTGACAAAATTTAAGAAAATAGGATATTATGAAAAGTGGATTAAAAAAAAGGGGGGAAAATTGTTCAAGATGCATTATGCAAGAGCTAAATCTGCCTATTGCAGTTTTTTTTCTGTCTTCAAATGTTATATAAATTATTAATTAAACATCTTTTCACATGACAAGACCATTATCAACTCTAAACTATTGAATGGCTTAGACTACATACCATATAATCGGTTAACGTTAAAATGCATGTCGCTCAATAAAAAAGACGGACAGTCAAGACTGTGTATTCTCATTGCAATTGTAATTGACAAATCTTCAACACCCATAACTATGCTCAAAATAAAGTAATTTGAAAGTTTCAATATATTTATTTTTGAACTATTATAGCAAGAGTGGTCAGCTCTTTATCTAAATCTTACATAATGCATCTTTAAACTTGAAAATCATTGAATGTTGTAATGTCATAGGTACGTGTAATTAATAATGTGACATGATCTATATTCCTTTATATAATGGCACATGGATTCCGAGATCACTGTATCTGGATGGAAATATCATTACACAATCTGGGAATTTCACAGGTTTATAAAAATCACAACATAAAGGACAGGAATAAAATAAGCTCATTTAAATTTATATCAACAATACCATAATCAAATACAAAAGATAAAATTTTAACTAATTACTGAACTAAATATTTTTATATATAACATGCATTGGTCTCAACAATTGTCTTAGAATTTTGCAATTGTAGTTGAAAGTTAAGGGAGGTAACTGTATTAAAGACTATATTATCTCATAGACCACAGAAAATAACACTTTTCAACTTTTCCAAGAGTAAGATAAAACAATTTACAGACTAGGCACTGAAATTACACACTAGGCAATTCCAAATGTATTCTGGTTCTCGACATTCCTTCAAAAGGAGGGTTTATATTTGTGTTTTTATTCTGTCAAAGGATCATGTGGTTGAATGACTTGTCTAAAACATAACATTTCTTGGCTCTGAATTTATCTCACGATTTGTTTATTCATGCTGTATAAATTTTAAAGGAATTCACTTACATAATTATTAATTCGCATTTTACATATTCAACCTTTACTGTTACTGTATGCTGCATAACTACTAATTCTACATAACTACTAATTCTAAGCACAGACTTTGTAGTTCTAATGTGAATGCTGCTCCTTCCATCTCCATGGAGTATAATTTCAGCAGCTTCTTTCTTATTACTAGGTGTGGTTATCATCCATAAAAGAATGGACTTCATAGATATTTAAGAATTATATAATTAAGCAAATGAAATATTGTTGCCATTTCCTAATAACAATGAGTTAATTTACAATTGTCAAGTGCTGTTTATGACTGCCAATAACTGACATTTCAAATTCAACATGAAATGTTTAAAAGAGTTACCCCCCTTTAACACAGGATATTATGAACATAAAACCAGCTCTTTGTAAATTACTCAGCAGAGAACCAGAATTTTTTTTCATATGGACCTATTCAATTTCAAAATATACATTCTTCTATAATATGACATCAGTTTTAATTTTCAATATCCTAATTAATGGTTTTTAAGTAAACCATTATGCACAAAATGTTTTTAAACATGATTTAAAAACAACACAATCATGTATACAAAAATAACATAAAGATATTCAATAAACACTAACCATTAAAAAAAATAAATAAATTGTACACATTACAAAATATGGAATTTTAAAGCAATTTTTTGTCCGTCCTTTTCCTAACATTCAATTTCTCACAGCCGAAAATATACATTAAAACCTTTTGAGTATTAAATTGAGTGTGATTTTTGTTTAACATAAAAGCAGGGGAACTCCATTTTGTCACTAGAAATTTCTAATAATTCTCCACCAAAGTTAAAAGCACCAAACTTTTGCATATCACCAAATAGCTGAACTACCCTTCAGAGCTTTAATAATACATTTTGTATATTTCCGAACGACTAAAATCCTTGAGTATTTGAGGTGTTCTTTGTGTACACTATGGCACTTGCGTTAAAGTTGTGTTAGCACTTTCGAGTTCACTAGGATTTTCCCCGTGTAGTTGTGTTAAACTTCGCATGGCTGGTGATAACTTGCTCTGGACACTCTGAATGTAACTCTGAAAAGGGAAAGGAAAAGAATATTTTATTAAATGTAAAGAAACAATGTGTTTTATGTTTAATTTTTCTCAAATTCATTGCTAGTATTTAGGCAATATCATCATCAGAGGAAACCATACAAGATTTTTTTACTGCCTCTAGTCTTACAACAGGTTTACTAAAGTGTCAAAGTATATATATGTATCAGATAGACACACCATTCATTATGTATATTTAGTATCTCTAGTGACTACATCACCCAAGAGAACCCTTCTATCATAAATGGTAATTTGAAAAGGGGAAAATTTTTGTATGGCATCATTTTTTGTCTATAACTGCTTTTATTAAACTATATACATGTATCAGACATACATTATCTCATTATGTACATTAGTACATCGTCCCAAATAGTCACTTCTATTGTTAATGGTGATTTGAAAAGGGGCAGATTTTTGTATGGCATCATTGTTTGTAACTGTTTTTATTAAACCAACTTTATACAATATACATGTATCAGACAAACATTATTTCATTATTTCCATGTAGTACATCGCCCAAAATAGTCGCTTCTATTGTGAATGGTTTGAAAATGTGGTAGCGTTTTGTACGGATTTAGATTTTGATACAGTATTTATTATTACATTATGAAATGGATAACAATCAAGACTGGAAAAATACTGATTTGTAAATTTGCTAGTAAAGAATGCAAGAACAAAATCACTTGAAAGTTTTATTTATGAACGTTTCAATTGTTTTAGTGAAAAAAAAAATTAGAATGGAAGACACATTATTATTAGGCCAAACCAATTTCCATTTCTGTTTAGTTGCTCGAATCTTCTCAAAAGCTTTTAGCTCAAAATATTAAAGTTTAGAAATTTTAATAAAACACCGCCCATAAGAATTGAGTGGGTTATTTATTGATCACGACCATGAAGAACTAAAAATTATATTGGTTTTGCCTTAGTGCAATATTTTTATAACCAAATAATAATGCTCTGTTAAGTCTTTTTTTTTAGAACTGCCTGTCTGCTGAGGTGACTAGATACCTCCATTAGTTTTAAGTCAGACAAGATGTCAATATTGATTCTAGAGATATTTTTCAACAAGATACATGTATTTGTGTAAATTTCTTGGCTTGTTTTTATCTATAGCCAAAATGTACAGCTAAAAAATTCACATTTTTTAAAACTAAACACACAGTAAACAGTATTAAGCAGCCCTGCAAATCATCAAATTTGTTTTGTATGCACAACTTCAAAGGATAGCAAGTCTTCAAATAGTCTGGCTAAACAAAGTGTCATAAAATTTCAAAGAGGGATTTTAAGAAAAGGAATTTATTTTTAAATGGTGCAGAGGTGAGAATTATATTTGTCAGTAGTAAAGAAAAATAAATATTATTCTTGCAGTGAAGAAATTAATTAGCTGCAACGGAGACACAAACACATGACTAAGATACAATATAGTCATTTCTAAAATTTAACAATGTTAATTGTCTTTAGCTAAATGTTGAATTGTTTTGTTTTATTTAATTTTACAAAGATATATTTTTAGTAAATAAATTATAAACTTTATTTTTTTTGTGTGGAAAATTTGATTAAAAAAGTCAAGACAGTGATTGTTTAGAAATACATGTATCTGGGGTGAAAATGAATAAAAAACTTGTCAGCTTGATAATGCTAAGGTATCAATAGATGCTCGGATTGATTTCAAGAATACTAAAGGTAGGGATGGACGATTTTGAAATTACTAACCTGTGAAATAACATCCCCATTTACCCTTCGTACTTGATAAAGATGACGATAACGTGATTGTTGAGCATCTCTTCTCTGCTTTGCCCGGGCTCTTTGAAGGTTTATTTTCTTTGCCCTTTTCATATGAAGAGCTACAATGAAAATAGAAAAATGTTTTTAAAAATTAAAGTTATTTAGACAATGTGTGTTTTAATCATACAATGTATATCATTAGTGGGGAAGGTCAAATCCGGCATATTTTACAAAATTACTTTTTCCTTTGTTCAGATCCAGACTTTGCTTGCACATTGCTAATATTAATATTAAGAGTGAAAAACATATTTTATTTCTCTGAAAAAAATAAACTTTGTGAATTACCAAAGTCATACAAGTAAACCGAAAGTAGCCAGTACTATTTTATGGTAAGTCACATAAGAGTGGCTAAAGGTGAATTCCGAGATACATTTTTACTGTATAAAACTATACACCGCTTTCACAAAGTTCATTTTGAGGCTAATAAGACTTGTTAATGAAAGGTGATATTTTGACCAATCACAGCTTTGTTTTGATATATGGATTAATTTATATCAGCCATTTCCAAAGTAAATTTCAGTTTAAAATCTGTAATCCCAATACTGATAATTGTGTGTAAATTACCTTGTCTGTGGTCCACTCCTTGTCCAGTTATTTTCCACTGAGTTAAAGTTCCAACCAAAAAACAAAATGGCCAACAACTTAGTATTAGCCAACTATACCAACACACAGGACCAGACACATTGCCTTTAATACGGTCCCATACATACATCACGATAAGGAATTTCTCGATAAAATAGTCCAGGCAAGCAATCATTAGAGCTCCTCCGAAAATACTGGTTCCAAGAATTGTCATACTTTTCTGGAATTTTAAAATTAACACAGCCAACAATAATCCAAGTCCAACGAGTATTCCAATTGGAATCCATTTTGTTTCAGGGTGATAAAATTGTTCTATAACAATTAAGACCCCAACTGCTACTGCTATTCCAAGGTGAAATCCTGTTAAAAATAGTCCTACATATTGCACAAGCATTGTAATTAGTCCACACAGTATTCCTGCGCCAATGGCTACTCCAGCATTTCCTTCTGGGGGTAAAATGTCTTCCTCTAAGCAAATCATATACACTAACACAGATCCAAATATAAATCCTGTCAGGAACATAACAGCTTTAAATAATCTGTACCCTACAAAAATAAATTGATAATATTAGAATAGTGTCATCAAAAGGATTTCAAAATCAAACAGAAAATCTACACAACTTATTTCCTGAAAAAAGCTAATTGAATTTCAAAAGAATTTCCTCAATACATATTACATGTAGTCGGAAATTTATCCAAATGAGGTAATATAAACACATTTTCAAAATATCTTTTGATATTGGTGATACATACATGTATGCAGGCCTACACACTTTTAAAATGCCATATCTATAAAGCAAACTACACAAGTCCATTTACAGTACCAGCAAAAATTGTGTTCCCTGTGGTGAGGAATATTATTCACTACCTAATGGTTTATTGTTGGTAATAATTATGACAACTCCACAACTTGGACTCCTAGCGAAACAAACTTGATAGATTGATAGATATGTCGAGAGGGAGCTTGTTTTTAGTATAGGGTCCCGCTGTTCATAAATTTTCATGGACCAGAAAAATTAAACTAAGCTCTCAAGTACAAATTTGCAAATGATTAAACCTTATTAAGCAACTTCACTAGCCTGTCAACTTGCGATTTTTCATATTCTGAAATGAAATGAGGTTTAATGTTCTACTTTTCTACAACAGACAGGCTAATGAAGATGGGGGAAAGTCAGTATTGCCTGGACAGCGGAGCGATGGCCTACTCTTATTGTGAATTCAAACTGTGTCAGGGTTATTTTATGTGCACACCCACATTTACATGCAACATCATTTTTTCATCCTATTCATATGACTAGACACCATCCACCATGCACCACTGACAAGGGGAAACTACACTGAAAAATCATTAGGAATTTACTCAGCTACAAACAATTCTACATATATTGCTAAATACAGCTGATTGACAATTATGAGATATAATCTACAACTAATTTGGCACTTCCGATTCATTCACAGTTTTTCTGAATCAAAACAGCATGTTAAACATTCCTCCATTCTAAATAATAAATAGCCATCTATATATTAACGTAATAAAAACATCATGAACATATAGATTGTACAATCTGTGGCATCAAATCATATTCTTAGCCCTTAAATGACAAATTGGGCAATTTTGAGTTCATTTTTTCATAAAACATTGGATTAAGAATTCACAACATTTTCATCAAATATTTCAGAACTACAGCAAAACTACAGTCTTTAAAGTAACTATCTTTCAATGAAAATATGCTCTATTTTTAACAACTGCCTGTTGGTGGCCTGAAACACTTTCCAATCATAAAATTGCTTTAAGATCTAGTGATATGTTAATTGTTAGATGGATATATAATAAAGCAAAGATAACACCATAACATCAAGACATGATAACATGGTATTTTAACAAGCAAACATGCACAATAGACAAGACAAATATTTGTAAGAAATACTCACATGACAGTAAATGAGAAAGGCAAAATAAAAACTTACCATGCACTCAACACAAATTATATACCATATACCAATAAACAATACTTGATATTATAGAACACAAACAACACACATAATATTTCAATGAAATAAAACAAAGACTTGTGATGCATGCATGAATCAAAGACATGAAATGACAGAATGAATCAAAGACATGACAAGACAGAATAAATCAACAAATTAATGAATGAATGAATGAATGAATACAAGAAAACAGTAGAAAAATTAACAGGACAGTTACAAATATTTTATGTCAACCCAAGTAATTTCAAAATACATAAATTGTCCTAGGATTATTAAAGCAATACTTGTACATGTATTAGAAATTTTGAGAAATATTTCAAGAAAAATTTCTTACATAATATAATAATTATTCAATTTTTCTCTCTAATCAAATAATGACAAAAATTATGTTTTAGCATTAAGAATTAAGTTTGATGATCGGGTTAAATAATACATACTAGAGCATGAGAAGTTAGAAGCATAAAAATAAAATCATATGTTAATTAGAGGGTAATTAGGCATGCAATTAAAATGTTAAATAATTTTTTAATTTTAAATCATCCAATTTTCTTACCAAAAAATGTATACAAGATCCCAAAAATAAAACACATTACAACTATTATGGCTGGAGCAATGCTGTAATTTGTATCAATATGGTGGCAAATATCAGGTTCCGGAGGGATCCAGGGAGTGGAGTTGTATGTAAAAATGTTGGGTCCCGTTGTATCCTCCATACTGGATGAGGGTGTGCTGGTCCCTGGAGTTGGCTGTGCGCTTGTCATATCACATCAATCTATCAACAAACATCAAATGAGTTGTCTTCCAACTTTAGTAAACAATCATTTGCTTACTGAACGTTCATTATTTGTTTACTCTTGAGGCAACCATAGTCAGTAAATTGTTGTCTACCAGCTTCCTGAAAGGACACAATGCATTCGATTAGTTCTTCATTCTGAGTAAAATTTACCTTTGGCTTTTGATACAAATACACAATTTGCGCAAGATTATGTTACCTCGCTTGACAAAGTTATCACAAGGCTTAGTGTGGTAGTCAAGACAATGGGCTTATTGATGATTACAACCCCTACCACCCCATTAGATCAACTAAAGTTCAAAATATAAACTTGAAACTTGAAACAAGATGTTGGGATATGGACTACGTACAAATAATTAACACTGAAAAATTTCTTCTTATGTTTGGAAGAAGGCGACTGATATTGTTGCTCAGATAATGTATTCAGATTCTGTAAACAGTTTCAAATAAAGGTGCTTATTTATTTTCTGTTTAAAGTGGCAATTACAGCTAAATACCTCTTGACTTGTTTAATAGTGACTAAGAGTAAGAGAACCATCTGTACTACTTTAGGTAAAAAGAAGACTATAGTACCAGGTTAAAGTAGATTTCTGACCTATGAGAAATTAACAGCTGTTACTTAGCAAAACTCCCTAGCCCATAATGCCCTTCTTTATATCAGTTGTGCTTTTAAAGACCTTGACAAAATGTATTGGTGTGTGTACAAACCATGTAATGAATGTAAGTCTTTGTATGAACACAAAAACCTTTGTGAATCTGTTTTAGGACAGCTTGAACTCAAGTCTGTGGGGTTGTTTTACTGAAAAAAGGTCAAGATTTTCTGAGGATTTGATGCCAGTTGCCCATAAAACAACAACAGACTTTTCCTTTCCTATAAATCATTATTCGGTGGCAATACCACCAATCATTTTAAAGCATACATGTAGTTATCAATAGAAATTAGCATGGAAAATATCTCCAACCTAACAAGGAAGCCATCTATCAGTAGAAACTGAATTAAAACCAACAGGGATGAGATGGATTATTGGTCAAATGGTCAGATAAGATATATTTAGCTTATCAAATCCATAGGTATACAACGGATTGTGGACAGTAGATAGAAGGCAAAAATAAAGCTAAAAGTTTATAAAACACCTATATTGGAGTACATGAGAATACCGGTACAGAACACACGTCCATTTTTTCGTAATTCAAACATTGTTTTCCTGGAAAGATGTTTGTAAATTTATCCAGGCACAAAAAAGACTTTTCAACAAACTTTTTCCTTAAAATTTGGAAATGCTCACTCTAAACAATAAAGAACATTCTTGGTAAATATTGCATCTGGAAAATCCTCTACTATAAGTAGCAATAAGTATATGCAAGCTAGAATAATTTGTCTTCACTAATCGGCTTTTTAATAATACTAACTGTTGAATATCCACAATTAGAAATTGTGACAGACTCTTGCTCTGTAGTGCTGTGAATTCAACATTTTTTTAATGATTCCTATTGTTTATCCTGCCAGTGTAGCCTATTGTAAATAAACATCATTTTAGTTATTGAAGAATTATAGTTATCAAACATTATATTTGAGAAATAGGTGACTTGTAAATCAAAAGTTTGATGATAACCATAATATATTATGTCTAGACTAGATGTCGGTGGTTTATATAAATTAAAAACAGTATTGCTACTTTAAACAGACTTTATTTTATTTTCTAAATTTCCTTATGTTGACTAGCAATTTTACAATAAAGGATCAAAATCTGATGTTTAATGTAACAGGACCCAAATAAAGCCAGTCAGTCGTTTTCTATTAAACCAAGGTAATTAGAGATGAAATAGATGAAAGTACCAATATTACAAATTAACCATTCAACTCAATTTGAGTAATTTACTGTGTATTTACCGAATGGTGATGGTCTATCCAAATAAATTAAACGTACCCACTGACTCAATACCAATACAGACACTATCAAAACTTCATTCAAATACTAGTTTCCCAGTTCAATAAACCCCAACGAGGAAATCAATGGATCTCAATTGATATAAATTATAAGAAAAGAAAGTTATTTGTATAATATGTTTATACTGGTTAACTATTTCTATGATTATGTATTAGTCTAGAACGTTTATGCTATACGGTCAATGTTTATTGATTAAATAATATTTCTAATCATATCGTCCAACTGCTGGCAGACGGATGCTGGCCGAACACTGTGAACATACTAGGTTCCCATGATCAAGAATTCATGATCATCTTTGAACCAGTATTTGGTATTGGAAAACGTACACAATTGATAACCAGAAAATATATCACCACACAAAATGAGTTTCCAGTATTTTTTTTTAAAAAGAAAAGCTAAATGTTGAAAGTTCAATGTGACGAAATAAAAAAATCTAGAGAGAAGAAATAATCAATTCCAGATTTAAGAGGAATCCACTTTCAGTAAGATTATCTTCAGAAAAACTGAATTGAATTGGAGTGTTTTCCTCTTTGAACTTCACCAAGAATGAAGAAATGACAATATCAAGACCATTATCTCCATTTATAGGTCATTTTAGGTTTTTAGGTCATGCCTTTAGAACAAAGGCCTGTAGAATATTTTGAAGTTAGTTGTTTGCAAACACTTCATTTGATTATGAAATAAAATGTGAACAAGGTTTCAAAACGTATTTATATTTATCTTGATAATAAACTGTTCATGTGCCAAATAAAAATTTACATTACCATAAGATACCTGAACCACTATTCCAATGACAACAATGTTTTAATCCAAATTAATAAGCTTATTAAATCCTGAACACAAACATGAAACTCGCCTTAACACACGACCAAGATTGTTTGATTTGAATTCTAACTGATTATGTCAGCTTATATAAGTATTGGCTGTACCTATATGTCATTTATTTACTGTTACATATTAAAGTATGAGTCATAGGTTACATAGTCAGGTATGTCTGTAGATGTGTATTTTACCTACATATAACTCTTTATGAGACATTTCTATAAATCAATACATTTAATCATTCATATTTATATACTTGATAGAAATTAATTGTTCATGAAATAAGGAAAGTGCACTTATTTCCTATAATTTTATGAATACCACCATCAACCTAATTTATACACAGCAGAAACACAGGTGAAGTAGACCTAATTTAAGAAAAAGTAACTCCCACGTAGCCCAACTGTAGGTTTCCAGAAAAAAGATAAAATTTAAATGATGAACTAAACTGATATCAGATATACTATACTCAATATATCAAAATATACAATCAAAAAAATTATATTTAAATGGATTTTTTAATTTTATTTCACTCAAATTATACTCTAAGACTGGAATATTAACTGAATATTATAACTTTTATAGAAACTGACAATGTCTTGTCAGGGAGAATTATTTTATTATAGTTATTTATGGAGATTATAAAACAATAAAGTCTTTCAATACCAGTACTCATTAAAATAGAATTATGCCTTATGACGTACGATATGACATATTCAAGTTGGATATCTGAAAAACAATCAAAATTGGTAAACTTTTCCAATTTGCAAGGCATTGTATCATTTTATAACAACTAACATGAAACATGTTTTCTTCATGTCCTAGTTCCTAGTCGAATTCTCTTCCATACCCTTTAATCATAAGTCATACATATTTACATAGTAAACAGTATGCTTATGACAAGTAAAAGCCATTCCTTTGCAATGGGCGCATATCAACACAAAGGTGCAGTTGACTTTATTGTGTAATAAGAAATTTATTTAAAGGAGCAGTCCAAGATTTCACATGACATATATATGCAAATCAAACATCAAAATGCAAAGAAAAGTCTATTTACCATGTCTGAAAGTTTTAACTCAATATATTGACAGCCTGAGCAGTTTTAGAATATAGCATCAAATAATAAAGACATGTATAAAAATGTTACTTTACTGATCAATACGGTATGTTCAAGCCACAGAATCCAACTACATTCCTTCATAAAAATGGTAATAATAATCACATAACTAAATTATAATAATACATGTACATCACTGGTTTACCTCTGATGTGCTTCGTTTTACACTTTATCATAAACTAAAATCAGAGCCCGTCTTTTGACATTTACACAGACACAGATTACAATTATAAATGGCAAAAGGCAACGTTCTCGAAAAATCGTATGATATGAAATTATAAATTGAAATGAAAATTGTTTGACTTGTGTCAGACTACAATATTAATATCATATTAATCTAATTATTTCTAAAAAGTTAAAGTTCATCATGATTCAGGCTGACATCACTTGACCCTATATATATCTATAGACATGTAATCAAGTATTAAGAGCCAATTCTTAAAACAAAATATACCAGAGTGGGATAGAAAGTATTGGGAGTCCAGAAAAAGATTAAGTTCAAACAGCAGTTATATTCAATTTATACCCAAGAAGAGAGAGAGAAATGGGGTTTAATGTCCACTCAACACAAAACAAGGTTATTTTGGGACAAACATATGATTCAATAATTTGATCGGCATAGGTCATTAACAGTGGGTTGGACAGGCAACCCTACTCCTTACCAAGTACCAACAGAGAATCAAAACTACACCACTTGACTCAATGACAGACCTTACATGTATGATCTTTAAAGTACGCACATTAGATCAACCAACCAAATTTATACCCCCAAAAAGTAACAAGCTATACAAATTCATTCAGTGCTGGTGCATGTCCAGGGGGGGAGGGGGCCAGAGGGTCACGCCCCCTCAGCTGATGTGGAGCCTATAGAAGGAAGACCTAGGAGAGAGAGCCTATACATTTAAAAGAATACCCGGTACATTTCGTTCAAATATGGCCTCAGATGCAAGGAATTCAACTTCAAATTTTCAAGGGGGGTGGGGGGGGGTCAGTCATGTTGGAACAGGACCCACACCCACCCCCACCCTGCTCATTTTTTTCTGTAAACCCCTACAAACGACAGCCTATACATTTAAAAGAATACCCGGTACATTTCGTTCAAATATGGCCTCAGATGCAAGGAATTCAACTTCAATTTTTCAAGGGGGGTGGGGGTCAGTCATGTTGGAACAGGACCCACACCCACCCTGCTCATTTTTTTCTGTAAACCCCTACAAACGACAGTGTATGATGAGTTAACTGTTGAGGGTGGAAAATATTTCCTGATTATCCTCCAAGGAATATATCTTTATACCTATCTATGCCATAGCTTTTTTTTTCTGAGATATTTCCAGGAGTAAGTGTATAAACTATTGATTCTTTGAAATAATCTTTTAATAGAAGTCATTAGATTTAGATAAATTAAGAGTATCTCTATAATCACACAGTTTATCAAGATGACAGAGACACAGAATGTCTGCTACCAAATCTCCAGATTGATCTTTCTGAAACCAGACTCTTGATTGTCATTTATCTTTGATCTTTAAAGAGGAAAGAAATATCAAACCTGATTAAATCCAAACTTTAACTTCTGTTAGACTGAATACCGGTAGTAAAATGCTGCTTCCAGACAAGTTTGATTTTTAATCCTGTATTATTCTTGTATGTAGTCAACAATGATAAATAATTTAACTTCTGTTAGATTGAATAATAAAATGCTGCTTCCAGACAATTTTGAGTTTTAATCCTGTATTATACATGTATGTAGTCAACAAGGAGAAATAATACATTCACATTATGTATGAGGACTTAAGGCTTAAACATTTCAATATTTTCCTTAAATCAAAATTAACTTTATCGACAAATTTCAAAATATTGGTTCATCAATGCAAACATCTGATATCTAAATTTTAATCTTGGACTGTTATTGGACTTACTTTGATCTTATACATCCTACAAATGGCACAACACCAGGTAATTTTAACATAACATCAAGTAATATTAACGTTTGCACAGTTCACATGTTTGAAATTTACTTGGTCCTTTGATTTGGAGAATGGTTAAACCATACTTTATTCTCATCAAAGTCGAGAAAATTTAATTGGATGTTTGACACATGTTTACTGAGTAAGTATGATGATGTCTGCACCTGCTACAGAATTAAGACTCTTACTACTAAACCAGTGACATTTCTCCATATTTTCCCATCTGTAATTTAGAATACTACAGATGGCGAAATTAGTTTTAGTAACCCAATTACATCTAGCATCATACCAAACTCAGATATAGTTCAAAAATTGCTTCTGCGATTGATGAAATAAGATTACTTTTTACACGGAAATAATCTATTTTGGGTACAAATTCAATTTCTACTGAATCCACAATTTGTAAAGCTAAGCTCTTCACATACAGTAGGTCTGTCAAATAATTGATTTATTACAAATTTATATGTGAAATATCTTTCATCATGCATGTACACAGTATTGAATGAGAACAAGCAGAGAGGCATGTCTACAAGTTTTAATTTAGATAATTGACAATATAATTGTCATACCTGGAATACATCATATTAAGATGTGAAGAGAGACAGAAATGGGTTTTAATAATTTATTCAACATAAACTAGGTCTATACAGGTCACAATTTTATAGAATACAATTTTATTCCAATTCAATTACTAAATGCTATCAACACAATTTATAAACTAGGTCATTGCAGGATTATTTTAATAATTCACTTGCCAGTAGGAGTCTTCAGTAGCTAGAGGTATTGTAGAAAACCCATGAGTGTTAGGCAAGTCACCTGACTGACTTGTATTCAGTCGTTTTATTTTGAAATAAGATCAGTGCGTTGTAATTTCTATTTAAACAGTGGTCTACAGCAGTCACAATGGGTATTCTATAAATATCATTTTATTTTTGAAATAAAGAGTTGCTTGTCAATCAATACTAGAGGTAAAAGCTGCAAAGGTTGTCGCATATTGTTTTTTAGCTCACAGGGCATTACCAGACGTTAAAAACTTATCAAGAGTAATAAATAACACTTGGAAGTAATTATCAGAAGTAATTATCAGAATTAATTAAAATTTGATTGGCTTCTAGTTCTTCCATGATAACATTTATTATACAAGACATGTATCGGATTGGTTATCAGATGATAACTGAAGTGAAGTGATTCAAGTTATCAGAACTCATTTAACAAGCGGTTGCCATGCAAGATACGCCCACATTTTGCAAGAGATGGACAGAGAACAAGCTCAAAAAGAAGTGATTTTTCGTACAATCAAGGGCCATAATTCAGGAAGTTACAATCCGATATGCATGAATATTGACAGGAACCAAGATCTTTGGGTTATAAAAATGCATTTCAAGTTTCATCAAAATCGGATCAAAATTGTGTCTTCTCTCTAGAGGGTCCAAAACCTTGATATACCACATGTACAATATTTGCGTACGATGGGCAGCCATTTTGTCCGGTAGTTTTGGTCCGATTTATACGAAATTCAGACTCAACCATCATAAGGGTGTAACAGTGATATATTCAAACGTTTTTTTAAATCGGATAAAAATTGTGACATCTAGAGGGATCACATCCTAAAAACGCAACTTTTCGTACAATCAAGGGCCATAATTCAAGAAGTTATGATCCAATATGTGCGAATATCGAAAGGAACCAAGATCTTTGGGTTATAAATATGTATTTCAAGTTTCATCAAAATCGGATCAAAATTGTGACCTCTATAGGGTCCACAACCTTGCCATATTTTTACGCAATTTGAGAACGAACGATGGCCATTTTGTCTGTCAATTTTGGGCCGATTTTCACGAAATTCGAACTCAGTCGTCCTTAGGCTGTAACGGTGATAAAATAATACGTTTTTTTAAATCGGATAAAAATTATGACCTCTATAGGGTCCACAAGCTAAAAACGCGATTTTTTGTACAATCAGGGGCCATAATTCAGGAAGTTACGGTCCGATATGCGCGAATATCGAAAGGAACCGAGATCTTTGGGTTATAAACTTGAAATGGAACGTGACCCTCTTCTCACTTGCCAACTTTCATTTACTGATCTCACTAATTCCAGCTTGATTTCCGGTTTAATAAACCATTCCATCTAACCTTTCACGTTTTCCTTTTTCTTTCTTCTCTTACCTTACTATAGCCTCCAGGCCTCAGACCCGCCCTGGGCCTGCCTTCTTTTCCCATCCAATCTACCCGGTCTGAAGAGTTCAATACGAACGAAACTAGTTCACCGCTTTTTGCCCGAAATCCCGGCAGAAGTATAGACACGTCTACCTCGCACCTTACCTAAATCTTACTTTAGGTTAATCCTGAATTGAGCCTCAATACCGAACTACGGTATTCGAATACTCATGAACCTCGCCACAAGACCACATTCTGGCAATATAATCTAGTAACCTCGGCGACCCCGCCTAATACTCACCCCGGTAAATCATATTTACGGGGACTATTAACACCGAACCCCGGTGCCTGGCATATCCATGAACCCCGCCAAAATATCAAACCCCGGTATACCAACCCCGCCAAATTATACCAAACAACTGTATAATCAACCCCGCCAAAATTTACCAAACCCCGGTAAAATGACCCCGCCAACCCCGCCAATTCTCGGAATAGTATAAATAGACCCCCGCCTTTGGAGTCTAACCAGTCTGAAGAGTTCAATACGAACGAAACTAGTAACTTAAAAAATCAGGGATAACTAGAAGATCGCCCTTTTCTTTCTACTTTTACCATATTTTTAAGCTATTTGAGAATGAACGACGGCCATTTTGTCTGTCAATTTTGGGCCGATTTTCACAAAATTCGAACTCAGTCGTCCTTAGGGTGCAACGGTGATATAATAATTCGTTTTTTTAAATCGGATAAAAATTATGACTTCTATAGGGTCCACAAGCTAAAAACGCAATTTTTCGTACAAACAGGGGCCATAATTCAGGAAGTTACGGTCCGATATGCGCAAATATCGAAAGGAACCGAGATCTTTGGGTTATAAACTTACATTTCAAGTTTCAACAAAATCGGATAAAAATTGTGACCTCTACAGTGTTCACAAGCCAAAAACAGGATTTTTCGTACAATCAGGGGCCATAATCCATGAAGTTACGGTCCGATAGATGCCAATATCGAAAGGAACCGAGATCTTAGGGTGATAAACCTATATTTCAAGATTCATTGAAATCGGATAAAAATTGTGACCTGTAGACTGTTCACAAACAATTGTGGACGGACGGACGGACGGACAGGGGCGACGACAATATACGTCCACATGAAAATGTGGGCGTATAAAAACAATGGGCTTCATTGTCTCCATGAACATAAACATTGTGTATAAATTTTACATAACTGATATCTCTCACTACCTAATTATCATCATAAAATCATGTATATGTATGGTATCATCTTATCGATAAAATCAACTTCAATACGTTTAAATTTCCTAACAAGTATATTCTTTAAAATCACTCAAGCCTTCAATAGGAAAGATTCAATTAAACATATGCCCACAGATACTATGGTGTCCAAGTAGTCCATGAAGGCTGTCACAATTTGTACTATTCCGTAGGTGTTGGAAACATTTACAAAAGATAAGAAACTGATCCATAAGTTTTTTCAATTCAATTAAAGGCCATAACTTCTGACAGTAATGATCAGAAATCATTGAAAATCAATAGCCTATTTTATCTCAAGAACATAAATATTGCCTATAAATTTCATGTTTACTACTGACTGACAGGGATGATGACAGTATTTAAACACATTTCAATGTGGTGGCATAAAAACAAATTGCAGCCAAATCAACTTTGGCTCTTTAAATAAATTTGTGATATTACCTTGATGAGAACTTGTGACTAATTAAACCTATGATATTAGTTGAATGTTATAGCATCTTACATACAGGTACTCTCTATAGTACATGTCCTAATAACCTCATAATGTATTAGGTAAATTAGAAAGTAATTAATCTACAGTAATAAGCTTACTATAACGGTGTCATAGTGTGTCATATACTTTAATAAATAATACTTAATATATAACAAACCATCAGGAGGAACATGTACTATCTTATTTGACAAGGGATGAGGTTTTATTTAATGCCAAGTAGGTTTTTTAAGTACCATACAAGTAATAATCTGTTACGTCACAATTTATAATCACTTTCTATTTTATAATATATCGTTCTGTTTGAATTTTCTTTTTTTTTATGGAAAAATTGTACTATCTGTGTTTATCTGTGCAGTGTTCTTGCATTCTTCCACTTACAGTATTCATTATAAATTTTCAAACTTCAAGAAAAGGCAAAAAAAAAAAGAACCATCCTGGCAAAATTCTTAGAATGACCTAGTAATATGTTGATGTGAAGTTAATCTTTTATTATTTCCTTTCCATGCACTCAACATTAAAATCTATAGTTTAATATATCTAGGACCTCATTATATTCTCCATCCCTGTAAGTTCGGTTTCTAAACATGTACATTGTGTGCCTACTACATGGTAGCTCTGGATACTAACTTGCGACATCGTGGCTCAGATGAGTAGTTTAATATACAGGTTCTAAAAGTCATTTCAATGAGAGGTCCTCATCAAAGAATTCAACAATAGCCCATTTTTCATTTTAAAAGATGCAATGTTTGTCCCGGTCTTGTATGGTCAGTAATTGGATACTTTGTCAATGTAACAAGTGTCAAGTATTAATCAACATTGTTCAGTTGAAGTGGTCAGTCATGTAGGGTTAAAGAAATGATTCTTATATAGTCCTGTACTTTATTGATCTTAAATTTGGTAATGGGCCACTACAGGATTTAATGTAACGTTTCTAGAATTTTTGAGTTGCAGCTGTATGAGGATAAGCTGAAAACCAATAAGAGCATTGTAGTCAATGCATTCAACAGCCGATTCCTAGAAAACTCATAAGATTAAGTCAACTGAAATCAATATTTGTCCAGTACATTTGGCAAAGATTACGTTTAATTTGTTGTGACATGATTTTGAAATCAGAGGAAAGAAAACCCAGCTTTAATAAAGTCAAAAAAGAAAAATCTTACCTAAAATGCTAATACTGTGCATGGAGATGGTATCAAAAAACAAGGGCAGACAACCTGAAATAGAAAAGAAAATTATGGTAGACAAAACATTAATTTGGAATTATTAAAATGAATCTAAACCACTCCTTGAATTTGAAAAGTCATAATTTTCCTTCACGGTATTTAACAAAAAAAACCAGTTTATCCTTTAAGAATGAAAACAGTCATTTTCATTGGACAGTATGATTTTATAAACTCTTCTTAGGAAAAGACATAGCCTTCTGCAGAAGTTAACATTTCCAGAACAAACTAAAATGAATCCATAAGCGACTAATATATATATATATATATATGACATATGTGTCAAAAATGCAATCAGTAACTCTATGAAGCACACACCAATAAAAGTTCTAAACCATAAAAAAAGCTCCTGAAGGATGGCAGAAAATCAATTATCCGAATATATGTACAGTTTTGACCAGTTCAATGTTGAATAGACTTATGATCTAAAAGCCATATAAATAGTCACAATCTTCTGGTCGACTGCTAGAAATATCAATATCAGGCTAGATCTCAATACATTATATAAATTACTTACAATCATACAAGACATACTTTATCATCATTGATTATCAACATAGACTTACATTAATATTAATTAATTTACTCAAGTTTAATGTAGCATTGACAAATGAGCATCTTTGTAATAACTTCTTGAACTCTGTAAACTTGATTCATCATGATGCTTTTCTCCACGGTTCAATAACTAATAGGTATACTTATCCCTTATGTGATCAATTGTCTACTCCTGATGGAGACTTCCTTTAACAATAAATCTCCAAGAAACTTCAGTTATAGTTGCAACTACTAAGTTTGTACACATCATGACTTCTATATTGACCCACACAACTGGTCTAGTAAGTGAACTATGGATAAAGTCAAGGTACTGATGAACACAGGGAATTTCACTTCTGCTCTATCCCATTTGAAATCTAGGATGGGTTCACACAGATATTATTTGAAGGTACACAAAACAAATCAGTTCAGATCAATGTTGCCTTCACACTGTCATTACTATTAGTCTCTCTCATTGTGCTGCAAAATCTAACTTGATCAGTTGATCTCATCTGAGACTAATGACAGTTTTGATATAATGTGTCAGTCTTATCTCTTGTGAGAAGCAATGCAATTACTAACTTGAATTAAGAAATCGTGGTGTTCATGACTTCGTACTGAACTGCTACCCGAATCTGCCACACTTTACCCAAAAGCAAATTATTCAAAGTATATGTTGTGTTTATATTTCACATACAGACAAAATGGATATACTTTGGATACTAATTCCAAGTTTCCAAGGTGCAGCTTTTCCTTGATGCTATGACAACATATAAAGAATGCAGTGTCACAAAAAATAATTTTCAAAATTTACTAATTCTTATAGATAAGATTGCTCTTCCATGGAATTTTTTCTCCCGAATACATGTATTTTAAATTGATTAAAAATATCTGTCAAAATGAACAGGCTAACTTCCACTTGGTGAAGCCCAACAACAACTTGTGAGAACCAACTAAAAACTACAATCCCAAATTGTCGAGTTCAAACATTTACCCTTAATAAACCAACATTATTGTTGAATTAGACAAACCCATCATACAATTAATCTAAATCAAACAGATTAAGATTTAAAAAAAAACAAATAAAAAACAACTGTTTCTCGTCTATCCGTACATTTGCACCAGTCCGTAATAAAATCCAAATGTAATATAAACCTACTGTTTCAAATTACAAAATTAATTGTTCATCATTCCTAAAAATAGCCTGAAAATGTTTTCCTGAACTCTGTCCGCAAAACAAATTTCTCCAAAATCCTTTCCTGTACACTAATCAGCTTACCTTAACATACCCCAGCTGGACATCTAGGAATATAAGGAACAAAAACTTCAGCATAACATAAGTTATTAATAAATCTATGTGAGATATATCCCGTTGTTGATATGTATATCATGTCAAGTATTCAGTATGTGTTGTCCAGATGTTATTATAAAAATATACTTTCATAAACACAGTCCACTTTATGCTCTTATAAAATGTACCTATAAAAAGTGGTGTCAATGTCTGATAATTTTTACAATCTGTGGAACTTGTAAAAGCTGAAATAAATACATTGTACTTGGTAACTTCTGAAGTTCTAAATCTTAATTCAAGATGAAATTCAAAGAATCCTACAGTCATTTGATAGAACCATGAGTTCAATTTGCAAACTCTCATCTCTGGATTCTCAACCACACAGCAATGACATCACAATAAATAGGGAACCATTCATTTATGAACCCAAAGGTTTCAAACTCAATTCAAAATATCTTGCATTATGAAAATGAAATGGGGTTTGACGTCCTACTTTTCTGCACCTTCCAGGCTAATAAAGACAATAAATGTGCTACTTGTATGACGGAAATTTTTCCCAGACATTGGCCTTTCCACCTAACCTTCCAACTACCAAAGTCAGGTTGTTTTTTTTTGGCAAATCTGAATGTCTAGATACTGCTTCTGGCCAGGCCCTCTGTCCTGCACCACTGAGGACGTTTTCTGCCAAACTTGGATTTAACCCGGACATCCTGCTTAGGGAGCCAATGCCTCCACTCACATTATGGCTCCGAAAATTTCTATCCAGATAATATTGTATCTAAACTGGGTTGAACTTAATGACCTGTATAACAAGTACCTTATGGTCTTGTACCCATACACTAATAATACAATATCCTACTATAAACAAACACCACTGTAGATATTGGTAAATACATGCCACATAATACAAACCATAATTCTCACACATCTTTTCTACAAAATCCAGGTCACACATATATCTTTAACCTGGTCAATCTTTGACCATCATTCAGGATCAGATTACCTCAAATCTGTGTTACTATGTAAAATGGCTAATATTATCCCTGTTTGATAACTATTATCTTTGGCCAAGTTCTTTTAGTTTAAAGTGGTTTTCTTGATAATAGCAAGACTGATTAAAATTGATAGATCCAAAAGTTGTTTTTTTATACAGAAAGATCTATTTTTATCTTTATGGCACAAGTCTTGTTTACTGTTAATTATCTAATACAATTCAAAGTTGTCTTCGTCAGAGTTTTAAACCTATCCTTCTTACAAATGTTATTGGGTCAAATCCAAGACCTCATATTTGCAAACTAAAAATAATTAGTTTAAGAACAGGCACTTGTTCTCCTTCAATAAAATTAAAATAAACTGGTTTCAAACAAGAAAAGATAATCAAATTAGTCCAAGGAATAATAACTCACAGACAGGGGTAAAAGCTAAAAGATACAACACCATCAATACCATGTCCGTAGATAAACTAGGTTCGGCTTATTCCCTTGAATTACAGGTATATAATATGGTGAGAAACTATTTGTATGATTTTAGTCAAAATATAAATTACATTTGTCAGCTATTTGCAATATTCACTTTCTACTACTATGCATGCTATACAATATTCATACAAATTTATACCTTTTTAAGGCATATGTGATTAGTTATGCACATAATAAATGAATTAAATAGATAAAGCTGTGACTATCATTCAAATAGCCTTGGATTTCCTTCAATAGAAACGTGATATATCTCCGGCAGAGAAACCAGACGGTTAGACATTTCATGGTGCTCTTTTTCTCACATTTTATCTAACAAATGACAAATCTTGTATTATGATTTACGCACACATATTATACCACTCAGCCATCCCCACCCCCTTTATCTAATAGAAATTGTATCATATCTATACAATACTGAAAATGTATTTACTTTTAAGTAAAATAATGAGTTCATTTCTTCGCGCAAAGTAGAAAAATATGCCATTCAAATTGATTTTACAACAAAAATTTATGCACGGTAGGAAATGAGAATTGAGAAAAAGAGATTAAGGAAAAGAGACTAAGTTAAGGTAAGGAGATAATGAGTAGCTCTATAGTTGTGGTAATGTCATTAGTGGTGGTAGCATAAGGTGAAAATAGGTATAGATCATTACTAATATTATGATGAAATTGATCTTTTCAGTGTATAGAGCTTTCAACAAGACACCATTCTTCTACCTATTTATAATACTTAATAAACAACCAGTGTCCAGACATCCCATCTATGTTGTAGATATTGTTCAAAACACAAAAATATATAATAATTTTAAGGTGAACTTGACAACTCGTTTATGATCACTGGAACATAATTGCCACAGATGTTTTGTTAAACGGTGGGACATTATAAATAAAATTGTTTCTATGCTACTACTTTGTATCACTACCTACTATAAGTAACACTATCAAAATTATAGAGACAGGGTTATGCTGGCACTTTCACATTATTAGCATTACTTAATGCCACAACACCTGTTTATGATACTCAACTCTTTGCAAACAAGTACTGTTTTTTGACATTGATCTCATTTATATACATCTACTAATGTTTTGTACCATGAAAAGATCATGCAAGGTCAAATATTTTGTAGAATAGTGTTCTGTATACAACAGTACTCCAAAGCATTTTAAAGTCCACCTCCATTTTTTACAGTAAAAACAAGGACCTCAATCTTTGTCATTGACATTACCTTTCAATAGTACAACTAGCATCATTCTCTCTTTTTTGAGGTAAGCTGAATCAGAGAGAAAGAAATGGGATTTAACATCCACTCAACACAAAATATGTCACTTTGGGACTAACATGTGACACATTTTTTACTTCGATAATTCTAGTGTGCGTATAAATCTTTAGCTGTGGGAGGAAACATGAGAACAAAGAAAAAACCCACTGGGTTGGACAAGCGAAAATCCTCACTCAAAGTCACGTCAAAGCTTAGGATGGAAACCACGTCACTTGACTCGATGACATCACATGTTTTAGACCATACATGTATATCACTAGACAAATCAAAAACAAATATTGGTTGGTAAAAAGATCTGACATATCCATGTTTTAATTTAAAAGCATAACGAAATTTTTGTTTGTATCTAACACTTTTACTTTTAGTATTTATACATTCTGAAAGTTTTCTATATTTAGGCAAAGGTTAATTTAAAAAAAATTACGCATCCATCATTTGTTTTGAGAATAATCCTATTTGTTATATGGCACCATAGGGAATTAAAGAAAACGATTAGAACACAGCCAACTTCCCATTCTAAATTCTAAGCAGATAATTGATCATTGTACTGTACTGTTAAATTACTGGCCAAACTATCTCAAAAATATCACTTATTTGTGGTATGAACCAGCAAGTTATTTGTTACAAACAAAATGGTCATTATATGCAAGTATTAGAGGTATTATAACCACCACCATAAAGAGGGAAAGGTTTAAGATATTTCTACGTTAAATATTGGTGTATTGGAAATATTTTTGCTACAACATCAATTTCTGGACGTAGAACTGTAGCATTATTTCCATCCTGATCCCAGTTCTGGAATGCTTTCAATTTTAAACCTTGGCTCCCAAAAACAATATTTGATGTGAAAATGACCACCAGGACAAACATTTGGTTTTTATTTTGATAGGACCAGCAGCAGGAAGCCAGCTTTTATTGCACAGATAGGAATGTTAAGTCCACAACAAAAAAATGTTGAAGGTCATCTAAACTGGCAGTCCACTTTACACTAGGAATTCTAAAAACAGGGTACACACATGATATTCTTTTTAATTCCTTACTTCAATCAATAATGCAGATAAATGATAAATAATTCTTATATGATTATTAACATTTGATTAACATTGCAGGATATTATATGAATTTAAAACTTCGGATCAAACTAGGTAATTTCCGGACTAACACATGGTTCAATTTCATTTCAATATAGCGCGCGCTTGCACGTAGGGGTCTTTACCAGTGGGAGGAAACCGGAGGGCCCAGAGAAAACCCACACGGTTGGACAAGCGACCCTACTTAGGATCAAATGCAGGAATAAAATTTAACAACTAACTGGACTCAAGTTATAAGTTGACTTGTATAATCTCATCATACACAGTAGTCAAACTGATTGAATGTTTTGCCTCTGGAAAATGATTATTATTTTATTCATATTTATCAATTTGTAATAATTTCAAGGTGCTATAACTTCCCGTTCCCCATATACTAGTCAGTATAGTATTTTGTCCAAAATATCATTTATTTAATAATGTAAAATGTTAAAATACAAGTTTTTCACGTCATGCATTTACTTCATCAATTATTTAACATGGGTTTTCTTCTTTTTTTAAACATTTTTCAATTACATTTGGAATAAAAAATCTTTCAAAGCAACCCATTTTTTAACATATAGAATCAATTTGATCATTTCACCAACTTGATTAGCCAGGCAGGCAATTTCATTATTATGTTTTATACACTTCTGTTGCAGTATGAATACTGATTAAATTTGAGTTGTTTTATGTAAAAACATTAACACTAATCTGAACTCATTTATGAGACAAAATTCAATTTTGAAATGGAAAAATTTCATTTGGTCAATGCACAATTTGTGAATTAAATCTTTAAGTTATGTTAGCATTTTTTATTTTCGATATCAACAATTATTTGATACTTCCTTTCCAGGAACATTTTTTAATTGTGAAATTCAAATTTTTCAACCAATTGCATTTTATTTGGCTTAATCCAATACAAATACTATACAGGTAATAAATTATACAATATAATCAAAGATGACAAAAAACAGACATTAACAAGTGGACATCCTAAATGCTCTACTCACACATCTGATGTATGTATACTTAGTCTTACAATTTTATAATACAGCACACACTGAATTGATTTATTACCTACTAAAATAATAATTTACACTAGCTTACATTCTTTAAATCCTGTTCACAAAAATCAATACTTTTACATAAGACCAGAATGTAAAGTATGTCACAAACCACATAGACATTAGTCTACACATTTTGTGAGTTGCAATAATGGAACTATATCATGCTTGTTAGACACATACAAGTTAAAGACTGAGCTTGATTTTAGCGCCTCAGAATGCCTTGCAAACGACAATTCCATTCAATATTTACAAAGATATTACGAATTGAAAATTTCATCAATCTATGCGACTCCCTATGAAACAAGTTGGAGGCAACTTAATGGGCTCATTTTAAATCTGATTGAATCCTCCAAGTCATTGGTATTTTGATTTGGTTTGTTTAATTAAATGTTAAATAATCAATTTGAGTACACATCAGCATGGATCAATCTGTGAAAAATTTGGAAATATCCGAAAATTGAAAATCACTCATTGTACTAAAAGTTAAATGACCGCTGCATTATACATACTTTTTTTTAAAGTCACAACTAGGTTCAAATTGTATAAGAATAGCATATATTATATTGGAAATTTTGTTGATAATAACTAGATAATTGTAGTAATTGCACATTTACACAATGTCATAAGTATATTGAAATGCTGAAAGTTATAATTACAGCCGATATATTCATGTAACAGGTGGCTGAACTAGATTTTGGGGCCACATAATATAGTAATAAGCGTGGGTAACATGAGATTACAATTTATAATGTCTTATAATTTTTACCCTGTGGTAATGAAGGGTATCTGACTACTCACATTCACTCTTTTTGTGGACAGTTCATTTAAAGTCTTATTTCTCGGCCATGAGCAAACGGGAGCTGAATTACTCGATAGGGACATTCTTTGCAACGTTCCCAAAGCATTAAAGGAACCTGGTCCCAGAAAACAGCCCATCTCAGCCAAGCACTATTTATTGGCTATTTATGACTGGAATCGGCAATTTATGTCCCCAATTTCCCCATAGGGTTCTAGATAGAGTCAAAATTAATTTTTCAAATATCTGCAAACAGTACAGATAAGATTTCATCTACTTTTATTTATATATTACTGTCATAAAAAACCTGTAGCTAATAATGACTGCCCTTGTTACTACTAAATTCATTTTCAAAAATAAAACGACTGAAAAAGTGAAATACATTGCTACAGCAGCTATTCCCATCTGATTATGTATTTAACTCAGCTCTGTAAGAAATTATTACATTGGAAGCTAAAGATGTGCTTAACTTATATCTCTGGGGTTTTACTAATAAAATAAATGGTTTGTGGTTCCATTTTGTTTAGTATCATTAAGTGATATAGGTGGGCTGAAAACTAATAATTATTCTAAATTAGTTCAAACCACAGGAGGCCAGCTCTGTTTCAATTTGGTGTTCTAAATCTGAAAGCCAAATTTGTTTAAAAGAGCATTCCTTCTTTTATTTGGGGTAAAGGTGTTTTGTCTTTTGAAAGAGCAGTCCCAGATTTCAAGGTATCCATTGATAAAAAAAAGTAGGTTTTACCACGCAAATCAAAGGCCAAAATGTGGAGAAATAACTGACAGACATGGTTATTCATGCACTTGGTAAAAGGAATTGTGAACCAAATTGCCAACCAAATATGGAAACTAAAAATTTGTATTTCTTGTACATGACTACAATAAATGTTTCTAAGTGTCTTTCACACTGTAAAATGATGCATGTCCGCCTCTCCCTTTGGGATATCAAAAGTAATGTTGTTTTGGGGTTATTTAATACATTTACTGGTACATGTATCTGTTTGCAGGAGAAGCAGACAACCCCCTTTAATTTCAATTTAAACAATTGGAAAATTTTCTGCAAACCTAAACACGATTAATTCCCCTTTTAAATTACTATTATAATAGTATAATATTTTCACACAATTGACCCCTTAAAAGATACTTTTCCGCGTACAAACTATGTGATTTGATGATATATTTGGACAAAAAACATATACAAACTAATTAATCCATCAAAACTTTGCTTCAAATCGTTGTCAAAAATTTGTTTTCATTGGGAAATACTACAAGCTATAAATAAACTGTTGTTAGATGCCATGTCTGTCAGCTCAATTCAATGTGGGAGGGACCATTTTTCAGAATGTATTTTTAATTACTTACTATTGAGGCCTAAGTAAATTCTTAATCATTTTCTGTCAACTTCTATTTCCGTCAATCAATTGCATAGTCTTTTGTACGTTGACAGTTGACACCCTTCAATGTTCCCAAAACAACCTAACCATTTGATCAAGAAATAACAACCACCACCCTCAGTCAAGCTAGCACACAATAAGCTAGCAGCCAACAGTCGGGTTGCCAGTTAGTGATACCCTGACATTTTTGCCCAGTGCTTGCCCCATGGGTATTTTTTTTTAGGGTAATCCAGTATTTTTCTAGTAAGATTGGGTGTCTATACTTTCCATATACCAGTATACCAAATTTGCCATACTCTTACTGGATATAACCACCTGATAAATACCTTCGAGACAAGGTATCTTTAAGAAAGAGTTGTTCACAAAGTGTTTGACAGCAATCCTATAAGCTGACATATAACAAGTGTAACATGTACTTTTACTTATTATTAAATTATACACTGACTAATACATGTATATGAATGTACCGGACACATAAGTTAATTAACCTTTCTGACATCTACATGTTTTACATACATCATCTTTATTGTTTCTTTTCTTCCCTACATTTTGTACCAGCCAGATTTGTACAAGTTTTCCTTATTAATCTATACTCTATTTCTGTATATAAAAGGTCAAATCAAATGAAATAGTTACATACATGTACATGTATAGGACAGAAAATGAATATGCCCATCATCAGTCTTATAAAGGGAGGCAGCGAGGTCCTTGTTAAAGACATTAACGGAAGTTGCCCAAAGAATCAATAACTTCATGTTAAAAATTAATAAAAAACCTGGAGATTTTGAATGTGTACCAGTATTTTGGAAACATGAGCAAAGATTCTTGTCAGATTGACAAAATAAGCTAATCTAGAGTTCTTACAGTGGTTCTGATAATAGGGGCAATATTTCTGTTTACAATCAATGAGTGAGTGACAACAATGTAGGTGTATAGAAAAAACATTGATTTTGAGAAACTCCTTAAAAATCCTAATGCAAGAGGGTATTTATTTCCTTTGTTTATTATATATATTTTGTCAAAGACTCATGATTCTACATTATATATCATTATCTTTTTATTTATACTGTTTACAGAAATTAACATACTATTTCTAATGATATACCTAAAATTTACTTATATTACTGTATATAATATTATACTGAATATACACAATATTGCCATCTTGGTTTATGGACATCAATTTTGTGCTCAATGGAGTACAATTTCAGCGTAATCCTTTCTCATTACTACATGTAGTTGCCGTAGGACAATCCCCGAAAAATTTGACGGTTGTAATTTCCTTATCAAATAAGTCCATTTACGATAGTTTGATGCCATTTATGATTGTCAGTAACAGTTATTAGGGGTGTGAATTTGATACTTGAGCATACATGTACTGTACACATTCAAATTCAATAGGACAGGATTAACAGAATTACTCTCTTTTCTGCTGGAAATATGAATATGTATTGATCAACAACGATTTCTTTCCTTCTGAAATTAAAACGGGTCATGCAACCTTTTATTTTTATCTGGTCGTAATTCTAATAATAAATGCTTGAATTAGGTCAGACTAATTCAAAATATTTTCTAAGTGAAAGTGATCATGCCACTTTAAGATTTGGTAAATAATATCTTTTGTTGTATTGTGTTTTGAAACGAAGCTCAGCTAAAATAGTCACAATAACAAATGTCTTTAAATGCTGCTTAGTCAGAAGAAAAGCAACCGGTAATGCTATAAGCCTTTAGGACTCTAATTGACCAAACATGTTTTAAAAACATACACCTAAAATATTTAAATTTGCCAAAGCATTGTGTATAACAATCAACAATATTACCTGCAAGATAACAACTATATGTCCAGTCTGGCTGTGGTAAGCCTATCAACTGACCTACTATATAATGATCGGCTTATATATGGGTTCAATTATTGATTAACTGGGAATAACTAGAGCAGAAAAAAACGAGCACATAGCCTGGCCGGATATAATATATTATCTATTCTAGATATAATATAGATAGCCCTTACTGTAGCATATAATAAAGCCCTTGTCCTTGTGATAATTACCAGTATTAACGGATAGTATTCATTTACATTTTTTCACCCCAAACTTTTGTCTATGCTCGAAATATGATGTGACTAAGATTTTGGTAGATACAGTTTAATATTTGTTGGAATTCAAAAGCTTTTAATTTCCATTTTACATTGGTTTTACACATTGGCTGATGATCATAAATTGTTTAGTAAATTAATGCTATCATCAGTGACATAAAATAATATAATACATGTACTATTTATAAAGTATGTTAATAATGAAATACACATTTTTCTAAGTAAGGTTGTCATCTTTCACTGATTATTTACACATCGAGCTTTTGAAACAGGAACGATTTGAGTTGAGATTTAAAACAGCCGACTTTCGTTAGTTTTTTTTATTGGTTGTGGTAGTTTACTCCAGAGAAAGGGTTCTCAAAGGAAAAAGCATGTTTTCAAATTGGTAGGTTGACAGCTGGGTTTTTTTCTGAGCAGAGATTTCTGCGGATAGAATAGGGGTCAAAAAGATTCTCACGCAAGATGGAGCCTGGACATTTCTCAACTCAGTTCTTGGATGTATTGGGAACAGTGTAGGATTTCTGAAAAGGGGTGGCCAAAAATATTGAAATAAATTAATATTAAAGTACCCAATGCACTCCTCATAACAATCAATGGGATTATTCACATAGATTTTCCTTTAATCTTTTTAATTCATTATTATCGGAAATCAAAATTTAAGAGTGCCAAATCATGATATAAACTCAGCATCACGAATGGGATGGTTCCTTTGAAATCACAAGTTTTGATGTAGACAACTAGATGCAAGTACAAACATGTAGAGAAAGAAAGGGGCAACTCACCAATAATACTAATAGTTAACATGTGGTGTATGAACATTAACTGATGAACAAGTCAGATAATTGTCTGTTTATTATCACTGATCTAGTCACAGGTAAAAACATACTATATCAAGTCTGTTATTGTTATTATAGGTAATAAACATATCAGTTGATACATTCCATTACAATATGATGCTAATTATTTTACACTTGTACCTGAGAATAATAACACAATATAATATATTCTTAGCGTCATTTCAGTGCTATAGGAATCGTTCAATTCCCCGTTCAATGTTTACAAAGATATGTGGAATTGAAATTTAATTGATCTACATGTATGCTGTATGCTATGTAATAAGTCTACCACCATTTTGTTGTCCATAAAATTTATTGATACTCACTGACAGGCATGTTTTAGTTCTGATTGAGTCCAAGTCAGGGAAATTATCTAACACTGGTATTTTAATTGTTTTCTTAATTAAATGTTAAATAATCAATCAGGTGTATATGTTAGGCTGGATTAAGCCATGAGAAATTTGATATCATAGAGAAAAGTGCAAAGTCTGGAATTTACTTTGCCCAATTATTCATCTGATCCAAAACTGGAAAACCGCTATTACTCAGTAAGTTCTGCTGTTTTGTATGTTGATAAAATGCCTAAATTAGAATGAATTACCTAACATTTTATCCAGAATAATGTAATAATATGGATTGAAAAGTAGCTCTAACACTATCTGCTTAAAATGACATGAATTCTTTAATGGTTAAAAAAACTAAATATCAACCTTGATGCACAAATCGCCGAGAAAGTTCATCCAGATTTTCCGACGTGGTTTCCCCCTTGTTATTGGTGCAGGAAAGAGGGCCTAACAAGGACAGCTGTCTATTCGTTCGGATGTGACAAAAAACTGAGATCCTGTGTATACATTGGCATGCATGTAAAAAATCCCTAATGTACATGTAGCAAAGAGATATCAGTCTTCGATTTATAAGAAAAGATTGTTCTCAGCGAATAAAACCACAAGGCCGGTTTTGCCACGATCATCTGGACCACCTGTCTTCATTGATGGTTTCCAATGTTTATCAAAAAAATCTTCAATTCCCAGCATGAACTACAACTAAAGTTGCCTAAATAAATATTTAATGTACTGTATTAAAAAATGCCAAACTCCCGTCTTCATTAGCCCAGTTTAGGAGCACAACAGTAGGACGTTAAACCCCATTTCATTTCATTTCCTTGGGATTGGAAATAGTTATACTGCATTTCCACACTGTTCTACAAGTTAAATTTCAAATGATTAGGTTTTATTGAATTTTAGAAAATGCCAACTGCATAACATGTCAAGACTATTGTATTGCCAGCATTCTTCTCAATATTTCCTCTTTAAGACACTTACAGACTCCATTGTTTAAGGAGCTAAATCGCTAATATTTGAGACCTAGAAATTGACACAAATGGTTCGCAAAGCATATAATAATGTAATATGAATGTATACAACTGATTTACATTCAATAGTTTCTGATTTTACTCTAATTTCTTATCAGTTATGTTCCGCGAAATACGCCAGAAGTCTCAATCGAACGAATGGCAATCTCTGGGGGATCTGGCGCCTGGTTATTCCAGTCTACACCGATGGTATTAATTGTGCATGCTCTCCAGATAAGAATATGACGTCACCTTTTGACATAACTTGTTGAATATGTCTAGCCTCGTTTTTCTAGCCCCTTGTTACAAATGGTGTTGAAACGTATTATGGTACACGATTCGTGTACCGTGTACCAATGGTAAAGTGTTTATTTTGTCTTAAATATTGGATATCAGAAGCCCATCTTTTCCCGGTAAGATCACATCAATGCTGATTTAAATTGGCAAATAATTCGCGTTTTGAATGTCGAAGATTTTGGATGATATTGAGTTAGAGACTTAGCTACTTTAAGCAATAGATTTGTTATTGGCTTTATTTAATGTGTCATATAAATTATAGACATTAATATTTCATAATAACTTACAGATTTTAAGCTGTAATGACTGACATCACTCCTGTCTCTGTGTTCATAGATCCCAGTAAATGACAAAGAAATCTTTATAAAGTCTGTCTGCTCACTACAAACAAAATGGCCAATTAAAAACTACACAAAAAGATTATGCCAGCTGCTAAAATAGTCACATAAAAGGAAAATCACAGTGAAGGAGACACAAACTTCTTGTGCTATCTCACTTCTGCTATTGACTGACTGACTTCAAATTTGACTGGCAGGGAAAATCGGGTCAATTTTCATTCTATTTATTCATATTACAGGGCCTATTGGTTTGTTAGTAAACATACATGTAGACTGGCAAATCCTTGACATCATCCCTTCTACTAATCAAATAATGCTGGGAAAAATGACCTGTGTCAGGTTACTGATAATACATTAACTGACAGCTAATTAGATAAATGATATCCCTGATTAATATATATTAACCTACTTTCATACCTACCATTGTTGTACATACATACATGAATTTTCAATTTACAGCAAAACCACTCAAAGTGATGAGCCAAAAATGCTCATTATCGAAGTTAGTCAAGGTATTATTATAATGAAACTATACACAAAGTTTCATCACTCTCACTTAATTAGAACTAAAGTTATCCCAAAGCATCAACCAATCAAATTTCATATCTCTGCTCAGCCTAAGCTGAAAATGCTCATCTTCGAACTCCATGAAGGCATCCACCTAATAATTGCACCTACACCAAGTTTGAACATTCTAGCTCAATTAAGTGAGTTAATTTGTCCCAAAAAGTGTGACGGACAGACAGACCCATTTTAATACATGTAGTTCCCTGCTTTCTCCGAAAGGCAAGAGACAATTAAGATTATTACAGATGACTTAGTAAATTTACTCAATAATTAAAGTGTTCTGTTTTATGTATTGCTCATATTTAGCCAGTTTTTCTGACTAACAAATTTCATTTTTGTTCTATTGTGTGTACTATATTTCTCCTGCACCTGGCGAAATGACGTTTCTAGCACCAGATGTATTAATAGCAGATTTGGTGCCTATAGATGTCAATCCAATTCATTCATTCATCAATATATTCAACCTAACATAACTAAATTAAATTCACCTTTCAGCGACCTGTTACAAGGTTTTAAAGCCAACAGTACTAGAAATTAATTAAACATGGATTTGCTGTGTCTTAGATAGTGATGCTAGAAGACAGCTGTTGTTAAGATCACAAACAACAATCTTTATTCTACAGGTCTGAAACGTGCTGTTAACACCTGACCACACATTAAACAAACATTATATACTAGAGACACAACAAGATCCTGATTTAACACCTTAAGTGAAATCCTGTCATATCCCACACAAAAAAAGCCTGTCCCTTTTTACTTAAATTTTTCGAGAACTCGTACTGACAATTTATGACAGACACAAGAATGGTCATTATATATATAAAAAAAATGTTTTTAAACAGGAATATTATTAAGGCACCACCTACAAGAGTTATAGGTTTTTTTCCCACAGAATTTAATATTTCCCAGGTATATCATGAAGAACAGTAGGTTGCGAGAAAGGTACATGTAGCTGAGGTGTCTTTGAGGCAAAGCATTGAAGTGGGTTTTAAAGCAAGAGATGCTTAAAATTGGGTCCATTGCAAATTAATAGGGTGGGAAGAGTGGGGGGGGGTAGTCATGTTAGACACAATTTTGGCTTGAGCAATCAAGACTATTAGCAGCCAAACTGAGAATAATTTGTAAGATGGCAGTTAAATATCGATCTGGTGATAGTTTACTAACAAGGGCAGAACATGGACATCCTACTTTTCTGTTCCATCTCGGCTAATGAAGTTGGGTATGTTAAAAAAAACCACAGATATTCTGAAACTGATGGTATTATATATTGTCAGATAGTGAAACTATGGTGGCTCAGTGAGTGAAGTAGTGACTCAGTCACAGTGAGTAAAGTGGTGACTCAGTGAGTGAAGTGTTGGCTTAGTAGGTAAAATGCTGGCTCCCTAACCAGGGGGCCCTGGGATTGATCCCAGTGTTGACCGAAAGAGTCCCTTGGGTTTTTCCAGTTTGGTTTCCCCTTATAAATGGTGCAGATATGTCTTGCAAGGAACATTGCATAGTAATTATGATTGTAAAATAACCCAGTAGTTGGAATTGGGTGGGAATGTCATTGTCTTGGAAAATTTCATATGCCGGTCTTCATTAGCTCAGTTTGTGTGTTTGCTGACACTGTAGAACAAGCAGAATAATATTTTGTCAGTGGAATGGAAGTCCACTGAAGTATTTCTTTTATGAGATTTAAAATCAGATTCAACTGTTTCAAAAGTCCCACATGGCAATATGCCTTTACTTGTGATGAGCACTGTGATTCATTCAATCATTAAGGTTCTTGTGTCCCTTATAAATAAATGCTGTCAATGTAGATCATCATTAAACCCATTATAACTGATCCACGAATGAATTAACAATCTATTCTCTTTAATGGTCAACTTCAGTCAATCTGAAAGTGTAGCCTATTTTAAACTCATCTAAAACATAAATCTGTTTATAACGAATGAAATGCTAAGAGTTGATAAATGCTACATTGATGAGTCAATCATATCTATTTACAGTGGCTTAAAAGTTTTATAAAAAAACTATGAACAATTCCTTAAGAATTCCTGATAAGGGAGGGTTGGTTGAGTCAGTCCAATACTTAATTCAACAAAGATTTTGATCAGAGCCATACTGGGTGTATCAGTTGGTAGCACTCCATTAAATGTACACACTTAATCTTATCCTTCAACTTTGGTATTAAAAATAGAGCTTGGAGTGAGAGAATGGATAAATATTTTTGATATAATATCTTACATTATAGTATATCACCCCACCCTTAAACTAATATATTTTACCTACATCAATTATTTCCTACATTTGGTAGACACAGTCTATACTTACATTATATTATACACTACATGTATGTATTGCCTCGACGTAAAGCAGATTAAAGAATAGGCATCCAAATTTTTTCTAAATTCTAATAGATTTTCTACACCAATGGACCGATTTCACATCTGTGTATACATTTTGGATATGCTACAACAGGTACCAATTTGGCATTACCCATTTTTCATCACTGACTTTTTATCAATGAATTATCTTGGTTCTGCATGTTGGTCATTAGCATGAATAAACATTTATCCATCACCTGGATGTTTAAAACACCAAAACCAAATGAGTTCATTCACATCAGCAAAAATTAGAATGATACCTAGTAATCAGATATCAGATCAAATCAAAAAAGCAAATCTTCAATGTTGAGATAAGTTGTAAATAGGTCAATTTATCAACTACCGTATCTGTACTTTTCATTTTGAGCTACAATAACTTAGTTCAACACAAACCTTTTTTTTATTCATTTAAACTAAGCACAAATTGACCCCATGGCAGAAAAAAAAGTACTGTTCCAAACATTATTCAAATTAACCTATTCTAAGTAATGGCTACCTGAAGTTTACATTAATTGGTATTAATGATACATTGTATATGAAATGGAATGAGGTTTAACGTCCTACTGTTCTGTTTCATTGGCTAATCCCTCACTTCAACCAAAACGCCGGTAACAACTCTTCCAGATCCTAGTGTAGTAAAGACAAGTAAAAAGAAATTTCGAACTATAAAAAAGAAATAGGATCTGTGTTTTAATCAGATTGGCTTATACAAACTGACAAAATGAAATCAATATGACAAAAGTGGAGCCTCAACTTTCTGCCGGATATCAACCATTACAATAGCCAACTAACTGGCAAAAGTTTGGAATATCTGTTAAGCAAAGCAAAATTTTAGAAACTTGGAGGAAGCAGACTTTAATAATCACACACACAAATCGTAGGCCTACAGTAGTATACAGCCATAACAAGACATTTCAGTCCAGTTTTGTCTATGTGGTTAAATGATTTATCAGTTATAACTGCCTATACTTTCCTATATATAACATAAAGCACTGTTTCATGTATAGTTTATTTTTTTTTTTGTCTCCAGTAAATATCCAGATTTCTTTTTAACAGAGATGTCACAATCGGTTTTAAAGAGACATAATGATCGAGACTTGGTTTGAAGTTTGTCATATTCGTTTGACCAATAGTATTGATGTAAAAGCTGCTTTTTATCTAGCTCTAAAAGTAGCGATTGAAGCTCTATACATACAACCACATTATTTAAAGTAGCTAAGTCTCTAACTCAATATCATCCAAAGTCCAAAGTCTTTGACATTGAAAACACAAATTATTTGTCAATTTAAAACAACATTATAAATGTTGTGATCTTACCAGGAAAAGATGGGCTTCTGATATTCAATATTTAAGACAACCAGCGGCTGCCAGGCAGGATACGCCCACATTTTCGAGAGATGGATAGAGAACAAGCTAACAAGAAAGTGATTTTTTCTACAATCAAGGGCCATAATTCAGGAAATTACAATTCGATATGCGCGAATATCGAAAGGAACTGAGATCTTTGTGTTATAAACTTACATTTCAAGTTTCAACAAAATCAGATAAAAATTGAGACCTCTATAGGGTCCACAACCTTGATATACCATATTTTTACGCTATTTGAGAACGAAGGGCGGCCATTTTGTCTGTCAACTTAGGGCCAATTTTCACGAAATTCGAACTCAGTCGTCCTTAGGGTGTAACGGTGATATAATAATACGTTTTTTTAAATCGGATAAAAATTATGACCTCTATAGGGTCCACAAGATAAAAACGCGATTTTTCATACAATCAGGGGCCATAATTCAGGAAGTTACGGTTCGATATGCGCGAATATCGAAAGAAACCGAGATCTTTGGGTTATAAACTTACATTTCAAGTTTCAACACAATCGAATAAAACGTGTGACCTCTATAGGGTCCACAACCTTGATATACATGTACCATATTTTTACGCTAGTTGAGAACGAATGGTGGCCATTTTGTCTGTCAATTTTAGGCTGATTTTCACGAAATTCAAATTCAGTCGTCCTTAGGGTGTAACGGTGATATAATAATACGTTTTTTTAAATCGGATAAAAATTATGACCTCTATTGGGTCCACAAGCTAAAAACGCGATTTTTCGTACAATCAGGGGCCATAATTCAGGAAGTTATGGTCCGATTTGCGCGAATATCAAAAGGAACCGAAATCTTTGGGTTATAAACTTACATTTCAAGTTTCAACAAAATCGGATAAAAATTGTGACCTCTATAGAGTCCACAATTTAAAAACGTGATTTTTCGTACAAACAGGGGCCATAATCCATCGCAAGCAGCCGAGATCTTTTGGAGATAAACCTATATTTCAAGTTTCGTCAAAATCGGATAAGAATTGTGACCTCTAGAGTGTCCACAAACAAATTGTGGACGGACGTCCGGACAGGGGCAACGGCATAATACGTCCACATGAAAATGTGGGCGTATAAAAACATTTTACCACTGGTACACGAATTAGTACCATAATGCATTTCAGAGTCATTTGTAACAAGGGACTCGAAGAACGATGGGCTAGACATATTCCGCAAGTCATGTCAAACAGTGACGACATATTCTTATCTGGACAGCATGCATAGACTGGAATAACCAGACGCTAGAGATTACCATTTGATTGAGACTTTTGGCGTATATCGCTGAACATAACCAACTTGAAATTAGAGTAAAAAACGGAAACGACTGAAAGTAAATTAGTTTATATACATTCATATTATTATATGTGTTGCAACCCATTTATGTCAATTTCTAGGTCCCAAATGTTGCTGTATACAAAGAGGCACATTTCTTACAAATTCACTGTTAAAGGAAGTTTGTGAAAGTAGTAAAGTTTTTTTTATCAATTATTGACATTGTTTTTCTGTACTCTTCCCAACTTTTCATCAAGTTGATGTGTAATGTATTTGTTGAACATGATCTATATACCAGTAATAATATCATGATACATTCTTTGCCATTAATCCTTTCTCTTGCTAAATTTTTGTCTCATTATTCAAGTTTCAACTCTTTAATTTGAAACCAAAACTCGTTTTCTTCCGTTATTATTGTTATGCTGAGGAGATATATAGATCTCTAATTAGTACGTAACTTCTCTCTTAACATGCGATTTTCGACTGTGTTCTGATCCTCAAACATGGGTTTTAAACTTAAAGGTCAAGTCATTATCCTTTTGGGTGAAAAAAGTGAAGTATTCCTGTCAAAAATCTTGACACTTGGAAGCTTCAAAAATAGAGAACAAATATTGACCACCATAAGCTGTCAAACAAACACGAATCGTCAAGGACAATTTAAATTTAAAGAGAAAGTTATATTCTTATTGAAGTACAATATAAAGCTAACAGTTTACTGAAGAGAGCAAAGCTTATCAGTGCAACATCAATTTGATTTTCTGTTCTTCAGGTTCTTGATAAATAAATACTCAACTGAATAACATGAAAGATGTTTTGTTTAAAATTTCAAACTTAAAACTGAAAGCTTTTGAAAAGCACAACTAAGTACCTTCAGTTTTTAAATAAATCTTTCTCACGAAAAAAATAAGATGGAAAACTTTTACATATGTTTCCAAGGAACAGAAAATCAAACTGGTGTGGCCTTACAGGCTGAATGCTCCATATACAACCTTCACCTACTTTAATCATTAGAAATGTAAAAAATAATTCCAGATTCATGTTTAGGATAAAAACAATAATCCCCCCTTCCCCTCCCTCCCTCCCTCCCAAAATAATATGCCCAAAGATAGATTGCCAGGCAACAAAACATACACTCACAGCAGCTAAATCGATCGGGCAGTCAACAAGAGTTGTCACATATTTTTTCTTTTGTCGGTAATGAAACATTTATAATACACTAAAATTTAACAACTCATTAAGTAATTATCAGAAAATAATTAGAATTTGTTTGGCTTCTAGTTCTGCCCCATGCATGGGTTTAGCTGTTCCAAGTTATCAAAAATCATTAAAAATCAATGTATCAATCTAAAAGTCAATCTAATGATTGCTTGGCCTGTACAGCATCAGCAAGATTTTTCGAAGTAATCAAGGGCCATAACTCTGGCAGTAATTATTGGAAATCCTTGATAATACATAGGTGTTTTCATCTCATGTATAAATTTAAAATCAATCGGATGATAACTTTGGTCTCTAAACCATCCACAAGATTTTTCAAAGTGATCAAGGGCCATAACTCTGGCAGTAATTATTGGAAATCAATAGAATTCTTGCTCTCACAACCTTAAAATTGAACTCTGATTGCAAAACTTCAGAAATAATTAAATGAAAAAAGTTAACAGCCTAAACAACTGCCATAACTGTTTTCAATTTGTAGAATAACCATGGCGATTGCTTAAGGGTAACAGTAGCAACACTTCCTTATAAGGAAAGCTATGGGCAAGTTAAAGTGATGTTATTTGGCGAGATTTCACCTGTGATGTCATCTATCAGTGTATGTCGACATCATCAGAATTATTAATCGAAAATGTAGAAGTTACAACGTATTACCACAAAGAAAAACTTATCGGTGACCATTTTAGTGGTCCAATCTTTTGACACTATTTGTGATAGAATTACTTATTTCAATACAAACTGTGATGTGTGTTGAGAATTGTACGTTTGAAGCTCTTTTTACTTGCGCAAAACCTCTTAGACTGTATTGTATATCAATTGTTATTGTTATTGTATCACCACTACAAATATTGCAGCTAGGTCATGGATCACAAGGTACGAAAGTATAGTAGGCCTACATGTAGTGCGATCATACTGTCCACTTTGTAGGCTAATGCTGGCCTACTCGCCTTCAAATAAAATCTTTGGATAGTGATCCTTTCACTTTACTCTCTTCATTAGGCTCATATTAAAGATAAAGGAGCTAAATCGCTAACATTTGGGACCTAGAAATTGACACAAGTGGGTAGCAACTCATATAATACTGTAATATGAATGTATATAAACTGATATACATTCAATGGTTTCAGTTGTGTTACGCGAAATAAGCCCGCAGTCTCAATCGAATGCAAATTTCTAGCGCCTGGTTATTCCAGTCTAGATACGCAGTTTGGTTTGGTGCAATATGTCTAGCCCCGTTCCTCGAGTCTCTTGCTAGAACTGGGGCTGAAACGCATTATTATGGTACACGATTCATGTACCAATGGCAAAATGTTTATTTTGTCTTAAATAATGGATATCAGAAGCCCATCTTTTTCCGGTAAGATCACAGCATCAATGTTGATTTAAATTGACAAATAATTTGTGTTTTCAATGTTGAAGATTTTGGATGATATTGAGTTAGAGACTTAGATCTAGCTACTTTAAGTTTAATGGCAAAGTGAAAGTCTGAAAAAAAATTGCAAGTCCTAGGCCTGATATTTTTGTGTTTGTCTTACTTTTTGGGCGATGCATTGACAAATACACACATATAATGACAACATAAATTACCTGTTTTCTCTGTGTTGCAAAACACGTAAAGCAGAAGCAACAACGTCACTTTATTGGCAAAACATTACCATCATTCCGACAGAAAACCTCTTTGCCTCAAAACCTGGGTTAGAGGAAGAGAAAACTCGCTGAACCAGACACAAAAGTCTGGTTTAATAGCTAATCTTGACAAACAAGTCTATCATATATCAATACACAGGGGTCTGATACAGAAATGACGGTAAGGGTTGTGTTAAAAGGGAGGTAACAAGTCCTAACCACTTGGATAAAGACCAGTAATTATCTTTCTCTCATTGGCTTCAACATTTATACATGTACATGAATTCTATACATCCGCATAATAAAAACTTTGCTATGAATCCCCTACGTTCGAGTCCAAATCAATTAGAAATAGAGAGAGAGGCCGGTTTTAACCATGTTTTGTTGGGCTGTGTTTTTGAACGACCGTGTGATTAAAATAAGAATGTTTACACATAAACCATATATAGCAATAGGCTAAGGTTAAATGATTACTGCTATATGATATAACTTTGATGTGTGGGAATTGTTTGATAACTTATCAACAACTTATTGCGAAAAACACCCCAAATCGATAGTGGTGAACACCAAGCTATTTCTGAAATGTTAACTTTTCAGTGAACGAGTACGAGTTTGATCTGAAATGCTTGACTTTTTTCTTCATGAAATCGGACGTGTTAAAAGGATGAGAAATGTCGAATGGGGTATAATTAAATAAAACTTTTCGACCAGCACATTTGTTCATATTTTTCACTTCAATATGGGCGTATTATGTCGTCACCCATGTCCATGGGTACGCTCACAATTGGCTTGTTAACGCGAGAGGATACCGTTTTAACGGGTCATTTCCTAAGATCATTGAGTCAAGTTGCGTGGTTCCGATTACCCGCTTGTAAGTGACAAGGAGCAGGATCGCCTGCCCAGTCTCGTGTACTTTCACCGGGTCCCCCACTGCTAAAGTCCCCTACGCACAATCGAATTATTGAAATAAAATTGAACTATGTAAGTATGTTAGTCCATAAATGACATAGTGGATGTTAAACCTCCCACCCCGCTCTCTCTCTCTCTCTAAGTTGGTAGGAAGCATTGGGACCAAGTAAGGAAGAACCCTAAAATTCAGCGCTTCGCACCAACTTTAACGCAATAGAGGCTACGGTTTTTAACAGATTGTTTTCAATCTTGGTGTGGAGCATTGGGGTAATAAGCGAACGAACCCTATCTATATTTAGCATTCGGCGACCTTCTTTCCAGCGTTACTCACCCTTTTCCGATGAAATGGGATTTAACGTCATACTTTTCTGCTAAACCGGTACGATGAAGACATACATACGGCACGGATATTGTGCCCAGACATTGACATTTCTGCCTGTCCTTCACCACCAACACAGGGAATCCGGACTTCAAAATCAAATGGAATTTTCAGGGCCTAATTCCCAGATAGAAAAATAAATGAAACAAGAACTTGTTTAATTTTAGGTTTTGTGCATATCATCATAATCTTCAATAAAACAAATTGACCAATAGGCCTACACAAAACAAGGTAAACAATATTATGCAAACAAATACATAATAAATAATAATTGCAGTAATTGAATTATTAAAACAATCTGATCGTCAATTGGGGGATTTGTAATCCGCTGTAAACTACAATTTTGTGAAAGTCTAAACATTATTAGACTCAAAGTGGTACAATTCCGTTCAGTATTTACAAAGATAATGGGGATTGAAAATTATCAATATCCGACATCCTCTGCAGACAATATAAAGCGGCTCAGCGAATATTCACTGCTGATCAGTGTGATAAACGGGATGTAGTCAACGCAAGCCAGAGCCACCTATAATCTTATCTAAAATATTTTCACGAGCGTCTTTTTAATACGATTAAGTTAACGCCGGTTGATTACCTACCATTGATATTTTATTTTGTTTTCTTGATCACAGTTTAAATAATCAATCTGAGTACAATTTAGTGTGAAAAATTTGTCCAAAAAAGGCAAATGACGATCAGCGGATTTGAACTAAATATATACAATTGAAGAAACTATAATTATATAGGTGCTTTTAAAATTTTAAATACATTAACGGAAGAATTTCAGAAAGCACCAACATAGAATATAATATACATGTACTAAATACAACTGTTTGGCATCATAAGTTTAATACAATTATTAAATGCCTTTTATTTATAGTAGAAGTTTGTAGACAACTATATATGAAGAGGCAACAAATACATTTAGTTTATGAAAGTACAATAAATACCAGAAAACTGTCATAATTTTTTATATACACATGTCGCTTTTGGTTGATTTGTTGTGTATTTTCAATCTGTTTGACAGCGGTGTAATGCGATAGCCTTCTTTAAATTCCGTAGAAGATGACATTCCTTTTAAGATCACGTGCAGAATAGGTCTACATGTGACCAGTGGCGGCGCAAATGGGAGGGACAAAGGCAATAGCTTTAAATAAGGCCAGGGGGGCTGGCACCGATTGTCGACATAAATAGAGCTGACAACATACCGTCCGTCGGCTGATCACTAGTTTACCCGACCAGAGAAGAAAGTGTCAAACGAATGGACTTGCAATGGGGACCTTCCCGAGAATATTTTGAAACATCTGGCAGACCAGATACACCCCACCTTTAATAGCACCGCCACTGCATGTGACGTCACATCATACCGCTTTGATAGTACATGCGCTGTTTACAACTGATGCCGTAACACAGACAGATTGACACTGAATTAGTCCCTATTTAGTTTGAATGGGTAAATAAAATAGTACGCGAAGGCATAAAATAAGTAAAAGGCACCAATTCTGTCCGGACCAATTTATGTTACTACGTCCGATGTAAACAATGCACATGTTATCAAAGATGTACGATATGGCGTCACACGAAGACCAATACTGTACGTGATCTTCCACAGAGTTAGATATAGATTAGAATAGTAAAATACACAACTAATCAACCATATCGACACGTCCTGTATAACAAATCATGGACCTTATAACACAATGTATTATAAGGTCCATGAACAAATTAACATTCATATTAAACTATTCCAGATATACAAATAGATAATTATCAGTTAAAAATACTTTGTCATGGTTACCATAGCTTGTCAATTTAATCAATAGTGGTTGAATACAATGTAATCTAAAACACGCATGGATATGCATATTACATTGTATTCTGTTTTCTTTTTCTTTTAATAAATATTGTTTATATGAAAAAAGAATACAATGTTTTTAGATTACCCTAAATGATGTACATCATTTGATAGCATCAAAGACGGTTTTAGATCTACCATACGTATTACGTTTAAACGGACAATGGACTTTGAGTCGTTGATTTGCAAACTACACTTGCTCGAGTGTTCCTCAGCCTTTTTCTTTTTTGCCATGGTTAATGAGCAGCTGCTGCATTTCCACATCCAAACTTTGGAGATTTTTTTAAATCTTTTGTGTTTAGCCAAATGTCTACTAAAGACGTCGAGTTTGCCGATTTTATAGTTACACACTGGACATTTGTATTTTATGCCGACTGTCTGCTGATCACAAGAAGGTCCTGAAATAGACATGACAAAACAAATCTTGATTTCTTATCAATACTTTGGTATGAACATCCCCCGACCAGGATTTCTTCATCGCAAAACTATATATATATATATTTAGGGAAATGATCGAGGTCTTGATAAATGAATATTACATTGCTACTTACTCAAAACATTGACAAATTAAATAAATAAAATTACACTTTAATATTGCAAAAATTAACAAATAATAAATTTTGCTGAAAGAGAAGAAACAGATAATTCGAACATGAGAAATTACACAAAACCCACGAAGACCATTATTACAATGCCCTTGCCTAGATACAGAACCACCACCTGGACTAAACATATCTATACAACTCCCTGAAAAGAAGTCCATTCCCATTTTGAGCCTTGGTTCAACTACCAAATACCAAAAGACACCATCGTCATTACATTGATGCAGAGATCTGCTGTGTAAACGACGCTCATACCTAGATTCGATTAAGTCTAATTTTATGCAGAAAAAAAACAGAAGAAAGGAAAGGTTCAAAAGACTTAAATAACAAATGGGGCTTCAATAGTTCAATATGCTAAATATGAGTACAAAGTTCCATGCAAAAGACTGCTCTGGAAGTGGAAACAATAGATGGACGAATGGACAAAAGGCACCAAATAGCTATTTCTTTTCGTGGATAAGTTCTGCTAATGTGTGAGATAAAGTCGAATTATTTCATTTATTTAAAACATAATCATAAAGAGGTCGTAACTGAACATATATTTTATAAAATGCTATTGTCAGTGAAGCTGCATATTTATTTAAAGAATTAAATTGAGACGAGACACAAGAAACAAATTATTTCATTCCCAAAGTTTTCAGTTTGTGGGCGATAAAATGACTAGATCTTTTAAATCAGGGTCAAATAAAATTGTCACAATCTTTGTTCAATCTTTAAGTTTTAAGTCCATAGATAAAGCCTGTGTTGATATATGGTGGATTGTGCATTTAGCTGTTACCAAGTAAGACAAAACTAAAATTAACAAATAAGTTTCCGCTTATCTCCTTCCAACCAAAAATATAATTGTATAGATCTTGTACGATTACTTTTGTCCTAAATCAAACGAAGAGACTATCCGATTGTAATGCCTTGAACTCAGATTGCAAAAGTGAGTAAATATATGCAAAAATAAATGTTGATAAAATGTAAGAAATGCATTATGTAAGATTTAGATCAAATGATGGCTGTTCTTTCTACATTTGTTTCATTACAGATAATTCAAAATCAATATATTGAAAATTTCATTCCAAATATTTTATTTTGAGCCACATTACTTACTGTTTGAAGCTTTCAAATATATTGTTTATTATATTCTTCAAAAAAAGTAGGGGATGTTGAAATCCAAATACCTATGCAGGTTGTGATATGATAAATAGTCATGGACACTTGACATGCTTTGAGAGTATGTTCACAGATGAAGAACTTATCGCCCCAACAGAACCACTGAGCTGCACATACGACACACAATAGCGCAATACACGTGGGAGAGGTTCATTGTCAAATTTGACACTTCAAGGAAGGGTTGATGAAAACTGCTTCGTGCTGGTTTATGTATCCATATTTGCTTTCCTATCGGTTCTTGCATAAGATTTACTGTTTAGCGTATCTTTGCTTTAGTGTGTTACATTTAATTTGATTGAGAGACATGTTCGTCAACGTCAATGGACAACACTGCAAGAATTGGCCGTGGTACTGCAATAGGAGTGGGTCAGATCGCCCCAAATCGTGATTGGACGGTTGATTAGGAGCATGCCACGACAAATTGCTGAATGTCCGAGGATTGGTGGAGCAATTACTCATTATTAAGACAAAAATCAAAAACGTCCATTTTCACTTTTGACAGTGTATCTCTTTGCGAGTGAAATAGGGCCGTCAGATAAGCCGCCCATATGAACTGTTCATGTTCATGTGTAGGCAATTGGCCTGTTATTAACATACACTGGTTACCTCTAATAAAAACAGCAGTGCATTTCTGCAGTTTTGTATTGTTTCTGAATACCCCCTACTTTTTTTGAAGAGTATATTATTGTAGCAACGTTGCTTGTTAATCGAGACTCAACCTTGCTTCTTCATTTTTAAATTAAATCATTAAATGGCGACAGTATTTTAATCTGTTCACATCTGTGCCACCCGATTGTCTGGAGAGTTGATTATAGGCTTGTCATGTGAATAAATGTCTAAATAATAATTTATATAGCATTTGAAGCCAAAATAAAAGTCTGTCATAATAATAGGAAAATTTAGCTCTTACATAACACATTAGAAGATAATATACTAAATAAGCGATGATCATCTACTCATTCGAATGGAAATTAATAAAGCATATTCTGATGCAAAATATATGATGGCCAACATACTTCCAATGAAGTAATTATATCTTGAATGCACCTGTACGTATCATTAGTGATTAAAAATCTGATTAGGCATTATTACTTTTCATTCCGTTCATGCAGACTTGGCACTTTTATAAAACTTACAATTGATCGATCTTCATGTGCCTGTAAACATTAACAACACCGTCAAAAGTTATTCAATAAATATTCAGTTGACTACTCTATGAACAACAGGTGTTGTGATCAAATGACCATGTTTTATGCGAAAAAAATAGAATAGCTGGCATGACAGCTTCAAAATGTGAACGGATAAGCAAAACATTAAATGGGGCTTAACCCCTACACTGTCTTGATTGAACAATTTTTGCCCCATTCTTGTGTAATTTCTTTATACTTTGAGATTTTTATTACCGGCTTTAGACTCCAAAGGTTGAGTACTTGGTTCTTCTTTCTCTCCAGATAATTTGATCCAATTCTTAAAGTTTCCACAGTGGACATCTTTCAAATGATATTTAACACTGCCTCTGTAAAGAAGAAGTATAATGCAAAGTTATTCTGAACTTTTATTACAAAGACTAGCAACGTATCTACACTGAAAATTCTATAAATTCATGTTCTGTAGCGAAATCAAAATAGGTTCAGTAAGCGTACTATATAAAAAAGACCTCAAACTCACCTGGTATTACCTCTAAATTCACAGTGGCCACAAAGAAATTTGTTTTGGTGATTACAGTTCTCAGATGACTTCATATGGGTACCAGTTTCATTAAAAACACATCCAGAAAGAGTATCTGTCCACAACACTTTCTTCCCCACATGTCGAATGCTCACATGCTTGGCGATATTAAAAATACTTGTAAATAATTTATGACAGTAACGGCAACCTATCTGCATATTACTTTGGCCTAGGGAGGCAGTCGTTTTGGTTTTAACTGCCTTTTTGACCACAAAGAGAGATGGACGTAAATCTCCTTTATGCGATTTCTTCTTTCCTGATAGTTCTGTTGTCGCAAAATCGGGTGTTCCTGTTGTGTCTTCATCACATTTAGTCCTGGCTTCTTTTGCCACATCACTGCCAGTTTCATCAGCCATCATTTCCTCATTAATTGTGCCGGATGTACACAACTCATATGCCGCATTGCCATCACGTGTACACAACCGTTTTGCTGCCTTGTCTTCACTCTCCTCATGAGATTTTCGTTTCAGAGTCATTGTATTTGGTAGTTCATCAACTACAGGTTCATCTTTTGGTTTTGAAATTGATACTTTACTGCCATCAGCTTGAGGTTTATTTTTTGACATCTCATTACTTATGCTGGTTTCACAGTAAAGTAACGGTGTTGTTCCTTCACTATCTCCTAGAGATTTTCGTTTCATTGCATTTGAACTTTCAACCGAAACTTCTGTGTCATTTTCAGATCTACCTACTATTTTCAGTGCAGTTTTAAAACTGGATTGAGGTCTTTGAACTTTGATGTCACAGGATTGCTTATCTGCCTTTCCTTCATCATCCACCTTCGGAATTTGTTTGGTTTCCTTTTTACTGTTATAGTTTACACCAGTTTGTGGTTTATTCGTCAAGGTTCTTTTAACTTTTTTGAAAACTCCCTTAAGTGGTATATCTAGAACTGGCACAGCTTTGAAGTCCACATCTCCATGATGAAGAACATTACTGTGGATTTCAATTTGCTGAAATGAGTGAAATTTCACAGAGCATTTATTGCATTCATAAACACTTTCCACTTTGTGTTGCTTCAAGTGTTTTTTCATGACCTCTTCATTAAAACTTGTCATGAAATCACACTTTGGACATTTATAATTTGATGGCAGCAAAGATTTCTTTTTCAGCTTAAAATTCATTTTAAGTTTGAGAGGGGAACTACATCGCTTCTTCTTTAAAGTTGATTTGGAACTTTTTGGTGAAGCAACTAGAGTACAATGTGGAGAACTCGACAGCTGAGGATTACTATTATCTTTCATATGAGATACCAGTTTTGCAACTGGAACCATCTTTTGATTCTTTTGATTCTCCTCGTTGTCTTTTAGCTCTGTATCAAATTTAATAAGCTCTGAACTCTCTGAATCAGTCTCATTCTTCTTTCCCGATTTATTCCTGGATTTTTTTTGAGTAATTTTATCTATATTGGTCATAAACAGAGGAGAATCATCAACAGAAGACTTGGGGGGAATCTTTGTTTTCACATTATTAGAATTGTGACGCTTTCTGGCTTTATTTTTAGATAGTTTCTGATCTGCACTGTTGTAATCTACATCCAGCTGATATCTTAAGCCTGAAGATGTTGAAGCCTCGGTGTTACTAGTATCTACTAAATCCATCCGACGACCGTCTGCACGTTCTGGATTCACAGATGTATTGGGACGTTCTGGATTCACAGATGTATTAGTAATTTTATCTATATTGGTCATAAACAGAGAAGAATCATCAACAGAAGACTTGGGGGGAATCTTTGTTTTCACATTATTAGAATTGTGACGCTTTCTGGCTTTATTTTTAGATAGTTCCTCATCTGCACTGTTGTAATCTACATCCAGCTGATATCTTAAGCCTGAAGATGTTGAAGCCTCGGTGTTACTAGTATCTACTAAATCCATCCGACGACCTTCTGCACGTTCTGGATTCACAGATGTATTGGGACGTTCTGGATTCACAGATGTATTAGTAATTTTATCTATATTGGTCATAAACAGAGAAGAATCATCAACAGAAGACTTGGGGGGAATCTTTGTTTTCACATTATTAGAATTGTGACGCTTTCTGGCTTTATTTTTAGATAGTTCCTCATCTGCACTGTTGTAATCTACATCTAGCTGATGCTGATATCTTGAGCCTGAAGATCTTGAAGCCTCGGTGTTACTAGTATCTACTAAATCCATCCCACGACCTTCTGCACGTTCAGGATTCACAGATGTATTAGGACTTGCATTATCTTTGGAATTGAGTTGCTCTGAATATTCTTTTTCGCTCTTCTTGTTTACAGTTATTGAAATTATACCACTTGAACCACGAACAAAGAATTTACGACGTGGTTTTAGTACAGGTTTAGGATCAACATGGTTTATACTATTATCCACAGTCTTTGTAATTGTAAGCAAAGATTTTACTCTGTCTTTCATCTTGTCCGAAAATAGAATGCTTACATCTTCCACACTGTGTTCATCCTTCACATGAGAAATAACTATAGCTAATTGTTTAGCTGAAAATGCACACTTCACACATTTAAATGGAATGTCTATATGGTAGCATATGTGAACATGCAATGCTTTCTTAAATTTAAATGATTTCTCACAAACTTTGCAAAGATATAAACAGTTTTCATGTTTGTACAATTCTGAAACAATGCTATCCAACATATCAGAATCTTTGCCATTTTGAGAATTTACCTTAGATGCAGGATAAACAATATGTACCTTTTTGTCACTATCAACCATATCTGTACCAGAAGGCAGACGGGATTTTGATTTTTTGGTTCTAGAACGGTTGTGTTTTTTGAGATGTTCAGTTAGAACAGTTTTATTAACACATTTATAAGCACAATCTGGACACTGAATTACTTTTGATTCTAATACTACAGTTCCTTCAGAATACATATCTTTGTTATCACAAGACACATGATGATGTTCTTTCAAATGACTCATAATGTTGCTGTACACATTGGATTTATATTCATCCACATTACATCCATAAAGGGTAAATGAGATTTTATCATCATGATGCTGTAAGTGGTTCTCCAAATCAGCCAGTTCATTGAAAGTTGCTGGACAGATTGTACAGCAGAAGTCTTTTGGGTAAGTGGATATTTGACATTGGTTATGTTTGGCAATATGGTTATCAAGAGATGTACTTCTGTTAGCCACAAACGAACAAAAATTACATTTAAAACCAAAATCATAGGATAATGAATTGACTTCATTTCCACACACGGCTGCTTCTCCATGTTCAACATCTTCTGTCATTTCTGAACATAGGGTAAAGGGTTCTATTTGTTGGGTATTTTCAGCAATGTTTTTGTTACAGCATTTGTTTGTTTTCAGATCTTTTGAGCTGTAATTTGCGTTCTTACCATTTTGTGAACTGCATGAGATATGTTTGTCACTTTCTGCACAGGGTATATCATTTTCATCACTTTCTAAGGTCTGTTTGCTAATTTTGTCACTTTCTAAAGCCGGTTTACTATATTTGTCACTTTGTAAATCAGCACTAATTTCCTCATTCTGATGTCCCAAATCTTTGTGAGTTTCACAAGAGACACTTGTTTCACAGTCTATTGCTTCCAAAATTTGGATATCATCATTGTCTGAATCGGGGTTATCCCATTCATTTTGTATATGCACCATCTTCCCAAAGTTATTTTCCATTCTTGCTTTACATATAAGCTGTTTCAGCACTGAAACCATTCGACCTTTGTTAGGATGATGCCTAGAAATATGATCTAAAATTGACTGTTTATCTGTGGATCTGGCACGGCAGGTTGGACAGGAGACAATTGTGAAGAAACTCGACTTGTAATGTTGATGTAATTCTTCTAATGTAGCAAACTGTTTATCACAATGATGACATTTGTGATCGTAATCTTCATGTGTTTTCAGATGCTTTATAAAGTCATTTAAAGTATTACACTGATACAAGCATCTCTTAGAGAGACATTTAAAAGCCGGAATTCTAGGATTAATGGGTTGTGTATGGCGTTGCAAATGTTTAATAAAAATTTCTACAGCCTTAGATTTAAAACCACAATGGACACACATAATTGACCGTTGGCGATGTTCTGATAACAAATGCTTTTTGAACTTCATATGTAGAAGTGTAGAAAACCGACAACACGAACATGCATACAATTGGGGCTGTTTTGTAACTGGTTTACATTTAAACATAATAGGTTTTTTCTCAGGAACAAACGAGTCTGGTTCTACTACAAATTCAGAAGATATGGTCACATCCACTAGTTTTGGAGTTGCATCACCACCCACATCGCTACAAGAATGTTGTGAAACTTTACTACTTTCTGCTGCATTTACCATTATTTTTGACAGCAGATCCAAACTCATCAGATGTCTCGTAGCTTTATTTTGGGGGGGATCAGGAATAGGTAGCTTATTGTTCTCTTCCCTTATTTTTTGCAATAAAGCTTTAATCTTGCTAGCAATTTCCAGTTTCTTTTTGGCAAATGCTTCAGAAGTCATATTTTTAGGAGTGTTCATAACACCATTATTTGCAATAAACTTTTTCACTATGTTTACTGGTGTGTCTCTTGTGCCTGTTTCTAGCCTTTGTTCAGACTGGGGCTGTTGTATAGAAAGACGATTTTCAATGCTGTTTGACAATGGTTGAATGCTCATTGAACATGTTTCCTGATTTATTGTTACCGGAGATACTGAATGATTATTTCCATTGCCTGTAACAGGTTGATTTGTGGATAAAAGATTGATTAAATGAATTGAAGACCCTGATTGCTGGTGCAAAACCCCATGAGGACTAGTATTGTTCTCAACTTGACTAGAAGCATTAGCTATTTTTGGAGATTCAGGTTGGATCAAACCATTTAATAACATAGATTGTTGCTGTGTTTGTTGAGTAAATTGAGAATGGTTATTTCCATTTCCATTTGAGGATAACAGATCGATTAAAATGGTTGATGATCTAGATTGCTGGGGCAAAACTCCTTGAGGACTAGTATTGCTTTTGACTTGACTGGCTAGACTAGAAGCATTAGCTATTTTGGGAGATCCAGTTTGAATCAAACCTTTTAAAAACATGGATTGTTGCTTTGTTTGTTGAGTCAATTGAGAAGGGTTATTTCTATTCCCATTTGAGGATAACAGATTGATTAAATGTTTTGAAGACCCAGATTGCTGGGGCACAATTCCCTGAAGGCTGGTACTGTTCATGACTTCCTTTTCACTCAAGTTCATTTCTATCTGCATTTCTGACGAATCCATGGATCGATTGGTTGGTGATGTCTGATGATTTTGAGTACTTGTTGATTTATTTTCATTAGAGAACATTTCTTTATGTGATAGTGTTGAAGACATGCGCAATAATCTTTGATGACCTGTATGGTTCATGTCTTGATAAAATGTTGTAGGAGGTGTGGATTGTTCAGGTGATGTTCTTGATGGCGCTGTATTTTCCAAAATAGGAATCTCATTTGAACATATTTTAGTGTCCAATCTATTTGTATACCCAGAATGTTGAACTGACAGTTTTTGATGATTTTTATTTGCCAAGGTTTGAATTTCATTTGAATATGTTTCTTGGTTTACCGTGTTTCCTTGGTTGAATACTGTTGTAGACATGGACTGTGAAGTAGATAGGCTTTGGTGATTTTCATTGGTCATAGTCTGATGACTTTGGTCTCTTATAAAATCAACAACAGGTAAGATGTGCTCATCTTGTTTTACTTTAGTGCTAGAGGTGGTATTTGGAGATGCATCACAAAAATTGGGGTTACCTTGATTCTGTTCCTGTATTTTAGTTGTCTGTAGTGGAATCTGACCTGGATTATTTTTATCTACACTTACACTATCAATAATAGTCATGACTTGTTTAACTTTTGAGCATGTAAGACTCTCCCTATCACCACTGCATTTACCACAAAGCTTTTTTCCTTGATGCAAGTGAAACCAAATATGCCACCAAAATTTTGTCTTCTCTGGCCATTTGGTGTGACAACTAAAACAAATATAATGTCCATCTAAAAATTTGAAAATACCAGTTACCTTTTCTACAATTTCACAAAATGTTTTTACATTTGGAGATAAGCTTACAGGTTTTCCAAGTGATCTATTGTGTGTTAATAACTGATTGTAACCACCCATATCCTCTGATATAGAATTAACACTAGCACCATAGTTATTGACTGATACTGTAGGAGCATGAAGGTTTTCCAAAGCATCATGTTCAGCAGCTGTTCTGGAAGTTGCAACGTCTGAATTAGAAATATTACAACTCGAGTTTATGGATGCAGCAGCATTTGTGTTTATTGATTCTGCAACCGCAACACCACCAGTAGTAGTAGTACAAATATGAGAGTTGGATTCAGATGCTTTTGAAGCTACAGCAGCACTGGGATGATCCCTAGTTTGTGTGATTGCTTCAGAGGCTTTTGAACCTATTGAATTGACAACTGAAGTGGAAGTCACTAATGTAGAATTGAATGGCAGCAGATACAGTGCATTTGAAACTGGAACATATAGGAGGCTACCAACACTGTCATGAGGTCCACAGTGCACATCCAATGTTTGGCTATATTGAGGAGGATAACTTTTACTTTTAGGGCTCTCACAGTTCTGGTAAGTCTTTATATTGCTACTTGTACTTCCACTATTAAGCGAGAGTCTATTTCTTTTGTTGGAAGAGGCTGGGTTTATACAAGCATTTCCAAAAGATCTGTCTTTATGATGTTCGATGTAATCAGTCACAGCTTTGCTAACATTATCATTTGATTGTCTCTCATTGGTTAAAACTACATCCCTGTCACTGGAAGACATAGTGTCTATATCATCACTTGATTTTAAGTGTAGCAATTTTGATGCAATAATTTGGTCACTAGTCTTGCTGGGTTTATGTACATAGCTTTTACTTTGAGAAGTAACTGAGCATATGTGCTTAGCTTTTTTGATACCAATTAGGGTCCATCTTTCTGGGTTACTTTGGTGTGCTTCTTTGTGATGTTTCTTCATATCTTTCTTTCTCTCTAAACAAATTTTACAATAGGAACATCTGTATGGCTTATTTACCAGGTGATGTATAATAAGATGTTTTATGAAACTATTTTCCGTTTCTGTAAATCCACAGGAGCATTTATACTGATCATCACCTGTTTGTTCCACTGAAAAGTCAATACAAAATGGTCTCTCTAAATCTTCATCCATATTTTCACTGTCACCAATGGAGGGGTTATCAGAAGAATGGTCTTCCTGTAAATCATCCAATTCAGTATTAGAATTAATAGAAATGTCATCCTCTGGAACATCAGTTACTTTATTTTTTGGGGTAGCCTCAGAACTGATAACTGAATACTCTTGAAGTGTGTTATGTTCAGGATTTTTTGATGCTTTATAATTATCAACTAATGTATTATGATCTGCCAATTTAGCATAAGAATGATCATTATCAGAAAATTCAGTTATTTTACCAGTTTTCATACTCTCATAATTGTGAACTGAATCCTCTTGAATAGTTTCGAGATTTTCTGATACTTTAGAATTATGAGCCACTGTATTTGGATCCATCATTTCAGCTTCAGAATGGTCACCCTCTGGAACTTCATTAGTTACATCACTAGTTTTGGTAATCTCATAATTTTGAACTGAATCCTCTTGAATATTTTCAAGATTTTCTGATACTTTAGAATTATGAGCCACTGTATTTGGATCCACCATTTCAACTTCAGAATGGTCACCCTCTGGAACTTCATTAGTTAAATCACTAGTTTTGGTAACCTCATTATTGATAACTAGATGTGTTTTATTTTTACAACTTTCTAATGCTTTAGAACTATAAGATGATGTATTTGAAGATTCAAAACAATATTCTACAGGGTCATTAACAATATTTCCAAACAAAGGGTTTTCTGAACTAGAATCTTGTGGGCCTTTCATTGTTTTAACTTTTTCAATTATGTGACATTTTGAGGTATAACTGAGCATAGTGATATCATCAACGTCGTTACTCTCTAACACAGCTTTTGGCAATTGATATTCTCCTAAATGTTTATCGTGATCTTTTTTCTTGGTACATGATAGTAAGGTGGTTTCACAATCAAAGGTGACAAATTGTTTACTACCACCAATTGTTTCCCCTTGTTTTCTATCCACACTAGGTTCATCGTTTATTTCTAATAGTTTTTCACCACAGATTGTTTTCAAATGTTTTTTACTTTCATTATGACTTGTTTTTGGATGTTTGTTACTGTCACTGTCAGTATCAGTATCATTGTTTATTCCTAACAATTTTTCACTAGAGTTTGTTTCCAAATGTTTGTTCTCATCAGTATGACTCATTTCTGATCGCTTGTTTTTGTAACATATTTCTGAAATTTTATCTTCGCAAACTGTTTCATCAGATAACTTACAGTGACTACCACTATCAGTATCACTGTCATTTGTTTCTAACGGTTTGTCAATATTATTTGCTTCAATGTGATCATCACTATAATCTGTTTCAAATCGATCATCACTATAATTTGTTTCAAATTGATCAGCACTATAATTTGTTTCAAATGGATTGTTACTATTATTAGTTTCTAATGGATTCTTACCATCATTAGTTTCTAATGGTTCATCACTAATATTTGTTTTTATTTGTTTATCGCGATGATCTGTTTTTAAGGATTTGTTGCTATCATTTGTTTCTAACTGATTGTCATAACAAATTGATGCTATTTGTTCAACCATGAGTATTGCTTTAATTTGTTTGTCACCATCACTTGTAACTATATTTTTGTTAATACCACAGGTTGCCATTTGTTCTTCAGTTACACATGTTTTTAATTGTTCTTCAATTTCATTTGTTTCTAATTGTTCATGGCCATAGTTTGTGCCTAAATTTTGGATTAAATCATTATGAATAGTTTCTACTTCTTTTTTTGTCATTATTTCACCATCACAATCATTAGTTTCTAATGGTTTCACAGTTTCACTTGTAGCTAAATCTTTGCACACATTGCTAGCAGTTTGTTGGTTACTAACATTAGTTTCTAGCTTGTCACCAACATAAATTTTTAATGGACTGACAGTGTCATTTGCATCCAATCTGTTATTTTCACTACACACGATTAACTGTTTGTTTTCACAACTGACAGTTAACTGTTTGTTACTATCACTAGTTTCTAATGGTTTATCGATATCCTTAGTTTTTAATAGTTTGTCAATATCCTTAGTTTCTAATGGTTTATCGACATCCTTAGTTTTTAATAGTTTGTCAATATCCTTAGTTTCTAATTGTTTGTCAGTAACCTTAGTTTCTAATAGTTCGTCACTAATATTTGTAGTTAATTGTTTGTCACTATCTATAGTTTCTGAATGCTTGTCACTATCACTTGCATGTGTAGCTAATGGCTGGTCAACATCATTGGTTTGTAATAATTTGTTATGATCATTAGTTTGTAATGGTGTGTTACTATCATCAGTTTGTACATGTAATGGTTTGTTACTAAGACTTGTATCCAATTGTTTGTCTTTACCAAATGTAATTAATTCTTTATCACTACCGTTAGGTTCTAATGACTTGTCATTATCACTAGTTTCTAATGGTTTGCCACTATCAATAGTTTCTAATTGTTTTTCAACATTACTTGTTTCTAATTTGTCTTTATCAATTTTCTCCAATTGTCTTTCAATTGCTTCTAATACACGGTCAGTATCAATTCTTTCTAACCGTTTTATACGATCATCATTTGATTCAAATTGTTTGTCAATATATCTAATTTCCATTTGTTTATCCTTCTTACTTAATTGTTTGTTAATATCACAATAATTTGCCACTGATTGGTTGTTGGTGTCAAAAGGACTTGAAGCTGACTGGATGTTACTTTTGTTCTTTTCTATCTGCTTATCATCAGCTGTACTCTCTGAACTGTTATTGTGAACTGTTTCTAACTGAATGTCATTATCATTTTTTTTTGTTGCACTACTTGAACATAGTTGTTCGTTTTTGGAAATGGTTTCTGACTGACTGTTACTATCATTTGTTTCTAATGATTTGCGACCCTTACATTTAACAGTTTCTGTTTTATCCGATTCTTCCTCACTATTTTCTTCACATTTATATTCGTCAATTATAAGGAAACTCCCACTCAAGTCAAAATCATCGTCACATTTCGAATGTTCTATTATTGGAATATTTTTTGTATTCGATTCATCTTCGTAATCAGAAACATCTGTCGTAGACAGTTCTAGATTGTAGTTTTCTTGAAAAGATGGATCTTCTTGTTGAATATTCTGGTTATTTCCTCCCATTTTGATGTCCACAATAACTGAAGCATTTTTTTCTGCATGTCTTTTGGAAGATGCAACATCTTTGTCATCAAAACCAACTAAATTGTCTGATAATTTCATAATGTCATTCCCCTCAATCCTTTCACTTTCTTGTTCAACTCCAACAAAGCTAATTGAAGATATGATTGGTATTTCATTATTTGGTTTAGGTGATGAGCCAATTTCATCAAGGGAAGATGAGTGAATGATATTTAATGCAACATTTTTTGTATTTTTCATTATAGAATCGGTTACACATTTTAATTTTTCAGTTTGATGTTTGATATCCTTATGTCCTGATGAAATGGAGGCATCAGCAAATAATTCTGTAGAAGTTGATTCTTTTTCTGAACTCTCCTCAGTAACTACACTGCAAAAATCATCAAACAGATTTCGAGGTTTTGAATCTTCTGCCATTATTGTTACTTGTAGTGAATACCAAAATCTTGATAGGCCTGCAAAATATATTAAACACATTAATTAATTTAATTCTTACAAAATTTGTTAATAATACAATACTCTTTTTCAAGAGCCATGCAGGACATTCCAGTATTTCATCATATTTCTGAAGCAATGGTATAAATATATAAAGCATTGTCAGGTCATTTAAGGCTGGCTAACTTACATGTTACACTATATATGGTAAAATGGTCTCTCTTCAGCTGAAACATTTATAATAAATAGAGAGAAAGAGAGAGAAATGGGTTTGAGATCCACTCGACACAAACTAGGTCATTTCGGGACTAACACATGGTTCAATTTTATTTCAATAATTTGCTTGCACGTATGGTGTTTTTAGCAGAAGGAGAAAACCCGAGGACCGGAGAAAACCCATGAGGTTGGACAGACGACCCTACTCCTTGTCACATATAACCGGGGAATCGAAACCACACTAGTTGACTCAATGACAGACCTTATGATACAGCGTGCACATATTAACCATTCAGTAGAATAAAGGTGGAGCTGGAACATCTATTATTCACCATACTCCTCGCAGTGTTTCGTTTGATTAGACCTAATCCCACTCAAGCACTGCCTTAATGAAAGCAAATTTCTGTTCCAAATTATGACTGGTCAATAGTTCGTTTAACAACCAATGCCCAATGGATTAACAATGTCATCCGGGTTTAAACAGAGTACCAAATTATGACTGGTCAATAGTCTGATTAACAACCAATGCCCAACTGTGTAATGTAATGTCATTCAGAGCTTCACATTGTTTACATAATACCCGGCAGCCCAGCGAGATTTAATCAAAATATTGAGTCCAAAAGGTTTGAGGTCTACAGTACAACACATATTTTACCCCTAGATCATTTTGGAAAGCCAAGTCTTAAGTTTTGTAACCTGTGCATATACCTGGGAGCGCTCCCCCTAACCCTCCCATATTTAATGGGAGTTAAAATTCAATGTCCATCTACAATTTTTTTGCAAGCGTTTCACACTTAACACTAAGAAACAGAATGCATGACTTAAGAGCATACAATGTTGTGCTAATGCTTATTAAGAGCTTAATTAATTAGCACTAATTAGTGACCGTAATTAAAATTCAGAGTCCATAACTGAAACAAAGCCTAAAAGCTAGTTAACCAAGTCATGAAACCAAAAATATCACTTAAGAGCGACAAAAGTTGAACAAACCTTGCTGAAGACTCGTTCAAAGGTGACAAAGGTCAAAGGTCACTAATGAATGACCATAATTAAAATTTAGAGTCCATAACTGAAACAAAGCCTAAAAGCTAGCTAACCAAGTCAGGAAACCAAAAATATCACTTAAGAGCGACAAAAGTTGAACAAACTTTGCTTAAGAGTGGTTCAACGGTGACAAGGGTCAAAGGTCAAATTTTAGGTCACATAATGACGTTTGAGTGGATTTGATTAAATTGTCTTGTCCGGGATTATTTTTCTTTCTAACGCCATTTCTATGAGTTTCACTGCACAAAATGACTGCTTAAGAGCATGAAATGCTGTACTAATGCTACTTAAGAGCTACTTAATTAGCACTAATTTGTGACCATAATTAAAATTTAGAGTCCATAGCTGAAACAAATCCTAAAAGCTAGCTAACCAAGTCAGGAAGCCAACAATATCACTTAAGAGCAACAAAAGTTGAACAAACTTGGCGTAAGACTGGTGACAAAGGTCATATTTTGGGCCACATTATGACCAATTAACCAATCAACCCATGAAATTGCTTATCTCTGCTTGCCCTAAAGAGACGCGGAAAAACTATGCGACGAATCACTCATTCCTAGGAAATGAAATGCTAAAACTGTTTTTCCATTTATTCTAAATATTGAGAATGGAAGTATAGAACTGGATAACTCGCTGGTTTTAAAAAACACAGACAATTAAATTATGAATTAGACCATATACGATTCGAAACATTTATGTGCTCTCCTCTACGGGTCATTCCATATCAACTGCTGCAAGGTTTTAACCCGACCCCTCCAGATTTTTCCAATTTTTTTATATTTTGTTATGGATCCTTTGAGATGACCATATGCCAAATTACAGGCCTATCGGGAAAAAGGCCGAAATCGGAAGGTTATTTTCCATATAATGCTATCAAGACCGGCTTATACTTACAAGATGTTTGTGCTATATAAGATGTTAATTGCATCAAAACGTCCATTTAGGACAACACGTATATACATTTAATAATACATATAACATAGAAAACACATACATGTACACACAAGTAATACATTCATACATACAGACATGTGATCTCTTGTTGGCTAATAGTCTTGTTTCATCATTTTCATTCTGAAATGAAATGGGGTTTAACGTCCTACTGTTCTGCTCCTACATTGGGCTAATGAAGACTGGCATACGCCATACAGTGTGCTATGAGGGAAATTTTGCCCAGGCAGCGGCACCATCACCTACTCTTATATCGAATTCCAACTGCCAAGGGATCTTTCACGTGCATTCCAATGTATACACGGGACCTCGGTTTTTCGTGTAATCCGAAGGACTAGACAGTTGTCCTTGTCAGGCTCTCCGTCCTGCATCACTGACAAGGGGAAACCACGTCGGAAAATCGGGATGAACTTTCTCGGTCAATGCAGGGATCGAACACCCGACCTCCAGGCTAGCGAGCCAGCGTCACTTGATCCCCATTTTCATTCTATTATGAATAATCACTCCTAAATATTTCCAATTGTAAATTAGATTTATAGATTTACTGTGGAGTGAGGCACGGATTTCGGAATGTGATGCTATTTTGGGCGATTTCGACAGATGCTTCTTAAAGGAGGCATACAATCCCTGCGACAGACCCATGGCAATTTCTAGATATCAAAAGTAGTTTAGAGCTGTGATTAATTACTATATTCGATTTGTGTATTCCACCAATGCTACTTCTATTTATATATATGCGAAGTGGATAATTATTTTGATACAATATTTGTATTGTCATCATTGTGTTCCATACATTTCTGTCTCCTCATTAACTGTATGCTTTTTATCTGTTCGTAACAATATTATATTGTTAACGATTGTAAATATGGATCTGGTACTGTCAAGCTTGATGCCGACTATAGTACCTGTGATTGTTTCCCATAAAAACTGTGTTCTGTCAAAAAAAAAGGGTGTTGATAAGAAAATTTGTTCGCAAACTATTTGATAAGTCCACAATAAATAAATACTTTAATTTTAACAAGCACACACCTGAGATATTATCCACAATCCGAAAGTAATTCAAAATGGCTGTTTCACACACCCCACCACCGTCAAAAACGGAACAGAACAAAACAAGCCGTTCAATTTGAATTGTTCGCGTATTTCACCAAACATAATAAACATGTATTATACATTAGCTAAATCTGTCAGTTGCAGGTATTTCATTAGTTATATGTTATATGATCTATTAATTAGACATGTATTAACATGACAAGACCATAATCAACCCTCGATGACATCTGATGAGTCTGATTTTACACAAATTTAAATCTGATCTGCTGTTCAACAATGCTTGGTGATTAACCGTAAAAATGGATAAGCGAGACTTGCCTATTAATTATCGTTACAATATTAACAATGACAACTGAGTCTACAGTGTTATTGAAATGAGTTTTTTCTTGACTCAGAGTTCAGCAACTTGACTGAAATTATCAGCATATTCTCTTGACATTATCTATTTTTAACCATTATAGCGCGAAGTGTCAGTTCTTTATCCAATCTTTCACAATGAGGCTGAACAATTGATTAGAATATACAATAAAACAAATTCAAAATTGGGCATATTACTTTATACTCATATTACATTAATAATAGGTGCTTTCCGACCCAATTTCGTTTATTCAAAAGAATAGAGCTAATCACCCTTTAAACAGTTCACTCATTGAACTATGTCTGGAATTACTTCTTTAAATTGTATAATGCCTAAAAGGAAGTTTAGTCTCCTTCAATTTTAAAATTCCTTGCTGTACTGATAACTTTGATATACTTACAAGTGCATAATTATTGCTGACATCAACATTATTGTCACCCGCCTTTCGAAGAAAGCAGGGAACTATTAAAATGGGCCTGTTCGTCTGTCTGTTCATCAAGCCATTTGGGACACAATAATTCTTCTTCTAATTGAGGCAGAATTTTCAAACTTGGTGTAGGTGTTGATTATGTGAATGGCTTGATGGAGTTCGAAGATGCACATTTTTATGTTTAGGATAAGAGGAGATAAGCAATTTGATTGGTTGATTGGTCATAATGTGGCCCAAAATATGACCTTTGTCACCAGTCTTACGCCAAGTTTGTTCAATTTTTGTCACTCTTAAGTGATATTGTTGGCTTACTGGCTTGGTTAGCTAGCTTTTAGGCTTTGTTTCAGCTATGGACTCTAAATTTTAATTATGGTCACCTAAAATTTGACCTTTAACCCTTGTCACCTTTGAACCACTCTTAAGCAAAGTTTGTTCAACTTTTGTCGCTCTTAAGTGATATTTTTGGTTTCCTGACTTGGTTAGCTAGCTTTTAGGCTTTGTTTCAGTTATGGACTCTGAATTTTAATTACGGTCACTAATTAGTGCTAATTAATTAAGCTCTTAATAAGCATTAGCACAACATTGTATGCTCTTAAGTCATGCATTCTGTTTCTTAGTGTTAAGTGTAAAACGCTTGCATAAAAATTGTAGATGGACATTGAATTTTAACTCCCATTAAATATGGGAGGGTTAGGGGGAGCGCTCCCAGGTATATGCACAGGTTACAAAACTTAAGACTTGGCTTTCCAAAATGATCTAGGGGTAAAATATGTGTTGTAGACCTCAAACCTTTTGGACTCAATATTTTGATTAAATCTCACTGGGCTCCCGGACTATAACGTTACGTCATGACTCACGAAATATTTACGCACGATTAACCAGTGCATAGTAGTAGAATATTGCAGAAAAACTAATTGCGTGACAAACGAGGCTATCAACGGTTAGTAAAGGTTACAATGTAAACAATACTGTTTGGTGACGAATAATGTACTTTCACTGTTTTTAATACCTTAAATCACTGTCCAAAGTTTTAGGGAAGACCACAGATTAAACGAAGGGCTGTCATGTTTTTGTACTTGGGATAGATTTGATTGAACGGAAAGAATAGACACACTCCCTCAAAAGCACAAGTATCATTCATAAGTTAATCCAGCAATGGCCAGAGAGGGATTTCTCGGGCCATTGCTTCAGGAATATTCACAGGAAAACAGGATACACATCAGGTGTAATAGATTTATTATCAGGAACATGGTTTATACATGAGCTATTTTCACAAAAACGTACCAAATAACGGGAAAAAATGGTGTATCCCCAATATGGGATATAAAATTTTTGCAAACATCAAAAAAAAATTATGTATATATTGTACATCAGCATGGAAGTAACATCTTTGGGACAATATTTTGATAAAGTTATTATTCAAAATAAACTCAGTATATCAAATCATGCGGTCAAAATGTCCATTTCGTTACATGGTAAAACTGCTCATTCCCAACTTTGATCTTGAAAATCTTCTTTTAAAATTGAAAGGTCAGTAAAAATTACTGTGCTTTTCAATTAGCCATCCAATAGAGCTGAATAAATCATCCTATTAGCATTTAAAGAAAATAGAAACCTACTTTATCAAATATTGTTTCTGCTGGCATTTTGAGAACAATTTGTAGTTTTAAATTAATGCTTTGTTAGCGAGGGGTCGTCACTCAAATTGTCTGTCTCTTATATGTTGCTCTGTTCCAATTCAGAAAACATTGACTGATCGAGAAGTTTTCACACAGAAAACCAGGGAATAAGTTTGTTAATTAAAGCACTCTGTGAATATCATGTATGTCTATGCAATGTGGTTGTGAATGAGGGCAGACAGTCAAAGTACATGTATGTATTTTCCTTTATAAATAATGATAACAGAAAAGACTTCTTGTATAGGGATAGATAAACAAAATATTAAAATTGAATTGCCTAATGGCTTTTTGTAGGCTTTCTAATGGTATTGATACATTTAAAGTCAAAATAAGGACTTTGAATTTTTGTCTTTTCCGTTCTGTCTTTACTGATAACATGGTCTTTTACATGGTAGCTGAAAAGACATTCCTAAAAATTTTGGTTTTGTTACATTTTTGTTATTTTGTACTTCCTCTTGAGTTATATAATTCTATAGAATACAGCGAAAATTTCCATAAAAATTCATAATTAAATTTCAATTGGTACATTTTTATAAAAATAGCCCATACACTGCCATACACTAGGTGCCTAGTTATCAAGCCAGACTCATTAGCAGACGTCTGTTGTATCTCCTGTTCTGCTATAATTTTAAATACACATGTAATGAAAGAATCCATATGCCCTTTTTAGTCTAAGTTACTATAGATAAATGTTTGGTATGGCATATAAAAATATGTTTTGTGTCAATAGAGTTTATCATCTCTTAATTCAATACAGATATCCAGCTCCAGTCTAAATTATATTTAGGGATTGCAATTCAATATATAAAATAATATATATGTTGCTTTGCTTTGTAACACGGGGGCACTGAGAGAATTCTTAAGTGCCAGAACAAGACAAATTTTGCCCAACCCCCACCACATCTATGCAGGGACATTAAAGGGGAAGACCAACGATTTTCAATAAGGTTTCCATAAATAATAAATATATATTTAGAAATAATCCCTCCTATACCATATGCAAAAAATAATTTGTAAGCGAGAAATTAATTTTTATTGATACCGGAAGTGACGTAGTTGGTTCGACACGCTCACTGGTCACTATAGTAAACATACAAATTTGGAGTAAGTTTAGCGCTGTATTTTGTGATCGTTTCGCCGTTTGGCAGAAAATCTGATGAAAGGTAATCTTTATTAGGATATTAAGAACAAGAACTTACAGTGTTTTGAAGGTATAATATACAACGCGTTTGTGTAAATTAAGTTTCTAAACCGGACACTGTGACACAATTTAAGCCACATGGCTAATTGTTTACATCACGTGATAGCTGGCACGTGACAGATATTAACCGAACACAAATTGGCGACCTATTCGGCTAGCGACCTATTCGACCGATCCAGCTGGCAACCTAATATCCTAATAAAGATTACCTTTCATCAGATTTTCTGCCAAACGGCGAAACGATCACAAAATACAGCGCTAAACTTGCTCCAAACTTGTATGTTTACTATAGTGACCAGTGAGCGTGTCGAACCAACTACGTCACTTCCGGTATTAATAAAAATTAATTTCTCGCTTGCAAATTATTTTTTGCATATGTTATAGGAGGGATTTTTTCTAAATATATATTTATTATTTATGGAAACCTTATTGAAAATCGTTGGTCTTCCCCTTTAAAGCATAAATTACACTAATATACATTTATGTACCGGTAGGTGAGAATCTGATAAAAAATACTGCCGAACCATGCAATAAATACGGTTTCTAACTATATCCCTTTTAAAAATCAATTACTATACATTTATTTCCTTTTTAAAAAATTAATTAATAAGCTTACTCAAAATATTTGGCACTTGCCACAACTACTGTACCTCCTGTGTTTTAAATTACAAAACAAACAAGAAATGAAATGGGGCTTAATGTTCTACTTTTAAGGGGGGGGGGGCTTATGTCGACCTTGCAACTCAAAGCAACTGGCGTTTCGGCAACTGGAAGCAACTGAAAAAGGTCGACATGAGTGTCTCTTACAACGCTTTGCAATAAGTTGCAGTCAGTTGCACATGTTCAACTTTCTGAAACTCGCTGCAACTAGCGCCAACTAGTTTCAGTCGACATAAGCGGTCTTGCAACTGGTGTCAAATCGTTTCCATGGAAATAACATCACTTGACAAGAGAAATGTGTCGTGTGACTTTATAAATAAGCAACACCCACTTTTCAAATGTTGATGATGTCGACAGTAATATATTAATTGAATTGTGGCAGGTCCGGCAAGTTCTGAGTCTACATAAGCGCTCCAATTTCAGTTGATTTCAGTCGCTCTCAGTTGTCCTCAGTTGCTGATATAATCGACATAAGCACACCTGCAACTGACTGCAACTAGTTGCTTTGAGTTGTAAAGTCAACATAAGCCCCGCTTTACTTGGCTAATGAAGGTGGAACAATGCAAACAATTACACTCCTTTTCAACAAAAATACTGACCAAAAAACCTTACGATGATGGAACCAGGTCATGGTATGGGCTAAATAAATGATACTTCTCCAAAAACAAAACCCCAGGTACCAGGTAGGTCATATTCATAAGTCTGTTTGGCTAAAGTAATTACCACATTTCAACATTAAAGACTTAAAAAATTTTACTTGTGACTGACAGTTTTGTTGTAATTGTATACTTTCTTCCACTTTTTAAGTATTTTTTATACTTAATACTATAAACATTCTTCATATGTGATATAGTTATAGATAAACATTCATCATAGTTCAAGTTATAGGCATGAGTTATAATTTAATGTCAAAAGTGTAAAACTTACTTGTTAATTAGGCCTATATCATCACTACTCACTGTAGTATTAAAAATAACCACTTGCTTATTTGAGGTTGCTTTGTTTCCCGCCATTTGTTTTATTAATACCCTTTTTATTAACCATTTTAAACAAAGTTATCGTCAATATCGATCGACGTCAGATGTACTGGTTTCATTTTCTTTTCAATCAGCCTCATGTTGGTTTTATTATGACACGTGACAAAATGGATGCATTTGGTGTGGTTTAACCTACCCGACAACCAAACTACGTTACATCAACGCTGATATCATGTACTCATAAGTTTTACAACTTTGCACGTGCAAAAATCAAGAACTCGGTAGCATTCACCCATTTAAATTTTAAAAATTGTTCAGAGCTTTACATTTTATAGAAGAATTTAGTCATAGGCTAAACTAAAATGTAAAATTTCATCAAAAAATGATTAAATACTGCGTTTAGCCTACTGGCAGAACTATGACCATGGTCCATGGATGGCTTTCAAACTATACATACACGTGATGCAAATCAGCTACATATTTACTCAAAATCAAACAAAAACAAAAAAATCTTACCACGTTTCCATCAATATAAAAAGTAATCCTTAAAAATATGTGATCACGGAGATTGTTGGGTAAATCTAGCTTGAATATATATTATTTTCTTTGACCAATTATAAAATATTTAAAAATAAAACTTGAGAAATAAAAAGAAATACGTCAAAACAAAGATACCCCACTAGAATAATTGTAACCACAAATTGCAAAAAAAAAACAAAAAAAAAAAACAAATAATAATAACAAGGTAGGCCCAAGTTTTAACTGTAATTATAGTTAACAAGCGTTCTTACTATGTCCATATCTTCTTCCGTATTTAAACATGTTTCCTATGTACAATTTAACATTTCTGGTCAAATATTATTATATAATTATTTTAATCCTAAGCTTGTATATATGTTCCATATTCTACCGTAACTTTAGTCTGGTGACTTACTCGCTCTAGCGATACCTATCTCGTTATTGTGACCGTTAACCAGCTTTTGGACACTCATTATTAAAAGTAGAAGTTTAACTATTTATTCTGAGTTATCATGATCGTCGTTAGTGTTGGAATAAGCTAAAATCCCCAGAAAACAGCACTTTAGCATTAGTATAAATGTAGCATTAGTAATTGGGCAATTGGTGGAGAAAGCGGGTAGGGTATTTAGTTACTCATATTTTCCGGTGGATCCTTTTAGCGATTTAATAATGAAATAAAACCAAGTACGCACAATCCAAACCATAAGACAGAATTCGAAGTCCTAAAAAACGTTATAGGCAAAATAGTGTATTCAAGCAAAATAGTGTAATCAGCAAATGGACTGCTCCTCATGTACAAATTACACGACAAACAGTGGTAACAGGTGTCATAACGACATGGATATGGAACGCTACTTTCCGACAGCAGCTTTGGCCGTCATCAGGTATATGGACACATTACCAGAAACTTGGAGTCTGAGACAGGATTACAGTACCACAGAAATATGTTTTAAGTGGAGCAATTCTACTCATCGTAATCCGGAGAAGAAGCATCGTGATCAACGACGTCATCAAGAATTTCTTACTAGGAAAAGTGACTTTCAGCAGGTATCGTTAATTTCTTCTAAATGAAGTGATACAAATGGGCCCTAAAACTGTTGAAATGTTTGTTGAAACCGACTCAATGCCTTTGTTTTCGGTGGAAACAATGTGTTCTGTGGAAAGTGTGAATCATCGGGGGACCAGCGAATATAGACAGCGTTTGTCTAAATGTAAATCGATGAACTAAGAGCAAAAATGTGAATGCCGAAGTAAACTACCTTCGCAAACGGGGCACAACAGCCGAATCAACCCAGGAAGTTGTCAGAAGACGAATTAAAAAGGACAAACAAGAATATTTAATTCGTTGGGGTGGTCTCTCAACAAACGACGAATTCGTGGGTGTCTGAGGATGCTTTGGATGATTTTACTAAAGTATACTTAAAGGATCACGCGAAAAAAATTCCCGGACCCAAGTTACGTGATCCGTCTTTCGCTCAATATGACGAGCAGTTGCATATCTGAAACACCATGCACGAATGTGACAGATTATGTGACACAATGATCGGACTTATCCGTAATTTGATAGACAATTTGTGTAAATATTACCTTTTATGATTTGTTAATTAATTGGTTTTCTTGCATTTCAATGTAAATTTAACAACATGGTCATACTGATACTTTGCTTCCTTGTTCTAACGATTTTTTTTAATCCATATAAATTTATTTACATATATTATTTGCTTTTAGGTTCAAAAGCTTGTATCTTTGTATATACTTTATTATATAATTTTAGTTAAAGTAGTAATTAACCAATGTCCGAATTGATACCTCACTAATCTTTTAAGTCTTTTAACTGTTTGGGTTAAAACTTATTGTAACGATATATATTACGTAATTATAGTTAACACGCGTTCATTGCTCTGTCCATATGATCTTCTTCTGTATTTAAACACCCGTTTCCTATGTACAATTTAACATTTCTGGTCAAATATTATTATATAATTATTTTAATCCAAAGCTTGTATATATGTTCCATATTCTACTGCAACTTTAGTCTGTCTGATACCTGCTATCTCGTTATTGTGACCGTTAACCAGCTTTTGGACACTCGTATTAAAAGTAGAAGTTTAACTATTTATTCTGAGTTATCATCGTCGTTAGTGTTGGAATAAGCTACAATCCCCAGAAAACAGCACTTCGGCATTAGTATAAATGTAGCATTTACTTGACAATTATGAATTAGCCTATGACGATTTTCATCAGGCCCTAAATCGAGTTTGTGCAAACATTTTTCTTGGAACTCCCGGATTTACGTGGGGCCCTGTTTCACAAAAATTTAAACTAAAATCACTAAAATAGATTTTAACTAAAATCAAACTGAAATTTTAAATTTTAAATGCGTTTCACGAAGATCGATTGTAACTTAAAATGCAATTTTAATAGATTTTAGTTAAAATTGCTTGCGCTCGCGCAGTGCACACTTCCGGTGTGGGCACTAAGGGAGTAAGCATACACGCTTCGGAACTGAAAACTGTTGCCAGGTTGAACTAACCGTTACAATACCAATGAGGAGGGTTTCATACGTTGTAACAATGTCTGCACATGATCAGACAGTCGTTGAGAGATGAAATAAATAAGTTTATTGCGTGTTATTCGTTTTGAAATGTATCAGTTGGTTGACCTTGAACTTGCATGTCGCTTTCGTGACCTTGGCATTTGATTTACTCGCAGGCATCAATGGAAATAATGCGTATCAATAAACTAAATCGCTTAAATTTCGTAGTTTTATGGTATTTTGGATAACAGAAACTATTGAGAAATTGTCACAAACATGTGATATTTCTGACTCAAACGATTAGTCTAGATTCTAGACTAAAGTATTGTCGATTTTTAAAAGTATTTTTAATAACATTTAAACTAATACACGAAATAACCAATGTTCCGATGCCTAGATTTGAAATGTCAGTCCCATGGACCCTTTCAATAATAATTTGAAAATGCCAAAGTGCCACACTCCTTATTGGATAATGCCTATAATACTAAATTAAAAATGATTTTTTTCCCAATATAAAATACTCTTGGCTCCTATATAAATCATCATAACCCCAAAACCATAAATACTTTGCATATGGCGTATCTAGTATTGTAGGGCTGGCGGGGTTTCGATTCCCAGGTTGTACGTGACAGGGAGTAGGGTTGCCCGTCCAACCTCGTAGGTTTTCTCCGGGTCCTCCGGTTTCCTCCCACTACTAAAGACCCCTACCATGGGCGCAGATCCCGGTGGGGACACCGTCCCCATCAGTATATCATGTCCCCACCACTTATTTCCGATGTTTTGCTTACTGTTTATTTTTTGAATTGAAATCATTCCAGAGCTTTTATTGACATTTCAGAAAGTGTAGAGTTGGTACCAGGCACTTGAGGTCAGGGTCCTTGAAGTTGTACAGCTGCACCCGGTGACCGATTTTTATTTAAACATACATTATGCAAGAGCTAAATCTGTTTATTGCAAGTCTTTATTTAGGCTTCAGGTGTCATAGAAATTATAAATTAGATCTTTATTTACACAACAAGCACAAAATCAACTCTGTAGACCCACGGATGGCTTGGATTCAGCTTGGATTTAAACGGGATTTCGTTGACTGATTTAATTTTAAATGGCATCGTGAGCGGATATATTAACCGTTACGTTGACGTCATACTCCCGGATCGAGGCTAAATGATAGAGTGTACGAAGCGAGGCCGCTGTTGAGCGATGCCTTAACAAATGACACCTAAACTATTTAAAGTGCAATAAACTAAACACAGATAATGAAAATTATACAATTCCTGGAGACCGTGTGATGACTAATACAGGCGGACAGGTCTTCTGTCTTAATAATATCAATAAAAATATTTTTATTTCCCCAATAGGCACGACGCCACTGGTGTATACCTATGGATTTATCATAATTGTATTATAATATTATGTCCTATATTCAATTGATTTAATGCATGGCCAAAATACAAGTAAGAATGAAAATTTACCCTCTCACTCATTTTGTCCAATTGTTATAAAAATCCAAAAAGGTAAAACACAAATTCGGATATGATGACAGCAGACAAAGGATTATGTAGGTGGAGTTAACGCCTGTCAATTAAACGATCGGCCATACTAAGAATCGGTGAAGATGGAATTCAATCCCATTTCTAGTCAAAAATTACACTGGTGATAACTATGTTCAGAAAAAAGTAATTTGACTGAAATTTTCAATATATTATTCTTCTTTCATCATCTATTTTTGAACTGTTATAGCAAGAATGGCTAGCTCCTTATAAAAATCTCCCATAATGTATCTTTAACAGGGAATAAGTTATAATTCATATTATAACAGTAAATAATTAAAATATTCCATAGGGATTATAATAATATGTATATCATGCAGGTGTGCATATCTGATACGCTTTGGTATTAAAGGGTTAAGGAATAACTGAGATTTTGTTTTTATCTGGTATACTGGATGATAAATCACGCAAATTATAAGATTCCAAACACCTAATTTCCAACATAACATCACCACTGTCACATTCAATATAGATAATATAATACAACTGGTACTATGCGAATCATTAAAATAGCTATGGGAACAATATAAACAGCTAGATTTAACTTTTAAAAAAGCGAAAAGTTACTATTTCAATGTGGTCGCCATTTTTGAATTTTAACGTGGGAAAATTCGCCTTTGCCATCGGAGTTTTAATCACCAATGAATAATACAGTAAAATGTTACATTTATTTCAATTGGGATTGAATATTGATTATGTTTAGCTGTGTGTGTGGCTTGTTTTAGTTTATATAAATTAAAAGATTTGTGGGCCTGTACATTTGTGTATCCAATTGAATACACATTTTGCTCAAAGACTTTATGTAGTCTTCGAACACTACTGGGAATGAAGGCGGAGCTGGAATCTCAATAGTGTAAATATTTCTAGTTCTTGTAGTGTACATGAGAGAATAAATCGTGAACGGTGGCTTGAAGAATTGTCTTTAGATTAGATTTCGTATCATTCGCTGCCTCAGGGATTAGAATTGTTTACCAGAAAATGATGCTGAAAATACCCACAGAATGCGTTTTAGAGCGTCTTTACCAATAGTCGCCCGCGCACGGACTGTCCCCACCACTAATTTTTGGCGATCTGCGCCCCTGACCTTTACGCGCAAGCGAATTATTCAAATAAAATTGAACCATGTGTTAGTGCCGAAATGACATAGTTTGTATCTAGTGGACGTTAAACCCCATCTCCTTCTCTCTCTCTCTTGGAGTTTTAATTTGGGGCGTCATCTAATTGCTTATATTACCTTACAATAAAATAAACGGGTGGGCCGCAGCTATATTTCCCATGCAATGAAAAGAAATTAAATGAAAATTATTTTTGTGAATGATAGTATGTTTAAATTCTATAACCCGTGTTACAGGGTGAGAGAGTTCAAGTTAAACAATAATTGTCCGATTGCTGACCGCTGGGGTTCCAGTTAAACAATAATTGTCCGATTGCTGACCGCTGGGCCACCAACATCAATAAAATTATAGGGAAATAATCTACCAATGACAGCTGATTCATTGTGTAGTTCTTTATTTAATACAGTTAATATCAATAATATATGTACATGCATGATTTAATTAACTTCTTAAGATATCTAAGTTTGGTATAAATTAGCTGAGGTGTTTGAGATAAATCAGTAGGAGAGTAGAGCTTAGTAGCTCACCAGAGAAGGGTCTCTCTATTTTCTAGTAGTGTAATACTGTTGCTAGAATAAATTAATGTTCAATCCAGATCCTGTTTTACTTGAAATTATGTTATACCCGGGCCATTGACAATATTATCATTATTCCAAATATATCTACATGTATATGTTGCAATAGATCTCACAACGTAGCCCTAATCAATGTTTGTTAATGTCGTGATTTTAAGTTAGGAGAGGGTGACGGCTGTCTTAAGTTAAAATTGATTTTAGTTAAAAATTGTCCCTAAAATAGTTTTATGAAAGATAAGATATAATTTTAACTTACAATATTATTTTAGTGGATTTTATCTAAAATGCTTAAAATCGTTTTGTGAAACACATCTATCTTAAGTTAGGATGGAATTTTAGTTTAAGGCGATTTTAAGGAGATTTAAGTTTTTGTGAAACAGGTGGTGTAAGCTTCCCAAAAATGTATAGTTTGTTTAGCTAGCAGATGAAAGATGCAAAATTGTGTTTCTAAGCAAATGTAATACTATGGTCCTCGCGACCATATTGTATCTTTAACTAATTATTTGGTTCACACTTTCTATAGAGTCAAATCACACGTAGTTAATGAATTGAGTGATATATTTATATATAAAAATCAGTGATATTTTGGTAAAATCCTTACCATTGTCAAAATATCCATCAAATACTATCTTGTTTATGAAAAGTGTTTGGTAGACCAAATAAGGTAATGTTTTCCCCCGGTCTTTGGAGAATGGGGATGTTTATTCCATATTTGGGAAGGAAATTAACACCAAGGCCAGTCTATGACGTACAGAAATTAGGGGATTATAAAAAAGAGTGTTGAGAGAAATTCATCAGAGTTCACCCAAATATTCCGAGCAGCTATCATCCGTATTTTATTGAGAGCGAGCAGTGGTGGCGCTAGCCGCCGGTGGTAGGAGGGGCAAAGCTGGCGCATAGTCCAAGGTTAAGAAGGCATACGCGCGAGCTTCAACTATAGGTGTATGGGGGGGGGGGGCTTTCCCAGAAATTTTTGAAAAATTGACTGATGGAAATGCAGTCTGGTTGTGTTTCAGGCACTGATTGTCGAGATAAATAGATCTGACCAGATACAGCCTGTCGTCTGACCACTAGTTTATCCGACAAACAAACGGACTTGCGAACCTCGACGAACCCCCCTCATGAACGCCAAAGTAGCGAGCCCTTACGGAGGGTATGGGGGACCTCTCCTAGAATGTTTTAAAAATTAAATGCAGTCTGAGAGTATTCAGGCACCGATTGTCGAGATAAATAGAGTTGACCACCTGTCGCCTGCTCTCTAGTATATCTGACCAGAGAGGAAAGTCTCAAACGAACTGAGTTGTGGACCTCAACGAAGCCTTTGAAATGCAGTCTTGCAGTATTTCAGGCACTGAAGGTCGATATAGAGCTTACCAGATACCGCCTGACTACAAATCACTAGTTTATCCGACCTGAGAGGAAAGTGGCAAATGAACGGAGTGAGTGAATCAAGGTGAATGAATATTTTCGCGACGATATTTTGAGAAATAGATTGCCGGAAATGCAGCTTGGTAGTATTTCAGAAACTGGTCGTCGAGATAAATAGAACTGACCAGTTACTGTCTGCCGCCAAATCACTAGAAGTTTTGGGGCAATGTATTTCCGTTTTTCGGGGGCACAAACACCAGAGAATGAGACCTTTTATCTTTTTAGTTAATGTAGAGCTAGTATTCCAGCTTTCCATGCAAGTGTCATCGGTGCCAGGGAGTCGCGATGACTCAGTAAGGGACTGGCTCACTTACCAGGAGGTCCCGGGTTTGATCCCGGTTCGGCTATGTTTTCCCTTGTCAGTGGTGCAGGAGATAGAGCTCAACGAGTCCGGGGTTTGATCTCCACGTTGACCTAGAAAATTCCCCAAAATTTTCCTGCGTTTTAGTTATTCGGATGGGATATAAAACTGATGCCCCGTGTACACGTTGGCGTGTACGTAAAAAAAACTCTTGACAGTTCGAATTCGAAATAACAAGTATGTTCACGGTAACGTCGCTGTTTGGACCAAATTCCCCCTATAGCATAATGCACGGCGAATGCATATCTGTATTACCCTGAAAGTAAGACATTAAACTTCAATTGATTTTTTTTTCTATTGCCACTCCCTCGTGGTGTTATTTAGTTATTGCCATTATCTATTTTAGTGATAAATTACATATTTATAGATGATTTGTTTTAAAGGAGCTAAATCGCTAACATTTGGGACCTAGAAATTCACAAAAGTGGGTTGCAAAGCATATAATACTGTAATATGAATGTATATAAACTGATTTACATTTAATGGTTTCCGTTTTTACTCCAATTTCAAATCAGTTATGTTCGGCGAAATAAGTCAGCAATCTCAATCGAGTGCAAATTTCTAGCGTCTAGTTATTCTAGTCGACATAACTCCATTTGATTTGGTGCAATGTGTCTAGCCTCGTCCCTCTCAATACAACTGGGGCTGAAGCGCATTATGGTACACGATTCGTGTACCAATGTTAAAAAAATTATTTTATCTTATATATCGGATATCAGAAGCTCATCTTTTCCCGGTAAGTTTACATCATCAATGTTGATTTAAATTGACCAATAATTCGTGTTTTCGATGTCGATGATTTTGGAGGATTTTGAGTTACGGACTTTAATTCACATATTTAGCCTCAAATCTTACCTGAACTGAAGGTTTACAGATATACTAGTAGAAATGCTGTTTGAAAGAACTTACATAGCCCATGTGGCATGTCTGTTGTTCAATCCGATTCAGTTTGTTGAATTAAATAATTGTTTAATCCTATGTCCCATCCGAACGACAAGGCATTGTCCATTCCAGTCCGCCCCCGTCCTATACCACTGGCAAGAGGAATCCGCGTCGGAGTTGTCTTGTACTTATCTGTGTAAGTGTGTAGTCAATGTGAAAATGAAACAAAAAGACTGTTAAAGAGACCGCATTTGATGTTTATATATGTAGTGACAGCAATGATGATGGTGACTAACTTTGGTGACATTTAAAGTGAAGAGTAACTGCGTAATTTTTATTTTCAATAATAATTCGTTTTTGCCTTATATCTATATTTGTAAGCAAATTACACAATCATTGATACAGGTTGAGTTTAAATACGTTTGTAATTTGGTCTTACATCATATCTGAACTAGAGGTTTACAGCTGCATGTAGTAAAAATACTGTAGGGTCTGATTTAACCCTTGTCGGTTCAGGTGGGGTTTCCGTGGACCCCATGTACATGTTTTATGGTGTTTTGTAATAACTACTGGGTACTGCTTTCTGATATTGAGTGATTTTGTCTCCTATACACCGCTTGCCAGGAACATAGGGTTCAATCGGACCCCTAACTGATACTCACAGTAGGGATTTTGCTAATGTGTCCGTAGTCTGATACCACATTGTATATACGCCAGAGTGTTCTCTCTTTAGCATCTGTATGTTACAAATACCAAAAATTACATAATGAATTCCAAATATTTAATGTTTTTTGTGTCAAGTGTGAATTGACATTTAACCTCTTTATCACATAATAGTATCAATTTTGTGAGAATTATCAAATCTTTTCCATATGTCACGGAAATGTTTTTAGATACAAATTTAGTTGTTTTTCAGATGTCAAATATGAATGCAAATAAAAACCACACCGCTGCCTTTTAATTCAAATGAATCTGTACGTAAAAAAAAAATATAACTGGAATGATATTTGCTGTTTGATTGTCACAACGTGCACTCACAAGGGTTAAAGGGTATGTGGGTATTTTTTTTTTTTTACTTCATAACCATATCGCTCAACCAATGTCAAACATATCCCCTGGCTCATTAGACTATAGCCACTCAGCCCATAATTTCTGGGTAAACACCCCCCGGCCTCACCCCCACCAACACCCACAGGCCCCTGGGACCCCATGAACGATATAAATATTGGGCTTGAGCTCGTAGTTCCTCACATGGTAGAAGATTTTACATGAAGGGTGACACAAATGGATTTCCATGCATGCCAAAACCAAGTAACATTGCCCCACCCATTTTTATTGTAAATATTTTATCTTAAATACTATACATAAATTGTAGTTCCAGTTTCTTCCTGTAGACTAACTTTCGTTTAGTCTAATCTGGTGACAACTGTTAGACTACTACCACTGTAAAACATATGAATGAAAATTTAGCAGAAATAAGAACAGTTGTCATATGGAGTAAAGATGGAATGTGGAGGTGTATACAGATGTTTGGTGTCACATTCAGTGTAAAAACAGAGTGAGTAATTTGATAAAATATTTTATTAATAGTGAAGTGAATATATTGGTCGGTGTGGGTTGATTTTGTTTCCGGTGTCAATTTAATCCGTAGATGTTGGTTATTTAGATGATGTAGCCGTGATTCTGGGTTGACATGATATTCAGTAATTACAAACAATATAGACAGCTGAGATGCAAGCAGCATACAAATCTCAATAGCGCTTGCAGTCCATTTTTGCAAATATAGTTTTTGCCAATGATGGATTTACATACGAATCAATAGAGCAAAAAGCATTTAAAAACTTGCTCTTCACATTTTATACATGTGGCAGATTGAATGGAATCGCCTTGCATATCTTCGCTTTGAAAATTCTGAACATTTTCTCCGCTGGTACCCACTGTATTCAGGTGCACGAAAAAACACAATAAATCTTTTACCATCACACCAGCAAACAATTAAACCACTTCTTTTTGGCATAGAAAATCAGGCTACATCAAATAACACCTTTAAAATAGTTCATGAATACTGTACTTCGAAGTCATCAGACGCTTCAATATCTGATTTACTCATAGAATAATTTTAATTTCATATTATAAAACAACACTTCCACTTTTTTTTCATTTGTTATAAATAGTGTGTATATATCTTATCTAATTTATATGATTTTCACCATTATTTTATAGTATGTACATAGCAGATCTGTTTATTATATGTTTTATATTCTTTGTATGAGGAGAGGGGTAATATATAGGCTATGCCTGTTCCCTGATCCCTTTTCATAAATTTCAAATAAAATATTGTTTACAAAAAAAATCAAAAAAAGAAAATCTTCAGATATGTCTACACACTAATAACTGCCTTCCGGTCAGTCATTCTGAAAAAAAAGTAAAATAAGACTACTATAGTAATGTGCTCATTGACAACCCAAGGCAGTCACTGTAATCATTCGTTGATGTCACTAATATCACAGATCAATGGCAAACATTGGTGATCTCAAATAGAGGGTCCCAGACCTTCAGGAGAAGCAAGCAAAAGTGCCAGATCCTGCTCTTCCAGATTATAATATCACATTATAGTGTAGTCCTGGACCAGTCATTACATCGGAGTCAGTATGAATCTGGGACTTTAATTAGTAAATTTAAATGATAAATTCAGGGGCGCCGGAACAGCGAAGCTATGAGAGCAAATGCCCCCCGCTGTCCTTACTTTTTTTGTTGACTGTCCTTTAAAGTGTTTTTCATACACCAGCAATGAGATTGAACATTCTTCTCGCATCAACTTTTCACCGATTTTAACAATTGATATGTGTTCGAGCATTGGTTGCTTCGGTAAGGGGAAAATCCCATCTTGTGCTCGTCTCCAGTTGGTGAGTTAAAACTGAGATTTGAGTGCGGGTTCCCTAGTGGGTGAACCCGGGAAATTTTAATACATACAGGTCGAGCCGCATGAGTTTTGATCTCTGGTCTCTAACAACGAACTATTTTCGCTATAAACGAATTAGATTCGAATCTGGTTGGTTGGCTTCTATGTTGCCATTGGCTCAAAAATTCTAAGACTATCTGTAAAAAGTCTATGTTTTCCTTTTTTTCTACGTTGACCCCTTCGAGGTGTACACACTTTTGCCACTGATGTTGCAAGGTTTGGATGCAGGTCAGGATGAAATTTTCTTCAGCCACCCTAAAAAAAACGTCATTCACAGCTGACGGCGTCATCATTATAGGAAAGAGCTTTGACGCCCATCTTGCAGAAACTTTTGTTATTCCTAACTTGGCGATAATGTGCTTAACCCTTTCAGAAATGCCCATAACACTGGCAGTATGTCGAGTGGTCAATCGTCGATCAGCCATCCCCATGTCATGCACCCAGGTTATGTTTTGTTGAATGGTTGCCGTTGATGGCCTTCCAGGACGCAAGGCTCTCTCTCTGCCACCCTTAAATTCCACAGCCCATTTATTTACTGTGAAAAAGGCATGGGCACCATCCCTTCGCTGGCGATAATGTGCTCACTTGATCAGAGGCGTCGTGCCCATTGGGGCCCGGGGTGGGGGCCTGCCCCCCCCCCTAAATTCTCAGTGAAATAAAAATATTTTTATTGATATTATTAAGACAGAAGACCTGTCCGTCTGTTTTACTCATCACATGGTCTCCAGGAATTGTATAATTTGTCATTATCCGTGTTTAGTTTATTGCACTTTAGTTTAGATATCATTTGTTAAGGCCTCGCCATAGAGCTATATTTCTATATAACTCGCTTCGTACACTCTATCATTTAGCCTCGATCTAAAATTTTCGGAAGTATGACGTCAACGTAACGGTTAATCTCCGCTCACGTCGCCATTTAAAAATTTAATCAATCAATGAAATCCTGTTTAAATCCAAGCCGAATCCAAGCCAACCGGGGGTTTACGTACAGAGTTGATTTTGTGCTTGTTGTGTAAATCCCTATTTATGATTGTATGTTGTATTTGGTAAAATATCCATATACGGGTGTCAAAAATAAAGACTGAAAGTATTTTTTATTAAAATACAAATACATCTAAATACGTATTTGACCATGCATGAAGTTGTTCGAAATGTCCATTCAATAATTAAATCGAAGTTGAGATGAATAAAATATAATTCAGTTTTCGAGTGATAAATTACAATTATCACTAAAAAAACGACCATTTTTCAATCATAACTTTATTGTCTCTAATCCATCGAAATGGCGTTTCCCGGTTTCTAATTTTAAAAATTTTCCAGGGGAGGCCCCCCCCCCCCCCCCCCCCCGTAACCCCCTTGCATGCTCATGCCTACTACATTCGATGTGGGCGGCGCTACCGCCAACACTCTTTTCGCAGCCAGTAAATTTAATTTACCATGAACACACTTGCGGAAAGTTGAGCCCCCCTAAAAAAATTTTTTGCACGACGCCATTGCACTTGATGTAGATCTAGATCTAGAAGCCATCGCTACCGGTTTCCACTAGTACGTGTATGAACTAGAAAGATAGAAATCCTCATACGTTCTCGGGTAAGAAGGAAAGACCGTCGGAGACAAGAGGGGCGGGTTTGGCAAAAACGATTTATTAGACCAGTATATTTTTTTTTGGCCTGAAACTAAATATTGAAAATCTGAGGGAGAGGCAGGTTGGGAATTATATCTTATTTCGATTTGGTTATGAAATTATTATTTCATGGTGTGAATTAGCCAACATTTCATTTCACAAACCTCAATAAGATATAAATATGCATCTCAAAGGTGATGGAATCGGGAGAGACTTTACTTGCCCCCCCCCCCCTTCCCGCCTTTGCAATGACACCGAGCTGTCTGTTGAAAATTCAACAGGAATGGCTTAAGTCAGAAGAGATTCGGGCTAGTCAAAGCCCAGCTTAACCGGAGCGGAGCCCTGTGCCTAACGCGACGAAAAGATTATTTCATATCCTTTTGAATGGCACGCATGCGTAACACCAATTAAACGGTCTGTACTACAACAATGATTACATAATATCTGATCACATACGAAATCTATTCAGTTCCGAATGGCATCCGGGGGGGGGGGGGGATGGTCTGTCTAACCTCGTGGGTTTTCTCCGAGGTCCTTCGGTTTCCTCCCACTGCTAAAGACCCCTACGCGCAAACGAATGATTGAAATACCAGCGGCTGCCAGGCAGGATACGCCCACATTTTCGAGAGATGGATAGAGAACAAGCTAAAAAGAAAGTGATTTTTCCTACAATCAAGAGCCATAATTCAGGAAATTACAATTCGATATCCGCAAATATCGAAAGGAACTGAGATCTTTGGGTTATAAACTTACATTTCAAGTTTCAACAAAATCGGATAAAAATTGTGACCTCTATAGTGTCCACAACCTTGATATACCATATTTTAAATCGGATAAAAATTATGACCTCTATAGGGTTCACAAGCTAAAAACGCGATTTTTCGTACAATCAGGGGCCATAATTCAGGAAGTTACGTTCCGATATGCGCGAATATCGAAAGCAACCGAGATCCTTTGGTTATAAACTTACATTTCAAGTTTGAACAAAATTGGATAAAAATTGTGACCTCTATAGGGTCCACAGCAGTGATGGGATTTTAGCCGTATATTCCGGACTTGTCCGAATCTTTTTTCGAAACGCCCAAAATTGTCCGACCGGGAATATGCCAAATCGGACATTAAGACATGGTGAATAATATTCAAATTCCAAAATTAATATAGTGTACTGAGTGTATAACTACCGTGCAACCCGATTATCGTTGATAATAGGCTGGATTGATTAGGTAATTAAGTGATCGACTATTTATCGTGTTATATCGTCTTACACACCTACCTTGATTAACTACTATTCTGCCTTGATTGGCTGACTTAATCCTTTGTCGGACAATTCATCAAATCAATCCTGAACAGAAGTCATTGCTTCTCCTTTGTCGGACGATATATCAATCCAATCAGAGTGATTATAAACTTAATCTGATTAACCCGTGATTTCTCCAGACCATTGTCTCACGTTTTAATCTCGTTTGTGTTGGACAATAACACGTAGAAATTAGTCATATATGTCACATATCCTGATAGTATATAACACCTCAAATCAACATACATTGTATCCGATAACTTGTCTGTGATATATTTTCGGTGGAAGCCGAAGTTAAATAAAGATATTTCACACACATGGCGCTTATAGAGTTCAGTAATTAAAATGAAAGTATAAATCTCGCGAGACACGTGAAATTAAGAGATGTATACGTGCTGAATTCAATACGCCTGATGTCCGAGAAAAGATTCTATTTTGATGGCATATTGTCGGATTTATGACCATATTTTGATGGGGGTTTATGTCTTTAAATAAATAAATAAACACGCTAAGAAATGTTGACGAATATTTCGATTGGAATGACGTAAGTAGTTAATTGTTTTAGACGATAGCATGTGCTACATAACGGTGATATAATAATACGTTTTTTTAAATCGGATAAAAATTATGACCTCAATAGGGTCCACAAGCTAAAAACGCGATTTTTCGTACAATCAGGGGCCATAATTCAGGAAGTTACGTTCCGATATGCGCGAATATCGAAAGGAACTGAGATCTTTGGGTTATAAGCATACATTTCAAGTTTAAACCAAATCGGATTAAAATTGTGACCTCTACAGTGTTCACAAGCTAAAAACGTGATTTTTCGTACAATCAGGGGCCATAATTCATGAAGTTACAGTCCGATACATGCCAATATCGAAAGGAACCGAGATCTTAGGGTCATAAACCTATATATTTCAAGTTTCGTTGAAATCAGATAAAAATTGTGACCTGTAGACTGTTCACAAACAATTGTGGACGGACGGACAGGGGCGACGACAATATACGTCCACATGAAAATGTGGGCAGATAAAAATTGAACCATGTGTTAGTCCCGAAATGACCTAGTTTGTGTCCAGTGGACGTTAAACCCCATTTTTTAACGTCATGTAATCAAATTGAGCGTCGTAGGTGGAAAAAAATTTCAAATAGCAATGTATAATATGTAATTCAGCTTTTAATTGTTTGGTACTGGGCCTAAATTTCCTGGCATTTGAGTTCATTGATAGGAGAAAATTTTTGTAACGAGAGGATAAGAAATGAGACAGAATCTCGAGGCCTGCATGTTAATTCCACCTGTTTTGTGAGAGTTGACAGAACAATTGCACAGTCTGTTGCCCCACGACCCACCTACTACTACTACTAATTGGGGGATTCACTATAACCGTGAATTAGTGATCATTAGAATTTGTTTTGATTGTTTGTCCCATGACCTTAAATACTGTATTAATTTATATTAACTTTAGTTAAAGTGAATAAAATGTTAAAAGAAAGAATTTGTGTCCTTTTTTATTGCAGAATGATATAAACCTGTTGTGACGTCATCAGAGTGTGATATCGTCTTGAACTTCTGATAAATTGCTAAAACATAGGTTGCTAAGCAACATCACATTTTATTATCGTAAACATGCAAGTATATTTTAGGAGAAAGTAGAGAAAACACGACCATCTTACAATATTTTGTGAGACAATGTCATAGCAATGGTATAAATCGAACAATAATAATAATAATAATAATAATAAAAGAAGGCTTGCCCAACACAACACAGTTTTTTTGTTGTTCTTTTTGTCAAAACATCCAATATCGATAAGAGCCTTACCGACTAGCATCTGGACTGTTCCCGAGCAGTGTGCACTGCTATTAGGATTTTACTGTAACAATCATGAAGAATAAATAATAGTAATGGTATTCTTTACTTGTTCACGTTTGTAGATCTATTCCTAGACAGACACATCTGTTTCCAGAGCCTAAATTAAATACAACTCTGTGCTGTACCAGGGAATGGGAGACAACTCCATTTATGAAAATCAAAAAACACACTATCTTGATTATCCAATTGTTTCTCTGAAAACATTATATGGAATGGAGTTTATTTTAACATCTTGTCATGACTTAAGTTGGATAACTGTAATGGTAACATGTGTGACATGGGGGCTGGAAGAGAGTATGGATCTTTTACATTCACTACAATTCTGTACATGGGATCTCAGTTCTTTGTTCCATCTGAAGAAACACTCTTTCAGAGAAATGAGAATCAAAAGGACACAGTTTTTTTTACATATTACTTAGACCTACATGGAAATATAAGCCAAATTTCTTTTTTACTGTTAGGCCATTACAGCTTTGCCAAGTGCAGTCAAACACTTCAAAATCACATTCTGATTTGAATACTACTTTCCTTATCACAAATTAATCTTCAACAATCCAAAATATTATAGTTTGTTTTTAATTAGCCCTAGAAGTTAATATGTGCTATGATGGTGGCCCAAATTTTTGAATTGTTTGTAAAACTAACAATAAATAATCCATGAATGAGTTGACACTGACTCTTAATGTTCTAATTTCTTTAGCTTCAAAATGCCTGTAAAAAAAAAAAAAAGCTGAATTATTCAATAAAGAACAACTGATATCAGATGAAACATTTTTTCACCACGAAACTGCAGTCCAGCTCAAGTAACCATAACTGCACATAAATTTGGTTTCAGTTTTGTTATTCTAAATAGGCCTGTCCATTCTTTTGTTGGAGGTAGGGAGAGAGGGCATTTTAAGTCCACCTGACACAAACATACGGTTCAATTTTATTTCAATAATGAACTTGTGTGTACAGGTCTTTAGCAGTGGGATGAACCCATAGATAACCCATGAGGTTGGTCTTTTGTTGGACTTTATGCTTATGGCACAATTTACTTATATTGGATTTTAAAATGCATTTTTTAGAAAAGCCAAAGGAGCAATTTTAAACTGAACTTGGGCGTGACACAACTATAAATAATTTAGTTTATCAATTTGCTAATCTCAATTTTATCAAACTTACACTCTTAAAATACAGTCTTCAACTTTAAGAGACCTTTTAACACCACCTCTTTTAGGTTCCTGGTCAACACTTAGTGTTCCATACGCAATCTCTGCTTCTTTTTTACTTGGAAAAGGTATGTTTAGATCTCTGTATGGTTTTGTTATAAAACATAATCTTAAATTGATAAATTAAAGGAGCTGAACCTCTAACTTAACATTATTCATAATATTCGAAATATTGAAGTTGTTATCTTATCAGGAAATTATAAGATCCTTCTATCGACTATTTAAGACACAGTGTACATTTTAAAACACTACACGAGTCATGTGATCTACAGATATAATGGTTTTTGGGTGCCATTTGTAATGAAAAAAAGAAAACATATCGCAGAAGATAACATGGAAGTAATTAAAAATGGCTGATTCACAAATGACAAATAATAATTAAACCAAGTAAATACAAAATAAATAGATTATACATAGGCCTATTAATTAATTGCACATGTATCTTTTTGGAAAGTATCAAGCGATCAAACTGATTATCTATACTTAGTCTAAGCAGAAAATGTTTACGATCAAACTCGGTCATGGTTTTGAAGTAGCCTATTTAAAACTCTACTGCTAAGTTTCATCACTCTCCATTAATTAGAAATTAGAATCAGTTATCTTGCTCCAAAGCATTAACCAATGAAATTACTGAAAATGTTAATCATTGAACTCAGTAAAGGCATTTACCTACTGAACATATTATAATCTGTGTAAGATGTGGTGAGAAATGATTCCTTTTGCCACTTTGGGGGAAAAGAAAAAGAATCATGGACATGGTGAAAAATGGAAGGTAATTAAGGATTCCTAAATAGCCTTAGAACAGAGGTGGGATAGAGCTGTATTTTCATATTGCACCTTAAAGGCTCAATACCACTCTTGTAACTGAATAATATGTCCCAATCTTTATTCTGGTCAACAGATTGTATTATTTTACAATATTCTAATGAATTAATGATACAAATTTCATCTTAACACACCTAAATTAAAAAATTGGAAAAATTCAACTAATGTGACTTGGATTTAAAAATATTTTTGAAACCTCTGGACAAGTAAAATAGGATTTAATGGATAATTTACACAACAGGTAGGACACTAACAGCAACACATCTAGTACTTAGAATAAGACTATTTTTTTATTTTCTGGAGCTGTCAAGCCAGCAAGAGTGTTATTGTCCCTTTAATGGGGACGAGTAGGGACAGTCAGAGGAGACGGGTTCCTTCCTAAAGGAACTGCTAGCTAGATAGAATAATAATCTTGGTTTCGTTTCTGCAGCTTGCTAATGAGCAATGGCTTCTCACTCTCAGTTCTCGCCTCGAATTTGTATCTATGACTAGTAATAAAAATATGAAGGGAGCCCTCATCAAAATTTTATATTAAAACAAAAATGCTTGTAAAGGATACGCTATATTGTTATCTGTCATTGTTTACAAACAGGGTTTTCCAGATCAGAATTATTTATAAAGGAAATAAGTTTGCGCTACTTTTAGTTAATAATTACACTTCTTGTTCCGGATATTATCTTTATCACGTGATATTTTCACGCGTTGGGTAAATGACCTCACATCCGGTTTCTCGTGTTAATTGGACATACTCGAAGAAAGTGGGTTTATTTTTTAACAGATCATGACGTTATCAACAAAGATGTTATAACAGATTTTGTCAATTAATTAACGAAATTTTACATAAGAGCAGATTATAGTGAAAGGAAGAGAAGAGCCGTTTAGACAACGGTTTCAAAGATGGGGTACCTGTTTTCTAAACTGTGGAGTCTTTTCACAAATGAAGGTGAGGGTTTTGACAATGTGATTATGAACCAAGTGTCATTTGACTGTGTGACGAGATCTACGACATACTTCAGATAGCCTACTTGAATTACACGATCATGCCAAAGTCACAAGAGATGACAGCTACTGACCAAACTGTGTGTAGTTTATATTATTTGTTCTCAAGGCGTAGTTTAGTTCCTAACTGTTAATGTTTAAATAGTCCATAACTAAAGGCTAACAAAACAGTGCCAGTACTGCCACTGCCAGACTAATAACTAGTCCTATTATGTACCAAAGGAAGGCAAACAAAGATGTTTGCATTGCCAGGCAGCTGTTTTCAATGTATTTAATTGCATTTGCTACGCATACTTGGAAACAAACAAAGACTTATAACTATAAAATTCAAATCAACCAATTATAATTATGTTATCGACCGAATATCTATTTATATAAATTAAGCATAGCAATGTCTTCAATACATGTAGCTTGGTTGGTGTGTAAAATGAATCCATGACAAAAGAAATATTTTAACATCAGGAAATATTTTTTTCAAATATATTTATGTCATTGTCATGTAGCCAACAAGCCAACCCTCCACAACAGATGCATGCATGTAGAATGGCATCAATTTCATATGGCCTGGAAATGAAAAGGGGTGAAGGGGTAGCATCTTACTGATGATTGTTTGGACATAAATATAACTGGCCAGTACTAGTACTAGTAGTAGTACTTGAATTAATGAGAACATGAGATGTCTTTTGCCGGTGATTACTATTAGCAATTAGCATGTAAGAAATCTTCATGAATGGTTTCTTCAAAGAAATGCAATGCATAATCATGCATTGATAAATACTGATCATAAGAGAAACCTAATCTGGATTAATGTTCAGCTCATGTTACTTAATCAGTAATAGCTGGAGTACTTACATGTATAGGGCCTGCTTAAATGGGGCTTAAACAATGATTTGTTTAATAAGTACTCACCTCCTTCCCTTGAAGATCATTATGCAATTTTGCGGTATTCATAAAAATCATTTTAGCTTTTAAGTGATTATGGTGGTAGTTGAAACCATGTCCAATTGATATTTTTAATCAAACGATGAAAGAGGCATTATGTGACAGTTAAACTTGACATGCATTTTTCTGGCATCAAATGTTATACATGTATTATAAAAAAATAATTATATAAAATATTTTGGCAAAGGCACACTTTGAAACACACGAAAAGAAAACGACACACCTGGCTAAGGCCATGTAAAATTGATGCCTTGTTTCTTCTCGCCCGCGCGCTTAGGAATCGGGACACAAAAATCGCCCGCACAACTTCTCAAAACAAAATACTAATTTTTAACCGAATAAGCGATCTCCGAAAGTTTACAAGTTCAAAGTATGCCGGTTAAGGTCTATAGCCATCGATTATACATAGTTAAGGCTTCGGTATATATACCTAGTTACTATATTTGTAAGACGGAAGGCATCAGTAGTGGAACCATTTCTACGGTATACCGTACATAATCAAAATTGCCTTTCATTAGCCAGACGTCCGTTATGGATCTGTCAATGCTAAAGTGAAAGTCTAACTCTTTAAGTAAGAATACTTTTTATTGGATGAAAGTGACAGGAACCGTCTTATCTTATCGATATTGACCAATGAAAAAGCGACTCTCAGGCGAGTCCTGGTTTGTGAAAAATCAACATGGCAGGTTCTGGTTGATGGTATGGACCGATAGTTTCGCTCAAAATCTGTCGTAAAGATACGATATTTCTTGACTGGACAGTCATTGGTGTGCCAAATCGAAGGACGATCAAAACATCACTCAAATTGCGTCAAATTTAAATGTTGGACAGGTCACCTGCATTTTTTAAAACAGATTTCAGACTTAAAATTAGTTCCTTTTCTCAGGACATTTTAATTTTTTAAAACTATATTAAAATTATTATTATGTAGTCCGTGGAAATGTAACTTGTCAGTCAAAATAAAAGATATAAATTCATATGTGTTTTACTAAACTCTTTTATAAATTGTAGCTGTTAGCATGAAAAAAACCTAAAGTGTATATCATATGAATGAAAAGGATTATAGCAAATTCATAGTGTATAAAGGCCTTGCAAAAGTTTGTGTTGAAAATTACTGTTTGTGTTGTGTTTACCGCACACCCTCATAGATTTACCCACAACATGGGGAGAAGAAACAAGGTATCAATTTTACACGGCCTAAATATATATGAAAAACATCTGAATTTTGTAAAATAAAAACATGGCAAGTCATAGACGGCATACAACTATAGACACAGACTAGTCATAGAAGCATAGAATGACTAAAACTAAATAAAGAAAAACACAGCCATGAATGGACCAGTAGGCGCCAGTGAATACTCAATTGGGATCAAGTGGCTTTTTGCATTTTCTTAGTGTGCAGTTCAAAATTTTGCGGCACAATTAGTAACACTGGTTGAGAATCATTGTGATAAAGGAATATATTGACACTCCCGGAAATGTCAAAAATTTTAAAATGAATTATGGATTTTCGTTTGCTCTTATATATGACTAATATGCCTTTAAAGATAGTTATGTTGCAGCCTTATGATCCAAATTGTAGGAAAACGAAATTCAAAAATTGGCTTCCGGCTTTTTCTGCACATTTACAAGGGCAGCTAATTATAACCCGCAAAAGTGTTCCAAAAAGATTTTCTAAGAATACTGTAATTCTGGGTCAGTCGGATAAATATTACCCAGTTTATACGCTAAAAGCTAGATCTACTACAGAAGATAATTTGTGTTTGAATTTGTACATGTATTGACAGCTGATCAGCACATATAGATGTATGTCATCACAAAGTTTGAAGCAAATATTTTGAAAACTGAAACGTTTTCTAAAAATGCCACATTCCCAGACTTTGCTCTCAAACAGAGCTATAATGTCTCACAAAGTTTTAGCCATTTTAATTCAAAAATGAAAAAAAATGGCAAGCAATTTTCGAGTGGCAGTATCAGCTGGAACAGACATTAGTTTGTGTCATGGCTGTTATTTTATTTGTAGACCATTAGATTTCTTAGATATTGAGTGGATTACACACAATGCCCTTCATAAGTTCATATCAGCGTTAAATGCTAATCATGTGTATGTATGGCCGGACTGTCGATAAAAGGACTAACAAACAAGACTTTGTTTATTATAGTGGCAATGCCATGGTACATGTACATGTATGTGCATTGGTAATCTGAACTGTAGCCAGACTGGGCAGTATTTCTATCTGCCAATGATTGGCAATTTATGACTAATTCTTGTCAAAAACTTCAAACATTCATAACTTTAATCACAATACAGTAATGGGACTGAAATTTTTAATACAGGTATATTCATGTTCCATTGTCTATTTTGGAACTATTATATCTGCTTTTTCCGTCAATTCTTATTTTTATGCAATGATTAAAAGTTAATTTATGTTGTGATTTGTGAAATATATTGTTGTTTGCAATATATTTCTATTTTATTGTCCATTTTAAGCAATTACATGTAAATTTTGGCCATTTTGACCAATGACATACATGTATACGTGACTTTTGTTTTATAGCCATTATGACCACTAAACAAGTATTCCAATATCCACAAGTCATTTTGGATGAAAATCAGAAAATGGGACATATATTTTTTTCTCCTACCTTCATCAAAATAACGTTTATTTATTTATTTTTTCAAGAGGCATATAGAACATGACGTGATAATAAAAAGTTACATGATAATAAGATGGGAAAACCCGTAAAAACCTGCTTAAATTAGAACTAGGTTTATTTCCAACAAACAAATACTGTAAACCATTGCCATGTTTTGGCCTCCCTCCACTGTATAGATTGTACATGTAATAATGTTTGCACATAGATGTGTAGAAATATTGTCTCAAGAGTTTCTAATATTATAAAATTGGGTAATCTCCCAGCTACATAAAAAAAATTGTAAAACAACACTTTCATGAGAAAAATGTCTCGGTGGTGTGCTTAATCCTTTATCATCAGATGGTGGAATGGGATGGTCATTCAAAGCGCGAGATATGATATAGACATATGATATGTGATATCACAATTAATGCTTTGCATCAATGAAATTGAATCACAAAATTCATAATAAATATAAACGTCAAACAGAGTGTTGGATTTCTCTTTAAAAAGCTCAGTGTGTATGTATGCCTGTGTAATTTGGAGACGATGATGGTATCATGCATTATCAACTGTCAAATTTCCTTAACAGGAACCTCACAAACATCCCTCCTGCAAAAATTCCTGGATCCGCCCCTGTTCCCCAGACCTCCTGAAAACTTGATGTTGTCTTGCTACAGTAATAAAGAATCTATGTCACATCTTGTCAAAACTCCGGAGGGATAAGTTCGCTCAGAAGTAATGTGAATGAAATTTTCAATATACATGTATTAATTTTAAATTATCTATTTTGGAACTACATGTATTATAGCAAGAAAAGCCAGCTCTTTATCTAAATCGTACATAATGCATCTTTAAAGATACAATCCTGCAAAAGTATTTGTCAGGTGGTTATTTCCAAGAAAAGTATGACAATTTTGGAAATAGAGACACCCTATCTTACTAGCTAAATACTGGATTCCCTGAAAAACACCCATTGGGTGTGCACAGGACAAAAATGTAACTGGAAGCCTGACGATTTAGAGAGGGATTTGAATCAAAGTTGTGATGAATTAAGAGTCCAAATATATTACCACCCAGTTGGTACATGTACACGGGAAGGCATCTTTAAGTGATCAAATATGTTAGAGTATGTACATCATTAATTGAAGGAAGTTTGGCTTAGTCATAGTCATATATATTCATGCTGACCAGCTATAGGTTGTATTAATATTAGTAGGAAAACAATACTTGTTTTTTGTGTCACTGTTTTTATATAGTACAATACAGTACATGTACCTTAGGATACGATTTGACATTGCAATTTAAGTATGAAGTTATTTTGAAATGAATTTTATGTTGTTGACCTGCCTAGTTATCTCACCATGCCCAGACAGGAGGGATTAAACTGATGACTTGATAATGGAGACATCATAGATGAGAAGATGGTGGGGGGTCACCGGTCACTCTCATATTTATAAACTTTATATTAAACTTAACATCAGCAGTAAAAATTGATTCGTGTAAACTGTCAGTCACAACATATTGAACATTTTGGCAATATTTTTGGGACTGATTTTTGCTTCGAAAACTTTGGGACAACCTGGTACATGTAATCATTCTGAAATAATGATTATTTTAGATGATAACAAATAAGCTTTGAAGAGGTAATAATTAAACCACATTGTATGGTAAGTAGATGATGAAATACAAGTACATGTATGCTCCTTAAGTTCAGTGTAGATAGCTAATGGTCATGCTTTTATTATGATGAAGATAAATTACATAGTAATAGTTCATGATTAAGATAAATTACATAGTAATATCCTGATATTACTTAACATTGTTACACAATTACAAGGTTTGCCATACTTGTCATGTTGGTCAAAACAGGTTGTTTCATTATTAACTTTTAAAAACTTCTTGACAAGCAATCATTTTCTTTTAATTATGGTATTTTACAATAGTAAATACCAATATTATCACAATAATCCCAAGTTAACACTGCAAAATGCTTTGGAGTTTACATAACATTTCTGGCTTATGTGTATGTCATCTTTTTCTTCTATTTTATCTTTTGATAAAATTTCATCTCCAAATTAAAATTAAGTAAGGTACACAGAAAATTAAGGTTTAAGTGATTGGGAAATAACCTTTCCCCCCCCCCCCCCCCCACAGTGATTAATAAACATCTCTGTATTGTGAACAATAATAATGTCTGGGTTGTTTTTACATGTAGTTTATATACAGTATGAAGAGCCAGTGTTACCCCTCCTCTCCTTTACTACATGTAAGGAAGCCATCGTTTGTCTAATAACTGCGTAAACTAGAGGTATTTACATTAAACATCGTCGATCAATATTTTGTTTAGATTGTAAACGAAAATGTCTAAATAAAAAAATCTTATCAACTAAACAGGGTGGGTGACAGCATGAGCATACATGTACCCGGTATATAACGTTTTTTTTTATTGAGTTCAACATTCACTACAAGATTCATTAAGCTTACATCATTAGAATGCAAGGGTTCTGATGTCTAAGAGTAAGACAAAAAGTATATAGAGTACAGATATGTAGCACCAGTTGATTATTTTAAACAGAAATGGAAAGGATTTAAAAATCTGCCACTGCTACCAATTTTTTGGATTTAAAGCAAATTTAATAATATCTTAGCAGCTTAAAGGGTGTATAATTCAATATTATCCATTATATTTGACTTAAAAAATCTTCCGGACGTCAGGGTCTCAGGGACGTCAGCACCATTTGTAATAAGACTGATCCACAAATGACAAGGAAAAAGAGATAACTTGTAGATGGAACCAAACAACTGCCATTAAATTTGGGCTGCTCAAATATTTCCTAGAACAGAAATGGATTAGAATTTATAAACCACACTTTTTTGTCTAATTTACCAAATTCTCAAAGAATAGGGCTACATGTATTACGCCTGTTAATGAATAAAAAGGGGTGCAATATCTTTGCAGTCTGTCAAGATACGTACAAACCTCTAAACGTTACCATTGCTGTGATATCATGGACCTTATAATGTATTATAAGGTTCATGCCCATGGTGATATGAAAGTTCATGTGTATCTGGAAAAGACCCCAATACATTTTCACATTAAATTAATTGAACCAAATAAATGCATAGTAATTATCGACACATGGTACACATATTCTATCTTCATGGGTTCATTGCTTGTATCCTTTAATTGCCTTAAAATGTTTAGTGGAGTGTAAGGATCCTGGCTGTAATTTGGAAGTAATTTGCTGTCAAATTATTGTACATGCCCTTAATGTCATCACAACGGTGTACATGTATGTTTCTATTCATGTAGGTTAAATTATATCTCTAAAACCTGATGGGTTCTGCTGAGTCCATTTTCTCTTTCGTTGTTCAATTTTATTTGCAAGGTTGACATACATGTAGTCTCTTATTACCCAGATGTAATAATATTCAGTCCAATAGAGATGAACAAGGGCAAACTGGTCAACATTACATCTTACTCTGTGGTTAAGATCTCTGGCTTGAAAGCTTTAGTAATTACCAGGGGGAATGCAATTGAATATTCATTATCAAATCGGCTTTTAATAATAGATTGTCTTTGAAACCACATGTACATGTACGCCAATCTCCACACATGCATGTGTTTTGTGTACATGTACATCATTAATGCATGCCGCACTAAAAGACCAAGGCCAATATTTTACTTGTGGCAGTGTCAGAGTCATGTGACAGTTCCAATGTGCAGGAATTTGGAACAGTGGGAACAACCAAAGAAAACCAACGAGATTGGGAAGGGCGACCTTACTCCTTGTCAAATGCAAGTTTATCATTGAAACCATGCTACGTGACTCAATGACAGACCTTATGATCTAACAGCCCCGGCCAGCTTCTTGTGTTGGATAAAGCACAAAATTGAGGATATGCTGGGGAAAGAAAAACTGAAGAAAATAACCTGAGAAAAACAAAAACAGAGGCTGGTAGGCCGAGGTTTGTCTTTCGAGGGTTTTTTCTAAAGTCTTTCTTCCCCAACGTAACCAAAGTCAAGGACTTTATCTTGCTTATAAACTGTCTATGTTTACATGTACATAAAATGAGAATATCCCAGAATTCCATTAAGAAAAACCTTATATCATGTTTTCTTATGGAATAAAAACCTACCCAGGAAGAATAACCTGTTACAGGTTTAAAGAAAAACTTTCAGAAGAATAACATGTATATTCATAGTCACCCTGACTTTCAGACCGCTATTATTCCAGGCATAGAATATACCCCAAAGGTAAAAGAGATTTACCATTATAGGTTTATAAAGCATCAGAGGTATATCTGACATGGCTTGTTATAATATTGTAAGGCACAAGTTTTTACCAGGTTACAAATCATTTGATTTGTGTTATAATTATAGAGTATGAAAATAAATAAATCTAAATATACCACACCTAAAGGTAAAGGTTGCTATACCATTAATACCCATATGTAGATACATGCTGCTCTTTAAATTAATCCATATTTAGATATAACTTCAGGCTATAACTTTTTATAAGGTGTTTAATGTTTAAAGATCACATTAAAATGACAAACCTCTAGCCATCATTAGAATTTTATTATTACCCTATATTTCACAAAATTTTCACATTAAAATGTGGTTATATATTTCCCCATGTGTCCATTGTCCACAATGTCATGTGAACACTCTACAGGCTACATTTACATGTATCAACTGATAGTTTTAAATTTATATTTTGTGTTGCCATTAAGTGAATTTTAACACTTCTGACCCTTGTTTCAATTTTTAGAATGTTGTGAAGGTTATCAAATGCTATGTTAAAAACTTGTATATATATACTAGTACATGTATTATGCATTATTCAAAGTACTCAAACGAAGAGTTCTTTTGAATTTCAACAATTTTCATTAATTACTTTAAAGTTATGACCCTTGTTACATTTTGTAGATTTGTATGACTATCATGTTGGTAAAATAAAGATGCTTATTGAATTTCAACAATTTCCAACGACTTCAAGAGTTAAGCACCCCTTTCGTTTTGTAGAATACTGTACATGTAAGCTCACAAGTAATCTATATTTGACAGAAGTGGGAAAAAAAACCCCATTTATTCTGGCTCTATCACTCGAAGACCTGTTTCCATTTGCCAATGGCATTTGATGGTCATTGTTCAACATTGAATCTATAATCACTATCTATTTATAGCTACATTTACATTGAATATTAAAATACTGTTTCTAAATGTTTTGTATTCAATTGTAAAGGTTGTAAGACAAAACTTGAATAGATTGATGACTTCTTTTTTTAAAGTAAATTTTGGCTAAATTTGTCATTCAATCTTTTTAGTTCCATTGTTTAGATTTGTCAGGGGAAGCCTATCGATATGTGACAGTTTCAGATATTTATTTCTAGAGTTATTTTACTTGAGAACTTGATCACATATTTTAAAAGTTATCCAGTGTGCTTGTATTGAATTTGGTCTTTTACATAAACTAAAAAAAGAGAAGGTATCACAAACATTTTAGGATTTTAGATCCCTTGCATTGTACACACTACATGTACATTGTATATATTTAAAAATAGAGTTACATGTACCAGCAGATAAGGCTAAGGAAAACACTGGAAAAAGTACCGGTATTACTGTCTCCCCCCCCACCCCTACATATAACTTATGACAATTTTTCATTATGAATTAGGTTACAGAATTGCAATGTGGGTGCATGTTTCATCCGCAAGCAACCTGTGGTTATCTATCCCGTATTCTCCGAGAAATAAGTCAAGAGGAAGTGATATGTATATTTTTTCAGTTTCAGTTCAAGGGTTCATTTACCTGTACATGTAACATCATTTGTTTTATTCTGTTTTATTTCAGAGCATAAAGTGATAATTGTTGGTTTAGATAATGCTGGAAAGACAACCATTTTATATCAATTGTAAGTATAACGTATACAATTTACGTCATAGTACTCATAGCACACTTAATGACTTCAATAGTCCTGTCAATATAGGACGTTAAATTTCATTTCAATTATTATAGAGTAGTAAGTGACCAAATATGGTGTATGGTTGAATTCTCTTATATCTACATGTACATGGTGACAAGCAAATAAGTAGTAGATATAATTGAATTTGAAATATTAGCTTGTGTTCGTAAATGTTGTAAATCATTGAAAATCTATTTACTTATTTAAATTATATACAGCTTAAGTCTTTGATTATAACTTCATAAGTGATGTACATGTATCAGAAATCAATCAATATCTGTAGAGTCAATAGATTGTATGATATTGCACGCAGGCATCTCTTCAATCAAACATTTCTTTGACATATCATAAATCTGGGTCCTGTTTCACGAAATTTTATCTAAAGATAAAATCCAAATTTTAGTAGATACTTCAATTTTGATTGGCTAAGCTCTACAATCAGTCTAATGTTATCCAATCAAATTACTAAAATTTGGATTTTATCTTAGTTAAAATTTCGTGAAACAGGCCCCAGTATTATTTTTCAGTTAATTTGTGGTCAGTACATTTTAGTACATGTTTCATTTCGCAAATCTTAATTCCTTTTCTTTAAAGCATCATATTCCCAATACTAAACAGTATTTTCTGCCTCTTATTATGATTGCGTAACAAATGCTTTCATAATCAATTATTTAATAACCAGAGCCATAAGTATTTTTATTTAAACAAGAATGGGTTACATGTACTGCATAGTCTATATACATGTTACAGTGTTTATTTTACCAGTAGACTACAGGTGTATTACTGAGTACAGGTTTATCAAATAAAGTGCTGTGAGTAAGGTTTTAATTTACATATATACATGTATATCTGTACATTGGTATGTTTAAAAAAAAGATCTTTTGAAAACATAATTAAATATTTAATGGTTAATTAGCATTGGGTCCTTGTGTCTACATTATTTACCTGTTGTTAAAGTATCGACTTATCCGAAAGTAAATAGAGTACAGATTTACGATACAAGTGAACATTGATTTATTTTACATTTCTGGACTGTTAGAGATTCCAAATAAATTCTGACATACAAAGCTGATGATGCAACCCAGTCTAACACTTAAAATATTCAAATTAAACAAGACAAGAGGGGTTTTGATTTGGGTGGTTGCATTGTGCATAATGTTTTATGTGTTACCGCGTAGGGTTATTCCAGGTACTCAGTCCCCCCCCCCCCCCCCCCCCAAGGTTATGCTTCATAAAAAATAATATGTTAGTCCCGAGATAACATATGATTAGGTGAGCTTAGATTATAGGTGTGTCACTAAGTCAAGTGGCGTGGTTTCAAGCCCACAAGTATACATGTAGGATCACCTGTCTAACTTTGTGGGTTTCCTCTAAGCCTCGTATGCACCAGCAAATTATTGTTAGTTGTGAAATGACTTAATATTTTGTTGAGTGGGTGTTAAACTAAACCCCTATTTCTCTCTCTCCAAAGTGGATTATACAGGCAAAAAATGAGATCAAGACCAGCAATATTTTCACCTGACTTCAAATTCCCTTTTGAACAAGAATTCTTAATCCAAAAAGACTTTTGTGGGAGATACAAATTTGTTAGTTTAAATTTATAAGCTTATTGAATATCCTGTGATGTGTGAACCCAGTGGCTAAACAATAATGAATGTACATACAGTATTGTTTATTTAGTGAATAATTCCATACCATTGTATTTCTACACTGTATTTGATCTCTATGTGTGTATATTATCAAGCCCTGGAGTGTGAATGTGACAGTATAAATACAAGATTATATTGATTTTTGACAGGTCTGTAATAAACACATTAGGTGACATTTATATCAGTGAATACATAAATTAAACTCTTTATCATGCTTCTGTTTTCATCTTTTATAATAATTCGTTCATCTGCATCTAAATTATTGAAGTATGTTGGAGAGAATTTTTAAAATATGATGTCCATTGTTGAGTTTTTAACTAAATATAATGACCAGAACATTTTGGCTGATTTATTAATTTTGTTGTGACATTTAATTTCCTTGCCTGTTGAAGGCAGTTATGCTTATTGAAATGGGTTCATCTGCCTGTCCATCCGTCACACTTTTTGTATCCATCCGAACAACTAGACATGGTACCTTGCTAGAAATTAAACTTGGCATAGCTGATCATTAGTATGCCTTAACTGAGTGTGGTGATGAATATTTTCTACTTAGGCTAAGCAGAGATGATCTGTTTCATTGGTACAGACTATGGGGCCAAAATAACTCTTCAGAAGCAGTCCATCTTTGGCACTTTCTGGAACAATTTATTAACTTTTGGATTGAGACAACCTTTCCCGTAAGTCGTTTGCAATGGATGTTATTTTGTCTAGACTAACATTCTTCATTGTCAAAGTTGAGGAAATTTAGACTGGGGTGAATAAGACTTACGTATATATGAGAAATTTTAATGTTTTCAGTTTAATGAATGAAGTTGTACATACGTCTCCTACAATAGGAAGTAATGTAGAAGAAGTAACATGGAAGAATATACACTTTTTAATGTGGGATATTGGAGGACAGGAATCTTTACGTGCTGCCTGGAATACTTATTATACAAATACAGAGGTAAAAACATTTATAGTGTACAGGTTGCCTGATAATCAGACTGTTTTTTTTAAAGATTTGTTAAAGATGCATAATATGTAGGTATGTAAGAAAGAACTAGCTGATTTTCCCAATAATACATGTAGATCAAAAAAGATATTGAAAAATGAATATACTGAAAATTTCATTCAAATTACTTTATTCTTAGCAAAGTTATCTGTGTTTGAAGTTTTGACAAGATGTTTATTATTGTAGCAACCTTACCTGACAATCAAGAGTAAGCCCCAATTCCCTTTTTTTTAAAAATTAGATTTTTATATGACAATTGTGTTTCAATCCTTTTAGATTTTGGCCATCCAATGAACTAGAGAGTTCTTTATAGGCTTGTCATGTGAATAAATATCTAAATAATATTTTATATACCGTAACATTTGGAACCAAAACAAAGACTGACAGTAGACAGATTTAGCGTTTACATAATGCAGTTTTATTAATTTCAAGTCTTTGTTATTGCTTGTGAATGTCAATTCGTTTTAGAATTAGATGGGTACATGTATATGCAAGGGATCCATTTCTGCGTGGGTGCTAAAAGTGGTGTCATATCCTGCTGGTTAAAGTCTTTGATTGTCATTTGAGAGATTTTAATCCCTTGCAAATGCAAACATAAATATCGTGAAATTTAAATCTCGAAAAGTGATATGAGTCCAAAAAGGTTTTCATTCTGTTCAGTATTTACATGAATAGAAAATCTATCAATATCTGGCATCCACTGAAGACGATAGAAACAAGATATGGCAAAATCTTTGATCCATTTGTATCCAAGCTGGAATGTGTATCTACCGGTGATATTTTGATTCCTGTTCTCATTATTAAATGTTGAATAATTAATTTGAGTACATTATCGCATGGATTATTCCTCCAAGAATTTGATATTGTCTGATAACAGCTAATAAATCAGAAATGAAATGAAATGGGGTTTAACGTCCTACTGTTCTGCTCCTATGCTGGGCTAATGAAGACGGGCATACGCCATACAGTGTGCTATGAGGGAAATTTTGCCTGGGCAGCGGCACCATCGCCTACTCTTCTATCGAATTCCAACTGCCAAGGGATCTTTTACGTATGCATTCCAATGTATACACTGGGCCTCGGTTTTTGTCTCATCTGAAGAACTAGACAGTTCTCCTTGTCAGGCCCTCCGTCCTGCATCACTGACAAGGGGGAAACCATGCCGGAAAATTTGGATGAACTTCTCGGCCAAAGCTAATAAAGCACCTTTAATAACAATAACATAACCACTCATACCAATGTCATTGACCTAATGACTTATTTGTCTAATCTATGTTTATATTTTAAATTGTAGTTTGTGATAGTAGTAATAGATAGTACAGATAGGGAAAGACTATCCTTAACAAAAGAAGAATTATGTAAAATGTTAGGACATGAGGTGAGTCATTATTTTTGAATATGGGTTTTCAATCATTGTATAACAATCCTTCCATTTAGATAGACATTAATCAATGCTATGGATTATCCTATCTGTATGTAATCCGATGCCATATCCCAGTATGTGTATATTTAGTTTCAGCTTATTATTTCAGCTTATTAATGTATTGTTATATACAATTCCTGCTGTACATTGTTATCTCAGTAATAAAAGGGTATCTTGCTAATGCGCATATTTCCTGTCATAATAAATTTGATCCTCCATTATCAGATATTGTTAACACAGTGACAGTGGTTGTAATGTTCTGTCTTATAAACATTTCATTCAACCACTGTCAAGCGAGAACCTATCTTTTCAATCTCACTACCAATTGTGTACTCTGTAAAGAAAGCTTTTGCCTAACCTAAGTGTATTAAATTACATTTTTTACTACAACATTTAAAAATATTTTTTCTGGCAGTTTTCAGTATTTATACGCCCATATCTAAATTAATATGTACATGTAAATAGTTGTCTTCCTGGTCCACTTGATCACTTTAAAAAATCTTGTAGTTTTCAATATTTATGCGCCCACATCTAAATTAATGTGTACAGGTAAATAGTTGTCTTCTTGGTCCACTTGATCACTTTAAAAATCTTGTTAAGATACTCTCTGGGCTAAATCAATTTCCAATAATTTTAGTCATCATACATGTAGTTACTATTATTCCTTTTGATAATTAGGCCTACTTTGAAAGTTATCTAATGGAGGCCCTTTGTTTTCTTTGACGATACATTTGCTTGAATAAAGGCTAAAGTGTCATCTGATCAACTTGGAATTTATACTTGTTGGTTATGGAAGTAAAAGCCTATGAAATTCTGATCATTACTTCATGGGTTTTGGCCCGTTGTTACTTTTTAATGTCATGTAAATGCGCTAGTTAACCAATGAAAGAACCACAAATTGTGACAATTTTTATGGACTGTTAATAATTGTATGAATAAGCTGCTGTGATTGTGAGAAAGCATTGAGGACTATTAAAATGTGTTTGTCAGTTTGTCACACTTTTTGGAACACAGGAACTCAATTACTGAGTTAGATTGGTGTTGCATGTCTTTACAAAGTATAACAGTAAGCATTGGTAGACAATTTAATTTGTCGATGCTTTAAACATAACTCTTAATTGAGTGATAGTGATTAAACTTAGTGTATACTTTCATTAAATTCGTTAATAAAGCAGAGTGATAAGCAGTTTGGCTGCTCGATGATTTATAAAAAATTATAAATATTAAAGTACATGTACTTAATGTGTGTCATCGATTTATATTAGGATTGAGGTGGGGGACATCACTTGTCTACAATAATACTTTGGTGGAAGCAGACGTTAAATAAAGCTATTTCACACACATGGAGACATCAGCTTTCCTGATAGCTTGTTACTTTGTTAACTGAAGTCATACAATAAAAAATTTTAACATTGTCATAGATTGAATAATGGAAACAAAACAAATAGACATTTATGTATGAGAACAATGTTATAGAAGGATTTATGTCCCCTTAATAATGAATGAATTGTGTCTGTTGAAAAGAAAATAATATTGACTTGTTTACTTCTATTTTCTCAGGATCTTAGAAAGGCAGCCGTATTAGTGTTTGCAAACAAACAAGATATTAAAGGATGTATGACAGCCGCAGAAATATCTCAGCAGCTCAGTTTAACTTCTGTTAAAGACCATGTGTGGCATATACAGGCGTGTTGTGCTTTAACTGGTGAAGGGTAGGGTGTTTATTCTAACAATTACATTGTTTACACATTAACTTGGTCGTTATTTTACCATGAACATTAAACTCTTTGTTTAATGGGTATGGGCTAAATGATTGTCATTTAGAATTTTAATCGTTTTTTTAGCCATGTTATTGTTAATTTTTGTCTTGCTGGCAACAACAGTCCTTGAATGCGAGACATAAAGTTTACTTTTTCCAATGATGTGGTTGTCATCTTTGGAAAACTAAGTTTAGGATAAACATATTGATGATTACACTGTAATAACTTCATTAAAAATTTATAGAACTTGCACAAGGTTTTCTTTGTGATCTCTAGTGTGAGCTCATGCCCATTAATCTTATTTTAATCAAGTGTTGATGTTAATCTTCTAGTGTTAAAACAATTTTGATATCTTGCTATGTTACATGAAAATTACATAAACAGTGATATTTGTTGCATGTACAGTGCAAATTAGTGTTAAAATAGACCTCCTGATGTTACATTAATGTTGAGATTTTATAACATATATATGTGAAAATTCTAGTTTGCGTGCTCTTCCATTGACTGCTGTTCAAATATATTTAAACAAGATTAACACTTAAATATTGGTAAAAGATGCAGACCAAGAAGCGTCATAGTACTTGAACTCCCAATTAACTTCTTCCATTATCAAGTTCATGTTAACAGTAACCGTATGTCAATATTCACTTAACATGTCTATTTACAGAGGGTTTTAAGTGTCATACAAGGTTTCTCATTGTCTTGAACTTTACTGTGGTTCACTTTTGATGTAGCTGTATACCGTAGTGTAATCACACCATACAATCTATTTTGTTTTTTAAAGATGCATTATGTAAGAGATAAATCTGCCTACTCTGATCTTTCTTTTGGCCTCAGATGTTATATAAATTATTAATTAGACGTTTATAAGCATGACAAGATCATAATCAACTCTGTAGAACATTTAATTTTCGTTATCTATTTTTAAATTGTTATAGCGACAACTATCAGCTCTTTATCTAAATCTTACATAATGCATGTTTAATAAACATATTCAGCAGTGGAAGCTAAACATTATATGGACTAAACCTTAGTGTTTTGTTGTATGAAATATCAATTGTCGATTTAGTTAAGTTTGATATTTTGATGTTGTTTGCGGATTTAATCTTTAAATAAACCCCGCCTAGTCAATGAGTTAAAAGACGTTTTATACGCCCACTTGCTAATGCAATTGTGCATTTTTTTTATACATGTCTTCGTTAGCATGGTTAGAGTAGAATGTAATTTTGTAAACCCCATTTCATTCATTAATTCATTCAGCATTGGGTTCTCGATGACCTTAAATGTTACTGATGGTGTTTTTTCTTTCTATTTTCAGATTATATCAAGGTTTAGAATGGATAACAAGTCATTTAAAACGTCGGTGATAAAAATAAAGCCGTAGACTATAATAAAAAAAACATTTATCAGTAACTAACTTCTGCAGCGGACCAGGCATTTAACACAGTGCCATGAACAGGCCTGTTTCCCCAAATGAAAAATGACTAAATGGAACAGGGTATAATGTGAAATGTCAGGAAAAAGGGCTGTGTATTATGAACTATGGTGGACAGTGCTTTACAGATACCAAACAGTGCTTTTTTTTTTTGAGACTCTTCGATTTACTTGGTGGAGTTTTCTGTGACAATAGTTAATTTAGCACTTAGAATACCGATTTTAGTTGATGGACACCCAATAAGAATTGTTAGAAAATGCCCTGGCTTCGTTCCCAAATATCTTTTTAGTGCAAGGGTTACCGTATTTGGATTTTTAGAGATTGTTAAAATGAATATTTCGGATACTAATATAAATGTAAATTAAAGAAAACTAGCAGTTTCTTTAGCAATGTAGACAATAAATGATTATTTTTACCAGGCTAGATAGAGATTGAAAATAAGAAATGGATATTGACATCTCTAGGTGAATGAATAATAACTTATTTTTAGAAATGTTAGTAGAAATAAAACAAGTATTAAGAATGAAATTTAGAAATTGTGCAGTTAGATATATAAAAGATATGAATGATCAATACACTGCCAATCAAAATGTATATTATGTAATTAGACCCCCCCCCCACCCCTCCCCCAGTTACCCAAAAAATAAAATACATTGTGAAATATTATGGTCAGTGTTGTTTAAAGTGATTTTATTCTTTTTAACTTTTTGCTCATGGACATTTATATAAAGTTTCCATTATACTTTTTTTCTTTTTTAAAAAAACAAATAATGAGTATGTATTGCAATTGTCAAAAACAAGTAATGATATTCTCTTACTTCCATCCTTGCTCATACATAGTTAGTTAGGTATCAAATACTGTTTTTAACCGAATCTACAAATAGCACCTTCTGCCTGGTATTCTTTTATCTTCATCCACGTCCATGCAGGCACCTTTTTTACTTCAGTGATTTAAACATTTTTATTAGTTCTAAATATTTTAAATATTTTTTCTCAGTCCAGATCCTGATTTTAGTGAACTACTACATATCTGAAAAGCACATTATAAATTAGTTCTTATAAAATTGAACTTTCAAATATTTAAAATAGGAATTACTGATAGTAATTAATTGATCTTATATAAACTGTTGATTATGCCCATTCTGGCTGCTGTTGTATAAATATACAAATGATATGTGGTTTGTTCAGATTTTATTATTATAGTAAAATCATTTTAAAATATTTTCTGTCAATGAAAGCAAGTGCCTAACAAAAAGAATTATGGTAGTAAATTTTGCCACTCCGATGTTTGTTTGAATAGGTTTGCCTATTCAGTAATAAACAATGTATATTATGATAGCCATTTACTTTATTCATATTTTAACCACACATAGAATTAATTTGTCGGTTATCAACTGAATTGTACAGTTAAAAGTTTGGGGATTTTGACTATTTGATAAGCTGGCGAAAAATATGGATTTCTAAATTGAATGTTGATTTTGTGTTGTGTTTCAATTTTGTCACCAGAGAATATATATAAATATTGATATATATATATATATATATGGCATTGTAAAGAATCATTAAGTTATTTATATATATAATAAAAACAATGGCCATCACTTATATTTACTTTTGTAAAATGCATAAATCCGCATTCCATTTTTCATTGTTAATATAAATACACCACTTCTAAGAGTCACAACCTTAATTAACCAATTTGTTAAATCATAAAATTAACAAACCCTGCCTTAAAAGTAATTCTTTTAGTCGAGTTTCAAATTCCAAAATGAAAAGATCATCATTTATCAGAATTTAGTAGCAACTCATTATCTGGACAATCTAAGATGGTTAAATTTTAAATAAAGACATGTAGACGTTTCACTAATTGATAAATTTTTGTAAGATAAATTCCCTTTCTTTTTTGCAAAGTTTACATGAACTCTAGGCTTTTTAAAGAAAACAAAAATATTCATAGAATAGTTTAGTTGTTTTGAGAAGTTCTCATCATTTTGTTAAGATGTTGAAACTTGTATATAACAAACAGAATTATATATGAACAGATTGGATGAATGAATGAATGAATGTGTCTTTATTTACTTACATTATATTTATCAACTTATATAATCTGTATTCTATATTGTAAGACAAAAAATGTAAAGTAAATTGTTTTAAGAATATACTTTTTTCCTGTGTCAATAAGAAGCCAGAATTCTTAAAATAAGTTCTTGTGAATATTACTTATTCGCTGCTTCTGAAGGATGCATACAGTTTCCATTGCTTTATTTCATTTATTTCATGCTGCTTGCCATTGCTAAAAATGTATTCTGAATTTTCAGTTAACCAAAATGGCCCATGCAGCCTATAATAAATGAATAGCCCACCCCATGTATCCTTTAATAATGAATCGAAAATTATACCAATATTTAGCTGTTTGAAATATTAACAATTATATTAAGATATTCAATAAAGATTCTTAAGGGGGTGGACAGTAGAAAATTTCAGTTTTTTTAATAATTGAGGTAAAGTCACCATTCTTACACATCTAAGAACACATCCATTGAATATTACAAAAACGGCCGAAAAATTTTCCTGGGGGTACCTGTTGCTATGGAAACGGCGGCCATCTTGGATTTCTGCGTATAATTTTAGTCATCCAGTTTCTCAGAAACTATTCAACAGAATGTTTTAAAATTAAGCAGAGAGGTTACTGACATGTTCATTTGTGCAATAGGCAAGTTTCATTACAAAATAATAATTAGAAAGCAAGTTATACACATTTTAATGTTAACTTCAAAATTCTTTCATGTGTCACAGTTGCTATGGCAACAATATATCAGGAACTATTTCGCAGATTTCAATAAAATTTTCCTATTGCACAAAGTTATTATATAGGAAGTTATATTCCAAGTTTCAAGAAAATCTGACGTTAACTTTCAGAGATATAGCATGACTAAAATTGGTAACTCTAGAAAAAAACTGTTTTGAGAAATCAACAACTGAAGTTGAAGTATTTCAGTAGAACAACTTACGCCGATCTGTTCAATTCATTTATTTAATATTAATAAACTGACTTTTAATATATATATTTTCTAATGTATTTCTTATCAATATACAGTATTTTCTTATTTTATTTCTTGTGTGTAAATTTACAACCGAACATTGGCATAGGAATAGATGTTATTCAAAACAACCATAACTATAATAATCACTGACAGCAGGCCTACCTGGTAATGGTATTGCAACCATACCACTACTAGGTCTAGCAGACGAATTTTCATCTTCATTTTGTTTATTATGAGTGTCTGTCATACTTATTTAGTCATCTAAACAATTTCAAACGCATTTTATTTGAAAATCTTCAAAAATATTGATAAACAGTGACGTACGGTTCAGTAATATAGCAACCAGGATTGATTTGGGACCTGAGCTTAGTGCGCATGCCTATTGACCTGACCTAGAGGATTGCCCGCTTCTGATTGGACACTTCACCATTGACCTATGTGACCGACCAATCAAATAACGTAATCTCGAAATAACCTCATTAGGTATGCAAAACTTGTTCTTGCTTGCTATTTTTATCTCAATACAGAAGAAAGGTTTCAAGACACCCCCAAAAAACGTCATTTCCTTTCAATAGGGGAAATCCCAAGCTTTCTAACAGTATCTAACATGGCGACAGTTTACCGGTCGGAAGCCAAGTATTTCACGTATGAAATGCCCATTGTTTTTAGATTTATATCAATAGTTTTAGCGGAATTAGGGCAAAATAAAAAAGGGTGGGATCATTCAGAACCAAATTTTGTAGAAATAAAGAAGAATTTTGTGAAAAAAATGACTGGTATGTGTTCCTAGATAGTGTTACTCGCAGATAATCATAAAACCTCAAAAACGATTTTATTGTTAAAATTCACCAAATGAAGTGCGAACGACGGCCTTAAATGATGTGTTAATGGAGATTATTAGAACCATGCCTCTTCATATTATATTTTTAGCAATAAAACCACAAGTAAATAAGCAATGTTGTTCCAAATGCTGTCAATATGTGGGCGAACTGTTTAAATGAAAAAAATACAAGACATTTCAACTATTATACAACAGTCTTTCTCATGTGGAACATTTATATGGATATTGAAACTTCGTGCATTTTGATTTAAAGCCATTTAAAAACCATTAAACACTTTAATCAAATTTCAACTTCTAAATGCTATTCAAAACTTGAATTCTCTCAAATTAAAAATTTCTTTTAAATTCAGTTTGTGTCTGAAACAAAATTCTGTAATTCTGATTTAAAATTGATAATTAAAGAGAAAGTTAATACTATTTGAAATGTTTTTAGGCTCGGTTGTGACAAAGTTATCTCCCTTGGTCAAAAAAGGGAAGATTGGTATCTCTTGCAGGAATATATAAAATTTAAAGCAATTGTTGAAATAAATTGAATTATTTATGTGCTTGTATATTATTTAAATGAATGTTACTATTTATATTGCTCTGTATAATAAGTCTCTTGTCTTTTAAAGTGTTCATAATGTTTATCTTAGGATATGGGCTAGGCGCAGTTTATTCCAAGTGGCTTCCATATAAATGATGTGTTCTTCACTAGATATTCAAAACATGCAAGAAAATAACAAAATGGCAAAGATATATTTATCGATAAATTGTAAAAATTCCTGTTAAAATACTCAACAGAACGATCAGAAATTATTTTGCTATATATTTCTTTGCTTCTATCCGGTCTCAGGAATGCCAGATACTTCTAAATAATGTTAGACTTAAACAACTTGCTTTCTGAATTATTTGTTACTTTTTTCTTTGATTGATATTCTTTCTAAGAGTTGGATGGACATTACAACATGATGCTTTAATATGCTTGATGATTACAAATTCAAACATTTTGTTGGGTTGCACGTAAGAAAAGAAAGATGTACTGTGAAAATTTACTATAGACATTATACTAACTTGGCTTTTTGAATCTACCTAATAATTTAACTGATTTTTCTCATCCATGGCATATACTTTAGCTTTATAAATTCTAGTCAATAGCTCAGGGTTGTAAAATTTGTATTTTGATGGTACAATAAGCAGTAGGTAAAGAGAAAAGGACAATCTGTCTTCAAATTTAATTTACTGTTAAGAGATGTCATTCATTTGTGTAGTTACGTTTATAAAGCTGAAATTTGTCATGCTGTTAAGTAAAAACGTCAGTACTTCAATTAAGTTGGATGCATATTGTTGTTTAAATTAATTACACAAAATGTGAAGCAACTGTTAGCTACATGTATTTAACCTGAGACAGGAGTACTACAGTAGTTCTTAACAAGTCTTCCTTTTAATACCATTGATGGAATTTTACATACAAGGAAGTAGGATAATGGTGCATTGTGGGATCATGTTTTTGTTTCTCTGGTTAACATTGAAATACTAGGACTATTACTTAATTTTGATGGCTAACTGATTTGCTGAAAGTTATTTTTAAAACCACGCCAAATAGAAGAACAATGTCTTGTAATTATGATTTTAAGAATTTTAATATGTTATAATTGTTTGGTGAGAGAGATATATAAAGCTGTATAATGTTCTTATGTCAACTGTATTATAATGTATGTATTGTATGTAAGAAATAAATGATTGGTAACAGTACTCTTTGTCTTTACTAGGGCAGCGTTTAAGGTCCCATGTCTTTACTAACCAAGTCTGTGCTGAAAAGTAGAGTTCATTTCCTTTACTAAAATAGGCGTACAGGCTCAATGAATATTAGGGGGTGGGGTAGTCGTCTGCAAGAGGCGAAGGAGCTGAGCTTACCGTATAGCCCCCCTCACCACCAAAGAAAATTTGGAAAATTTGACGGCTGCAAACGCATTTTCCTGGTGCGAATCTTGATTGTGAGAATCTAGCATTAAGACGGTTGTAATAATATCGGGAGTGGTAGATTGCTGAATGGTTAGCACGTGCGTCTTGTATCATACGGTCTGTCATCTGGTGTGGTTTCGATTTGTAATTGACAAGGAGTAGGGTCACCTGTCCAACCTCGTGGGTTTTCTCCGGACCGACGGGTTTCCAGCCACTGCTAAAGAACCCTACGCTCAAGCAAATTTTTGAAATAAAATTGAACTATGTGTTAGTCCTGAAATGACCTAGTTTGTGTCGAGTTGAGTTAAATCCCATTTCTCTCTCTCTCTGTGTATTATATTTCTCTCTCTCACCTCACTGGTTTGCATGAATAAAATGAGTAGTCAGACATTGTATGCTCATTAACGCCGTCACGCCGTAAAAATAAAATAGATATTCGAGGAACTTCCTTGTTGAATAAGTTTGCCAATAATAATATATACATGTATATAGAAGACGGTGTGTGAAATTGTATACGTATATATAACTTCAACGAAAAATAAATAGTTGGTGTAATTCATTAGTTATACATTTGGATGATGACGTGACTTATAAATTTTTAAATAACCAGAAGCCTTTTATGAAGGGTGTTTCACCGGTGTCCTCTTACCAAGATGCATCTAGGAATATCAGATTTTTTTTTTAAATGTTACAATTTCATATTTTTAAGTTATATTTTTAAAATGTATTAAAATAAAGCCCTAAAATAGATGGTATCTATAAACAGTTCTACCTTGTTAAAGAATAATCCTATTAGTCCTATAATTCACTATTGATAGTTGAGAAATAGGCAAAAATATCATTTTCAACTTCAAATTCAAACGTTTGAAGTTAGCTATTCCATGGTGGGGAATAGGAAAACAAGGGAGGTAATTGGGGGGGGGGGGTAATTGTGTTATTATTTCCGGTGTAAAGATTTTTAAGTGTGAGAAAGATAACCCATGATCGTATAATAGTGAGTTGACAACCTATTGAGCAAACGACATAGAAATAATTATGTTTTGACTTTCTTAGAAAATACGAAATTGTAACTTTAAATTTATGCATAAAATAGTCCCGTGATGCATAGGCATGCGGGTATTCCTATTATTCCAGCCCGTGATTACAGCAAGTTCAAAGTGGTCTAATATAGCCTAACTTATGTGGCTGAACTGACTGCCAATCTACCAATTAATCGTTTACAGTCCACGGAGGTGGGACCGTCGGGAGAGATCTTTGAACATTTAACATGTTTACTAGGTCGGTTAGAACCCACAAGTATTATTTCTCAGAAATGTTAAAATTTTTTGCAGAGACACTTGTCAGTCAGCCCATACTAGAAGACAGTAAATCAGGTTTAAAATTATTTTCTCTTTAGATTTCTGGCCCTTGTTTGAAGCTGTGGTCAATTCTTTACATTTATAAGTTGGAATATAACTCACGATGTACTTTCCTTTACACGATAGCATTCTTTTTACAATAATCAAAAGTTTCTTTCTTTTTTATATGTTTTTGAAACGTCAAACCCAGTATTTCTATAGATTTAAAAAAAAAAACACCCGACAGAAATACATTATTAATTATTAATTATTGTAAAAATTATTACATCGTTTTGTTCTGATTGAATAAAATCTCTAGTAGCGTATATGATGATTATTAAATATAAATATAAATATAATTAAATATAAATTCTTCTAAAATTAATGAGCAGAGTTATAATCAGAATGGCGTCAGACTAGCCAAGATTATATTATTCGGGTCTGACACCGCCTGAGATTCGAATAGCACGCCAGTTGACTCAATGACAAGCTGTAAGATATACAGCGCGCACGTGCTAACCATTCAGCCTGACATAGGCGTAAGAGCCGGGGGGGGGGGGCAGGGGGCGCATTTGCCCCCCAAAAAATTTATTTTCGGGCAATGAAAAATTCGACGACTTTTTTTTTCTATTAACGTTTAGAGAAAAAATATAACTAACTTATTTCTATGAGATCCACACTGCCCGAAAATTATTTTCTCGTCTTTTTCTTGTCCACTGCATGCCCGAAAATATGCCCGAAGCTCTCTTATGATATGCCCGAAAAAACGGTATTGATTTCGGGCAATGTTCAGCCATCCAAACCCCCCATTACTCAGAGGTTTAATGCGGCATTTCAGACAATCAAACATGGATTGTGGTCATTGCAGATTCCGATCATAAAGGAACTGTCAATAAGAAGCGTCGCATGCCCAAACTTTAAAATTCAATGTAAGAAGTTGTTCGAAAGTGGGGTTTTAATAATTACTGGAATATAATTACTGATTCTCTTGTTATCAAGAGAGTTGAGTCGGTCGATCAGGAATAGAAATATAAAAATCCAAGTCTAGAATTTTCCGTATTGGACTCAATTCAAATTTTAAAAAGGGAATCCGTCAATAGAACTATCACGCGGATTTGCAGAGGGCTACCTAAAATATTGTGGACAGGGGTTGTTGAGGAAAAATATACCTCATTTAAAGTGGGCGTTTAAAAAGGACGTATTTAATTAAATAGTAGGGAAAAAAGGCAAATATTCAGATCCAAGATAGAGCTTTATATGTTGCATTTTTGCAACCATCTCCACAGAATTCATTATACTAAGATGAAACTAAATTCTATGTGAAATTGTTGGAATACACAATATGGCTATTAAGCGACTTCAAGATTAATTTCAATAAAGAATAATTAAGGATTTACTAATCAATATGAGGTGGTTTATATTCTTATAATTATGATCAATCACTTTATTTATTGATTTTATTGAATTACAATAGTAATCACATATCTGAATAATGATTACCTGCTAGGTCAATGTAAGAGCTTTATCCATATTTTCTTGGAAATAAATATATTTTAAAAGCCCGATCTCTTTATTGATCGGCTCCAACTAAAAGTGCCCTTTCGTCGAGTGTTTGAAAAACACGTTTAATGATCTCCATTTGTGCCGTATTAAGACTATATGAAATGAAATGGGGTTTAACGTTTTTGCAATGATCGGGCTTTTTTTTTTGTCTGGATGTGTTTTCACTCAAAATATTATCATTATATATTTCTGTATAAAGTTGCAGTATATTCCTGTTTTTCATTTATCTTTCGGCCATCATGGTTATGGCAGTTTTACACTTTCACAAATTATTCTTGGCTATCGGAAACCTATATAAGATCATGGTTTTAACGGGTTTCGAAAAATAAAACTTGGCATCTGGACAGATCATTTGGAAGAATAAAATGTAATTATTAATTTATAAAAATAAAGTTCACCACCGCTCGGCTGATCATTATGCCTATAAGCACATAATATACCCATTTCAAACTTCAAAGAATTTTAATTGACGTTTATATAATAGCTTTTGGACTCACACAAGGAATATGTCATAATATATTATATATAATGTTAAAGATGCCTTATGTAAGATTTAGATAAAGACAAACAGTTCTGGCTATAATGGTTTTAAAAAGATAATGAGAAAGGGGTGTACTGAAAATTTCAGTCAAATTACTTTATTTTGAGCGAAGCTGTGAAAGTTGAAAGTTTTGATAAGATAATTAGAAAGGAGTGTACTGAAAATTTCAGTCAAATTACTTTAATCTGAGCGAAGCTGTGAAAGTTGAAAGTTTTGATAAGATAATTAGAAAGGAGTGTACTGAAAATTTCAGTCAAATTACTTTAATCTGAGCGAAGCTGTGAAAGTTGAAAGTTTTGATGAGAATGGCATAGTCTAGATTTTCATTGCTATACCGTTGTTTCTATAATAAAGCCTCGATTATCCATTTCTAAAGTAAATTATTTAATGACCATCGTGCTTCAATCTATCAAAATCATGTGTCATGTGAAAAAATGTCTAATTAATCGTTTACATAACATTTGGGGGCAAAGAAGGCCCGTCATAGACATATTTAGCTCTTACATAGTGCATCTTTAAACTACCCCAGAAGGTACAAAGATTATTTTACAATGGTTGTCGTTGTTTTTGCTTCCGCGTTCGTTACTAACTAATCGTTAAAAATCATTGTTATCAACCGCTAAAAACATTCTATAAACAATATTAAATAATTATACTTAATCTCTTCGCAGACAATTACAAGTTGATTGCAACTCTTCTATCTATCTATTATTGTTTTCATACAATACATATAGATCCATTAATCGGCTTTAAATCTAGACTTGTATAGACTTCATTTCAACATTCAGTGGTATATATTGTAAATTCACAAAGAACTAGATTTCTTTTCATTTGTACAATAGGACGTCATGATATGTAACATGCATATTTCTGCCTTGATACACTGGCGTGTGTAAAACGAGACATTTTAAACAAGGTTATATTGAAGTAGGTATAAACAAATAATATACAATGATATTATATGACATATATCAACGTCTATTGTGTCATTGGAAAAGTAATCATACCTTAGCCACCAGCATTCAAATGTGTAATCTACAAGTACAAGGTAAAAGAATTGTTCATATCCGTTTAGAAGCTCCAAACTGTTAAAGGCACAACATTTCAAAATAAAACAAACAAACCAAACCGAAAGGGGACATGGCTAAATATGCTAAGTCTGTTGTTTTTGGAACTTTGTAAAAGAGTTTCGACAGATGTCCTGATGAATATTAATTGGAGAATTTAGATTAGATAGATATGGCAGCCATAGCTCAAAGTTTTTAAGGATAAAAAAAAAAAATCAGTGTTGTATATACAGATAAACTTTGGATCGAAACAGAATACAATATGATGAATTTTTAACGTTGTAGTTAGAACAAGACGGTAAATATTGACGTAAACCGTTCCGTGATATCTGAAAGTAAGTAAGAAATCATTAATGTGTTCACTTTTGGTATACAAATGAACTCTTTGACATTATTCCACTATATATAGGTCTACTGATACCTATCTGCATCCAAAACCGAATCATAGATAAGATACATCCATCCAACGTTTGAAAGATATCGTCCATATAGCGTGTGGAAGCCATTGAATTGATTTAGATTTGTGTTGAAGTTAAACATGTATGCCATGATTGTCTTAAAACTTTTCATTAGGTCAATTGGAATCTTATGAAATATTAATCTCCCTAGCGAGATGTCAATTGGATTCTTTCACGAAGGAGAAAAAAAATCCACCAGATCAAATTAGCTGTAAAGTGAAAACAGAAAGTTTTCCATCAGCTTCTAGGATACATGAACTTATAATATAAAGAACTATTTCCACGGTGACAGATCCGGAATATTCAGGTATGTTTTATTGTTTTGACTCTTTATCAGTATATTTTGAGCAGCATAGTTCTGAGAGCAAATATTAGATTATCTATGTAAGTTTTATAATATTACTGACGGTTGCATAACATCTGCAATTAGATCTGGATATTATTATTAACATTCTCTTAAAGACCTTCGTCAATACTAGACGTATTCAAATGTACAGACATTGCAACAATGAAATGAAATGAAATGGGGCTTAATGTCCTACTGTTCTGCTCCGAACTGGGCTAATGAAGACAGGCATACGCCATACAGTGTGCTATGAGGGAAATTTTGCCCGGACAGCGGCACTACGGCCTACTCTTATATCGAATTCCAACTCTCAAGGGATCTTTTATGTGCGCGCCAATGTGTACACATGACCTAGGTTTTTCGTCCCATCCGAACGACTAGACAGCTGTCATTGTCAGGCCCTCCGTCCCGCATCACTGACAAGGGGGAACCACGCCGGAAAATCTGGATGAACTTTCTCGGCCGATGCAGGGATCGAACACCCGACCTCCAGGCTACCGTCTTACCCACTTAGCCACCGTGACCCCCGTGACCGCAACAACTTTTGAGGCGAAACTCGAAAAGTCGACAGCAAGCCAACATGATAGGGTGCTAATATCACCACCAATACTATACATTGTCACAAAGACCATTTTTGTTAACCCGAATTGAGCGTATTCGAATGTGATCTGGAATGTATAGACTACAACTTCCGAGGAAAAAGTCGACAGCAAGCCAAAATGATGGGTCATTAATATCGCGGTTTTATTAATTTCCTAATTGCTACTTTTCGAGTTGCATTTTGGCTTGGTATGCGGTGTTGGCGCCTTCTTACCGACATGAATAAATACAAACTATGACTATAGGTCGACAGTCGACATCACACTACACAGTACACGAGCCAAAATGCATGTCGAAAAGTAGAAAACTAGGTGCGCTATTAAAATATCGCGGTGGGTATATTTCTTAAATTCCTATTTTCGAGTCGATTTTGGCTTGTGTAGCGTTAGCGTGCTGTCGCCTCACATTTTGTCGTAACTTCTACTTTTCGACTTTCCGACAATCGCGTTCTGAAGAGACAAAAAGTGTAAATTACGACTGGTAGTTATAGGCTTCCATAGTTTAGGCATATTGTCCGAAAAAATACTCAATAGGCGTGCTATTGGTATATAGAGGCCACGGGCAATTTTTTTGAAAATGTGGTTTGTGCTCTGGCAAAATTATCCACAGTATTGCACATATACATGTAGGGCCAACCTAGCAGTAAATAAAATTCCTAAGTCACAAAATATTGTTTACGTGAAATAAAAACTTATTCAATTCATTTGTGATCAATGTGGCATTATGATTGATCTAATTGCACTATATTGCATGTCTTAATTGCATGTGAATAAACTACTTACACATTTCTCATGGTAAATTCAATACCATTTCTGTACACGGATTGGTAATAAACGAAAGAAAAAATAAACAACAAAACAAAAACAACACCTTAAACATACATTATGCAAGAGCTAAATCAGCCCATTGTAGGTCTTTCTTTAGGCCTAAAATGATATCTAAATTATTAGACATTAATCAGCTTATCTAGACCATAATCAACTCTAATCTGCGATATTTACTGGATTTGAATACATTTTGTGACTGGATAATAGAGACTTTGTTTTTTATCGTACCCACTTTAGTAATGATGATCGAGGCTAGGCATAAATTTCAATTGCTAATATCTCGGTTCAGGGTGGAGAAATTTGACCGAAATTTTCAGCATAACATTTTCTTTACATTATCTTTTTTGTAAATATTATAGCGAACTGTCAGCTCTTTATCTAATTTCCCATAATGCCCCTTTAATGGAAATCAATACAAGGTGTCTCTATTGCCGCCAATTTATATCTGAATGCCCTTCTTTATTTACAATGTTGCTAGTGCAACAGTACATTTCCATCGATTCGGTCCACTCCGTAACAGTCTTTCGCTACCCATGGGTCCCATCCTATTTCCCACCCCCTCATACTTAAATGAGGATTGAGGACGGTGCAATGTATGCACAATCCAGCGCCAAACGCTCGGACTGATGGCTCGCGGTTGCCGTCTTGTCAGTAGCTTACCATTTCTCCAATTGGCCAAAATTGTGAATTCTGATTTTGTTTTCTCTCTCACTTCAAATGAACATGCGGTTGTCATGCAAGATAAGCCTTCGTTTTGCAAGAGATGTACAGAGAACAAGCTAAAAAGGTGATTTTCGTACAATAATTAAATCTACCTATTGTAGGTCTTTCTTTAGGCCTGAGATATTATATAAATTAATCAACTCTCGATGACATCGGATACTTGAGATTTTAACTAGATTAGAACGGTTCGCCTTTTAAAAATGTAATTTAAAACTGGAAAAGCTAGGCTAAGTCTCGAATATACCCGTGCCCTGGTTACCACAATGCACACATCTTGTCAAAACTACGAACAGTGATAACTTGGCTGGGAATGAAGTAATTTGAATGAAACTTTCAACATATTCTATTTAGCTTAGCTATTTTTTTTAACTATTATATATAGCGAGAACAGTCAACTCTAATTTAATCTCCCATAATGTATCTTTAAGGGGTCATTATCCAGGATGTTATACAGTCCGACATGTGTAAATTTCAAGAGTAACGGACATCTGTTGGATATAAACATACATTTTAAGTCAGATTTATGGTCTGCACAGGGGCTAAGCGAAAGGAAGGGCGTGGGGTTATTGCGTCATGTGGTTTGTCATAGATTTTGCACCCTCCTTGATTTTTGCGAACCCTCTCAAATAGAAAAATGACCAGCACTATTGGCAAATTCCCGATATCCATGTAATATCATATTGATCAACCACTGTTAAACAGATACTATGGAATCTTGTTCTCATGCAAAAGAACCGATCACCTCGCCCCTGTTGCTACATCGCGCCCACTAGCTTTAAAACTAAAACCGTAAATAAACCCCCATCCCCTCCCTAGAAATGAATCTACCTCAGATGAAAGGCCCGCCCCTTGGTGAAACGAAGAATTACTTGAAGTGTTAATATAGGCATTAACTTCCCTTGACTTATATCACCAAACCTTTGTTATAGAAATTATGTAAGCTATAGTAGAATAAATATTGGCAACAACACAATTCACGTAGGCCCTATATCAGGTAAAATATAGGTGCGCTTTGCATACGTAATGTATTCAATACCTTAATTGTCATTACATAAACGCTGGCAGACAAAAGGAACACCAAAGCAGCACTGATTTTTTAAAGTCTTGTTTTGGACGAGCATGAATATTTAGAACAGTCGTAAAATTTGTTTTAAAAATTAATGCATTGGAGGTGAAATGAAATGAAATGAAATGGAGTTTAACGTCCTACTGTTCTGCTCCTAACCTGGGCTAATGAAGACGGGCATACGCCATACAGTGTGCTATGAGGGAAATTTTGCCCGGACAGCGGTACTACGGTCTACTCTTATATCGAATTCCAACTGCCAAGGGATCTTTTACGTGCACACCAATGTGTACACGGGACCTCGGTTTTTCGTCCCATCCGAACGACTGGACAGCTTTCCTTGTCAGGCCCTCCGTCCTGCATCACTGACAAGGGGAAACCACGCCGGAAAATCTGGATGAACTTTCTCGGCCAATGCAGGGATCGAACACCCGACCACCAGGCTAGCGAGCTAGCGTCTTACCCACTTAGCCACGTGATCCCCTGCATTGGAGGTATTTTACCCTAGGTTTATAATGACTTTGAGTCAGGTTTACAGGGCTTACAACTGTTCGTTACCTTGAAGATCATATTTCTTATTTATGCCAATATGGACGCTGCTTTCACACAGGTCATTAACCCGAGGGGAACTCATGCAATTGACTTTACTTATACTAAGAAATATTGGAATGAATAAACGAACAATGGTAATAGCGCAAGTGTGATGAAACGTAGAGTAACTTTATGTACATATTAATATGATTAACCACATATCAATGTCTAACATTTATTCGTTTTAACACGATAATAAAAATATACACAGCAAGATAGATTTAAAATATATTCACGTTGAAGCCACACTTATAAATGGGTGATTGTATCCGTTCAACCAATTAGCCTTTAAAAAATAAAATCCTTTAGATAACTGGGTCGATTTTAGAATGTCACGTTCGATCCCTAGTAACTTAAGGGCATGTCGTTATGGGCTAGAGACAAGTATAATGTAGATAGAGCGTTTGTCATTCTTACTGTGCATCCGAAAGATTGCTTGAAATCCACCAGAAATACGTTGCAGTTGCTGCCCGGGCAAAATGTTCGTCATATAGCAAAATATATGACGTATGTCCGTCTTCATCGGCCCCGTTGGTTCAGAAAAGTAGGACGTTAAACCACACATCATTCATTCATCATACTTTTTAAGTCGTGTATATTTGATTATAGAGGATCACGGTGGCTAAGTGCGTAAGACGCTGGCTCGCTAGCCTGGAGGTCGGGTGTTCGATCCCTGCATTGGCCGAGAAAGTTCATCCAGATTTTCCGGCGTGATTTCCCCTTGTCAGTGATGCAGGGCGGAGGGCCTGACAAGGAAAGCTGTCTAGTCGTTCGGATGGGACGTAAAACCGAGGTCCCGTGTACACATTGACGTGCACTTAAAAGATCCCTTGGCAGTTGGAATTCGATATAAGAGTAGGCCATAGTGCCGCTGCCCGGGCAAAATTTCCCCCATCGCACACTGTATGGCGTATGCCCGTCTTCATTAGCCCAGTTTAGGAGCAGAACAGTAGGACGTTAAACCCCATTTCATTTCATTTCATTTCATATTTGATTATAAATGTTTTCAAAACCACGATGTGTCACGGGTCTACATTCTAAGACCATTATACATTATTACTAAATTGTTTCTAATGAAAAATAAATTTAAGTTGAATGAAATGAAATATTCACAAGATGATTCACACGAATGCATGTCGAAATATTTGTTCTGGATTTTATCATGAAAATACTAATAAATGACAAATTGTAAATATGTGTTCTGAGTTGATTGTCGTGAAGATAATAATAAAACACATCGTGATAGACCTTTAAGCACGCTATTAGTTTTAAACTCTGTTATAGCGACATAAAGGTCCATGTACAAGAAAGATTTCTATAATTAAAAACCCATCATAAATACATGATCAAACACAATACAACACCCAATTCAAACACCGTCGTTATTTACATTGATTTATGTTATTGACATTTTTGTATTAATATTGTCTTTTCAGATATGTAGCTGTGTGTACACACTTTAAGGAGGTTATTAAAAGTCCAAAATTAGCTTGACAGCCCGGGAATGTTTACAACCTGATATCACCGTTACTACCATTACATACCTACCTAGATCAATATTTTATATATTCAACTCAAGATTTGTTAAGGAAAATAAAAAGCGATCTTATAACAATCTTTGTCTACTAAATACACAGTGTATGACGTTTACGTCAGAGAAACCCTGTAAGTCGCCTGATTTCATAATTCATGTTTAACAAGGCTAAGAAAAGGTATTATATACCTACTTACATTCACGTTCGAGTTTATTTTACTGTGACCCGTTCATGTACAATAGTTTTAGATGTATATGAAGCTTTGTAAGGAATTATATTATTAGCCTTGTAAGTGTTGTTCGCATGGTTGATTGCCAGATAATGATATTAGTCCGTGTTATTAATGGTTATAAGCATAGCGATTATGCTCACTGGTTTTGTAGATATTGCTATTAATCATAAAGGCAAAAGTGTGATATAGTGTAAATCATAACCCATTGGTTTATGGGTAAATGAGTTAATTATTACCAAAGCTGAATTGTCTGCGATTAACAAAAGGCCCTTATCACAATGCGAGCTCGTTCGACAATTGACAGAAATTATTCGAGTGACTACGATAGCGGACCGTGTCCAACATGGATGAAAACATTGGAAGATAAATACAAGAGGCTTCACATGAAAATTGTTTTTAATACGAATTCTGCACGTGTTCGTCCCAGACCATCGGGTGCCAGTTCCACAGTTTCAGGCGGGGGAAGGTATTCCAGAATCAGCCAAAGACTTCGCGCCACCCCACTTCGTGGTCCCCGAACTATTAGTCCGTGCACGGAACATAATTTTGTGAAATCTGAAAATGGAACTTCGGATGATGTTATCATAAATAATGCGTTCGAAAAAGACGTGACGCCCAGTGATGATGTGAGCGAACAAAACATCGAGAACGACCAAAATAATGTCGATGATTTGTCCGAATTAAAATCTGAGGTATCTTCCGAAAAGGATCCATCAAGTAATATGGACTATTGTAGGAACAGTACGAACTCTTCATCTGTTAGAGACAGAATTCAAAGGAGGTCTCACAATAAAAAGATTGTATCCAAATCTGGGGAAAATGGTGATACGAGATACCATCGGCCAGATACATATAAAACTGTTAAATCGTGTCCATCAACTTTCAATGAAGCAGATTTAACAGCAGACGTTCGCCATGACAAAAAAACGGATGTTGAAAATTCCCCAAAGAAGAGACGATCAAAACTTTTTCAACGAATGTCGAAAGAAGCCCAAACGGCCATTAACGAAACACTTTGTGAAAAGAAGAAAGAAAGTGGCGGAATCGGGCGTGAAAAATCATTTATGTTGAATAATTATAGCAATTTAATGCGAACTTCGCGAACAGACATGTGTGCACCGAATGTTTGTCAAAATGGCAAGGAATCGATTCCAGATCGACCCAGAAGTTGTGAGCCGCGACCCATTAATACATCATCATCGTCGTCATCGTCAACAATGAATAAAACAAGACTTCCCGAAATATCTTCGTCGCGGACAGATTCATCACCCAAAGATATTCGACAACGGAACGTTATTCTTCCGGGTGTAGGACGATACCAAATTCCCGTTGGTTTACCAATTAGGGAACAGACGTTTCAGGTGACTGGCGCAGAGTATGACATTCGATATCGTGAAGTAATTAATTGTGAGAGAGCGGACTCAGTCACCCCGCCCTCTGATATTTTGGAACAAGCAATCATGAAGTGTCAAGAGTGGTTAACTAAATATGCTGTCTATGCTAAAAGGTGAAAATAGCAATAATAACTCTAATGCAAATATTTCATTCAGCTTAAAGAAGCGGCCGGGGCTGTGCTTGGATTCTGTCCGACTATCTGTCTTTTGCACCAGATAATAATTCTCGAAACGTCGGTTGGAGCTCTGTCATTCAAGGAGATTGATTAAAACATTATTTTGCTTTACATTCACACTTAATGTGGGTTGTATTGTCACCATCTTCGCCCGTCGGTCTGTTTACAAAGAATTCCAGTAAACTATCTGCATTTTTTGAGAAAAAAAAATTCTAACTTGCTCGGAATATTTGTCGAGACGTAAGAATAATCTGGTCGAAATAAAAGATCGTAAATCGATATTGCCCATATCACATTTTTGCAGGGATTGGTAAGCTGGTCTTAAGTGGGAAACAGGCCAAAAATAGAATCAAGTTTCTGTTTTAGTCCAAGTTTTAGACTCCCGTCTCCGAAACGTTGTGCATACGCTTTGAGGTCAGAGATTTCTGAAGCTTTTTTTTCAAAATTGCCGTAATCCAAGTCACATTGTACATGGAATGCTTTTTATATCACTATGCAGATCAAAGGTTTGAAAACTTGCTGTGATTGTTCGGCTATAGTGATACGGACTGATATACACGGGGTTCAGATATATTTATGTTTTATAAAATTTGTGAGGGGTTTCAGCTCATTATAAGCATGAACATCTTTGATTGCAGAGTCACGCACTGATTCTTCTTAAAGACTACAGGTTACATAATTTTTTTTTATTGTTAGTTAATGGTCTAATTAAAATCGATGTTTGGGGTCCTTCTTATACTTTACAAAGCTACTAGGGCGTATGTTTGAACAATGCTTTCAAAAATATGTAGTGCAAATGATGTGTAACATTAAATAGTCTAACGGAATGATAAGTGTCTTTTTTTTTATCTTTAAAGGGAAGGGTGGGATGGTGGGATATTTAAAATTGGGGAATATAGCCAAAAATAAATGATTTATTGTACATCAAATCGTTAAAATTACAATGTAATTACGCCACGCACAACAGATCGGCTTATAGGTTTATACTAATCCAAAATCATGCTATACAAAGAATGTTGTTTGGAATGGATTTAGTTAGCATATGGTCCATTTTCTTACGAAAACCGTGGTAGTCGTTTTGTTAGGGGCGTCGGGGAAATCAAAACAGCGATTTATTTGTTATTCTTATAGGAAATGAAATGCAGGTGAAATGGGGTTTAACGTCCAACACCAATAGGGTATTCAGGGTGCTATGAGTGAAATTTTGCCTAAATTCTGATTTCGAATTCCAACGGTCAAGAGTACTCAGACTTTTCTTCCTATCTGAAGGACTAGACTCAGCTCCTTTCCGGGCCCTCGATCCTGTACCACTTGCAAGAGGAAACCAGATTTAAAAATCCCGAAGTATTTTCTCGGCAAACACCGGCATCAAATCGGCACTTCCTTGGTAGTGAGCTAGCGCTTTACAGAGACACCGTGCCTGTTTACTTTTATTTTCTACCTGGATCATAGACCTGTTATTTTAAAGATACATTATGGGAGATAAGATAAAGAGATGGCAGTTCTCGCTATAATAGTTAAAAACTAAATAGTGTAAAGGTAATTTGCTGAAAATTTCAGTCAAATTGATCCACTATGAGCCGAGAAAGAAGCCGGTGAAATTTCTGCATAGTCTCGGTTATCATTACTAAAATCATTAATATAAACAGCATAGTCTCGATTATCCACTTTTTCTGATATAATTATCTTTGGCCGTTAGCAGCATATAGGATTCTAATCCAGCCTACATCGAAGGCTAGCCTTGACATCGAGAGTTTATTATGGTCTGGATAAGTTAATTAATGTCTAATTGATAATTTAGATAACATTTCAGGCCTAAAGAAAGACTTGTAATAAGCAGATTTTGCTCTTGCATAATGCATGTTTAAGTTAAACAAGATGAAATAATAGAATTTTATTAAAGAGTCAGAATTCGTACCATTACAAATCACATAGTTCGAAGTTTATTATACAAATTGGCTATAAAATAAATATGGGGTCATATTATGAGCCAGTGAGAAAAGACAGTGTCTCCCCACATTCAAATGTGTACTAAAGTCTACGAAAAATAACTATGGATATGTCCATTTCTAAAAATGCATTTCTCTCAATAAATACATAAAAGATTTAACTCAAATAAATCTTTGTTACAAATTTAAATATAAGAAGAATGATAAATGGGGACATCAACAATATTAATAAATTATAGCCTAACCTACACAGAACACGAGATTCTAGTTACATCTACTTTAGGTAAGGTAATGTTTCATGTTTATAGATATGTATAAGATATCATTGTGGTAATTATGGCTTACGTGTGATATCGTCATTACAAATATCAATTAATCATAAATATGACAAATTTTTTATAGTGACCTTGGGATATTTCATTACACTAATATGTTGGTATATATTTCTAATTTGAGTGAAATGTATCTCCACCCTGGAAAATCCCGTATTTCTGAAAGGGTGACGGAGAGGGAGGTGGGGCATGGGGGCAAAATCTGAACGATACTTGAATGTAGATTTTAGAAAGTCCTATAAGTCCTGTAAGTGGTTCACCCGGACCCCTGTGAAAAATTTGTTGCGGTTTACATAAGAAACAAATGACTCGGTCATCAACACAAAAATTATTCAACTGAGAAATGCACTGCAGGAATGAGCACAACAACTATAGTATGCTGAAGGTGAAGTGCATGCAGTTTCAAGTTTTCGAAAACACTTCAATGATACCACAGATAACAAATTAATGATAAATCAAATGTCGGTATTATTAAATCCTGAACGGAAATATGTAAATATTCCTTTCTCTGTAGACGTGGTAGAGATCTATCCACTGGGTATTTGTCTGAATGCAACTGTTGAAATTTTGCGACACTCTCTTATTTTAGAAAGTCAAGTGTTCCCCTCATTGCAATACCACTTAACCTTTATTTAGTGTCACTCTATGTAGTGCTGCCACGAGTCCACGACATATCCCCAAACCTTTGAAAAGGGTTCAATATGTCCCACAGGTCACAGTCATATTCACCATTCTCAAAAAAAAGCACAACTACTATAATAAGGTGATGAGTGTAAATAGTTTCGTGAAGATATCTTGAGTGGTTCCTGAGAACGGGCAGAACACATTTTAATATCCCTCTATGGTCAATGTCAACAGTTCCTGCTGACCAAGATTTAAAAAAATTCACACGTTGGTAGACAAAGGAAATATGCCTACCATTAGCAAAAGCCAAGCCAATGAGGACAAATAAGTATGTCACAGTATGCTGCTCTGCCAAAGAAGTAGTAATAACACCATTTTAAAAACTCAGTTTTTTTGTGATGAGAAATGCAAAAAAGGTTTCAAGGGCATATCATATGTGAAAAATCAACAAGGTGAATATCCCCCTTACACAGTCGAGTTCATTCGTATGTGACAAAATATCTCTGCAGGTTTTTTTTTAAAAAAAAAGGTCACAAACTCTGTCCTGAAGACTGTCAACAAGTTTCTATGTGCAATGACTGCAAAATCAAACTACATGTAAGTTTTGGACAAAAATCTCATAAGTTCTGACCCATTAAGTGGATATGACTCTCTTAACATCAGTGCTCCTCTCTGGATTCTTCCTTCCATAAGGTTAGCCGACCACTGGGGAGTGTTTACAAAGTTTTCGTGACAGGGGCAATAATGATAGGAGTCCCCTTATGCCTGGCTGTTGACAAGGTTTGGGAAAGAACTCTGCATAACATCAATGCCTGACTCTTGAAATAAATTTAATTGAGTATATAAAAATATATAACATTAATCATCTCTCTTCTGTAAAGTCCAGAAAATATTATTTACAAACTTCATTAAAGTAGAGATTACATAATTGACAGGTAATCTGTAATTTAATCTGATTTACCTTTCTGTATTCTATTCAGCTGTACAATCTGTTTAAATAATAATCTCATATACGACCTTGCATGTTCAGTTCATAAATCAGTTGGTTTTATATAAAATATGACAGGTCAAAAAAAAATCTTTAATTGATTAAATTCAAAGTTAAATATGAGCATAGGATTATTCTTTAGAGGGTAATTTTGAAGTATTTTAGTATTTACAAAAAATATAGTTTAAATAAACTGAAGTCCAAAAGAAATGAAATGAAATGGGGTTTAACATCCTACTGTTCTGCTCCTATACTGGGCTAATGAAGACGGGCATACGCCATACAGTGTGCTATGAGGGAAATTTTGCCCGGGCAGCGGCACTATCGCCTACTCTTATATCGAATTCCAACTGCCAAGGGATCTTTTATGTGCATTCTAATGTATACACGGGAACTTGGTTTTTTGTCTCATCCGAAGGACTAGACAGCTGTCCTTGTCAGAAGTCCAAAAGAAACAAGCTGATAAAAATCTAATTCATATTTCTTTCATGCATTATAACCCAATAATGTAATATAGTTGACAGTTTAAAACAGAATTTGGAACAAGATCATAATTTATGTAAAACAATTTATTATTTTATATCAATATTCCCTTATAATTTTTTAAAATATCAATATTCCCTTATAATTTTTTAAATATCAGTATCAGATCTTAAATCGCCAAAATGTCAAAACTGGATGTTAATACCATGCCAATATGATGTGTTATTTTTCCTTTTGCTTCACACTCTTTACATATTTCAGTTTGTGTGACTTAGAAATTTAAAAGAAACTGACACTGTTACCAGTATATCCCTTTAATATCAATCTGTAAAATACCAACACAAATATTAATCTATAAAATACCAACATTAGATCATGATCTATAAAATACCAATATAAGATCATGATCTATAAAATATATGGAATGTATAAATAACTACTTTAGTAAATAAAAATAAATATATAAATCAAAGATACATGTACATTATTCAAGAGCTAAATTTGCCTATTGCAGGTCTTTCTTTAAATTAAATTATTAATTAGTCATTTATTAACATGACAAGACCATAATCAAATCTCAATGCCATCATATACTCGAGATGTTAAGTAGAATATAGCGGTTCGGCCATTTAATGATTTAGTTTAAAAATGGGGAAGCCTTAGCCTCGAATACCATGGCTAAGATAATAAACAATCAATGCACACATCTTGTCAAAACTACAGTGATAACTTGGCTCAGAATAAAGTAATCTGAATGGAAATTTCAATATATTCATTTTGCATTATCTATTTTTGAACGGCCAGCTCTTTATTTAAATCTATAAAATTTCACAAAATATAAAAATAAAATTATTTTAAATAAATCCACAACCAGTATTGTTTAAAATAAAAATAGAAAGTAGATATATATTGTATGAGCATAATTGAAGAAATATACATGTAAGACTCCCCAAAAAAGTCTCAAAAAGTTTTAAATGCATAATGTATATAAATGTTGTGTCTAATCACAGGGAATTTTCATGATGTTAATAAGTCATACACCTGTTATTTTGTTATTTGTGATGAGGTGAATATAATTTAAATAATTTATCATACCAAACTCGATAATTACAGTAAGCTTAAAGACCCCAAAATTATTGATTGTGCTGAGTTTTGATTTAAAGTAAGTCTGTCACTGAATCAGGTATGTGGTTTTAATCGCATGGTCATGTGGAGTAGAGTCACCTGCTTAACCATGTTGATTTTCTCTAGTTTCACTCTTCACTCCCACTGATAAAGAACCTTGCACACAATCAAATCAGTGAAATAAAAATATACCCTCCTGCTATAGATTAGTCCTAAAAATGATTTAGTTTGTGTTGTGTGTATGGTCATGGACCCTCATCAAAACCACACGAATTGACTCAATGAATGACAGACCATATGATCTAAAGTGTGCACGTTAGACCACTCGATCACCACACTGCCACACACAATTTATGACAAAGATGGCTAATGCAACCAAAACTCACGATAATTATGAAGATGGCTGCATTAACTTGAATTTGGGTTTTCAATCTGAACGCGAGTATCTGATAATAATCCTGTATTGCAAATATTACTATGATTGGTCAGACTCTTTTTGTGACGGAACTGTTTATCACATTTACCACATTTAAATGGGAAATATTCGCTGTGTACTCTAGCGTGGAGTTTGAGATTACCACGCTGTGTAAACGATTCGTTACAAATTTCACATTTATGTGGTCTCTCACCGGTATGAATTCGTTCATGTCTTTTAAGATGCGACGCTGATGTGAAAGCTTTCTCACAAAATTGGCAAGCATATGGCTTTTCACCTGAATGAGATTTCAAATGTTTTTGAAGTCCAGGAGACGAGGTTAAAACTTTTTCACAAATGTTGCAAATAAATTTCTGTCGGTTATCGTTGTGGGTTCGTTTATGCTCATTAAGTGAGCTTTTTGTACGAAAATATTTTTGACAAATTTGACAATTAAATGGTTTTTCTCCCGTATGGCTTCTAATGTGAGTTTCCAATCCTCGTTTTTCTTTAAATCGCATTCCACAATCAGAGCAGCAAAAACATTTAGCTACATTATTTTTATTTGACTCGGGTTGAACTATGTTTTCTTCAACACTGGTTTCTATTGTAGGCTCTGGATTGATATTGTAATTTACATCACACACACTGCTTTCTTTAGAAACACATAACTTAGCGTTGTTTTGAAGAGTGTGAACTTGTGCATCAGATGTGTGGGTTGAATCTGATGTTACTGCTGCATTCATTGCCGAGTTTTCTAGTGGATTCTCATTTTGACTGTATCTTGTAAGATTTAAATAATATTCTGGGGTAGTAGACGTTGAAGTGTAAATGGTTGGAATATGTAATATTGTTCTGCTTGTATTTTTTGTTGTACACATATTACTTTGAATGTTACTTTCTTCTATAAAATGAGGTAATCCTGTATGGTATATTTGAGATGAAGCACACTGCTGTATGAATGATTGGTGATGATCAATAGAATCTTTATTACCAAGATTATTATTGTTATCCATTTTAATATCTTTGTGTTATGATTACAACTTTGATGTCAGTTATTATAAAATGCTGAAAATAAAACAAGCAAGAAAAATAGTAAGTAAGTTGTGAACTGCGAACATGTAAAAACAGATGCTGCAAATTGAGTGCATTAGAACAAAGTGGGCCTATACAAAGCATAGTCTACACTATGTCTATTAAAATCTTTCTGGTTGACTAAAATACAGAGTTGTCATTACGTACACCAACCAATATGGATGGATCTTTTGTGAGTTCTTGATTATAGTTTGTAATAACATTATGAGGATGTTCCTAAATTCCAAAGAATAAAACATTACGGGTATCAAATTTAACTGTGCCTGTCACCCCTTCCAACCAGGCACACAGCCAGAGTCCAGACCTTGGGGGGAGCTATACTAAATACCGGAAAAACACCGAAAAACATCATATGTTATACTGAATACCGGAAAACACTGGAAAAACATAACCCTAACCCTAACCTCTCGCACACAGAGGACCAGGCTTGGGTTACCTATTTAGGGTATTTATCCGGTATTTAGTGTGTTTTCCGGTATTTAGTGTTTTTCTGGTGTTTTCCAGTATTCAGTTTTCCGGTAGTTTTCCGGTGTTTTTTGGTATATAGCCAGAGTCCAGACCTTGGGGGGAGCTATACTATATACCGGAAAACAACTGGAAAAACACCATGTTATACTGAATACCAGAAAACCCTAACCCTAACCCTAACCTCCCACACACAGAGGACCAGGCTCAGGTTACCTCTTTAGGGTATTTATCCGGTATTTAGTGTGTTTTCCGGTATTTAGTGTTTTTCTGGTGTTTTCCAGTATTCAGTTTTCCGGTAGCTTTCCGGTATATAGTATTGTCGTTTGCGGGCAAAGAAGCAAGTCGGGGGTGGGGGACGATACGTACCTATTACTTCAGTCTGGGATGGAGTCTGGCCGGGGTGCACCCCCTGTAAATTCTGGAACTTAGACTGCCATAAGTGCTATATCCTGCACTGTGAGATTGCATCTGAAAAAATAAATTAAAAAATGTAAAAATGCTTCAAGTTGAAGTGACTTGTCAAGAGAGTAAAATTATTTCAAAAACACAGAATTATTGATGGTTGTAATTTTAACACAAAATTATCGCAGAATTAATCTTGAATTCTGAAAATTAAACACCACACAAATACTATTTCCTGCTTTTTTTTTTTATTAGGACAGTCAAGGACCAGGAATCGAAAATATTGGCTAGGCCTACATAAAAACGTGCAGTATTAGTGTAGGCTATGTTGGCTGTGGAGTGTAAACCAATGAAATTTCAGGGATAGGGAAAGGATCCATTTTGCCATTTACACCTACCATATTGCCTATCTCTATGTGGTTTATCTATGACATAGCTTGATTTAATCGCGAACATAAGAAATGAAATGGAGTTTAAGTTAACGTCGTACTGTTCTGCTCCGACTGGGATACCGGATAACGAAGGCGGTGTGATAAAGAGCTGCTGTCAATGCACAATGCATGACATCATATACTTTTAACAACTTTTATAATTCTTTTTTTATTTCAAAACTAATGTTTAGAAATAAGTTTGTCATTGAAAGTTTTCAACAAAGTTTTTTCAAGCTAATAACAGACTCCAAATCTTGTCAAAAATCAACAAAAATACTCCATTTTGAATACTACTTCCTTTACACCATAGGAGATTTATGATTGGCTAGAATAAGCATCCATTTATGATTTTCATTGGCTATAACAAAATACCAAAATAAAAGTAGATCGCGCTGTAAACAATCTTCCATAATCTCCCGATAGCCTTTCAGATCATGTCGGTGAAAATCGATCTTGTCATTAAATTTGGTGGCAGTGCAATAACCAACAAAGATATACTCGAGACAACGAAATTAGAATCCTTGCACTGGGCTGCTAATTTAATGAAAGTAATCCACGATAAAGGACTTCGGTGTGTCGTAGTGCATGGGGCAGGGTATTGTATGGACTATTTTAGTATTTTAAATTTATTAGTTTTTGCAACTCTCTTTAAATTTATTTTTTAATTCTTTCTTAGTCATTCTAATTCAGGGCCCTCACATAGGGGGAGGCTAGGGACGGGGGGGGGGGGGATAAGCCAAGTGGCGACACTTTTTGGGGGGTTGGGGGGGGGGGGCCCGGGGGGGGGCGACAAATTATCTTAAAGGCTCAATGCCACTCTTGTTGTAACTGAATAATATGTCCCAATCTTTATTCTGGTCAACAAATTGTACTATTTTAGAATATTTCAATTAATTCATGATACAAATTTCATCTTAACACACCTTATTTAAAAATTTTGACAAATTCAACATAATGGTTTGAAACGTCTAACGTAAACCTTTTCAAATGAAACTTCGATTTAAAAATATTTTCGAACCCTCTGGACAAGTAAAATAGGATGTAATGGATAATTTACACAAGAGGTAGGACACTTAAACATCTAGTACTTAGATAGAGATATTATTTATTTTCTGGAGCTTTCAAGCCAGCAAGAGTGTTATTGTCCCTTTAAGTGCATACCAGAAATCCTATTTCAATAATTATGGACTATATAGCCTCCTTGGATGCTGAGAGAGCAAATCAACGGCAATCACTTTCCCTAAACCAGTGACTAAAGGCCATGCTTCCCCAAAACCTGTGTGAACCAATTAATATTTCAGCAAATAGAGGGGGTAGAATCATCATTTTTCCAAGATATAGGGTTTTTCGATCAAATGAAAGGTTTTTGTTTCAAAAATGGCCCTCAAAATGCAATTTCCAAGCAAGCATGAGTTATGTCCCTTGGTTACACCATCCCAACTTGCTTGGAAATTGCATTTTGAGGGACATTTTGGACACAGAAACGATACGATTTTAAATTAATGCGTGAGTTATGTCCCTTGATCAGACCTTCCAAACTAGCTACGAGAACGTTGAGAAACTGTTCGATGTGTTGGGCAGGTGGATGGCCGAATGGTTAACGCATGGGTGTTCATTCCCTGGTTGTAGTTGACAAGGAGTTGGGTTGCCTGTCCAATTTCGTGGGTTTTCTCCGGGTCCTCCGTTTTTTCTCCCACTGCTAGACCCATACGCACAAGCAAATTTTTAAAATAAAATTGAGTCATATGTTGGTCCCAAAATGACCTAGTTTGTGGGAGTGGACGTTAAACCCCATCTCTCTCTCTCTCTCTTTCTCTCTCTCTGTTTTTAGCTACAATTGGATGCCTTTAGTAGTTTAGTTTCACCTGGCAATCTTAATTTCTTTATTAATCCATGTAATGTCTTAAAATGAAGTTAATTTTACACTATTAGGACTAATTCAATATACCCAGCCCAATATAGTTAAATAACTTTCGTTTATCTGCAAATATTGTCAGTAAAGTTTAATATTGCCATTCTTGCGACTTAAAATGGGTTTCCTACTTTTCGCGTATTTTTAATGGCTGTTATTACTTGACACATCTATACCTCAGCCTTCACGATGTAACTAGACGGTTCGATTTAAAACAGATGATTTGTACCCTGTGTCAGGTTGGATTATATGCTTAATTGTAGTTAGATGTGACAGAAATGTAATAAATAAGAATAATCAATCCTTGTTTTGAAGACAAAATTGACAGTTTTGCTTTTTGAAGACAGGTCTGATTCACATCAGAATTTTGCAAAATAAAAACATGGTAAGTCAGACGGCATACAGCCGTAGACAGAGACTAGTCATAGACACATAGGATGACTCAAAGAAAAAGAGAGAAAGAGAAATGGGGTTTAATGTCCACTCGACACAAACTAGGTCATTTCAGAACTAGCATATGGTTTAATTTTATTTCAATAATTCGCTTGCGCATTGGGTTCTTTAGCAGTGGGAGGAAACCGGAGGACCCGGAGAAAACCAAGAAGGTTGGATAGGCGACCCTACTCCTTGTCACGTACATCCGGGGATTGGAAACCACGCCAGTTGACTCAATGACAGGCCTTATGATACAGCGCACACGTGCTAACCAATCGGCCATCGACCCCTCCCCCCCTCTCAATGAAAAACAAAGCTATGAACTGATCAGTAGACACCAGTGAATGCTCGAGATCTTTTGGGATCACATGGTATTTCACATTTTCTTAGTGTGCCGTTCAAAATTTCGTGGCACACTTAGGAAGATGCTTTGAGACACCCTAACATGGATTGTAATTGAGTGAGAGTGTCGTGATGAAACTTTGTATGGTTTCATTACATCAATACCCAGATAACGTTCACTTTTGGTTTGTTAGTAATTATATTCAGATTAATTTCATGTTTGTAGGTCATTTGGTCACCATCAAGCCAAGGCCTATCAGGTTTCATCAGGATATTCACAATATAATAATACAACACAACTTACAGATTTAAAGAAAGTTAAACTAGGCTTTTGTCTTACAAGACAATCGGTTCTCAAGGTAAAATACGCTGTAGTGTATTAAATAGGCATATGCAAAAGCTAAATCTTCCTATTGCAGGTCTTTTATTTTATGTCTTAAATGTTATATAAATTATTCAAGATACATTTAATGGGAGATTAGATAAAGAGTTGGCAGTTCTCACAATAATAGTTAAAAGCTAGATAATGTAAAGGGAATTTGCTGAAAATTTCAGTCAAATTTATCTACTCTGAACTGAGAATTTAGTGATTGAATTTTGGGCCTAGCCTCGATCATCATTACTAAAGTTGGTACAATAAAGTACATAGTCTCAACAATTATCCCTTTCTTGATTTAATCATGAATGAGCGTAGAGCAGCAGATCGGATCCTAATCCAGTAAATATTGCAGGCTAGCGATGACATCGAGAGTTGATTATGGTCAGGATAAGTTAATTAATGTCTAATTAATAATTTAGATAAGATTTCAGGCCTAAAAAAAGACCTGCAATACTCCATATTTACAGTAGATTTAAATACGTTTTGTAGTTGGTTGATGATTTAACGTAAAAATGGATAATCAAGGCTGTTTATAATCGTAACAACAACAGCAATGACAATCAAGGCTACACTGTAATTGTATCGACGATACATTGGCTTAAGAGTGAATTAATTTGACTGCAATTTTCAACATATTCCCTTTTCATTATCTTTTATAGCAAGAACTGTCAGCTCTTTAACTAATCTTCCATGATGCCCCTTTAAAAATAATAGTAATGATTATAAAGAAATGGTTATATTTATAACATTGATCATAACTTGGCATAAGGTGTCATTGAGAGTCAAGTCGCATGATTTTGATCCCAAGCTTGTACATAACGAGTAGGGTCGGGTTGGGTCGGGTCATCTGTCTAACCTCATGGGTTTTTCTGTGGGTCTGTCTGTGTACTTATCACCCTTTTTGTATTTACAGTTGAACTCAATTTTGGAAAATCATCTTTTGGAAGAAAATATTCCTGTTGTGTCACTGTCTGTAAGTTGTGAACTTGGCATTATCTCATGGTTAGCCTAAACAAATGCCCTCAGCACTCTTAACATCTTTCTGGGGGTTGGGTGGCCGAATGGTTAGCACGTGCACGCTATATCATTGAGGTCTGTCATTGAGTCTACTTGCGTGGTTTCGATTTCCCAGTTGTACATGACAAGGAGTAGGGTCGCCTGTCCAACCTCGTGGGTTTTCTCCGGGTCCAACGGTTTCCTCCCACTGTCAAAGACCCCTACGCGCAAGCGAATTATTGAAATAAAATTCAACCAAGTGCTAGTCCCGAAATGACATAGTTTGTGTTTAGTGGACGTTAAACCCAATTTCTCCCTCTCCCTAACATCTTCCTGGTCTCAACAGACTTGATAATCATGAGACAAAGACTACTGGTATATACCAATGAGATTCTACCAATCAGTCGAGACCTCTTTGATTCAACATTAATTTTTCCTCGTTCCTCTGCTTTTATCCTTGCTCATTCAGTAAGTGGTGGCGGAGGACACAAGTTTCTAAAGGCACCCCAAAACAAACGCCAGACCATAGGTTGCGATTAAAACTGCTGGGGTAAAGTTCACAGAACTTTTTTGATTTTAAATCAGTTTTGCTGTTAAACTTTTGGACAATTCTATCCCTTGCTATTTGTAGCTACAAGTGGAAGCATTATGCTCTGATAATGGCTTAGATAGCGCTAAAAAAGAATCCTGAAATATGCGATAATAATGCTTACCACAAGCCTATTTCAAGCATGTTTGGCAATATTTTAATGGCAAGGACATACAAATTTTAATATATAAAGACCAATCATGATAAATAATCTATTATATTAACAATTTGCAAATCTCAAATTTAATCAAATTAAACCTATGTTAGGTCTCAAAATTTATGCTTTTTTAAATGGAACAAAACTTGGTTAAAGAGACACAACTTCATTTCTTCCCTTTTGTAGCCTTTTCAGTTGTGGAGAACAAAGAATAAGGATGTAGTTAAACATGGTTGTGATGTAATTAAGGAGACATTATACAAATCTCTTTTACCAATATTACATGGAGATTGTGTGTTTGATGAAACTTTGGGCTGTACAATTTTAAGTGGTGATACAATTATTGAAGTAAGTTTAAATTATGGGCGGATTGGGTGTGTGTGTGTGTGCCATTTTAATTAATAAATTAGCACATTTCGTCTTTTGCTCCAATCTGCTTACAGGAACTATCTTCTTTTAGATTTGTCCTCCAATCCCAGTCCAAACAGGAACAATGGTTCCAAAATTTAATTCAATTTTTATACACCCACATTGAAATGTGGTCGTATATTGTTGTCGGTCCGGATTCCACGCTCTAGAGGCTTAAGTTAATATCCGATTGACTTTAAATTTATACAAACTGTTAAGATTGTACGACGAAGAAGCTTATTGATTTTCAACGATTTCCGAAAATTACAGCCAGAGTTATGGCCCTTGATAACTTCGAAAAATCTTGTGTACACTCTTGAAGCTAAAGTTAATATACATGTAAATTTATACAGTGTTTAGGGTCATTAGATAAACAATCTATATAAATTGGTACTCGTAATCAGATTTTCATGTGTTGTAAATGTTTTCATTACCGACAAATAATAAAATAACCGTCAACCTTTGTTGACTGCCCGGATGACTTAGTTGCTGTGGGTGTATGTTTCGTTGTGTGGCAGCCTATCTTTATTCCATGTAGTATATTGTTCAATGTGTCGAGAGGGTTTTTAAATTTGCATCATCGCAGCCTAAATCAAATTATCTTTGTTTCGGCTATGATGACTAATAATCTACTTTCTAATGTTACGCACTTACTTAGGTGTACCCCATCTGACTAATACTAATCTTCCTAAAATATTTTTATTCAGACTATATGTACTGAGTTTGATGTAAAGAAAGTTGTATTTATAACTGATGTACCAGGTATTTACAACAAACCTCCTTCATTGACAGGTAATTAGTACAGTATTATTTTTTCAATAAATCGCTAATGTTGGCCATCAATTTTGTCTGTAGTTATTGCCTTGGAAAACTTGAAAGCTGTCCATGTATGTTAAATGGTTTTAAAATACAGATGTGACATCATCTTTTGATGTTGGGGACCATTATTTTAAATAATGTATGGGCAACTTGCCAATTGCTCATTATTTATACCTTTCGTTATCAAGTACAGCATGTGAGTCATGCACTGTATAGACCTCTAAAGGAATAGCAATAGATTACCAGGTCACCCAACAAAAAAATTAAGTGTTACATGTCTGGATAAGCGATTTTGACATTCACATCCAAATGACTCAATATTTTAAATCAAAATTTTGGGACACTGTAAATACATCATTCCTCTTTATTTTGGCGCTTAAATTTCATGCACAGACTTCTATTTCCGAGACTCTTTTAAAATCGGGATTGTCCCTTTAATGTCTAGTCTTGACCATTAAACCACATTTAGTCAATTGTCAATATAATGTCAATTTAAATGTCAACTTTTGAAGTGTCTTACATTATTTCAGATGCTGTACTTCTACCTAAAATCTATGTTGAGAGTAATGGTGATATATCAAATAATATCAGTACGTCACAAGCTAGTCATGATGTGACCGGTGGTATTAAATTAAAACTACAAACGGCTATTAATATAGTCAAACAATCACCATCAACCAAACTATTTATATCTCAAATAGGATCAGAATCGACTCAAAATATCTGTTGTGAAGAAATAACAGAAAGTAATTCTTTTATTGGTACTGAGATTCAATTTGTAAAGAGATGAGAACCCGAGGAGTGAGTAAAAACATGTCCATATGATACAGGCCAATAAAGTTGAAGGCTGTTGTTAAATTTATTACTTTTCCCATTTGTTCCAGAAAGGCAAAGAATATTTTTGCAGCATGAGAATTTAAGTAGCTTGTAAAAATTGTACAACAGATAGTAATAATGCTGAATATCACTGTTAAATTTTATGACTTTTCCCTTCTGTTCCACACACTGGTCAACACAGACTACAAAGAACAGTGTTATGAGTTAAGATAAGGAGAAGAATTACAGATAAGACAAGCTAAATCCTTTTCCACACTTTTACTGAATAAAAATATTCCGATAAAGATAAAATAAACCCGATTTCAGTAATTTGTATATAAATTATATTTGATATATATTTTGTAACATAAAAAGTTTTTCTTTTCTTTTAAAAAAAATGTCCCCCTCCCACCATCTTTTTTTTACGTTTTGTCTAGAGTATTTCTTCTAACTTTTAAAATTTCCCTTGGAACTCCTGAAAAACAATAAAAAAAAGTGTCATTGCATGTGCTTGCAGCATAAAATGTGATTGACACACTTGCAAAAAAAAAAAAAAAAAAAAAAAAAAAACTCATATGAATCCCATTTACATTTCTTAATAAATATAACTAAGAAATGTAGCTCCCGAATAAATTCTACTTCAATTTTTAGAGTTAAACCACAGCCATTTTTTTTCCTTTTGTAGATGGCAATGCTCTAGAAATACATAATTACCTGCACTGATCACTTCAACAACATGACTATTAAATTTTCCTCCATCTTTTAAATATTGTTCAAATTGTCTTGTTCCTCCACCCACACCAAAATAATAGGATTTAGCTGCTATATATCTAGCTTAGGTTAAGAACGACATATTTACTGGGTAAAAATCTGTCAATAAATCAGGTGACCTAGTTGGTTTCTAGTTGCCATATAACAAATTAGTCAAAATTCTCCCACAAAGATACAATGTAAAGTATGAAGATGCAAGATCTTCATGTGTGTATTGATTTTTATATTAGACAAAATATACCCATATTGCATACAAAATATGCATAAATATTGTGGAAAATAATTTAGAAGAAATTGTCTCCCCTGACACACTAAGGGGGAGATAATTTGAACAGAAATTCATTCATTGTTCTTCCTAGTCTTGGTCACCCAGAACTTCCTAGTCTTCAACATACGGAGGGTCTGGGTAGGTTATCAATATTTGACGTAAAGTCCATTGCCCATGCGTAACCGGGAGTTTGGTTTTTAATGTGGTTGATTATCCAGTCTCTTTTGTCAAGTCAAGTAAGAGTTGCGCCCCTTCCCACAATAAATCCCATAATTCTTGCATTAATATAAACAAACATGAATCGTGACGACGAATTAGGATTAATTTTAAAAGCATAGATATGGCCCATGAAGAGAGAAATTTTACAATAAAAAATTAAGAGTGTTAGATATTGAACTCGCATGCAATCAAATGGATTTTTTGAAATGACATTCTTAAATTAATTTCATGAGCGTTGACATCTTGTTTTAAGAGGAGTTACCTCCCTTAGACATTGTTTATGATAATGTGAAAGACCAGATTATCTAGCCAATTTTTCTCAAATGTTGACAACCTGTCCAGACTAATATTCGTAGAATATTTTTCTGGATGATAGAGACTATGTTCTTCCAAACCCATTTAGATCAAAATGCTAAGTAGGGAAATTTTAAAAAAAATTTCAAAAGTTTCGTCAACTTTATGTCATTTTAAAATAGCTAAATTGGATTTGTTTGGTAGGATGATAATCTGTCTTCATTGTTAATATTACACCTACAGATCAAGCCAGTGTTATGATATTTCAAGTTTTACTGTTCACACAGTGAGCCAAAAGTTAAATTAAAATAAATTTATTGAGTAATTGTCCTGATTATCACATTAATCATACAACTGAACAAACTAGTTCCTTAACTGAGTCACGTAATCCTGTAAACTAAATATAGTAATCTCTTCAGAATGACTCCGTTTAGATTATTTCTTCACATCATGGTATTAAATATGTGTACTTAAAGATACATTATGGGAGATTCGATAACGAGTTGGCAGTTCTCACTATAATAATTAAAAACTAGATAACGTAAAGGCAATTTGCTGAAAATTCCATTCAAATTGATCCACTATGAACCGAGAACTAAGCAAATGAAATTTCTGCCTAGCCTCGGTCATCATTACTAAAGTCAGTATGATAAACAGCATAGTCTCGATTATCCATTTAATCGTTTAATCGAGAAGGAAAGTTATGCAGTAAATCGGCTCACAATCCACTTAAGATCGCAGGCTAGCGATGCCATCTAGAGTTGATTATGGTCTGGATAAGTTAATTAATGTCTAATTAATAATTTAGATAACATTTCAGGCCTAAAGAAAGACCTGCAATAGACAGATTTAGCTCTTGCATAATGTATGTTTAAGTTCCCCTTTATAGATGGGTACCCTGTGATTTCACCTTTAACAAACACTTATATCTTTGCTATTTCATATCATAAAATAAGGATACATAACACCATCTTCTTTTAAAAGTTGATCAAACACACTGACTAATTTATTATAATTATCTATATTATATATTGTCTCTGCTGTTAATATTATATCATATCTGAAATAAACAATTAAAAATAGATAATTATTTAACAAGAGACACAAGAAGGAGGGATATTAAATTATTTTTTTTATATAGACATTTTTCCTTGAAACTAACTCATATTTATTTAAATTAAGTACAGTTGTGCGTACAACGAATGTGAGGATGGACAATTTTGCCATGGCAGTAGGTGTGTCTACATTATTTTCATGTTTCAACTGTTAATGGCTCTTATGTGTATGCCAACAAATGCATAGATGCATCTCATTTATTTGTATAATCCAAACATCTAGATATACTTTCAGGTTTGTCTGACTGTGTCTTAACCCCTAGAATACACCATTTCCCTTTAAAATGGAAGTAATGTGGCTGACTTCTAGGTTTTAGCAACCATATTAAGGATGGGTTCCCAGAAAAGTATTTATCGGGTGGTTATTCACAATAAAAGTATGGCAATTTTGGTATATATGGAAAGTAGAGATATCCAATCTTACTAGAAAAATACACTCATGGAGCGTATATGGGACAAAAATGTAAGGGTTCTCCTAATCAACAGCCCAACGATTAGGAACTTCTGCACGCGTGACGTCAAAGGTCACAATGAATTCTCCTCTGAATCCCAAGACGTGACGTAAACATGACCTGGTTTGATCGAATTTTAATAGCAGGGCATTCCTTCGCAATTACAATGTTTGAGAAGGATTTGAAGCATAATTATGACAAATTAATTAGTTTGAATATGTTTTTGGTCCATATATACCATTAAATCACCCAGTTTGTACGCGGGAACCCATCTTTAAATATAACTTTAAGCAAAATATGTTTGATGATAGCGTGCTTAAATATTAATCCATAAAAACATATTTTGTACAATTAGTACATACATAATCTACAAAATATGTTTGATAGCGTGCTTAAATATTAATCCATAAAAACATATTTTGTACAATTAGTGCATACATAATCTACACTGTAATTTCACAAATTCATGCATGAATGTGGCATTACTGCATTCAGTAGGCCTACTGTTTGAGACTAACATATTCTGCTCTTGATGCCATTTCTTTATGCTTTGGGTCAAGGTCAGTAGACATCAGGTCAGGATTCAATTATGGTCCTAATTGCCTAGTCCTATAAACACAATTTTCTCTAAAAGTAAGGAATGCAGGTTATGATTGTTGTACTAGACCGGAGGGAGAAGGGGGGTATTATTCGAAAGGTGGGCAAAAAGCGGGAGTTGACTTTTCTAGAAGCATTTTTCCTCAGGAATCCGAAAATGATGGATGATCAGTCAGATGAGGGAGCGTTCAGGAGTTATCGAGGTCAAAAGGTTACCAGAGGTCAAAGGAGGCTGGCTTATGAATTCAGCCACTTCTGATGCTGTCTGTCGCAGATTTCTTGTTGGAACACAGCTGAATCATTGGATAAGTGACGAAGGATAATTTGTGAAACCAATTAATCAAATTATGACGTAATTGAAAAGGTCAAAAGGTCACCGAGGTCAAATAAGCAAGAAATAAGGATGCACTGAGATTAGGGGCAAAACTAATGTTATTTTCAATATGCAGTACAATTCTGCATGGTCTGGCGAAGTAATTTCATCCAAAATTAACGATTATGTTAAACGAGTGACATGTCACACCATAAGTATATAATCGCGTACATTTTCACAAACTGGAAGTATTATTCTATACCACTTCCGGGTAACCGATTGTGGATTGTGATGGACTTTAATCGATATTCACGTCCATGCGTACACATGACTCATCATCCGATTCATTATCGTCATCAACGTCATTAGTATCGACATTAATTTCGTCGAAAACGTGGGGAATTTCTCCATCGTCATGAAACAACAAATCAGCGATGTTTTTGGGTTACGCTTCCTCTACCCATTTCAGGGAGAAATCCTCGTTCCAACCATGTAGGGTTGGTGACCCCAGTTCAAGCCTTGGCGAAGACGCACATCGCCACATCCTCGCCACATAGTTGGCTCGACAACAACAATGAAGCTTGAGGAACTTGGCACAGGGTGGAAGCAAGGTCAGGTCTACGATGCTTCCTTTCTTATAATTTGCCCAGAAAATATCGTATCAAGTCTGATCTACATTCGTAAGGCGAGACTGCATGGCCGTAGAAAACGCAAACAATTTTACTCAAGGCACTGAACGTGCGTTCCCCCAACTCAGGTTCAACTCCCAAAGTTGCGAACGTAGCCAGAGCCTCTTCGTCTATTTTCACTTTGTTCCACAGCGGTATTTTTCCTTTGCGGAAGAAGAACGAAACGTAGTCGTTTCCAGTGAAGGCGTGGAATCCCAGGAGTGCTCTGCGCTCCAAGTCTGACAACGAGCAATCATGGAGAGCGAATTTTTTACGATATTTCCCTGTGCCGTTATCCAGTACAATTCTCATATCAGTTTTCATGTTGGGAAGCAGTATGATCGGTATGTCCGTATCACCACTTTCTGACCTTACCATAGCACACTGACCATTCATTTCAAAAGAATGAGTTATCAAGTAAGAGTTGAACCTGTGTTGGGGGAACGTACGTTCAGTGCCTTGAGTAAAATTGTTTGCGTTTTCTACGACCAGCCTCGCCTTACGAATGTAGATCAGACTCGATACGATATTTTCTGGGCAAATTATAAGAAAGGAAGCATCGTAGACCTGACCTTGCTTAAACCCTGTGTCAAGTTCCTCAAGCTTCATTGTTGTCGAGCCAACTATGTGGCGAGGATGTGGCGATGTGCGTTTTCGCCAAGGCTTGAACTGGGGTCACCAAAACTACATGGTTGGAATGAGGATTTCTCCCTGAAATGGGTAGAGGAAGCGTAACCCAAAAACATCGCTGATTTGTTGTTTCATGACGATGGAGAAATTCCCCACGTTTTCGAAGAAATTAATGTCGATACTAATGACGTTGATGACGATAATGAATCGGATGAGGAGTCATGTGTACGCATGGACGTGAATATCGATTAAAGTCCATCACAATCCACAATCGGTTACCCGGAAGTGGTATAGAATAATACTTCCAGTTTGTGAAAATGTTCGCGATTATATACTTATAGATTATATACTTATGGTGTGACATATCACTCGTTTAACATAATTGTTGATTTTGGATGAAATTACTTCCCCAGACCATGCAGAATTGTACTGCATATTGAAAATAACATTAGTTTTGCCCCTAATCTCAGTGCATCCTTATTTCTTGCTTATTTGACCTCGGTGACCTTTTCAATTACGTCATAATATGATTAATTGGTTTCACAAATTATCATTCGTCACTTATATTCAATGATTCAGCTGTGTTCCAACAAGAAATCTGCGACAGACAGCATCAGAAGTGGCTGAATTCATAAGCCAGCCTCCTTTGACCTCTGGTGACCTACTGACCTTTTGACCTCGATAACTCCTGAACGCTCCCTCACATGACTGATCACCCACCATTTTCGGATTCCTGAGGAAAAATGCTTCTAGAAAAGTCAACTTCCGCTTTTTGCCCACCTTTCGGATAATACCCCCCCCCCCTTCTCCCTCTGGTCTATACACTATTTTACTCACTTGTATTGAGTAAGAATACTTGATAATGACCCCCAATCACCAGCTATGTATCGACAATGACATTTGACCTCATGTTGCTGATTAAGGCTGACATTAGGAATTGTGAATTCTTCAATAACTTCTTTATTCTAAAAGAAAAGATAACTTATAATAAAGAGATTACAGATAATTTTGTGATTACCTGAAATCAGGTTGGATTTACTTATATGGTACTCATACTAGTATTTAACAATTCAGTGTACATATTTGTGTACAGGAAGGTATGGGATATTAAAGATACATTATGGGAGATAAGATAAAGAGATGGCAGTTCTCGCTATAATAGTTAAAAACTAGATAGTGTAATTTGCTGAAAATTTCAGTCAAATTGATCCGCTATGAACCGAGAACGAAACGGCAGTAATTTTCGCATAGTCTTGGTCATCATTACTAAAATCATTAATATAAACAGCTTAGTCTCGATTATCCACTGTTTTGATTTAATTATTAATGGCCGTTAAGCGGCATATAGGAATCTAATCCAGCCAACATCAAAGGCTAGCCTTGACATCGAGAGTTTATTATGGTCTGGATAAGTTAATTAATGTCTAATTGATAATTTAGATAACATTTCAGGCCTACAGAAAGACTTGTAATAAGCAGATTTTGCTCTTGCATAATGCATGTTTAACAAGTGAGACACTGTCCAAATAATCGATGTACTTACATAGTCTTGAAAATCTACAACTTTTGCACCATTTAACACAGAATAAATTCCTGGTAGCCCAGCACCACATCCTAACTAGATGAAAGATGACAAGTGGAATATAACAGCAGTTCATTTATCTGTACAAATGGTTTTATGCATATAGATTTGGGTCTTAAAAACAAATATATATTAATATAACTAATCTGATCAGTTCGGGAAGTGAAGCAATCTATGGCAGGATGACATTTTAACCAAAATTAAAATGTTTTGTGTTAGCATTATGTGTATTTAAAACAAGAGTAAGACAGCTTTTAAAGGAGGCAAGTCAATTTCGTCCATTGTCTTCTACATTGCAAACATGACTTATTGGTCAATTTAAATCAACATTGTTGTTGTTATCTTACCATGAAATGATGGGCCTCTGATATCCAATATTTAAGATAAAATGAGAATTTTAAAATTGGCACACGAATCATGTGGCAGAAAAGAATACTACCGGTGTAGACAGGAATAACCAGATGCCAAAGACTGCCATTCAATTTGAAATCTTCAGGTATTTCTATGAACATAACTGATTAGAAATTACAGTAAAACAAACACGATTGAATGATTATATATCATTATTATACGCGTTGCGACCCATTTGTAGGTGCAAAAGAATAGAAATTTAGCTCCTTTAACAATCTATTTTAACATAAATATAAACAGAGACAGACTAGTGATTATATTACCTCTAATATATTTTTATCTTGTATGTTAATTTGGTTTGATATTAAATAATTAACCATATCAATACCACATTCCCATACCTTTAATCCACCTGTAATAATAAAAATATATAGACAACTAACTCCACCACAAGATTACAAAATGTAATATTGCTCCTATTCTTAAGCTACAAATCAAGATGATCTGTATTTATCATAATTGTATTTACAATATTTATATTCAAACCTCATCAAACATAATATTTAAATTAGTAACATATACAGATAACTTTCTTCAATTTGGCTCCATTGCCATGACTTTTGCCCCATAATAACAGGGCTGCAAAACCTTGATGTTGATCACAAATGCTCCATAACCTGATATTTATATAAAATGATGTTGCCTGCATTAATTCCAAAATAAATACAGATGTCCCCTCATTAATTACTTGCAAATTTATTTGTTTAATTACTCTAACTAGTTATCATCCTCCTTAGTCTGAGTGGAAAGGGCTCCATATTGAACTTTAAGTCTTGACATTGATGACTTAGCTTTCATCCCTCTCACTCAGAATCAAAGTTTATATCTTATTCCATTGCCAGATCAAATTGCTTATCTTTGCTTTGCTTAAATATAAAATGTTCATCATCAAACTCAGTCAAAACGAATATCTATACCAAGTTTAAAATTCTACCTCCATTAGTAGCAGGGTTATTGTGTTTCAAAGTCTTGACTACCGTAATCAAATTGCTTATCTTGATCTGCTTAGCCTAGGCAGAAAATCATTGAACTCGCCAAGACAGTCACCTAATGGACGTCTACACTACTAAGTTTGAGTAAAGGTGTGCCGGACAGATGGACGAAACAAAACCCATTTAAATAATAATGTGACATTGGCCTGAATTGTGTTGTGCATGAGATGGGGTATGCTTAATCTTTTTAGAACACCTGACACAATGCTTATTTTTTATAAGTTCCCATAGCTAACAATTTTTGATGTACTTTTGTATCTTATACCTTCATAAATACCCTGTATTAAATCTGACTGTTGATTGACAGCTGTAGCCACATCTGATTCACTATTTAACTGTGAACAAACTGTTTCTTCTGCTAAACTAGGATCTATTAATCGGATTTCTACATCTTTATTAAACATCTGCTTTATCACTTTAATGTTTTCAGAAATTTTGGGCTGAAAAAAATAATTTGTGCAATATTTTGACCAGACAAGATGCAAAGAATCTCCATAACAAATCTTTTTAAAATATTTCTATCCAGTGTAAGATTCTGATGTTTGGGAAAATTATTTTGGAAGGGGTAAGAGGTGCAGAGTCTGTTGTATAGGTTAGGGGTTAGGATTGAAAACAGTCCAGTGTAAATATATTGTTAACAATAACTTTGAGAAGAAATGGCGTATCCTGAATATGGTGCTTCTTAAAATGATTTAGAGAGACATTATTTAGCACTAAGACAGGCAAGACTGAATGCAGAGACAAACTAACTATTAGAGACTTGTATAAAAGACCTCAGGAGAGAGAACTAAAGTAAATGTCTCTAACCTTCTTCGGCTGACAGTGACAGAGACTGGGGATGCGTTTGAAAGTTTTATATCGTTACCATAACTTACAGATACATTATCAACAAATATCTCTTCTGTATGTTTTATAACCTCCCTTTTCTCTTTGTTTTTTGTTTCTTCATCTTCACTGGTTGTTTCTCCTATAAAATAAATACTAGAAATGCTAGTAAACTGATAATTATAGGGCCTTCCCTGTACAAACCTGCCAAAAAATAAATAAACAAAACATCAAAACATTTTCCGAAGACCCTATTTTGGGGTTAAAGGGACTATTCCGATTTGAACAGAGTCCCAAAAATAAAAGTCCGAGTTTGTATGAAATTTAAGCACCAAAATAATGAGGAATGATGTATTCACCTTGTCTCAAAATTTCAGCTCAAAATATTGTGTTGTTTGGACGTGAACGTCAAAAATGCTTATCCAGACACGTAACCCTTTTAAGATTTCTGGTCAATTTTTTCGCTGAGTGACCTGATAATCTATCGCCGTTCCTTTAGAGGTCTATACAGTGAATGACCCATGTGCCGTACTGGATAACGAAAGGTAAATTTCACCTACACATTGTTTTTATAAAATAAAAGTCTGGTTTTATCCAGACACCGCATAATACAGCTTGGGACACCGGGTCCATTTCCATATGAAGAATGACGGGTGTGAGTTGTTTGAAAACATATCACAAATATTGAATTAGTTGCTCGGCCCTTAGGTACGGGATTTTAAGGGGTTTTAACACAAAATTAAGCAGTTTTATTCTCCAAAATATTATCGGGATTGGCCCTTTAATATAATATGTCCATTCTATAAACGTCCAAATCCAGATATATTATTTTATTCTAAAAAAATGGCCTTCTTAATTAGCCTGCTAATTTCATACATACCGAAACAGTCTTGGTTTTCTTCAGAAGTATTAAAATTAAACTTGAAAGACATTTGTCGCTTTATGATGAGTGCCAACCACGTCTTCGAAAATCTAGTGTCATTCCTTACTACACGTGTTGAGATTGTTTACTATATGTGTTCGATTGGCATGAACTGTGTGTCAACTATTAAACTCTTGTCAAGTTTGGACAACCGAGGCTACACTATGGCTTACAATTCCAAACGAATGCAGCCGGGAGTTTAGCAAAATGGCGGCGCCCACTACAACTTTGGCAACATTTCATTCCAAGGTTCATTGTAAAGAAGCTCTTGTTATATCAGAAAATAACGACATTGCAATATGCACAGAAGATGGATTTTACATCCTGGTAATATTAAATCTGTTTGTTTTTTCTCTATCTGTTCGACTTTCCTCTAAAATTAGTTGTTGTTTATTGTTGTTATTGTTAGTAGGTCAAAAAAACGAAAGTAGATAAGTTTGTAAAATGAAAGTAGACGACAGATTGGTATTCTTGACAGATAAAATGCAAACATCAAGAATCCGAAGTACATTGAAATCAACAACATTATATTGCTCTCTTCCACCCTTACTACGCTTGTGTCATAGATTGCAAATTATTCAAAGCTACTATTTTCATGTTAAATTCCTCATCTCTTATCTCTTACTGAAATATAAACTATATTGTCGGCCAACTAGGAAGCGTTAAAAGGAAATGTCCCAGTGCCTTATATAATACACAATCAAAAGCTGTGTATCCCAGACCTTTCTACAACCTTTAGATGAAAGTTGTGTGGAAACAATAACACTTATCTTATTGATATCATGCATCCAAAATTCTTTTAGAAATGTTGATAGTATACATTGTAGGTGAGTATTGTTTTGTGCAATTCCGGTTTCCTCCCACTGCTAAAGACCCCTACGCGCAAGCGAATTATTGAAATGAAATTGAATCACAGAAATGACCTAGTTTGCATAGAGTGGACGTTAAACCCCATTTCTCTCTCTCTCTCTCAGTTTTGTGCACAACTTTGAATAGATAAGTCATAAAAAGGTTATAGATTAGAATAATATATATTATAAGGTTTGTCAGGGAAGGAATCTGTGTGAAAGCTAAAAAACATTTCAAGCACCAAGAATGACAAAAGGCATAGTCTTATCTTTCCGACTCTCCCCTTAGCTGGCCATCAGCCATCACAATAGCTGTTATGAAAGTGTTGATCATACATTTTGACTTACAAAAATATAGATATTCTTTACTACATTTCAGGAACACAGATATGGTGTTAATCTCAAAGATACCTTGCCCCATTTTTCCAAATTTTTTATACCTGCATCTAAATATGTTAATATTTTAGATCAGTCCATGACATATGAAAGAGTTCAAGCAGTATTTGACACAGGTTGGTAAAGTTTGCATATACCGGTAGTGTGTTTCAGTCTCAGAAAAATGAAAATTGAGAATACCGTTAATATCCGAGTTTGTAATGAATTAACTGGTACCTCATATTTTGAACTTTGTGCCAAAACTTGTGTTGAAAATATCCATAAAACACACAGAGATTGTGTATGATAAAAAAAGTCTGAATTTGTGCTTTCTGTAACAGGCAGCTTATGCAGACTTTACTTATATTATTAGTTAACATTCTCTCTGGCTATTTTGAAATATGTTTCAACTGTGAATATTTTTCACCTGTGCTAATTGGAATAGTAATTTCTTATTCATTGGCACATGTTTGAAGGTGGCCCTGTTTAGGTAAGACTCTATATGCCCAGCTTGGTTTTTTTTGTATATTTAGATGATTTACAAGCTGTTGTGTTAGATCGAACTATTTTACCAGCTACCAATTGTCAAGCTTCTCACAAGGTATTCTCTTGTGCTACCTGGTCGCCTAAACAGACTGGTGGATATGGAAGGTAGTATAACTTTTACAGTATTTGACACTATACATGTATACAATATGCCTTCAGTTATAGACTGACGTATCAGCTCATTTCAAAGATGGACATGTCATTGTTTGTATACCTTGATATTATGTAAATCCTTGATCAGCATCACCCACAACACCCAAATATTAAGTAAACATACAAATATTATTTCTTAACTATTTTAGATACCAGTATTTACTATAACTCATTATTTTGGAATATATTCTAGACCTTGTTTTTATGGAATGTTTACTAGATCATATTATTTTTAAATATATGAAAGACCTTGTTATTATGGAATATTTACTAGATTTAGTTATATTGGAATACTTACTGGACCTTGTTATTTTGGATTTTTTAATTAGATTTCATTATGTTATTTTTGTCTATGGGTAACACTATCTGTTATCTAGTCGGCTAACAAAATCGATAATACAGAGACAGTTCACAAACAGGGCTTAAGTAACCAATTTGGTCAATAGCAGTACAAGTTTAAACAATATGCTCACCCTAATGTAAAATCATGTAATAATAGGATCAGATGAAATGTACTACCAATGCGTATGTTCTGTACATTATATGTTGATCAGGAAGACAACTTTCAGCCATGAACCATATTACATATAGAACATGAGATGTTTTGAATCTTGGCATTCTATAGTATATTTAAATGTCTGTTTCCAGATGTGTTTTAGCAGGTTTATCACATGATCATCGTTTGACGTTATATTCTTCTCCACAGAAAAATGATTGGCAGCTGGTAATTAACATTTATTTCTGTTATTTTATTATAATGTTTACTGACTCATCATGAATGACATTGTTTATAGAAAGTAAAACAATCAGATCGATCTACACAAAACCTACTTAAATCTAATTCAGAGTTAAGCATGGTGCAATGATTTATTTATGTACAACTGAAATTGTCCCTGACATTTGGAATTTAGTGTCAGGCATTGATTAAAAATCTCAGTAGGAACAACACAGAAGAGCTGAAGGATTGTATTTGGCAATGAATGACACAAAATGTGCCTAGCTGTAAGTTTCAAATTGATCCAGACATTGTCAATAACAGGTCACTTTTTATCAATATTGAGCAGAATAGGATATTTTCATATGCAGTTACAATAACTTTATCATATAAAACTAATATAATCTTTTATTTAATAGTTATTTGAATTATCAGAGGATTATTATAACCAATGTAAGAAGTCTGTAGATGATAATACTACAATAATGTTTGATGAATATAGAGATCAAACATACAGTACAGCTGCTATAGGTAATTTCATAAATATTTGGTATTTTGAAAAAAATTTGATATAGAATTATCATGAAATTTGGTTATACCGATACCATGTTAACCATTCTCATTGGCTGTTCAGATGGTGGGTGGGATGATTCCAATGAATTGCCAGACTTTTTACTCAGTTCTTCCCTGTGAATCTTGTCTGCATAGACGTAACAACAAATGTGAGCATTTATGATTGAATTAAAAACTGATATTGGAAACTGTTGTTTTCAAATTCCTAATAATAATAATATGTCCATTTTTCTACAAACATGCTCTAATAATATAAAGGAATGTCATTTTTCAAGCCAGATTAAAATTGATTGAGTGTTGGGCTTCTGTGGAAATTAGAAGGGAGTTTAATTAACTTCATACATGCAGAATTATGGAAAAAAGATCACCATAGAAATATAGCATTCTTTTCTGATTAATGAATCATGAAATTACCATGTTAAAAAAACATTTGTTTGAAATTGCTGATGGGAACTCAGTTTTATTCATTTTATCCGATATTGTGTATCTATTGTAGGGTTAGCTTGGTCACCAACTATAACACTACAATCAAGCAATGATAAATCTGGTGTAGAATTTAGTTTATTAGCAGTTAGTATGAAGAATGGTGATATAGTTTTATGGAGAGTTGAACATCCACTTATTTCACGGTAATTTATGTGCATGACTCTTTTTTTTTAAAACCAACCTATTAATAGAACTAATAGAAATAGTTAATTTCATAAATCTAAACTTATAAAATATCGGATTTCTGTTTTAACCTCTAAAGTATGACAAATTAGCATGAAATAGCAACATTCAAGAGCTTTGTACTGAAGGCAAAATTTTGAGAGAATTTTTTTTGTGTTTAAGATTTTGAGAGATGAACGAATAGTGTGAATTATATTTCAATATTTTGCTTGTGTGTATGGGTCATTAGCAGTGGGGGGAAACCGGAAGACCCCTGAGAAGACCCATGGGGTTAGACAGGCAACCCTAGTCCATGTCACGTATATGTGGGATCAAAACCACACCCTAGAATTTGAGAGAGTGAGTTTACAAAATGATCGCCACCAATTTATATATATCAATAAGAACGAATGATTATTGTATTACAGAGAAAGATTAAGTATATATAAAGTTATATCTACTGATATTATAACACCATCAGCTTTATCATGGTGTTCTCTAGATATACAAACAGATATAGGTAATAATATTTTCATCATTTCATTAAAAGACAGTAATATTTGAACAAGCTAGATTTGAGACTCAAGCATACGTTAATTTATCTACCATTATTGGTGTTAATAAAAACCTGTAATTAATGCTATGGATGGGAGAAATTACTAAACTGCTTGATTCCCATATGATCTCAATTAGTAATTAATGGAAGAATGCACTACACATAACAATAAATAAATAGTAACCTGGAGGACAAACACACAGACGAGACAAAATCAAAGATATTTTAATTCATAAGGGAACTATCAAGTTAAACATACATTATGCAAGAGCTAAATCTGTCTATTGCAGGTCTTTCTTTAGGCCTGAAATGTTATCTAAATTATTAATTAGACATTAATTAACTTATCCAGACCATAATCAACTCTAGATGGCATCGCTAGCCTGCGATCTTAAGTGGATTGTGAGCCGATTTACTTCATAACTTTCCTTCTCGATTAAACGATTAAATGGATAATCTAGACTATGCTGTTTATCGTACTGACTTTAGTAATGATGACAGAGGCTAGGCAGGAATTTCATTCGCTTAGTTCTCAGTTCATAGTGGATCAATTTGAATGAAATTTTCAGCAAATTGCCTTTACGTTATCTAGTTTTTAATTATTATAGTGAGAACTGCCAACTCGTTATCCAATCTACCATAATGTATCTTTAAGTAAAAGGATTAGTAGACTGACTGTAAATGAATTTAGAATAGAGTTGACTTTAATCATGGTTAATTCGTTGTTTTTTTTGTTTTCAGCTCATTTAGCAGTAGGTTATCAGTGTGGTATAATTAAGATTATATCAATACCTATATCATCATCACAAGACAGTATTATACATCAAACAACAGTTCATACTGATACAGATCTATTATCTGTCTCTACTTTATGTTGGAAATCTTTATCTGCGGTAATACTATATGTATTATCATTTTTTTGTGAAATGTTTAACACTTGTATTTACCCTTGTTATTAATTGTTGAGTCAGTCTTTTTTGTGAAATTGGATAATATGCTTACGCCCTGTCAGTTCATGGTGGATTAGTACTATACAAATACAAATATTATGTTATATTTGAGAAATTATTGGACAATATGACTGTATTTCATTATACTTTATAAAAAAATATCTAATGTATTAATTAATGGGTAAATAACCCATAATTTGGTGTCATTCAAAAGACAATGACAAGACAAAAAAAAACAATCTGTCTCTTTTTTTTTATTGCATTGCAAATGTATTTTATCTTGGGTTTTGATATCAAACAACAGGTTAAAATGAGTGTCACCCATTCTAGGGCTTTTTGATATTGAAAATAGAGGTTGATATAACTACCGTTATGTCATTGAAAAACCTTAATATTCCTCAGTGCTGTGGTGTTACATATATAAATAGAAACATTATTGAAATTATTTTTCCCATTTTTTGTAACAGGCACATCATATATTATTATCAACGAAAGGAGAGTTTGTATTAGGTTATGTGTTATATATAAATGATGGTAATATAGAGATTGTTAAAACAAGTCATAGTGAAGGACCTCATACATTACAAGCTACAGGTAGGTATTACCCCTATAGATTCTACGTTGTGTGGGGTTTAAGATGCAGTGTTTGAAAACTCTAAATTCGTTAGTGACCAAAGTAAAGTTTATTTACAATGGACTAATTGCAACTTTATGAACATTAGCAAAATTACATATTGTAATCCATATGTACATGACCATTAGATTTTCTCCTTGTCCCATGGATTTTTACCACTCCTCTAAAGACCCCTATGAGCTAGCGAGTTATTTAAACATGCATTATGCAAGAGCTAAATCTGATTATTGCAAGTCTTAATTTAGGCTTCAGATGTTATAGAAATTATAAATTAGATCTCATTTAAACAACAAGACCAAAATCAACTCTGTAGACCCACGGATGGCTCGGCTACAGCTCGGATTTAAATAGGATTTCACTAATTGATTAAATCAAATAAAGGGGTAACCTGATGAAAATACGTCAGTTAGATCGAGGCTAAATGAATAGAGTGTACTTAGTGAGGCCGCTGTAAAGCGTTTCCGTATGCCATTGAAAACTTTACTTGATAATCGAGATATGTAGGTGGAGTTAACGCCTGTCAATCAAACGATCGGCGAAGGTGAAGACACATTTCGCTACCATTTCTAGGCAAATATTACAACGATGATAACTATGTTCAGAATAAAGTAATTTGACTGAATTTTTCAATATGTTCTTCTTTCATCATCTACTTTTGAACTGTTATAGCAAGAATGGCCAACTCTCTATAAAAATCTACCATAATGTATCTTTAAGTAAGAATATTTTAAAAGTTACTCGCAAAATTAACAAATTTGTGATCCCCCATTTGTCTATCATATGGTAAAGAAGCATATACAAGGTATTTAGTTTGATATATATATGTTGTTTTTATATTTTTCAGCGTTATGTTGCCGTAATGATGAAATAGTTTTATCTTCAGAAGATGGTACATCTCAGTATGTCAGATTAACAGTTGTTGGTGATTGTATGTATATAGTTCATCTGTATACTAAGTATATTTTATTGATTTATTTATTATTCTGATTCAGGGACCTCAGATTTTAGTGATGGTGTCGTATATTAGGCAGCATATGCTTTCTATTTCTAGAACACCTTTTACCTCTTCTCATTTTTAGACTGTGTATTATTGGTTTGTTCTTTAGTTGTCTGCCGCATCTGCAAAACTTTTATGCAAGCATACTGTTTTCTGCAGGGCTGCCAACAACCAGTATCGCAGCGCAATTTGCGATACATATTTTGTCCGTTGCTAACCAAAAATTAAAATCTAACTTTATTATAACTGCGAATCATTAATATGCCTGTCATTTTGGATATTGACACAAGAATAATCCACATTTTGAAGACTAGAAGGCTTACTCAACACTTTCAACGTGTATAAAATGTTGAATAAAATTTTATAAACAAAACTGAATTCTCTGTGTGACATTTTCTTCTCGAACTACCCAGACACAATACTATATAACACAGGGACATAACTCTATGAATAGGGACTATTAAACCGGAAATAGGGAATCAAGTAGTACCACTCACGTTGCGAGACATCAAGTAATTATATCATATTTATTTTGAAAGAAATAAATCAAGTGTATCCCCCACGTATTGTAAATAAAATATAAAAAAATAAATACATGTATTGTAAAATGATAAATCAAAGTAAAAATTCCCGTAAAATATTATTGTTTATATCGCGTGTGTCTAGTTAATCGAGGTGCGCCCGATTGAACAAAAATAGTAATACAGAATAAAAAGCAGACAAAATTGTTTTCTAACGAAGATTTCTAACGTAACAAAAAAATAACAATTAAAATGAGTGGGGCTTCGGAAGTCACTGTCAAGAATTGGCTTCAGACATAAGACCTAACTAAATGTCTACATCACATTCACAAACTCTCACAAGTACTTGTGGCAGTGCTAAAAAATCTAAGAATAGTTAGAATGGAATCTAATCATATTTGTTATGAATTAAAGTAATATCTTGTTATTTAGGTGTTTTACGTTGAAACTGAAAAACTGCAAATCATTTTTTAAATTTGCTAATCAAATTTGGAAAAATTGGACTTTTTGATTAGCAGTGCTGCTAATCAACTGTGAAAAATTACGGACAGCCCTGTATGTTAGACTGTTTTTGTAAACATACTGGGGGATTAGATGACTGAATGGTTAGCATGATTGTGCGCTCTGTATCATAAGGTCTGTCATTGAGTCAACTGCCTGTCCAACCTCATGAGTTGTCTCCAGGTACCCCGGTTTCCTCCCACTACTAAAGACCCCTACGCGCAAGCAAATTATTGAAATAAAATTGAATCACTTGTTAGTCCCGAAATGACCTCTCTCTCTCTCTCTTTCTCTCTCTCTCTCTCGTAAATATACTATGTTCTACAGTATGTATTAAACAGTGTATATAAACATACTGTTTTTACTGCAGTGTCTGAAGGATTGGTAGACATACTGTTTTATGCAGTATCGATAAGACTGTTTATGTAGACATTCTGTTTTCTGCAGTATATATTAGACTGTTTTTATGTAGACATACTGTTTTTCAGCTTTAGATATAAAATGTGAACCAGTTACAATGATAAAACATAGACATAATTTGAAATGGCTGTGTCATGGCGGTGTTCTTACACAAAATGCTGTTTATTATATTGCTGCTTTTAGGTAAGTTGAATTTAGATTTTATTACAGATTTTTACTGATAAAATTATAAGTAATTAATTTGTTTTATATTCTCAAACAATTGAACTTTATGAAAGCATTACACAGTACCTAGATTTCTAGGATTTGGGTACATCACTTTAACACTTAGCTCATTTGAACACTCCTGCCGGTTAAGAGCAAAAAGCACAAAGGAATTAGTCTTTGATTCATTGAAACTAATAGGAATATCATATATCTTACATGTATATATGAACAAGGTACAGCATAAAAAATATCTGTTTGGTTTTTATTTACTTGTTGATCTCCATGATGTATATACACGGTATTATCAGTGTGAGACTTTTTAAAAATCAATTTAGTTGCACTATGTTATGAATATTTATGTGTATGTATGTATGTATATATATATAAATATATATTTGTTTACTTCAGTCCATCTGTGTTTTATGATCATCTGAAATATAAATTTCCATTAGCAGTAAGTATTACATGTGTTATGATGAATAAGTCTTCCTTGAGATACATGAAAAAACTGTTGATATTCTGTTTCATATTCTTTCTATTCTTATCAGTTTCTCTTGATTATTCCCCTGAAATAAGATTACACTTTATTTCTTATGAATTTTAAATTCTAGGTAAGTAAATTGGTTCAAAAAATGATTTATGTGCATGGTTCCCCCTCTGTTTTCTTAGATTATTTGATATGCAAGTTTTTTGTCCTTTCCAGTGAACAGCTGTATGCAGGAGTTTTGCATCATAGCCTTGCATCTAGTTACTGTAATATTTTGGCATTATGACAGTTTAAATAGAACTACATGTTTGATAAAATAATCTACTCTGGCATAAAATAAAGTTTAGGACAAATCTTTCTCACAAAAATTGGTATACATCTAACTGTTCCCTTTTATTTTAGGTTCATGTTGTTACATTAAAGGATATCAAACCTACAGAGTTACCTACCTTAGTGTCGTCTGCAGAAGGTTCTTATTAAACATATATTATAACTATAAACAGAAACTGTTATTGAGTATTTAAATTGGATTAATTTAGTTAACTGGAATCAGCAAAAATATGAGAAAGTTTGTGATTCTAGGATTCAGCTGCTAGATGGAGTGAAGATCTAACAAACAAGTCTAGTTTTCTAACTGCATATATCATCAGTATTTTGTGTCCATGTCAAATCTCTTGTCATAATATAAGGATTGTATCTTATTTATATATTGTAGTTGATTTAGATAATGGGGCTGATATTTTGGATGTTGTTCGAAGAAATTTACAGTTAGATTTTCTCTCACCAGAAAAAATGATGAAAGAATATAAAACAGTGTATTTAAAGAATATAGAAAACTTAGAGAAGGAAGTTTTACAGACTTGGAGGTATTATTGTAGAGATTTATTTTGATATGAAACAGCTATAATCCTCTTATGTTTACCAATTCCCATAACAATTTCTCACTTTATGCAAGAGAATCCCTTGAAATTTACCAATCCCTGCAGGCTGACAATGCTAGTTTTTAAAAGGTTTTGAAGTTGGTTTGATTACTAATTTTAATGCTGATCTTTGACCATTAAATCATTAATATATAATTATTAGCTCAATTCTACAGTCCTAAGATCGTAAATCTTAACAGATCAACACTTCAAATTTAACTTATTTTAGCGAAACATTTGTTCATTTTTAAATGAATTATTATTTCCAGATATATATTATTGGTGATATTAACTATGATACCAGAGAAAAAGGCTGAAGAATATGATGATGGTGAAATGCCAGTAGGTGTCTCTACAACCAGATGTAACAATATTTCAATAATCAAAATCTAGCAATAGAAATAATATAAAAATTAATTTCTATTTTGAGTTTCATTTCATGTATTCTATGAGCGCACTCACTTTTTGTTGAAAAAATTGAATGGAATAATATCTGGTAAATTGCCAAGCAGCATCAGCGATATTATAAAGCAAAATGCAAACAGATATCATTAATTGTCACATGGCTACATTTATTTCAAGACCCCATTTGGTTGATTGCAGTACACCATAATTTGGTTGATTGCGGTACACCATACACCATAATTTGGTTGATTGCAGTTACACCATAATTTGGTTGATTGCAGTACACCATAATTTGGTTGATTGCGGTACACCATACACCATAATTTGGTTGATTGCAGTACACCATAATTTGGTTGATTGCAGTACACCATAATTTAGCATTGATTTATCTAAGATATATACTTTGTTTCATTTTAATAGGATAGTCGGGATGTTGAGGATGAAATCCAAAAATTAACCTGTTTATTAATGACATACCATTGTCAAAACATCTTACAGCAGATAGATGAACAAAATATCAGTCTTAATGATAAAGGTTTGTATTTGAAATTTAAATATGTATTACCCTTGGAATATCCATCCCTTGGCCCTGAAAAAATCCATCCTTTGGCCCTGAAAATATCTATCCTTGTGCCCTTGACATATTCGTATTTATCCTATTACACTGAAAATATCCATCCTTGTGCCCTGGAAACGTCCTCCATCCTGCCTCAGACATATCTTTCATATTGTCTGGAAAATATCATTTGTCCTGAAAATATTCTCCATACTGCCCCAGACATATGTCATATTGTCTGGAAAATATCTGTCATATTGTCTGGAAAATATCTGTCATATTGTCTGGAAAATATCTGTCATATTGTCTGGAAAATATCTGTCATATTGTTTGGAAAATATCTGTCATATTGTCTTAGAAATATCTGTGTCCATCTTTGTGCTCTGGAAATATTGGTCCTATTTCCTTATAAATATCCATCCTTGTGCCCTGGAAATATCCATCCTTTTTTCTAAAAATGTCCATCTGTTAATTACCAACATGTTGAAAACCCTTGTAGGATTCAGTTATAATGTGTATATCTCAGTAATTTATCTTACAATCTGCATACAGTCTATTGTGAACAAACTCAGTGTATTTTCTTTCCAACCAGCAGTAATGCATCTTCAAATTTTCTTAAATGTTCTTATTTGGATTTTTGATTTTGTATTTCCAGATAAACTAATGATAAAGATGATGAAGAAATGGTTATATGTCAATCAACCATCCATGATATCAACAGAAACAAATATATGTGAAGATATACCCGAGTTAGATAATTGTATTATCTGTAATGAAAATATCCTTTTAGTTGAGAGATTCCCAACCTTTTTTGTCACGTTTACCAATGGAAACTTTTTGACCACCAATCCCTTGCAAACTACTCTTAAATTGAATATCTGTTCAACAATGGTACCATCCCCTTCAGTATTTACACACAATATGACAAATTGAATGTTTTTAAATATTTGGAATCCTTTGCATGCGATATAGATGGGACATGTTAAAAAAACAGTGCCACCTGTAATCTTCGGTAACCTGGGTCTCTTTTTAATCCAATTGAACCCAAGCCCTGAGATTATCTAGTGTTGATATTTCCCCAAAAATGCAAACTATGCACAGAGACTTTAAAAGATACCCCAGAATTTGATAATAGGTGGAGATACAGGCAAAATTATCATCTCTTTCTTACCACATAAAAATATGTATTAATTATAATTACGATAGACACAAAATTATTCTCTCTTACATAGAACATAAAAAATATATTACTTATAATAACAGTAGTTGCAAAAATTTTATTTTTTCCATAGCACATAAAAAATCGGTTACTTAAAATAACAATAGTCGCAAAATTATCCTCTCTTCCATAGCACATAAAAAATATACTTACTCATAATAACAATTGTTGCAAAATGGGTCCAGCCTATTCTACTAAATTGTGTTGACCTGATGATATTTCAATTATTGTTGGACTGCAGCAATCATGCTACTGGACAACAACCCTAATCACCCGGGTTCAAATCTAGGCATTGTCCAAGAAGATCTTTAGGATTCTGGTTCCTATTTATCAGGGTTAACATTCATGGAGCTGACAAGGAAAGTCCCGATATGTCAAGTCACTTGGATGGGATGTAAAGCTGTGGTTATATGTATAAATTAGTAGTGTCCCTAACCATTGATATTTAGAATAAAGAGTAAAAGTCACTTCTTAACAATTAACAGTATAAAATATCAGTATCATTTGTTGAATGTCCTAATGGACATAAATTTGGTAAGCATCTTTATGGTTTATCATCTATTGAAAAACACTATGAGATATGTATTTTTGAGTTCTGAAATGTTTGAAAATAACCAGTTTGTTATGTAATGTAAAACAAAGACATAATGCTATCTTTTTTATACAAAAAATATTTTAAGAATACAGGCTATTCATTGGTTGTAGTTGGGTTTTTATTTGGGGCATACATTTTAAATGTTTTTAATTTTTGGTAAATTTTAAACCAATAACTTGTTTGTGTTCTCAGGTTTATGTTGTAAAACATTACTACCATGTAGAGAATCACCATTTACAACATGTAACACTTGTGGTATAACAGCATTTTCAATTACTAGATTAAAAGGTATTTCTATTATATCATATTGTCTATGTAATTTGTGATTATTATGTCCCTGCCAAGATTTATCTATTAGAATGGCCAATGAACCACACATGGCACACAGTGTAACCTCTTTGATTCATGAACTTTATTTGGTAGTGGGGCCACAAAGATTTGAGTAAACATCCTTAGTTTTAATTGTTAATTAAGCACCTTCTAAATGCAAGACAGTAAATATGGGTGGCTGAGTGGTAAATTGCTTTAGATCATACTGTCAGCCAATTCTTGTACATGACAAGGAGTAGGGATCATGCCTGCATAACGTCAGTGGTTTTCGCCAACTGCTAAAGACCCTCGTGCAAAATTAAATTATTGAAATAAAGATATACCATATGTTAGTCCCAAAGTGGCCATGTGTTGAGTTGCCATTAAACCTCCTCTCTTTGACTCTCAATCCAACAAGCTATACATACTTTTAACAACAGACTAATGTTGTGATAGCTATAATCTCTGGTTAACTATGCAGATTCTCCAATTTAATTGAGACATTTTAAATTTATTCAACATACTGCATTTTTTTTTTTGTAGATTATAAATGTTTACAAGATGACATCAGGTGTAGTTTATGTTGTTCGTCATTATTTTGATACAGGCTATAATTTTCAATGAAGATGGTGGCTCAATTGTGAGCTTTAAACATTCTAGATTGGCAGAATTGATATTGAGTTATTCAAAATCAACTTTTGTCACAATTGTGGTCGTGTGGTAATCTAATAAAGTGACCATGTATTGGCAGTGGTGATTAGTGGGATTATTTCCTCACTCAGTTAGGCCCTACTGTGTAGCTTTGTGCTAGCCAACAGTTATAGGTCACTGATAGACTGGATGACAGAGGAGTAAAAGTCAGATGGAGATTACAGTATAAGGACACAAACTAATTTAATGTTATTGTGTAAAGGATATTAGGTAACATGTATGGTTTGCACTAAGTAAGTTGTATGAGTAATTACCTGTGTTCTATGACCTTACTTCTTTCATACAATCATCAGTTTGCTGTATGGATATACAAACTGAGGAGAAAAGTGAAATTTATTATATTGCCTGTGAAACTGACTAAAACAATAGAAACAGTCCTGGTTAAAGCATTGGAGTTAAAACTGTCAGGTAATGAACTCTTGACAAATATAGTCAGTGCACTGGATATCAACAAGATTTATTTATTTGGACTATATATTCTCCACCAAATCAACACATCTGATTAGAAATTTGGTTTTACTTTTCGTATAAGAGAAGTATTTTTTACAAACAATAAAAGAACTTTAATTACATGCTTGTAGTCAGAAGTTTTAAGAAATCAGTACAGCATATGGAAAACATTCAAGATCTAAATTCCAACTCTACTGTACCTACCATTAGATTAGATAGGTTATGATTTTGGCCAACAGTTATTTTTTCCAGAGAATCGAGTTTCTTTGCTATCCACATTGTTGATAAATATATAATAGATATATAAATTAGAAAAAGATCTGATGATAAATGTAGTCTGTAGATTGTTCACAATGAATTTTCGACAGATACAATTGTGGAGGTATAAAAGTGGACCATGGTTTCCAAGTGTTTTATTATTTTATTTACAAGTAACTAATAGTCTTTTTACTAATACAACATATAAATATTTACATAGTTAACAATTTTCTATATAAAGCAATTACCATATTTATAGTAAAGATAATATCCCATGAGTCATAGTGAGTAGTTTACATGTATCACAAACTTTTAAAATAGGATTATAATAGCTAATGAACACAGAAATCACATCAAACTCAAAACCAATGAATGAAATGGGGTTTAATGTCTTCTACCAACTAGCTTTATCTTTGGAAATCCTCATCCAAATTATTGCTCTGTTTTTCTATAAGTGATGGGTGTCATGCATGGAATGGGTATGCTTAATCCTTATGGAACATATGACACCACTTCTTATCAGGAATCCAATTGGATTTTTATTTCTATTGGATTACTCTCCACCAGAAAATGATAACTGCCAAAGACAACTAGAAACGAACCATAGTTTTGTCAACCCATTTCATGACTGACCTTGTGAATACTGTAGAGGTTTAACATGACATAGTCCATTATGGTTTACTCTAATACAGAATTTAAACTAAACCAAATTTGTTTTTGGAAATGACGTAGAAATCTCTCACAATTTGATGATCTCTTACAAACTACAATATTGTGATGGTTGAACCTTTAAAAGGAGTATCTGTCCAAAATTGGTTCAATCCTTCAGTATTTAGAAAGGTTTTATATGATGAATTATAAAACTTGCAACATTCAGTATTCTATGCAGACCTTATAAACAAACCAGTTCCCCTGATATATTTGAATCCAAGCCATTGATATTTGGGTTTTGTTTTTTCTTAGTTAAATGTTAAATAATCAATTTGAGGTATATTTTAGAGTGGACTAAGACTTGAACAATTAAGATATTGTCCAACAGATGCAAATGACAAATAGCAGCTTTATCCAATACACCTATATGTATAGACTATTGATCACAGAGTAATATTATAAATGTTGCAACAGCTGCATTCTAAATCTAAAAGCATATTTATTGTGGCTTCTGGGGCTTTCAGTTCAGAATTTGGCCAGATCTGCATATTTGCAAGTTTTAATCCATTGCAAACACTTTTCTGTTTTTTAGCTTTGGAAATATATAGAAAATCTCCTATGAGTCTTTTTTGATATCAAAAAATATTAACAAGTCGATAAAGTAAAAAATAATGAGGCTTTGCCGATTTTTTTTTTACTTTATCGAGGAGTGTTGATATTTTTTTTATATCAAGACGAGTAGGAGATTTTATTTATCACCCAATCCTTTCTTACATGCACAAATAAATAAATATAATTCTTTGCTATAGATTTCACTTTTACTGAACCTCATTACATAGTGATACATCATTTTTTGACAATTCAACCATTTTCAGGTCCTTTATATTGACCCGGTGTTTCCCTCAAAGTCAATTAAATAAAAATAGTTACTTTTAATAAAAAATGAATTGTTCTTTGAAAATAAAAAAAGTAGTTCCTTTTAAATTGACCAATCAAATTCATGTAAATTTATCATACAAGCAATATCTACTGTAGAATGTGTTATTGAGTGTTAAAATGAAATGTCCACCTTGTAGCCTCTTTGGATATCTCTTGTCAATGTTAAAAGTCTTCCAAGTGCATCTTGGAACCTTTAAGCAGTCTACGACAGATGCTAATAAATGCTTGTTTTGGGGACAAAATAGAAACAAGTATTGTGCTAAAGCAAATACCATAGAAACAAAATTAAAAAAAATAAGCTAGATATTCCAGTATAAACTGATATAATAAAGACAGACTGTCTACTTTAAATTCAAATTATTTGTTAAAAAGACCAATGTGAATATCTATAATACCATAGCTTTGCCGTTATCCAGCAGCCAAATTGAAGTTTTGTAGTTCACTCTGATCCTAATCAATATGAAAATAAGTCTTACGTCCCTGAATATTGATCATTATCTTTTGTCAATATCTATATTGTGTTAAACTAACCAGGTGATGATAATAACATCTATAATTAGTAACGTTTCAATAGACTATAACAGATACGCCTACTTTTAATTAATAAGCACTGGGACAACTGACTTGTCTGGAATGATTACCTGAAAATTACAGGAAATAGTTTCAATTCCCTTACTTAATGCCCAAAACTTTATTGGTGTGGTGTTGGTGTAAAGAGACTTGATGATCCTAACAACATAATTCTGGAATTTGATTGGTCCACAGTCTTGAAATGGTATTATCAAGTCTCTTTTGACAAGGAAAGCAAAATACATAGACTATTTTACATTAACTTCTTATAAATCTTGTATAAATATTTCTATATATCATTATCGATTACGTAACAGCTAAATCTGTCTATTGCAAGTCCTTTTTTTCTGAATGTTATAAATTATTATTTAAACATTCATTAACATGACAAGCATATAGTAACCTCTCTAGGTCATAAGATGGCTAACATATTTAGTGGATTAGACCATGTCAATGTTAAAAGGTAAAATTTAGACTTAGTTTATCATTGTAGCAATGGTACTTGACAATGGAGACTATTTACACTATTTTTTGTCAAAACTTCAAACATTCATAAAATACACAGGATCATGTAATTTTTAATATATTCATTTTTTTTTATTATCTAATTTTAACTTTTATAGCAAGAACAGCCAGCTCTTTTATCTAAATCTTACATAATGCATCTTTAAAATAATAACAACCTATACAGATGGAAGTCCAAAGTCATATTAACAGCTGTAGAACAAGAAATTAATGCAAATCTAGGGTGCCATCCACAATCTCACCATACAATGAATGTCAACAAAATATGCCATAAAATAACACTGCGTGCCCGGTAGAACATGGATTGTATTACCTATATAGTTGTTTGTCGATCATTATCTTGCTGAAAAGCAGTTACTCAAGTTGACAAAAAGTTCATTTCATATTATGATTGTTATCAGTTTTTTTTTTGCTAACTTTAGGCGAGCTAACTTGACCTCCAGGGCACGCACTTTGTCTTTGGGCAGAGCACATCATATGCAAGAAGCCAAAGGTAGTCATTTTAGAAGAGAAATATGTAGGGCAATAATGTGGCGGATTGCATTAACTTCAAGACACATATTTATAGTGACTTAGTTCTAGTTGCAATAATTTCTTGTTTCATACAATATTTAAAACAGAAACAACAGAATTAATCTCTTTAAACCATATTAAATCTCATAAATATAAACAAAATGTACATAATACAAGTAAAAGTTCTAAGATAAAATTTTCATGCAACATGGATCTGACAGAAATAGACTAGATCTTTAAATTTGAAACTGTATCCGACTATAATCTGTAATGTGCGAGGTGTTAACCCTGTTAACAAATGTTGTGTAGTATAAATTACTTGTAACATGGACTAGGGAGAAGGGTTTAATATAGGCTATGCCTGTTCGCCAATCCCTATTCAGATAGAAATCTGAATAAAAATATTGCTTATAAAAAAAAAACCAAAAAAAAACCATGGACTATGCATGTACATAGTACTCGTGTCTTTGCAGCTGACAAAAGTGGTAAAATAATACTGTCAAGTTATATTTATAGCATGGCTTTCATGAGTTAACAGGTTTAAACATCGAGGCCGTAGGCTGAGATGTTAAACCTGTTAACGAATGAGGCATGCTATAAATGACTTGTAACATTTACACCTGTTCAACATGCTTGTTGTTATTGCACATGCAAAAGAGTGCAATAACATTGACCATGTCTAGTTATTGCATGGTTAAGCTCCACCCAATCTACTAGAGGGAAAACAATCTGCTTATTCAACGAAAAGAACAAAGGAAGATTTCCCGTCCATGTTACAATACACTTTAGAAGATATGGCATGCCATTTTTTTAATATAAAAAGGACCAAGCAAGAGTCTTTTTTTCTGAAGACCTATGCATTACCAATAAATTACCATTACAACATGTAAAACATTTTTATGTTTGACAGGCATATTGTCAGGTGTTCTTCAAGTGGTCAACAGCTCAAGGGGAGTAATTTGATGTTACATGTATTTTCATTTCATTTAATCAGATGAACACTCTATTATCATCTCAAGACATGTTTTAGCAAACAATGTCCTGATAATAAAGCCTGTCTAAAGATTTCTCTGAATATTCTGTATTACAGGTTTTGATGGGTTTGTGTCAGGGTTTAATATCCTACTTTTTTTTACTAGAATAAAAGCAAAGTTTCTTGATACTGACCTAATGAAGTGGACAGACAGTATAACATATAGCACAGGGTTTGCCTTGTGGTAAAATACTATTTGTTAGCTGTGCTTCTAACTTTTTTATACGTAGATATAAATATTCATTTTTACACCATCATTAACCATATACAATCTCATCAATCTTAATATAATGTTATAATCATTGTTTTAGACTTTATTTAAATTTGGGAAAAAAGTTATAATTCTTAATTTCAGTTGTCAGACAGTTAGCCTACATATGGCAGCCCAAAGATAAACCTTTGGACCTATACCAGGCAAACCTGACATACTTCTAGTGAGAGAACTTGCAGTTAAAATTTTTGACTCCCACAGAAGTATCAAAAACAAAATATTAAAATCTTTCATGTTGTTATAATCCTTTAGTGGCATTTAGCAATTGGAAACATAACAAAACTTGTGCTTGATAACGATAAGAGAATAGTTATCGAAACGTTGTGCTTGTGTATAATAAACCAGTGATTGTTGTCCCATATAACTGTGTCAGTTTTATTTAAAATAAATCAGAATGCCCATTGATGTTGCAAAAGAGACAATGGAATATTATTAAAGAACACTTTAAACCACTGATAAAAATGCATAGTTCACCCACAATATATACTCACTGCATAAATTAACATATCTTACAGTAAATTTAAAGTTTGACCAAACTTGCCTTTTCAGACAAAACATTACACTATATTCCATAAATATCCCATAAAAGAAATAAGATTTACATGTAGACAAAAATTCTCCATATTAATCATTTAGATAAGAAAATTTTCACTTAAATATCATAAGAATAATTTCATTCTTTGGAGATCATGGCATCCAATTACCAAATAAATTAAATGGTCTATCTTTGTGTTTCTTATTTGGATCTCCAGGAATTTGGAAACAGTCCACAGGATGAGCACCTATTGTTTTATTATAAAGATTGAGAGAGAAGTCTGTACAGCCAAGTAGTTGAGTCTTATGATCAGTTTCTGCATTCACTTTAAAAGTTACATTAAAAAAATGAACACAAATATCCACCACTTTTGAAATGGATCCTAAACACAGCAATGGGGGTTCGTCAGCTGAAATGGTATGAAACAATAAATGAATTAATAAATTTAAAACAAAACCTGAAAGATCACTATAACTATCTGAAATTTTAACTTTGAGGAAGATTTTGCCCAGATAGTGACGCTACAGCCTACGCTTTTATATTGAATTCCAAATGACTAGACACCTGTCCTTGTCATGCCCTTCGTCCTGCACCACTGACAGAGGGGGAAACATGCCAGAAAATCATGATGAACTTTCTTGGCCAACAACAGGAGCTAACCCGCAACCTGTAGACTCACAAGCCAGCTAAAGAATATGATTTGTGGTATAGGTGAAAAAGCAAATTCCTGCAAATTTATAAACCATCCACATATGTAGAATGTTCGTACCTGATATTGTTCTTTTATGAATAATTTTACCATCTAATAAAACATCAGTTTCTAATTCCTGAAATTAGAAAGAAACAGCACTGTCAGAGTTTGAATTCCAATTCCATTTTGTAGATAGCAAGTATTCATCATTTGTATAATATATTCTTGTCACTATCATCAAGTACATCTATTTTTGGTTTTTATACTGTAGTCACTATCATTATGCATTCATAGTGACATGATCCCTGGGAATGAAATCGTGTCTTATCATGGCCTGGACTGCATAGAGGTTCACCATACAGGTATAACCATTAATTAAAATATACAGTGTATATCAATTATTAATGCAGTTAACAAGATAATTATTCTACTGACCTTACCAATATATTTCTTTCAAAACGAAGACCCCATTCAAACTACCGGTACAGGGGAAAAAATATTTGTTGCCAAAAACTATTAATCTTACAAGATAATCCAAACATCATATTTTTTAAAATTTATAAATTTTAATGTTAAGTGTAAGGCCAAGCCAACATTTCGACATAACATATGAGTCTATTACATCATTAATCAGATGGTTGCAGCTGATGATTATTAAGCACATTTGATTTTGAATGGAGGTGAAAATGGACACTCCTTTTATAATATATTTATAATGTTATTTCACATGTACCAGTAATATATATGCCCTGAAGTTATGGAAGAAGTTAATTAGTTGTGTAGTGAGAAGATGTTTCGACATGATATGGGTAATATAAAAGTACATTAGACAGTAACTGGTCTATAATAAAAGTACATGTAATGTGTATATAACATACATGTATGTTTACAGATATTACTAAGTAACTTGTATAATAACAGGTGGTACATTATAACTACCATGAAAAAATGTATAATTACAAGTAATTACAATAAAAGAAATAATACTATACATGTACATGAATGTTTCTTTGTATTTTAAATATTTTTTTCATGTTATGAAGAAGATTAGAAACATAATCTTATCTTGTTTCATAACAAATTCAAAAGTCACTAATAAAATGTGGAGTTATTACTCTTTCCAATATACATCACACACTAATCAACCATGGAAACTTAGTTACACAATGAAACTTTTATCAAAAACTGATACAGCAACTATTCAAAAGCCTCTAAAAGGTGCTAACAAGATTTTATAAGTGGAAAAATTCTGTAAGTAAAGATCGAACTTGTTGAAATCAATACCATTACCATTCTTCTTTTCAAAAAGTTAGATACACAACCAATAAAAATTAAAAGTCACGATGCATCATTTGCATTGTACAGAAAATATCAAGTTTCAAACAGCTTAATCCATGCTAATACCAATACTCATACCGGGACTGGGTATTAATCTACACGCTTGGATTCAATCATATTTAAAACTAGCCCATGAATTTGGTTCAATGGCATATAAAGATAGCACCTCCCTGTTACATAGATTGATGAAATACTGAATGGAAATGAACAACTTTTGGAGTGATATTCCTATTTAAGATTAAACATTCACAATATTGCAGTTTGCCTGTGATTCTATAGAGCTAAAATCATGCAAAGTGTCTTTAATAAAGAAATATAGGTCAATAATTGCAGTCATGAAATTTCTAACATTTCAAAACAAAAATAAATAACTATTCCCCTGGCAGTTATTAATATTATTGAGAATAGTTGCAAATCAATAAACAGACAACCCATATAAAATTCAATTTCAAAAAGATATATATATATGGACTATTGCATTGCAGTCCCTAATGTGGCTTATTTTTTTAGCTTGATACCGTACTGTTTACAATAAATCCTTGGTCAAAATCACTAGCAGAGTCACCCACTTAATGGTTTAAATACAAAAGTGAACTCATTAATTGGTATCAGGTATAGTATACCCCACCTCATGCACAACACCTATAACAACTGAAAGATAACTGAAGCAATGGTCAGAATCTGGATTTCTGAAGCTAGAGTTAACCTTGGGACCGAAGGCTACCATCAGAAATGAAATGGGGTTTAACGTCCTACTGTTCTGTTCCTACTGGGCTAATGAGGACAGACAAATGCCATGCAGTGCGCTATGAGGGAAATTTTGCCCTGCCAGGGCGCTACGGCCTACTGTTATTTCAAATTCCAACTGTTAAGGGTTCTTATACGTACACAGGACCTTGGTTTTTCGTCCCATCTGAATGACTATAAGTCGTCACTTACATGTACCATGCCCTCTGTCCTACACCACTGAAAAGGGGGAACCATCCGAGTCAACTGCATATTCATATAAAACTAAAGCAAACACATAAAAAAATTTGTTAGCTGGTATGTATACTTACATGTGTTTTAGAAATGAAAGTAAAATTACTGCACATTGTTGTGTTAAGATGGAGTCTCTTATTGATAATTCTCGCACAACACAGACAATTTCTGTCCCAACAATCACAAAATCCCACATGATATTTCATATTATATGTATAGTTAGCTGTTCTATTTTGAGTACTGGCTAGAGCAGGACTACTCAAATCTAGAGGATGTAGCTTATTGAGAAATTCAGTATCCTTCATAATATTCCCAATGTCTTCTAAGTCAACACTTAAATTGAACTGAGATGGATAATATAAATATTTTATTTTATTCTTTGGTCGAAGCATTCCTAATACAGCTAAATGCTCCAATGTCTTGTTCTTTACATGTTTTCCCACAGCTAATGTTTTATTCTTAAATGATTTTCCCATCTCCACAGTCTTATTTTTAATTTTTTCTCCCATTTGAATAATTTTCTCTAAATGTGTATCATCATCTTTGGTTTTCTTAGGTGATTCTTTGTCTTCTTTATCGTTGGAGTTGTCATCTTGTGTTTGTGCTCCAGGAGGTTCTAGAATATAATCTTGATTAAAATATTTATGACTAATTGAATTGTCTGTTTCTTTGCTTCCATTCTTTCTTTCTTCTGAAAAGATACAAATAGACAAGCATACATGTAGATGTACTGTATGTCAGGGCTATGTGAAACTTCTGAAAAACCTCTGAACTGTTCAAGGTTTGAGAAAAAAAGGATAATCTTGGTTTGGTTTTCTATTCCTTTCGGAACGGTCAATTTTGGAGTCCTTATCTTCAAAACATGCGGCTGCGCAAGTGCAAATCTCTTAAAGGCGGACCAATCCAAAAGCATTATGTTTATGTTTTATAATCATAAATGAAAATAGTGTTGGATAGTTATAAGTTTATATCAGATGTGGCAAGAAATGATTGATCTGGCAAAAAAATAGAAGATAACAACTCCAATAGCATTACTAACAGAGGTGGGGTAGAGTGGTATTTTCATATTTCCAGCTTATTAATAGGGAAGAAGCCCTTCAACTGTCCATTCAGGGTGACTCCACCACCAGTATGTTATGTCAGAATTGGCCCTACGCGACAGTCAGTCCTGCCTTTAGTACTGCCGTCTGTTTAGGTCAGGTCCTTGAGCATTGGGAGTCGAATGCATCTGTATCCTGTTTCCATATCATATTATCATGAAGGGTCTACCTTTTTTTTAACATGTTTTTTTCATGCAGTCAAAAATTATTTCATAAATATAGGCCCTATTAGTACTATTACTGATACTATACAAGTTTTACATACAACATGTCATTATGTGATGCATTGGTGATTGGCATTATGATATTATTATGCTGACCATTTTCCTTGCTTAATAAATAATAATGCCGGTTATGACCGCTTATTTTACTGTGCAACGATAAAACGTATGGTACAAAGCCAAATCGAGTAGACGAGTACAATCAAAACAAGTTTGATGTTACGTCCAATCGCCACACACAGCCTTGTGGTAAGATACGGTAGAGTACTGGAGTGGGAAATGACTATGCCTCCTCACTGATCTTGCAGAAAAACAATTACCGTACAGATCTACAACAATTTTTACAAATGTATTCATTTTCCCGCCATTTAATCTTATAATACAACTGAATATTAAATCAATATTACCTGATTCAGATTCAGTAGCAAAGGTAATGTATGCAATCCATGCTGAAGATGCAATTAAGAGCAAAAACACTGATCGTTTTCGGCGATACAGCCATTTACACATCGCCATTTTGACATTTCTATGGTCACGTGACAACAGGATGACGCCCTATCGCTAGCCACACGTCCGTTGCCCTGTTTAAGCGTTAGACTGTTAATAATACGCTGTGCTGCTCACAGCCGGATATAGATTGCATTGAACCCGTATCAGTAACTTAATTTTAACGATATATTTTGTGGAAAAGAAGAATTATTTGTCATAAACATTAGTCACACATTAATTTAACAAAACAATATAATATACATGTGTAATGTCGAGTTACTGTGAAACCAATTTTTGGGCCGAATCGGCCAGCCCACTGATGTTGCTGTGAATTTTCTGGGGATATATTGCCCCCGCCATCCCATCCCATCCGATCCCATCCCATCCCACTCCCGCCTAAATATTAAGTAGGAGACGCGGAATGGCAAAGAAATCTTGCGGTAAGCCCAATATACGCTCGTGAAATCAGTGTAACGTACGTAGGGTCGTTTTTAAAAATAACATGTGAATAAATGTCTTATTATAGGCTAATTTATTGAACATTAATTGAGGCCAACAGAAAGATCTACAAAAAGCAGCTTTATCTCTTAGTAATATTATTATTTCATTTCGATAGATAAATGTTTAATTTATGGATCAATGTCGTTTTTTTTTTTAAATACATGTACACGAGGACTTCATAATTTCACGGTCTTAATCATTCCCTGTTCTATAGATAGTAGCCTAATTTAGACAGCTCATGGATAGAAACGAGTTTTCTATCAGACGTTGACATTTAAAGAAGGCAGGTCTCTAAATCAATATCATCTATAGTCTTCGACATTGCAAACACGACTTGCTGATCAATTTAAATCAACATTGATAGTCTTCTGGTATCCAACATTTAAGACAAAATGAACATTTTGAAATTGGCCCACGAAACGTGTGCCAGAATGCTTTCAAGTGTCATTTGTAATGAAGCTACTCGATGAACGAGGCCAAGGAGAGAATACTACCGGTTATAGACGGGAATAACCAGAAGCCAAAGACTGCCAATTGTGTGCCATTCAATTTGGACTTTTCGCGTATTTCGCGGAACATACTGATTAGTAAATACCGTAAAAACAGAAACGATTGAATGTAAATCAGTTTATATGCATTCATATTACATTATTAAATGCGTTGCAACCCATTTGTGTCTTTTTCCACGTCCCCAACGAATAACCATTTAGCTCATTTAAATGACGATTTGAAACCAATAGAAAGTAAGTCGTCTAATCTCTGTGAACTTAAAACATTACATTTGATTTAAATACTGTAAAGCAAGGCACTTTGCGATAAGATAATAATGCGTCCGGGTGTCCATCATAGCAAAATGATTGCGACATGAGGTTGGCCGTAATCCTCATCAAATTAATTTATATCCATTTAATTAACTTGGGTCGTATCAACCAAATGCGACACCCATCTAAATTTTGGATCCAAACCTGTTTTGTTATTGCTATTTTTATTGTATAAGGTCTGGAAGTCTATATTTGTATGGAATACTGCATTTGCACCTTTAAATGTTATAAACAGGTTACAATTCTATGGAATACAATTACGTATGGTTTAATGGTCGAGAGCGTGACAATAAGTAATATATTGATACTTCACGAGGCGTTAGCCGAGTGTTGTTTCAATATATACTGAGCGCCATGGAAAACGCATCACTTAGTTTTTCGTATAACAAAATGATCCTGTAAACATATTTTATTTATTTTGTTTCTTATTGTGAACACTATTCAAATGGGAACACATCAATAACAACACATTTGTACACTTATGGATGTTTAATCTGTAATCAAGGGTACAAAGTCAGAGGGGTCAAAACCAAAAGTACGACACAGATGTCAGTAGCGCGTGTGTCCTCCACGGGCCATCATCACGGTAGGCTACATCATTAACGCGACCCCTGCAAATGTGTAGGGCGATCCGGTGATGAAATGTGAAGCCTCCCCACACCATTACACTTCCCCCACCCCATCGATTCGTTACGAAGACGCAGCAGTCTGCAAGACGTTCCCCAAGACGTCTCCACACACGTTGACGGCCATCAGCGTGATAAAGACGAAAGCGACTCTCATCACGGAAGAGCACACTTTGCCAGTCTACTCTTCTCCATGTCTGGTGTCCTTGAGCCCAGATCAAACGCTGCTGACGGTGATGATCCCTGAGGATAGCTCCAACATAAGGTGTCCTACTTCTCTTAGACGACGTCTTACGGTGTTGGCACTTACTGGTCCTTGTCTTCCGACGACTGCTGCACCTGTTCGAGTCGCTGGGCGGAATCTGTCACGCAGATGAGTGACCCGGATGTAGCGGTCTTGAGCCTGGGTTGTAACGCGTTGTGGACCAGGACGTTGACGGTCACGTGTTGATCCAGTAACTCGAACACGTTCCACCAAACTTACAATAGTGGACTGATGACAATTGGAGTGTCTGGCAATAGCACGCGTAGACATGCCAGACCGGGACATTCCAATGGCTTCATTCCGTTGATTTTCAGTAAGTCTCGGCATCTCTAGCTCGATTCCTTCACACGTCCAACAACAAATTACGACAGACTGACGTTTCACAGTTCATGTACTGCACATTAAGTTGAAAACATGCTTTTAAAGGGCTCACACACAATGCTGCACGTGAATATTGGGTTTTTCATGTGCATCTCGTGCAATTTTTTTTTTGTGCACACGGGACGATATTTTTTGCGATTGGGAGCATTGTGTGAAACAATAGTTCATAGTACTGCATAATATTATACATACAAAACCACCTAGTAATAAAATATTTGGGTAAAAAAAGGGATGCGTTTTCTATGGCGCTCAGTATATTACGCAATGTCTTTAGCTCGAGACCATTAAACACGTTATATTTATAGCACGGCTTTCATGAGGGAAAACAATCTGCTTATTCAACGAAAAGAACAAAGGAAGATTTCCCGTCCCTGTTACAACTTAAAATACAGACACTATCCCGCACGCGCTTTTCAATGAAATACGTCACGCGAGTCCAATATTTCATCTAGTATAGATATAATGTACGATTGGCAAGTTGCCCGTACATTATTGGAAATAATGGGACGCTAACATCAAATGATGACGTCACATATGTATTTTAATGCTTATTACTGAACGACGTTTCGACTAGGCTTCTTTAGCCATTTTCAAGCAATGATAAATATGAAAACATAACAAGACAATATATACATGTACACAACAATACTTGGTTAATGCTGACCCCTTGGGTACTATATCGGCATCCCTGCATCGCATAAAGAAAGTAAGATAGTTACATACATGTAAATATACTCTTCAAAAAAAAAAAAAAAAAAAAAGTAGTGGATATTCAGAAACAATACAAAACTGCGGAAATGCACTGCTGTTTTTATTAGAGGTAACCAGTGTATGTTAATAAAAGGCCAATTGCCTACACATGAACATAAACAGTTCATATGGGCAGCTTATCTGACGACCCCATTTCACTCGCAAATAGATACGTTTTTGATTTTTGTCTTAATAATGAGTAATTGCTCCATCAATCCTCAGACATTCAGCAATTCTTCGTGGCATGCTCCTAATCAACCGTCCAATCACGATTTGGGGCAATCTGACCCACTCCTCTTGCAGTGCCACGGCCAAATCTTGCAGTGGTGTCGGTTGACGTTGACGTCTCCCGATCAAATTAAACGTAACACACTAAAACAAAGATACGCTAAACAGTAAATCTTATGCAAGAACCGATAGGAAAGCAAACATGAATAGATAAACCTGCAAGTGGCAGTTTTCATCAACCCTTCCTTGGAGTGTCAAATTTGACAATGAACCCCTCCCACGTGTATGGCGCTATTGCGTGTCGCATGAGCAGCTCAGTTTTTCTGTTGGGGCGATAAGTTCTTGTCAGTCTGTGAAAATACTCTCAAAGCATGTCAAGTGTCCATGACTATTTATCATATCACAACCTGCATAGATATTTGTATTTCAATATCCCCTACTTTTTTTGAAGAGTATATATATAATATTGACCTTTTAACTCTGTATGCACTGTTCTTAAGTCACGATTGTCTGTGTTGCAATTAAACATGTAATTAATTCAATATGCCCTTTACAAGTTACATATGATCTGTGCACACGTTCCGCTTTACTTCAAAGGAATATGCACTAGTCTGTAAGCATTCCGTGACGAGATAAAAGAGATAATTGCATGTATGACCATGTGTCTTATCTATCGTCCGAGGGTATATATTGAGGAGTTTACTGACAGGCAGTCGACTAAAGAGGACCACAGACGGGCGGAGGAGAGAGGCTTGGACGAGTGCATGGACTCACCCGAGTTCAGCCGCTGCCTTGGCAGAGGGGCAGAATGGTGGATTTAATATAGTTATATGTGTTCCGATGTAGTTTAGTTCCAGTATAGTCTAGTTTCTGTAGTATTGATGTAGTAATGTTATATTCTGTTCCTATGTAAATAAACCATATATTTACGAAACTGATCTCTGTTATACTAAGATAGGGTTACACCAGGCTAGCGAGCCAGCGTCTTACCTACTTAGCCACCGTGATCCCCGGCTCAAAATAAATCATGAACAACTGGTCGATATTTAAAGGGACATTATCACTTTCAACAACAAAAAATAAATAAAAAAGATAATAAAAAAAATAAAAAAAAAAAAAAAAAGAATGAACAAAAATAAATGCAATTCATTTAATATAATATTCTATCCTATTTACCTTAAGACACCTAATCATCGAAATTATTGGCCTGTATAGAGTAAATAATTTGGTGAACGAATGTTAAAACAGGATTGGCAGATTAGTCTTAAAATTTGCAAACAATCTAACCTGAACACAATTTGTTTGTGGTCACAAATTTTATCTGATTTTGACGAAATTTGAAATATAGGTCTATCTCCCAAAGATCTCGATTCCTTGCGATATTGGCATGTATCGGACCATAACTTCATGGATTATGGCCCCTGATTGTACAAAAAATCGCTTTTTTATTTTTAGCTTGTGGACACTCTAGTGGTCACAATTTTGATCCGATTTTGATGAAACTTGAAATGCATGTTTATAACCCAAAGATCTTGGTTCCTGTCGATATTCGCGCATATCGAATGATAACTTCCTGGATTATGGCCCTTGACTGTACGAAAAATTGCATTTTTGGCGTGTGGTTACTATACAGTTCACACTTGTTTTCTAATTTAAAAAAAAAAGCGTGTGTATATAATCACAGTTATACACCAATGATGGTTGAGTTCGAATTTAATAAAAATCGGACTAAAACTGACGGACATAATGGCCGCCCCTTGAACGTAAATAGTGTAAGAATGGTATATCAAGGTATATCAAGGTTGTGGATCCTGTAGAGGCCACAGTTATTATTTAATTTGGACGAAACTTTAAATATAGCCTATGTTTCTATTATAAATATCTTTGTTCCTTTTGATAATCACACATATCCGAACGTAACTTCCTGGATTATATCCCCTGAATGGTCGAAAAATCCCATTTTTTTCCGATTTTAAAAACCGTTTAGATATATCACCATTTCACCATAATGAAGGTTGAATTCGAATTTCGAGAAAATCGAAATGAAACTGTCAGACATAATGGACGGTCTTTGTATAAGTATGCAATGCGAAGGTTATGGACCCTCTAGAAGTCACAATTTTTATCCGATTTTGATGAAACATAAAACATATCTTTATACTCCACAAATCTTAGTCCCTGTCGATATTTGCAAAATGTGGGCGTATCCTGCCTGGCAGCCGCTGGTTTGTTTTTAGATATCCTCGTCGGTTGTGCGGCTAAGAAAATGAAATCGCAAGCATGCTGTCCAGGTACGAATCCAGGTGTGGACCGAATTAGGAATAGCGGTTGCAACACTGATAAAAATATGTGCTTAGTCGTTCGGATTGGGCGAAAACCCGACAATGCATTAATAAGATCCTCTGACAGTTGGAATGTGAAGAAGAGTAGGCGGAAACGCCCTTGTTCTGTCAAAATTCCTTCTTTCACATTTCACACATGACAATATGTTAAATTATTTTAATATATTGTCTCGTTATATTTTATATTTTATCACTGCTTGATAATGACCAGAGAAGCATAGTCGAAATTTCGCTCAGTAATAAGCAGTAATTGTATTCCATAGAATTGTGAACAATATGTTAGTCTCAAACAGACCCAAGGGGGGATTGGGTGGCCTAACGGTCTAACACTTTAGGCTATGCTGTCTGTCATTGGGTCAAATGGCGTGATTTCAATCCCACGCTTGAACGTCACAAGTAGGGTCGCCTGTCTTACCTCGTGGGATTTCTCTGCCCCCCCCACCCCCGGCACTACTATAGACCCTTATACACAAGCGAATTATGAAAATAACATTGTATCTTATGAAATAACCTATCGTTTGTGTTGAATGAACGCCCCCTCCCTCTCTTAATTTTAGGAGCGAAACTGCGGTGGTTTTGTATAACAGTGAGTCGTTTTGCCATGAAGTAAGAGGTAGTGAAACAATAAATTATGTCTAATTATAGGCCCCATGTTCAAGAATAGACAACAAATACAAATCTTAAGACCATTAGACCATACAAAATAAAAAGTAGCCTTACCAAAAAACATAAAGAAAGGTTTACCAGGTAATAAAACATACGCCCAGTGCAGTAAAACTTAATGAAAATAGGATTTATTAATATTTCTTGCCAAAAGTTATCTAAACAGTAAAAATTAATCATATAATCTAGTTTAAAGATATATGGTTGACCGACACTACCCTACAAAAATTGACCGAAATTGCGCAAATAGAAGACAAAAGAACTAAAACACATCTGTTAAAGTGATTTTCTGTCAGTGCATGTTGGTATATTATCTGGTGAATCTTATTGGTAATGTACAGTAACACGATAGTATGTTCAAAGCTCTAGTTGTTTTTGTACCAATGCTTTCCCTCTTAATATCTTACAAGAACATTCCTGCAGTTTCCATAGTGATAATTTCTTTTAACCAATGAAAATACACCTTCATGTCAGAGATAAAGGTCAAAGTATAAAAATCAAATGTGTAACTTTTTCAATCATTATTGAAATCCTCACTTCAGGACATTACGCACTGTTGTAGTGAGTTTTTTTATTTAATAAAATAGGAATAAATATACAGAAATATGGTAAGAAAATATTCATCAATGGTTTTTAGGGGGAAATTGAAATGAAATGTGGTTTAATTTCTTACTTTCCTGCACCCCAGGGCTATGAAGAGAAATGTTGTTTTCACAACGACGCCATCAGTCTGATCTTATTTCAGTTTTCATCTGTCAGGGGGGTTCTTTAATGCGCTGCATGTTTTCTTGTCTTACCGAAAGGGGTAAAATAAAGTTAGGGTTTAAGATCTTCGATACATTGTTTTCATATATGGTCACTGATTACATTGTACCACGGCTAAGCTATTAGAATTTCGACTAGATTGTCGCAGGGGCTTTTAAGAGTTTTAAAGGGGCTGATTTCCACTTTTCAAGTGCACGCACTGACTATAGCTGAAAAAAAAATAACGCAGTCATTCGGATGGGACGAACACCGGTATACGTGTATCCATTGACAGTTTGGATTTGAAGAATTTAAAGAAGAGCGAACGAAATGCCACTGCTCAGACAAATATATAAATCCCCAAAATAAAACGATCATATTATTTTATACAGAAAATACAAAGTTTCAGTCAATTGCAGATCTAAAAAAGTTATTTTCGTATTATATTATTATTATTCATAATTTATTTAGATATATCTTTTTACATATAGCCCATGAAGATCTGCAGGGAATTCACAAAACACTGAGAGAAATTGGGTTTAACGTCCACTCGACACAAACGAGTTCATTTAGGCACTAACATATGGTTCAATTTTATTTCAACAATTCGCTTGCGCGTAGGGGTCTTTAAAAGTGTGAGGAAACCGGAGGACCCGGAGAAAATCCACGGAGTGGACAGGCGAACCTACTCCTTGTCACGTACAACCGGGGAATCGAAACCACGCCAGTTGACGCAGACCTTATGATACAGCGCGCACGTACTAACCATTCAGCCATCCAACCTCCCCGCACCCCTCTGTAACTATACAGCCTCAATCTTCGATAGTTTTCCTACCATGACCTAAAAGGTTTGCATTTATTTAGCGACGGCATCATATGTTTCTAATTACTTATCTATACCTTACACTGTACCTATCATTTTAACCTTTAGACCCTTACTTTATATAAACACCACCCATATACCAGAATCTCTTGTCCCGTATATAACACACCGTTGCGAAATAGAAAGGGTTCGAGTTTACACTAGCATATTTATCTAATTCAGGGAGAAATCCCAGAGCTATGTCAGTTAACAAAACTGGTTAGTTCTGGTTGTACCCTTTATAATCCAGTTCCAAGCAACTAACTGAATTATCCTATATATTATTATATTCAAGCCGGTTAGACTGCTGTATATTAATTATCCCATGACATAATATACAAAAGGTATATCGATATCGAATAATCATTTTATCAGATCAGTCAATACGTAATCCTATTTTGGCCAAATACTTTCAACCGAAACTTTCAAATATCCAGCTAAAACCCAGAACTCTGTATTTGTTTCTGCTTTTTTGTTAATTCCCTTTAGACGTAATTACATTTAATTACAATTAGACACAGATGTTAGGATGCTACCTGTAGTTAATTATAAATACATGTATATATCTGTAGACTGTACATTAATTTACGGATAAATTAGCACAAAGAATGTGCTCGCTCACTTACGCGTGTCTGTTCGGCTTTCTGCCAAAACTATTGGCATTTGTGTATGAATAATAACAACTTTGCACCTGTGTACAGATGTTTAAAGAGGGGAATTTCTACTACAAATAACGATACAGTTAGATTGAATGCAGAATTTAACTGAGTCGAATTAATGAAATTGGGTTTACTTTTCTGTTCCAAGCGGGCTATAATGAAAACGAGCATATCTCATGCAGTGCGCTATGAGGGACATTTTCACTTGACAACAATTGAATTCCTACTGTCGGGGGTTCTTTTACGTGCGCGCCAAGGCGTACACGTGACATATCTGAACAAATAGACGCCGTTCCTTTCGAAGTTTTAATTTATATCTTTTATGTTTTATTGGTCTCCAGGAATGTAAAGAACGCGTGTTCAAAACTTGTTACTCTAATTAGATCAGCGCTTAAACTGTAAACTGGACGATACTTCAGTTATATTTATTTTCTTGGTGAATGTGTATTGTTTCTTTAAAGGGCGTATGCCTCTATTCTCTGGAGGTTTAAAACAATCGAAAATGGGTCTAAAAGCACATATTAACGTAATTTAAAGTGATTTATATTTAGGTTTTTGAGAATGATATTGTAATTTCTAATCAATTATATTCGGTAAAATACGTGAACTGTCCAAATTAAATGTCAGTCGTTTACGCTTTCTTAGTCCATTCTAGAGGGGTTTTTTTTGTTTTTTTTTTAAAAAAATATTATTTTATCGTTTGTGACTTAGCCATTACTAATTACTTCCTTATTGTCTTGTAGGATATGTTCTTCTTTGTTCATTACAAATCGAGCCCGAAACTATAGTATACACAACTCGTGCACTGATTATAAAACGTCCATTGTGTCATAAATATTGAATATTATGATCCCATATTTACACAGCAAGATAACAACATCAATATTGATTGAAATGGACAAATATTGAATCCCAATTCGTGTTTTTAATTTCGAATATTATGGAAAATATTGATTTAGAGGTTTAGTTCCTTTAAAGCTTAAAGTATTTAATTGTTGGCGTTCATGTAATGTATATTATCGTTCCATCTATAGACATCTGGCATTTCATTTAGCAGCGTTAAACTACGGTATCTAAATTCATCTCTCCTATATCTAGACTAGCATCATTTGTCATTTTCCGTAACAAAGATACGTTTTATGACAGTTCAGATGCTAAAAATAATTACATAGTACTACTCACCCCACCTCTAAAAACCCGACCCCCCCCCCCCTCCCGTACTCCTGCATTCCCACCCCACCTCGCCCACCGTTTGTATCATTGTCTGGGAGTTCATACTAGTGCCGTATGTATGTCCTGTACAAAATATATTAATGTACATGGAAACCATGCAGATAAAATACAATCTTGACCACTAATCTTTTTGTTTCAGCGTGAGTGTATTAGTGTACATGTTGGCCAGGCTGGTGTTCAGATTGGCAATGCATGCTGGGAACTGTATTGTATGGAACATGGCATCCGAGTTGATGGTGTCATGCAAGATGCCAAAACTTTCTCTGATGATTCTTATAATACTTTCTTCAGTGAGACAAGTGCTGGTAAACACGTTCCCAGGGCAGTTTTTGTGGATCTTGAACCTACTGTTGTTGGTGAGTAGGTTATTAATTTCCCATAAATGAATATCTAAGTACCTAAAACTGACCCCGTAGTAACACCATGCATAGTTTTAAGTTTGGCATACCGGGTATCCAGTGGCGCTGGAACCCGGTCGGCTGGATGGGCGTTTGCCGAACAGTTTCTACAGGGTGTCGGCAAAGGGCATATTTTTCCCACCCAATTAAGGCAGATTCCCGCAGATATACTAGGCGACCCCACCCCACCCACCGACCCCCTTAGAATTTAAAGTCTGCAGATATCTATATATCAAAACGTTTCATCTTATTAGTGGTTTAAATGACATTAAAGTAAAAAGGCCAAAGAAGGCGCGGGAATTGTGAAGTTTAACAGCTAAGACGTATAAACAATTTAAACGTATTGTATTATTATTGCGGTAAGAAAGTCTTTAGAAAACTTCATAAAAATTTTCCAATCTAATATTTGTCTATTTCAGATGAGATAAGAACTGGCCCATACAGAACTTTATTCCATCCCGAACAGCTGATTACTGGTAAGGAAGATGCAGCTAATAACTACGCCCGAGGACATTACACCATCGGTAAAGAGATCGTAGATTTGGTGTTGGATAAAATTCGAAAACTTTCGGACCAATGTACGGGTTTACAAGGATTCCTTATTTTTCACAGCTTTGGAGGAGGGACCGGTTCTGGTTTTACATCGCTGCTAATGGAACGTTTGAGTGTAGATTATGGAAAAAAGTCTAAGCTGGAGTTTGCTATCTATCCAGCTCCCCAAATTTCCACAGCCGTTGTAGAGCCCTACAACTCCATCCTCACAACTCACACGACCCTCGAACATTCTGATTGCGCCTTTATGGTAGACAACGAGGCTATTTACGACATTTGTCGACGTAATTTAGACATTGAACGTCCTAGTTATGTTAACTTAAATCGTTTGATAGGACAGGTTGTCAGTTCGATCACTGCTTCATTGAGGTTTGACGGAGCTTTGAACGTTGATCTGACAGAATTCCAGACCAATTTGGTGCCTTATCCTCGCATCCATTTCCCTCTCGTAACGTATGCCCCAGTCATATCTGCCGAGAAAGCGTACCATGAGCAACTTTCCGTTGCCGAGATTACCAATGCCTGTTTTGAACCCTGCAATCAGATGGTAAAATGTGATCCAAGACATGGTAAATATATGGCTTGCTGTTTATTGTTCCGAGGAGATGTGGTTCCCAAAGACGTCAATGCTGCCATTGCCACGATTAAGACCAAGAGATCAATTCAGTTTGTTGACTGGTGTCCCACAGGGTTCAAAGTTGGCATCAACTACCAGCCACCCACAGCTGTTCCCGATGGTGATTTGGCGAAAGTTCAGAGAGCCGTCTGCATGTTGAGTAACACCACTGCTATTGCTGAAGCCTGGGCTCGACTCGATCATAAATTTGATCTCATGTACGCAAAGAGAGCTTTTGTCCATTGGTATGTTGGTGAAGGTATGGAAGAAGGAGAATTTGCAGAAGCTAGAGAAGATTTGGCAGCTCTAGAGAAGGACTATGAAGAAGTCGGTGTTGATTCTGCGGAAGGAGATGGAGATGAGGAGGAGGACGAATTTTGATGACGCCATTCCTTATACTTATTTATGTGATGCAATCTTAACTCCAAGTGCAATAAAAAAGATTCATTCCTACTTCAGTATATTTATTTTGAGCAGATTCCATATTGATATAAAATGCAATAAGTCTAATAAAGTGATTAATAATAAAGTACTTCATTAAACTTTTCACATTAGATCGATAGCTCGAATCACATCTAGTATAGGGAATTCGTTTTGCTTTACTTCAAGGTGAGACATAATGATAACAAAGATATTCCAGGAGGATTAAATATGCCCTGTTTCGTACACAGTAACCTTTACTATTAAAAGTAACATCGAACAAATGAAGGTTGAATAAGCACACCCTGCCACAAACGTCTCATTTAAAAGATTACCTCTGCCGGGGAACAACTGTCGCTTCGATCCCACTGTAATAGTTTTAATTATTACATAATGAGCAAAGACAGGCTGTCGTGAGTTAGAAAACACTAAAGCGGTGGGCGGAGAAAAATCGTGAACACCTTTCAAGGAAAATCGTGAATACCAGCCATTGCATTTGAGCAATAAATTGAACTTCGTAGTTTTCCCCTCATTCATATATAGGCCTGCCTATTCTTTAAACGGAAAATAGTACTCGACATGCTTAGTTCAGCAAGCATAAGATAAGACTGATGACAGACAAGATTTTTAGTCTCAATTCTTGAATTTCCCCAATATGTCCATACTTGCAACGAGTATGACTTTCCAGAGCATAATATTCATTAATACAGGAAACCTTCAAGTGTCTTGCATAACTGTTGGTGATTAAGTTACGCCTCAAGTTTAAACACATTTAGCAAGGCCAGAATGTAAAAAAAATTGATGGTCTGCTTTTCATTGCGAAGAACGAAGTTACCTCCCTTGAATCGACATCAACTGATCCGTCTAAAATCGAGTTGGTCCATTTGTTTTGAAAATGTCCCAGACCGTCATTTGGGGATCTACCGTTAATATTTTGGTCTTGTTTTCTTACTTGAATTAGCTGCTTTAATATTGTTTAGGGTCAACAAGAGGCACGTGTTATGATCCATAAAGCTACATGCTGGAATGCAGCATAAAGAAATAGAAAGTCTGTATTATTTATTTCAAACTTCCATGAAATTAATTCTTTATTTAGAGATAGATTGTATCGGAATACAAAGTAACCTGGAGGTCCCGGATTCGATCCCGGCGTCGGCCGAGAAAGATACTCGGATTTTCCAGTGTGATTTACCATTGCCAGTGGTGCAATACGAAGGGTCTGACAAGGATCGATGTCTACTCGTTCGCATGGGACGAAAAACCGAGGTCCCGTGCACGTAAAAGGTAAAGGGGCCCTTGACAGTTGAAATCCGAAATAATGCCGTATCGCCACTGTCCGGGCAAAATTTCCCCCGTCTTCATTAACCCGGGTAGAGCAGAAAAGTAGAACGTTAAACTACATTCTCATGCACAAGGTCTACAAAACAGGTGTGTGTGGACAACAAATATTTTTGTTTCAGTTTGTGATATGTTTAGATCAAATAAATTATTTTATACGACTCGTACACCTTTCACAGAAACAGGATGCTGACATTTTTGTTGCCAAGCATAATAGTAGGGGTGGTGGTAGTAATTCATTAACCTAGCACAAATTCTAATTACATCTTATATATTCAAATAAAATGTACAAATTTAAAAAAAAAAAAAAATGACACTTATTTAGAGTTATGAACGACAATAAACACATTATATAAAAGCTCGTGAGTGGTTACCTTTTCATGTGATTTATTGATAGCATTGAAATAATGTTGCACTGATTACTACAAACAACGATTGAAGCCAGTTAAAAACGGAAAGTATTTAGAGGCTTCTGTTTACATGTAAATTGATATCTTATCCTCGCCTGTTACATAAACCGGTGTGCGTCAATGTTACTTAGTCCAAACCCAGTCCCTTAAAGATCACTTCCACCAAGAGAGAAACATGTAAAAATATAAATTATGATATTTTATAATGTGATATCTATATTTAGCCTACATTTCAAGCACTGAAAGGAGTAAAATCTTATGTCCAAATGTCGCTGAACTGTTTTAAAAACACTACGAAAACGGTATGAATGGTAACTTCAAGCATAAAACTTCTATATTCCAGCAATGAAATGAAATGAAATGAAATGGGGTTTAACGTCCTACTGTTTTGCTCCGAACTGGGCCAACGAAGACGGCATACGCCATACAGTGTGCTATGAGGGAAATTTTGCCCGGACAGCGGCACTACGGCCACTCTTATATCGAATTCCAACTGCCAAGGGATCTTTTACGTGCACGCCAATGTGTACACGGGACCTCGGTTTTTCGTCCCATCCGAACGACTAGACAGCTTTCCTTGTCAGCTCCTCTGTCTTGCATCACTGACAACAAGGGAGAACCACGCCGGAAAATCTGGATGAACTTTCTCGGCCAATGCAGGGACCGAACACCCGACCTCCAGGCTAGCGAGCCAGCGTCTTACCCACTTAGCCACGTGATCCCCCTCCAGCAATGATTTTGCAGATATGTCTCAAAGTTTGCACACTATTAGTTTGAAGATGACAATATCTCTATTAAATGAAGTTCGCTGTTAGTGTTTCTAATAATATAACCACGCCGGTATGATTATGGCAATATATTTCAAGGTCACAAGTATTTGTACATTACTAAATATTATCTTAAGACTGATGAACAAGTTTTAGAATTATAGTAATAAAATGACATCTAGAAGCACGGTTAACTATTCATAACAAAACACAACACAAGGTATATATGGATGTAACTACTTCTCTGTTATTTAATAACGACGTTTCGTAACACATACAAATCACTGGTCCGCTGTCTGGAGGGTTTTTTTTTCTTTTTTTTTTGTAAAATTGTTTTCATTCCAATTGGATGAAAATAGGCCAGGGATCAGACATAGCGCCTATATCACCCTCTCATCATACAAGGAATATAAAACATGTTATAATAAACAGATCTGCTATGTACATATTATAAAATAATGGGGAAAATCATATAAAATCAATACATTACATATACACACTATCTGTAACAAAGGAAAAAAGAGGAAGTGCTATTTTATAACATGGCTAAAAAATGTTCAGAAAATAAAATCAAATATTGAAACATCTGGTGACATCAAAGTATTCAGGTACTATTTTAAAGATGAAATTAGTTGAAGCCTGATTATCTGTACCGAATAGATGTGATTTAATTGTATATTTGTATAATGGTAGAAGATTTATTGTGTGTTTTCGTGTATCTGAATACAATGTGCACCACAGGAGAAAATGTTCAGAATCTTCAAATCGATGACTGTAGCTGCATGATGGATCCTCGGAGACATGTCGTTAAAATTTATGACCGTTTAGGTCGCTACAAGAACGCCACAATCTGCTATGTATGATCTAGTTCTCTCTTTTGCCTTGTAAAAATGATTTGTAATAACCGGTGCTTCCTCGTGTCAGCTGTGCAGTACGTGGTGTATAACAGGAAAGAATGCCTATAGTCCAAACGACAACGGGGGGGTTGGATGGCTGAATGGTTAGCGTGCGCGCGCTGTATCATAAAGTCTGTCATTGAGTCGACTGGCGTGGTTTCGAATCCCCGGTTGTACGTGACAAGGAGTAGGGTCGCCTGTCCAACCTCGTGGGTTTTCTCCGGGTCCTCCGGTTTCCTCCCACTGCTAAAGACCCCTACGCGCAAGCGAATTATTGAAATAAAATTAAACCATATGTTAGTCCCGAAATGACCTAGTTTGTGTCGAGTGGACGTTAAACCCCATTTCTCTCTCTCTCTCTCTCCCAAACGACAACATCTGCACGTCACTCACTATATGCTAAATACAGATAACATATCCCAAAGGGGTAACCTTGAACAATAACTATAATATATGTTTACAGTGACGAGTTTCTGCCGTGTTTGAAATTGTTACTGTATTTAAATAAATGTTAAATAAAATATGTGAAGAAGTAAACATGTCATATATAAAATCGGTTAAGGTTTTTTTGTTTACATCGTTTCAACCAAGAAACCAAGAAACTGAAAGACATGCACATCTTCTTCTAAATACATTATTATAAGGCGTGTTTGTTTGCAACAAATCCGAATCAAGATTTAAGATTTAGATTTCATTCTGTTTGACTGTTTCTCCTGTATAAATCTGTCTGGTAATGTGGATTCTTCGCTCATTCACAAGCCACCCCATGCCATTGGATCATTTTCCAAGAGTTCCTGGATTGTCCAAAAGGTTCTCGGGATTTTCAAAACTGGTTTCCATTTGTCTGTGGTACATCGCAGAGGTCCTGGAAAGGAAACGAATCTAGCCGTATAGATGGGATCATCGGAGCCTCGACTATACGTTGGCGTACACTAAAAGAAACCTTGTCCGTTGGAATTCCAAATGGGCGGAAATACCGCCGTCCAGGTAAAATTTCCATCACAGTACATTGCATTGCGCATGCTCGTCTTGATCAGCTCAGTTGATTTCATTACAAAATTCAACAACATAATGCGCCCATCTTGCGTTAAAGGAGCGAAATCGCTAATATTTGGGACCTATAAATTGACACAAATGGGTCGCATGGTGCTTGATAATTTATATATGAATGTATATAAACTGATTAACATTCAGTCGTTTCTGTTTTTACTATAATTTCTAATCAGTTATGTTCGGCGGAATACGCCAGGAGTCTCAATCGAATGGCAATCTCTAGCGTCTGGTTATTCCAGTCTACACCGATAGTATTTATTGCACATGCTCTTCGGATAAGAATCTGAGGTCACCGTTTGACATGACTTGTGGAATATGACTAGCTAGCCTCATTCTTCGAATCCCTTATTTCTAATGGCGCTGAAACTAATGATGTTATACGATTCGTGTACCAATGGTAAAATGTTTATTTTGTCTTCAATTTTGGATATCATAAGCCCATATATTCGCGGTAAGATCACAACATCAATGTTGATTTACATTGACAAATAATTCGTGTTTTCAATGTCGAAGGATTGGGTGATAATGAGTTAGAAACTTGGCTACTTTAAATTCAATCCGGGTGTAGAAAAATGTTTGTTTGTGACTTGAATTCGGAAACATAACCTATATTTATATTCTTGGCAACCAGACTCGCTCATAGATGATGTGATAACTACTAAGGCTACATGGCTTGTCTATTAGTACAACCATCGTCCATCAATCAAACGAAATATAGGTCTTTGATTCTATAATCAACGTATAAATAAAAACCAGTGGATCCAAACAAGCATTAGTTTTTCTCATAAAGATATTAACCGATTTCAAACGATTTATCTTTTCTTTATCCTTATTTTTTCTGGAAAATAAAAAAGGTAAATACGTGTGTGTATGTAGTTAAAATTGACATCGCTCTTCCATCAATCAAAGTACTTTACCCAAAGCATTCAAATCCATATGTATTTGTATTTAAAGGCACATATATCATCCGATTCTGATTTTCCCGAGATAAATATTTGTCCACTTTTCTCAATCATTAATTTTTTAAAAAATCGATTGGTATAACGAGGCGCAATGAAAATACACCACTGAAGTGCAGGCGAGGCATAATGCAGCTGAAATATAATTTTGGTATGATTTTTGGCTGGACATTTTTCGATTCATACCAACTTTACAGTGAAACGTAGGCCCAAAGGTATCTATTAAAAGTCAGTAACGTATGCTCACCTCCAACAGTTACGCACGACATGAATAGCTGCTTGTGTGATCTTGCAACACTCCAGTTGACAGATTGTAAATAGCGCGTTCAGCTTATTGATTGTGCGTCGTCTAATACATGTATTGTCTTAAAGTCGGATATAACCCAGGGGTTTCTCCTTGGCCAATTCTTATTCATTGTTTACACCAATGATATTTGGGATAATTAAGAAAACACTGCTAGGTTATCTGCTGAGGACACTGCAATTGGCTATTCGGATAAAAAAAACAAAAAAAACAACAATCTTTCGCGATTGCATTTGTTGATTCCTTAATTACCTTTGATTCATCTAACATCCAACGAGAGTGTGCTCCCAATGATAATCCGGAAACGGTATGTAGTAGTGAATATTATTATTACGAGGTGACCCTTTATCGACTTTTAGAGGGAATTGTCTGATATTTTTCTAATGGTAACGTACAGGCTCACTTTGAAGCTACAAAATGTTTATTTAATGGGATGTGTGGCTGTGTGATTTCTTTTTGTGTTTTGTAATTTTCAACATTCCCATTCTTTTTGAGAGAATTGATATGTGGCGCGTTTACAGTTTTACACATCATTTTCACGTGTTAATGTCGCGATCTGATATTTTTACACCTAGAATTGCAAAGATTTATATCGTTGTCTCTCGGTATATTATATTCTTACAAAAAGTGTGTCTATCACTATCTAATCTCGACCGCTTTCATTTTTTTTTTACCTCAGCTTCCAGTTGTTACGTCCTCAGAATTTGCTAGTTGTGACGCAGTAAAACCGGTTACGGGCTATTTAGTAATATATGGGCAAAAATTTTATCCCTATCATTACCCCTGCCGGATTAAGACTTGGTGAGGCTATATTAAGCGATATAAACCTTGGCGGCCTTCTGTAAATAAAAGGTTGCACATTGTTCCGCATCAGAAAAGAGTTTAACCATATATAATATGCCTTTAAATTATTGTATTTAAAAAATCTGAAATTTTGGACTGGTAGGCCCAAAGCTGTAGCCTAGAGTATAATCTGCATGATACGATATAATTAGAGTAGGTCAACCGAAACACGACTGTAGCATAAACTGTTACAGAATACAAGTTTCAACCAACTATGTCTGGATTAAATTTTGATTCAGTACCTCCATTTAAACAAACGCGCTGGAATAAATGGATGTTATAGAAATTAAACATAAGATGTAATATCAATTAAAATTGATAAGTTTATCACGAATGTCAGTTTAATTAACGATAGACGTTGTCATGTTAATTACAAATAATTAGATAAATATGTTTAAAGTCATTAAGCTGATTGTATGCAGGTAGTAGAATGGGTATTAAAATAGCATATGGATGAATCAAGTGGAATCTTTAGAGTGTTGCGAAAGACGTAAGCATAGCCTGCCTTTGTAAGACATCCATCACCAGGTGAAGCTATAAGTATGGTTATTGTTTTCTGAGTGAATGAAATTCAGTATACATAGAAAAAAAAGTGTATAATAGCAAAGGATATTCAAACTTTAGCGTTAATAGTCTTTTCATCGGTTATTTTAAGACAGTACTAGAATAGTGTTTATGATCATTAGACAGCGTGTGCTCAATTAACTTATCTTTATTTGTTCATAAACTTAATGTGAAAGTATAATTTAAAAAATATAGTTTCGTTCCATTACCCGTCTCTAACTGATAACACATTTTGCTGAAATCAGCAATGTGATAAATATAGTATAAATACTACACTTTTAAAAAAATAAAAATAAACAACCCAGTAAAATTTAAAGTAACGATTGGTGAATTTTATCTTAATCCCCATTATATGTACTCACTTGGTTTATTTAACATTTAAAATCAAAATACGCTAGATAATCTGCCGGCTTTGATTCAATTGGATTCTAAACAGGTCCATCAATTTGGCTAACGGTAAATAAAGATGGCGACCACCTTGTTACATTTGGAGCAGCATAGATCGATGAAATTTTCTATTCGTCATTTTTTTGAACCATGTCTGGACTGATATTGTTATTAGAAATTCAGATTTCACAATATTGTAGTTTGCAAGGGTTTCTACAGCGCTAGATTCACTCATAAAGCCTTTAAACACATGCTACAAATTATAGTTTACTGAAAGGGGAATGCCAAACTGTAAATAAAAAGTGTTTATTTTCATAATGTATAGTTCCAAATCTGACATCTTTAACATTTTACCAGTATTTAACGCACACTGGGGATCAATTTACTATGAAATGCTATGAAACATTATAAAGGTGTAAAAATGTTTATTTAAAGTTTATATAAAAGCCTATCAGATAGCCATCTTAAAGTCGTATTGTAATTGTTTTTCTAGAGAAATGGGTAGAGGTGGAAGAATCAGTTATTTTGGGAATAAGACAATCCTGTGTTTAAAAGCATTGGGCAAAACTGATCACTTACTGAAATGCGTAAAATATGTGATGTTTTTTATTTGGCTGGTCTACTTTGTAAAATGATACAAGAAGTGTTTCTACCTGAACCCAGGTAATTTCTATAATTCAGTTACTTTCCTACTCATCAGTATATTAAGGCCGGTGCACAACAAAGATTATTTGTCGCCGACAGTTCAATTTCTAATTGGCGACGATCATTCAGCACACCAATTTGTTTCACCGAGGTATTGCGAAAGTTAGCTAATAACTCTGTATAATATATATATGACTGCCTTCTACACGTGACGTCACATCAGGAAGCGTCGATCATAGGCTCAATGGCACGTGCATTGTTTACATAAGACGTTGTAGCGTGAACTGGTCCGGACAGAATGGTGCCCTTTACCCATTTTACATACCTATTTACACTAAATAGGAAATATTTTTTATCTAGATATACTTCAAACACCTATATTTATTTTTCTAATACTTCAAAAAAGTGTTCTAGAATCTAATTTGCAGAAGGAAAAAAGTTAATATTGCGAGCTCATTACTCCGCCCCGATGTCATCCCTATCAGTGACTGTAGCGGCCTAGCGATTATTCACTGCTGATCAGCGTGCCAGAACATCCACCATGCAAATTTCCCGATGTCTCGTTACCGACATTCACTCGTCGATGGTTTGTCGTGCACAAGGAAACCCCAAAGCAATCATGGTAATATTATTGATTTATACAATACTAAAAATATTATGTACACCATGTCCAAAATTTAAATGATTTCATAAAAAAAATATGGATAGTTTTCACATAGGGTGAGCATGGCTTACACTGGATAAATAATTTTTTTATATATCATTTTTGATATAATGATCTCTAAGTTAACATATCATTCCCTGTCGATCACTCTTTGCAATACTTTGGGCGCTTTTACCGCCCCCCCCCCACACAAAATACTGTTGTCGGGGATAAGTAGGGCACATCTATCTCTTTATTTCAGTTTTGTACGAAATTATTTAACTTTTGGATTGGATGTGTAGAATATGCGTATCTATAACATATCTTTCCTTGTCGGTCATATGGGCAAAATACGGTGATTCGTATGACCAAATTTATCAACCCCGATGCTTTGTCGGCGATGGATTGTCTGTCAGTGCCAGTAGCGCATCTGTAACTTACAGTTACAAATCGTGAGAAACAATTTGTCGGCTATACAAATGGCCGCGAAAGAATGATTGGTCAAATAATCCTTTGTGTGTACATACCTTTATAAGTTTAATTTTGTACGTAATAGGATGCAGATATTTGCCTATACTATTTGACACTTGGTTTTATAACACAGTATTAACAGGGTTTTAGTGCCAAGATAAATAGCACCATTAGAATGAACTTTCATGCACCATGACATACCAAACTTATCTTTCTGGTGAATTTGTTTCTGTCCTTTGGCATTGCTCCGAAAGTTATTGATTCAGATCCAGAAAATTAAGTACAAATTATCTTTATAAATATCTCATTCCGATATTTATCTATGATTTGTAACAAGTGTCAGTCACTAGGCGTAATGTGCGTGCTTCTTATAGAAAATTCTAATACCATGCCTGATAATGGCTAGCTCGTTAAAACTTTCAGCAGTGTGTTCAAACTCACGATTTGTTTTCCAGATCTTTCAAAAACAATCTGTCAAATGTTTCACGTCTTCGTGGGTCTGAACTATTGTCCAAGACTAAGATTTGCATCATTTACATGATTTAAAAAAAGAAAATAATTATGGGATGGGGCAAAATTTAATATATCACCAAATCAGGAAAGCAACATTTCGGGGCTCAATTCATTTCTAATACGGCCATGTACATTGTCGTCTTTCTTGCCCTAATCGTACTTATTTAAACATACATTATGCAAGGGCTAAATCTGCCTATGACAGGTCTTTCTTTAGGTCTGAAATGTTATCTAAATTATTAATTAGACATTAATTAACCTATCCAGACCATAATCAACTCTAGATGGCACCAGATGTCTCCGATATTAAATAGATTAGAAAGGTTCAGCCATATTTTGATTTAATTTAAAAATGGAGGAGCGAGACTTAGCTTCGAACAACCAGTACGGTGGTAGCAATTATTGCACACGTCTTGACAAACCTTCAAAGGCGAATATCTTTGCTCGCAATACAGTAATTTGAATGATTTTTTTAAATTATTCATTTTACATTATATATTTTCGAACTATTATAGCAAGAATTGCTAGCTCTTTATCTAAATCTTACATAATGTATCTTTAAGCTATGGATTTCTTGACCAAGTTTTTCAAAGTCGGAACGCGCCTATTTCTTTCGGTATTGACCCCGTGTACGCTATATATGCGGTGGGTTATATGATTCCTTGCCTGGCAAACTTTCTTTATTCCAATTTGAGAACCCTTTAAGTCTTTACATGTGGTCAAGTGAATATGTTGGGTTGAAATCGGATATTAAAGGAAAATATTATCACTAAGTTTTATGACCACAACGCCTGATTTCTGGTACTGTTGTGATGTTTGTATAACAGAATATCGACTGGATTGGTTGCATGTCAAAGTAATTCCAATCGAGTCTGTTTGACTTGTATATTGATTTCTAAGTGTTATCTTAATGTCGATAAAGTAAAAAAAAAGAACACCGGGAAATTTGATTAACGCGTAGTTTTTATATTATCAAAGCAAAATATTAGAATATTGGTTTGGATAAAACAATACAATCTGTCAAACGCCAACAATTTATATTCGTCTCATGATGGTTTGAGAGCAAAGTGATCTTCACCTTCAGTTTGAAGTTGGGGGAATACATTGTTAACATTTCTGACAAGTCATTACGTGAGCTATTAGTAAATGCACACAACCAGACAACCAATTAAATCATGGAATGGCAGGCAATGGGGACTATTTTGTCCAGACCACTATTCCTGTCAGACAAAGTGGACACATTTTGAGTTGGAACGATCAAGACGAGCCAGGTATTACGACAACATATTATTAGAAAATTATGTATTCGTTAGCATGGTCCTAAAGTTGAGCTTATAAATTCCATTTATGTAATTTCTACATTCGCTTTATTCTTTTCCCATGTTCCACGCCCTCCATAGCCTCTAACGAGAAATCGCGATATCATATTGTCATGGACAATAACGCCAAAAGGAAAAATCAGAGAAAGTTGACAGGGATCGATAGGAACCATCTTTACAATCATTACATTAAATTTGAAAACAATCTGTCAGAAATTCTAGCCTCTATTGCTATAACAAGAAATTGCTATCGACGCACTGACAGGGGCGATAACGTTATACGCTCAAGAGTAGAAGCTTCATTTACACGGAACAAAAATAAAAAATTGATATATTATTCTAGTTTAGAAATAAGATGAAATTAACACTATACTAAACCATGAATCTAATATACCACCATAATTGACATTGTTAGAAAAACAATAAATTAGCCAAAATACACTGAATTTAGTATGAAAGTATGTAGATCGATGGCATTGGTAACTTTCTTCTAGTTGGTAAAAAGCAAGTTTCAGTATATCGTAACAAATTCCTGACAGCTTTCTTACCTGGGTTGATATAGACAACAGCTGAACGACTTATACTATAGATAACATATGCATTATATATATACCATAGGTTTATATAGATATCTCTTTATATCTGTATCTTTATCAGGTCTTTCATGTTTTGAAGTGATTCTAATAAATCCCACGGGCATCTTATAAACAGTTCCTATACGATCTATATTCGCACAACATAGTGTTCTATTATTGTAGCAGGCTTCGTTAATTTGTATGTTTTTTCCAAGTAATATGGATTAGTCTCATCCTTTCTTTTAGACCGAAAGGTCTGTCATATTGATCGATGCCTTTTATTAAGGAACATTTGGGCCTTGGAGATCTTCGTATATAGGTCGGCTAGAAAACTATTTCCAGTTGCTGTGATCAGACTGCACAGTTACATCGATGGTGGTTTATAAATTGAAATATATCTGTTGATCCATTTCTTAGATATATCTTTACTCTGAGTACCCAAGTGTTGGTAGTTAAGTTATTGTGAACTTTCTATTATACATTATACATGCCTTTTTAATATTATTAACATACCGGATATAGCTTCTTTGCAATGTGAAGAACAAAAACCACAATAATAAGTCATAGATGTACATAAAAATAACCATAATAGTAAGTCTTCGATTCGCGAAAAAACCCATAATAATGATACTACGAGAAACTAAAAAAACCCCATAAAAATACACACAGATTAATAAATTTAGGTAAACAGCAAAAATAACTTCGATACACAGAAATACTATAATAATAATATAAGAATTTGATACACAGAAACAAAAATATATACTAATAAGCCTACGATACACAAAACCCCCCATAAAAATAACCACCCGATGCACATAAAATCATAAAATCGATATTAAATCACAAACAACTGAACTTGATCCAAACCATTTCTGCTCGCCGTTTAATAAGCACTTTTAATGATATTCATGTTAATTTCAGAGTTTTATTGGTTTATTTAGCTATCAAGTGTAAATTATTGACTACATAATTTTCTGTGCACTTAACTAATCCTATTATTGATTCATGTAAATAGTAAAAATCGCAAGGAAAATTTATTTATTGCATGTACCAATAATGCGTATAATAGATGTATCACCTGGACAGCAATGCGATACCTGCTTAATTCATTTTTCTGTCATGTATTATGAAGTTTGTTGTTTTACCAAGCAGGTGTGTTGTGGAAACTCTTTAATAAAAATGTACTGACATTGTACATGGACTCAAATTAAAAAAATATCGTTTACATATGTATCAGACTTCTCGTCTACATAAAGCACCCTTTTAAACAGTCAAGAGTGATGCTTTACCAAGAATCAGTGACTATTAATATAGGTCTGTGTGTCTTTCTGTCACACCCTTTCGGACGCCATAACTTTGCTTCTGAGTGAACTAGTATGTTCCAATTTGGTGTAGGTTTTTATTAGGTAAACCCATTGATGGAGTTTGGCGATGAGCAATGGAGAATTCAATTGTATTGGTTGATACTTTGGAACATGATAACTCTCCTTCTAATTGAGGTAGAGAGCTTTTCAAATTTCTTATTTCGTTATAAATTCTGCATATTTATTACTTCATATTAGGTGTGTTTATTAAGTCACATAGATTGTTGTATACTTAAATGTATATGCCTACCAGTTTACATTGTCATGGTTACAGCCACTTTGTATGATCGAACAGGGAAATCCATTTTATGGTTGATATTTTAATAGCTATGATATAAGGACTTGTGGTATATGGTTTGGTAAGAAGGTAGTATCATTTCATATTTTCCCGTTTTGTAATACAGCTTTATCCAAAACTAAAATTTCAACCCTGAACTACGCAAAATCTATTGGCCACATGAAAAGCTTCACTAGCTTGTAACGTCACATTAAGGCCATACATTAACCGATCTCCGGTATATGCTATAGTTATCTAATTATTTTGTATTAATTGTTTCGGTTTCTGTCACGTTTTCATTGACTGGACAAAGGAGACAAAAATCAAATCTTGGGCGGGTTTGTCAATAATGATCAAATGCATCACTTTTTGTGCAATGACTTGCAATAACAATATATCCATCATAGCTCCGTGATAAAAGGGGACCACTTTATTCATTTATGATGAATCAAAGAACGTTCCTCGTCTTCTAAAAAGACAAAAGCGCTCGCCCTCCAACAAAACAAAGAACAAAAATAACTCCATTAACAGTATTAACACAGACAAAACACTACCTTACCCCTATTGAACACAAAACACACAAAACGCCCGCACCCCTCCCCTTCCCAAGCCCCCAAACTGATATGAATATTGTATGAATAAGGCATTAGGAGTCAGAAGTTATCTTTAAAATGAAATGAAATGAGATAGAGTTGCACGCCCTTCTGTTCTGCTCCGACTGGGCTAATGAAGACGGGGTTATCTTTGAAGATACGACCATAGTCGAGCAAGTCTCGATCTATTCTAGATAGGGAGCCGTGATGGCGCAGTGAATAAAGTGCTGGCTTGCTAACCTGCTTGAGATCCCAGGTTCGATCCCAGTGTTCCTCAGGAATTTTTGCTGCGTGGCTTGATGCAGTCGTTCGGATGGCACGAAAACCCGAGGGCAGTTGAAATTCAAATAAGAGCAGGTCGTAGCGCTGCTGTCTAGACCCCCCCCCCCTCCCCTCCGCCCCATTACATACTGTATTCTCGTCATACTTAGCTGGGATGGATCAGAAACGTATAGTGCGATAAACTCCATTTCATTTAATCTATTTTAGAGCTGAGGGAACAAGCTCTGCTCTATCTCATTGTATGTATCTGTACTAGCCGACACTTAATTAATTATGTCCCCGCAAGTTATAAAACAGTGCTACATCGCTTGACAACAGTGTGTTGATTGTTTTATATACTAATACCGATGTACATAGGGTTAATAATAAGTTAAAATGTCTATGATATAATGCGCCGGTTGAATTTATGGCTGAGTCGATTAGCCCCCGTGAGAAACTATACACATTTATAGCTCAGTCAGTCCGACTCGAGTATATCATTCATGATAGGCTACAGAGTTGGCTATTGCATTTACCGCACTACCATTATACCGTAGAAATCATTCGAGTGCTTACATGTGTGGTACCAACGTGGTAGAATTTTATGAAAAAGGATAATACATTATAGATATGCTGACTTTTAGGTAAAGAGTTTATATTTTTTTATTTATCATTTGTTAAATAAATCTATAGATTAATTACAGAATGCAGTTTGTATTCATCCGCTATGACGTATTTGTTTTAAAGTATAAATATTTATTGTAGGGTTTTAATAAGTTGTTTTCTAATGTCGATAATTTGAATTAGGTGCGTATTATGATAACTACTATTATTAATAATTAAGAAGTTCTCCGATCATCAAACTTTATTATTGTGTCTTTGGTGGATTAGGTAAACAAGTCACTATTCCGAGCTTAGCGAGACACAAAGTACTTAAACGAATTTACTTGATTTATCCCTGTCACCCGGATAACGTCATCTTGATCATTCAAAACGTAAACATTGCAATGCAAAGATATGAATTTCTGATCTAATGTGATGTTGATATCACATATGACTATTTGAACAGTGTTCGACCTCATCCCGTCGATCTGCTACTACTGCAATTCAGATATTTCTAGAAGAGTCATATTGTAAACCTGCCGTGATGATATTCAATGAGATTTACAATACAGTTTGTAATGATTGGAAAAGGTCCCAAAAATGTTATGCGGAATATATTATCAAATTAAAATACGTGTTTAGATTTGTTATAGAGAGAGAGAAAGAAATGGGGTTTAACGTCCACTCGACACAAAATAGGTTTTTTCGGGACTAACATATGGTTCAATTTTATTTCCATAATTCGCTTGCGCGTAGGGGTCTTTAGCATTGGGAGGAAGCCGGAGGGCCCGGAGAAAACCCACGAGGTTGGACAGGCGACCCTACTCTTTGTCACGTACAACCGGGGAATCGAAACCCCGCCAGTTGACGCAATGACAGACCGTATGATACAGCACGCACGTGCTAACCATTCGGTCATACACCCCGCCCCCCCTCTATTTGTAGAACCTGCCGTGATGATATTCAATAAGATTTACAATACAGTTTGTAATAAATAGAAAAGGTCCCAAAATGTTATGCGGAATATAATTATTATCAAATTAAAATACGTGTTTAGTTTCGGGATAATGACATGTGTATCAAGTGATATTTTGAATTTCATAATGATATTAAAATAAAAACGATATTTTTCATCAGTGATGATTAGATGATTCTCAAATGATTTTGAACATAATATGATATAGAATTGAAATCGATATTTGGTTGATAATTATCAAATGATATTTCGATTATTATATGAAATCAAAGATTTTAATTTCTTAGCGTTACTAATATTTCAGTTTTAAACAGTGACTAACTTTCCTTTCAAAGTAACTGGATATACTTATTGTAATAGCCTAGATCTTATCATGCTTTGTTTCTATTCTCGAGATCGAAATCCATACTTTGAAAATTAAATGAGCACACAACGTATCGCCACTGAAACTCTAACATCAGCATTAAAATACTGCGTGCTTTATTATAGAATGTAGAACCATAACACCGTAAATACGATAAAGTTTTCGCCGTAGGTGCAAGAATTAATTGAGAAATATAATACAGGTATACTAGATCAAAAGCAATTACTTTATAAGCCCATGCTGAAACAGATATCTTTTATTGTCATTTTGTTTTCAATTTTTCAGGTTTAGTATAACAAGAACGTGAATGGATTAATTGATGAAGTCGAACTCAGTTTTAGTTTTAAATCTTCTAGACAGTTTTAAATTAAACATTAATGGAGAACGTTATCTAATCAAGATCTTCTTCCAGGACAATGATCTGCTCGTCAAGAAACTCCTAATCCTGGGTTCATACGTATTAGATATACTTGATTAGAAAAAAAAGCTAACCGAATCAAGAATTAATTGATAACTAACTCTGGTACGTGGTACTAATCTACATCAAGTCCATAAACGACCAGTAAGATGCCCTGTTTGGAATATAAATGGAGTAAGAATACCAAGTTTAGTTTCTTATGCTAAAATAACGTTTGTAGTTTCGTAAAATTGGATATAAATCAGGATTGTCTTAGATACAGTGAACAGCTGAAGACGCAATATTTGATAAAATAATTTTGTGAGATTTGATCATCAAAGATGCCTGACAGAGTAAGTTGATATTATATAAGTTGATTTATCCATTTTCGCGATTTTATCGAATTCGTCCATTGGACAAGAAATCGTTTGGTCTCTTTTTTATTTTTTTTACATTGATATATTTTTGAATTCAGTAACACATAATATATGTATAATACAAAACAAAATACAAAATACTACATCACAAACCCCAAATACTCATGTCAAACAAACTGTACGTCTGTCTGTCTGTCGATATCTAGTATTCTAAATATCAAGAAAATTTATTAGGCATGTTACTACGGGTCTGTATGGGGAGTTCAAGAATTTGAGCAGGGTGGTTTTGGTGGTCGTTGGAGATGGGGGTGGGGTAAGGCGGAGTAAACGTAAAGTTTGGCGTATGTGAGGTGTGGGGAATTACTCGGGAAATGTTTTATAAAATCAGAGGCTCTAATACAGTATTTTTGCTCATTTAGGCGCATACATGTATAGGGTTAGAGTGGTGTAAGGCCAGTAAAGTCAAAAATGCTTCGCATAAAGACTGCTCTGCGCGAGCAGAGAAGAACCTGGACACCCCCTCCCCCGCTGGACAGGACGGTGGAACCTAAATGATCAGACCTTTTTGGCACGTTATTTCCTCGATTTCTATAGTTATTTTAGTAATAGTAATGTTGTGACTGGATCATCCATTTATGTATATTCCAGCAATGTACCATGGTGTGTAAGGTAACTCACTGAAGCGTAGTAGCATATGCTACTTAATTTCACTTGAAGAAATCCATATTAATACAGGTGCCAAATTATTTTGACAGATTTCTCTTTTTAATGTATCTGCCTTAACAATAAATATATCTATGTTTAACCAGATGATAAGTAACAGGAGCTAACTGTACGTGTTAAATACTATCTAAAAGCCTCTTGCTTAAAATGGAATTGATGAAGCTAATACAAAAGGTCGCGTTAGGAAAATTTGACGGGGGGGGGGGGGCAGTCTGGAAGTAGTGGGATGGAGTGTACTCATGTTTAATAGTTTAATAATGTTCATAGGCGCACGGACCCGATGAATGTTAAGGGGACAGACCTGATATGCCCGAAAAAATCTCGTTTACAGGCGTCAGCTAGTTTCTCGTGTATAGCCCCCTCCCCCCCAAGAAAATTTGAACGCTGCATAAACGCGTTTTTTTGCTATTCCAGTACATGAATTCAAAACAACCAATCAATCGTTTAGGCCGCGGGGTATGAGGGCCTCGCCTTTTTGATAAAAAAAATTTGAAAATTTAACCGCCGCAAATGCTCTTCTTGCCCGTGAGTTAAGCATCTTCAAAGCTGTCCTATGGTTTTGCAACCGAAATCCCACTCCATGCAGACTGTTGCAGCTGCATTCAAGAATAATAATATGCGAAAAATATGTCGCACAAAGCAGAGTGACCCCAGACAAAATGTTTTAATCCATAGTTAATTCAGTACAAATTCGCGGAATTCAATTAAAAGAAAAGCAACATTAGTGTTTTATTGGATTTCGGGCTCTTTATTTAACCACTAAATGATATATATATTTTTTCTCTTTACCATTGCTGCCGAAAAAGTCAGATTGCTCGACAGTTAGACGATATGTCATGTTTTTTCACTTTACCATCGCTGCCGGAGAAAAGTCAGATTGCTCGACAGTTAGATGATATATTATTTTTTTTTTTCACTTTACTATCTCTGCCGAAAAAGTCAGATTGCTCGACAGTTAGACGATCATTTTTTTTCACTTTACCATCGCTGCCGGGGAAAAGTCAGATTGCTCGAGAGTTAGATGATATATTATTTTTTCTCTCTTTACCATCGCTGTCGGGGAAAAGTCAGATTGTTCGACAGTTAGATGATATAATTATTTCTTTTTTCTCTTTACCAGCGCCGCCGGGAAAGTCAGATTGCTCGACAGTTAGATGATGTATTATTTATTTTTCACTTTACCAGCGCTGCCAAAATGTCAAATTGTGCGACATAGACTTGTACGTCTATGATAAAATTATAATTGTTGATTTAGATCTTAGACTAAGATTATGTTCATAACCAACTGGAACTGAAGTTTACCGGTCTCTCCGAAATGAAGGCTATCCGAACATCCATTTCAACGACAAGCACGTTTTCCCGAAAAGCGACATAGCTTATATAACGTTCCTTTAAGATGTCACTTCTTATTGTTTCAACTACAAAATTAAATTAGCAACCAGTCTGCCCAGGGATAATGAATCTTAGCAGCTGCAGAATGGTATCGCAATTATAGCTTACTCCCACAGCTTTCCTTTTCCGTCTCGTCATTTTTGGAAGATTAACACCAACGCAAGTTTAGAAATATGAGTTTGGGAAGCTCCATGTTCCCGAAGCATCGGCTGCGAGTTTTACAACATCTAGCCGTTTCTAGATTAGTCTGAATTTCCCAAGCTTTTAGGTACGTGATACAAACACATAAAGGACTAGATAAGTTTACAGTCGTTAAAAGCCGGGATTGAAGTGGAAAAGTTCCAACAACCTTGACATTGAACGAACCTTGAACTTTGCTACTCGATTATCACAGCTAGTCATTTCAGTTTGAAAAAGTGAGACTTGGTATTCCCGACGGTAATTTCTATCGATGAATCTAACAGGTTGCGAGCTGGGTTGGTAACCAATCGAAATTAGTGACGAAAAATTGCAGAGTATTACGTGAAGGGGCGCTCTGGATACGCCACTGATCAGCCCTTACTCTTGCCATCAACACCGTTATTTTTAATGAAGGGTGAAATAGTGATGTATTAATTAATCCCCATTATTAGAAGAAAGACATTTAGTTATGCCATGCCCCCCTTCCGTTTCCATAGTGGTTTTGGTTGACGGTATTGTTCAGAAAGGTGTTTGAATTTACATCTGATGAATATCTATGATTTTGATGTGCAAGGACAAGAAGACAAACAAACATGTGATATGGAAGACCGATGAATTGGAATGAAATTGGGTTTAACGTCCAATATTTCTGCACTGACTGGGCTAATGGATACGGGAAGACTGGTGTCAACAACTGTAAGTTCATTCCACCTGATGTGCTAACAAATCAAAATGATATAAAGATTAAGATGAACAGAATGTTTTAAAAAATTAATGACAAAGGCAAGTGATGCTACAATTAAAGAACTTTAATAAGAAATTTCAACCATTTTGAATTTTAGTTTATTTAATATCGTTTCTATCTGTTGGGAATGGTGGACTGTAGGTTGGAGATTACATTTTGGAACAGACTTCATCAAAACAAGTCCCTCATTCGATTTATATCTTCCATACTTATTTAAATCATTCCGTTAATGGAAGGACGGACAAAGGGTACCCAATTAACTCAATAACAAGACAGTTTAGAAGGACAAAGACCAATTGATTACAATACATATTCAATCGTTAGCTTAAAAGAATAGACGATGTTTTCTACAGACACGTCGGTGCCTAGAAGATATAATGTGCAATTTATACGACTGTATTATCGTGGTTAACTATTTATGTTATAGGTGGGGAAAGTGACCTTACAAATAAATTCAAGGTCTTTTTGTTTGATGGTTCACGCGTCTTATATTCATTTAAATCGGTTATCAATGCTCTTTGATGTAGAAGTCATTAAAATTTAATGATCATGTAATTATTAAGAACCACCCAATATCCTAATTTAATAATACATTGATGATAATTTTAATGTTGATATAAATGAAAGTCTGATACGGAGGAGACGCTACTATTTGCCGACTACATTGTAATGAAACCAAAACCGGTTTCTTAGTTTATTGTGTTTGGGACCTGAGAAAGCCAGGTCACAATCATTAATCAGGGCCCACAATATTTGTGTTGTATAGGCGCCCGTCTTAACATAAGGACAATGGCCTGAACCGCAGAGCGTTTGGATCATCTGTATTTTATAGCCGAGATCTTTACAAATCATAACCTTACTAAACCAGTTTTCCTAAACCATTAAAATTTAGCCCTTACCGCTCCCATAACAATAGATTGCCAGGTAACAGATTACATATCCTGTTACATGTCCTAAAGAGAATCATCGACATACACCAAAGTCACCGTGGATCCAATACCAAAGTCTCCTTTCCCACTAAATTCATACAGAAATAAAATGCTATCCAGGAACAAAAGGATATATATTGAAGTTGTGATTTAAAAACCTGGACGACCACCGTTTAAATTTGAAGAGCATGAGATGGGATGATAAATTTTCCAGAACTATAAGACAGTTTCGTAACAAATCAGTACTCTCAAAGGAAAGGCTTTGACATATTTTTCTATATCATTTCCTTGTCTGCGGAGAAGTGCCCCTATCCGCCCTGTAAAGCACTAAATTACACAACGTTGTATAGATGTGCAAGAATTAAAAACTGAAGACGCCCTTGTCAACATCGATTACGCTATGGGGTCCTTTTAAGGTTGACTGTCGCTGGAGGAAACACTGTCTGCTAATACTAATATACTCAACTATTGGCCACGACTGCAGAAGCAAAACAACATACAGTGTTATTAAACTAGAAGTGTTATTTATTATAGAAGAACGCTTGCTATACCCCTCCCCACCCTTTGACTTACTTATGCGTTAATAGGGCGATCTTTTCGTTTACTTTAAAACTAGAACTTAAAGAGTTGGTCATGTTGAAAGATAACTGCGATATCATTATTGTGAAAGCGAACGTTCACAGACCAGAACAGATTAAAAGATGAATCATTTTGTCTTGCATGCTTCCACCTGTGAAATTGTAAAGAAGATCATTTTGTTGAATCTATGTTAAAATTACGATTTCAGAACGTTTGGTCGTATGCTTTCAAATTCAAGTTTAAAGAGTTAGCCCTTCATGAAAGATGATTTGTCTTGCAAACTTCCACCAGTAAAAGTTTTCAAATGTAGCCTTATCATAAGTATTTACCTTGTAGCCTTAGTTGTGAACACCTGGGATCTGATACTTTTCAAGATTTCATCTACATTGTGTTTAACCATAAGATCAGAGAGATACACCTTCATCAAAGATTGTTCAAGTATAGCTCACATGATCTGAAGTACCGGATAAAAGCTACGATCTACTGTTGGTAGCTTATATATAAAAATATCAACGAATACAATTTTTCTTTGCTATCTGAACACTTTATTGCTATGACGATTAGTGGATCATATCTTCAAGCTAAAGCAAATATTGCCTGATAAGTCTTTCTGAAGTTTTACAAAAGACATAGCAATAAGTAGAGACATTTTATTCTATGCTTCAATCACATTCTGTTCGATAAATTGAACATATTAGGATGATTACCAATTAAGATAGTTAACCATGTCTTTCATATTTGTTTTCAAAATGACCCAAGCGTATGACTGCTTTAATTATTTAACATAGTGTGATCGAAGTTGGCACAGATTGGTGAATTCGGTCAATTTCCTTGATAGATGACAATTTTCTATGTCGGAAGACACATGAAATGAAATGGTGGTCTAACGTCTTGATTGTCGGAAACCACATTTCCTTTTCAGACGACTATTTCACTCGGATGAAAGCTGTTTAAAAGATGGGAGAAATTGAAAATATCCACCATTTTTTTTCATAAACTTTATACCTTACCTGATCTCTGAACCCAATTTCTCTACTGCTGGATGCATGTATTTCCTAGTTTTAATACGCCGATAGTATTTTAATGTGATGTGTATGTAATAAAGAAATTACACACTGTTGAAAATTCTAGCACGATGTGCTGCTTTTCGGCGCTATTGCACTTCGTAAACACATTTAGCAAACCATGACCTACAACTTCAACAACTTCAAGGGTGTTTGTTTACGCGGCTGAAACCCCAGCATGATACAGTACTTTAACCCAGGTTACACGGCGACCTGCGGGAAGATTTCTGGTTTACGTTCTATGTAATTTAGGCATATTAAGCTCAGGAGTGAATATAGGCAGGTCATATATGTGAAGCGAAAATCTTATTGGGAAGATTCTGTTCTTTCTCAAAATTGATTCATGGAGAAAACTGTGAACTATATGTAACAGATAGTAAGTCATAAAACCAGTGTGCGTGCACGTATGTGATGTTTAATAGAGTGCCTCTTGAATTGTTGATGTCTGCTGTCATACTGCAGCGGGTTACATTTCCTAGGTACAATAAACTATGTGACAATACAGTCTCATGCATATTTTACATCAGTTTATTGTTATTGATGATTTCCCCGGTTCCCAACTGTATTAAACAATAAAAGACAGGCTATACATCTATATAGAGTTGTCGTCACCAAGAATAATGGCATATTGTTTTATATACAATTAAGTCAAGTGTAAACACTCTTAAAAACTCCGGCCCGTAAAGTCGATATCCGAATCTTGAGTATATATAGCACCCTTCTTGTGCTGCTCTTTATTACAATTTTTTACAGTTTTGTTACAAATGTTTTGAGATTACGTGGCAATGTGACGAAGCTAAAAGTATTAAATGCAAGTATCATCCTGAGTTTTTTTTGTGCCTTAAAACAGGCAATAAAATACGAGAAATATTTCGGGAACTTGAAATGGTCATGCATAAAAAAACCCCGACAAATCTACCCCAAAATCGATAGCTTTCCATTAACAACTTTTATGGCCAGTATCACATTGTTTGTCGCTTTGGATGACACCAATGTAAATGTATGAACAAGAAATGGTATTACTGTATATTTCATGATTTCTGCTGGATCTGTCAGACCGTTTTATACATTTGTCTGTGATCTATGGAGATTGGTGATCGAAGGCCAAGGAATTAATCTGTCGCCGCTTACAACATTTGGCACAAAACATTTATTATTGATAAGAAGCTACGTGATAATCAAACCAAAACACATAAAGATCCCGCCTCTCTCCCTGACTCTGAAAACCTGATAGATTTTAAAGTCTAATATTGATGCGAATTTTGATACCGCAAATTTGTTTTTTGCAATTTCTTAGACATCAGGTTTGAATAAATCCAATGAATTAAAAATAATAATATATGTATAAACATTGGGGCGGGCTTGGTGATGGTGAGGCTTTGAAATCGAACCTGAATTCTGGAATCGCATTTGATAAAGACGGGAGAACCCTCGCTAAATAAACTCTTCAAGTAACTTGTATTCCATATAATTGTGTCATGTATTATTCTCATCCAGTTACTAAATGCCACTTAAACAAAAAAAAAACAAACAAAAAACCCCCCAGATTAGTATTGTTTAACGGGAGCCACTGTAGCTCATCAGGCAACAAGGCACTGGCCCATTAACCAGGAGGTCTGGGTTCGATCATAGTGATGGCCGAGAAAGATTCAGCGTGGCTTCCCCTTGTCAGTGGTGCAAGACCGGGGCCTGGCAACTAACAGTGACCAGTAGTTGGGACTAGACGGAAAACCGAGGTCACGTGTATACTTTGGCGTGCTAGTTGGAATTCGATTATTGTCCGGACAAAGTCCCCCCCCACCCATAGTCCACTGCATGGTGTATGCCCGTCTTTATTATCCCTGTTTCAGAAGAAACACTGACCTTTCTGCATTAAGAAACTTCGTACTATAATAATGCCGTTTATTGCTCTCTAAGAATCAATAACGGAAATTTGGTCACAATGATCATTATACACCGTACGAAAATATCCAATAATCTACTCGATAATAACACCATGTTACCGCCTCAAATAACGGATATCAACGTAATTTGACGGAATAATAATATAGCCAGTAAATGTAACATAATATCAAATAATCGAACTTTACAATATCAGTACATAGTTCACTTAAAGGGATATGACGACTACATGTCACTTTAATTTTCTCGATCGATTTGTGGCGGGTTGTCTGTACAAATTGGTGACAATTCAAAACATGTGATTTTGTGAATATCCGTGACATGATAATTAATTGTAATTACAACAAAGAGATTTTCTAATTGTCGAACAATTGAATTTCAAATCAAATATGTGAACATTTTTTTAAAACTATCTTGTAACTACAAGATAGCTATCTTGTAATTACAAGATTGTTACAAGATAGCTATCTTAATTTACCCTAATGGTCTTCCGTACTTTTGTTTTGTAAGCAGGCAATAAAAATGCAGCAATCGTCCGAGGAGCTACTTTATTATACTCGCAGAATTCTCGTGTGTAACATAGCCAACGTCAAGCGTCCGAAAGACAGCAATTAAAGACGGATCGCAATAAAGATATTATTACAACTGACCACTACACTTTAACGAGCTACTTTTCTGCTCCACTCTGACTCACGAAGACGGCCACACGCCATTCAATGCGGAATGAGGTAAATTGTGACCAGACAGCGACTATACGGCCTGTTGGTTTTTTTAATTCGAACTGCCAATGGTTATTTCAAGTAAACGCCAAGGTGTGCAAGGTACATGGGGGTTTCCTCCCATCTGAACAACTAGACGTTATCCCTTGGGAGCCCTCCATCCTCGGTAAAAACGCCAGGCAATCCCGATGAACCTTCTCGTTTCTGTTTGAAATGCGTCGATATACAACCGTCAATTCTATATTGCCGGTTTTAGACGGTTTTGAAAATTGTCTGAAATGGCGATTTAAGATGACCCCATTATAAGACATAATATAACTGTATGAAACCAGATTAATCCATTCTGTAACTAATCTTGAAGCTATTAATCACGCTGGCTTGCTTTCATCAATAAATTACACAGTGGGATCTATGACGGGAACATAAGTCATCTATAAATAAATTTTTTATCCCATAGCTCCAAGTAATATTCTGTACATTGACCAGTTAGGTTTTCTCCCAGGAGATCTTTCACTGGTTTATTGTGGGTGGGGGACCTAATAAATGCCACGGATTTCTTTTTTTAACCGTTTACCAATATCAAAAAAGCAAGTGGACGATTCGGCGAATGGCCCCGGGTTTCGTTTTTCATCATTGATCAAAAGAAGATTCTTCTCTCCCCATTGGATCTATAACTGGGACATTGGATTACCTATCATTAAATTGTTTTCTGTTTACCCTATCAAGAAGCAAAGAGACCATTATACTTTTTACTGAAATATTTTACAAAAGTACAACCTTTTGTGCAACCTGTAATAAATGAATAAGTTACTATATAATTTAGGAGGGAGCCACGGTGGCTAAGTGGGTAAGACACTGGCTCGCTAGCCTGGAGGTCGCGTGTTCGATCCCTGCATTGGCCGAGAAAGTTCATCGGGATTTTCCGGTGTGCTTTCTCCTTGTCAGTGATGCAGCACAGAGGGCCTGACAAGGACAGCTGTCTAGTCGTTCGGATGGGACGAAAACCGATGTCCCATGTATACATTGGCATGCACGTAAAAGATCCCTTGGCAGATTGAATTCGATATAAGAGTAGGCCATAGTGCCACTGCCTGGGAAAAATAAGCCCAGTCGGAGCAGAACAGTAGGACGTTAAACCCCATTTCATTTCATATAATTTAGGCGTCCTTGAAGATTGGACAAAAGTCTGTCTGATTGTAATCTGTAATTGGATTGCTCATATGATATATGGCAATCTGGTTTCTATTGGTTGAAACTATTCACGTGCAACTGTGGAAATGAATCCAACCATTCATCGCTAATTACTATGTTTTGAGCGTGATCATCAATTTTGATTATCCATCAGCCCATTGATTGGCATGACATCGTGTCAGTTTACACATGTATACTAGTCTATGCCATTCTTTTGAATATAATTCTGTACGTATCATAGACTGTTTCAATTGCTCCATAATTAAAAAGAGATATAGACACTTACCAAAAGCTAAGTTGCCCATTTTAACGTCGGTTACAAGTTACAATAGCCGCCCACGATTGTGATGTAATGATCTTAAACTCAGGAGTCGAGTATCGACCCCTTCTTGGTCCCGATGGTAATCTTATTATATATGTACTTTAATACAGCATATACTTATGTTTTTTCATACTTATAATATATTTGTTATATCATTTATGTATCTTGCTTTTGGGAAGCCAATTTAAATAAGCCTTTGGCTTGTTTCGGTATCCTGTAAACAAAATATTGTCTGAATTAAAATCTGCTCAAAGGAAAGCCTTAGAACCACACACAACTGCGGCTTGAGTTAAAAACATCAGTCGTGGACCATTTCTAGTCAGACTAGTCTACAATTATATATGACTGTGTCTGTGTGTGTCAAAGGCAAGTTATTGGATCCACACTCTCTTATTGTAGAGATTAACCCTGTGATCAGTCAAATGATGTCAGGTGATTGTGAACTGAAAAATATCAAAAACCGTGACCTGTACGTATAGAAATAAAATGGGGTTTTCTATAGTTTAATATACAGGAGCAAGTTTCTAGTTCTCCCAGATATTGTCTGTGGTATTACTATCGTGGCAGCAGACTTTACACCTCAAGCTACTACGTATCTTATTACCTATCTTCACTAACTGGGATGATGAAGACGCCGTTCCTTGTCAGGCCTTCGAACACCTTGCTGACTTAGACACCGTAGCTCTACCGTGTTCTGTTAGAACGTCGGATAACTGACACAAAACTAAATTTCTCTAGGGTTTGTCCTACAAACCAATTACTTGTCATAAAACCTTGGACCGTTCGTTACGTTATGTTATATGAATATGAATTTCGATATGTTTCATAATATGGTGGCTGAAGGCGTCCATTTAAAACGTTGTGCTTTAAGATACAACGCGAGAATCGCCGTTAAGCCAGCACGACGAAAAAGGCGACTATCATGAACAATTTTAGGGAGATTGAAAACAAAACCAAACTTAAAACAATGAGATCCATGGCTCAAGTCTAAATTACCACATGGTTCATGTTTATGACTTAATCACAGTTATTTATACATATTATATCTTTAATTTCATATATGTGTTAAATATATATTGGCAATATATTGAGTGATAATATAGAATAAACAGGTGTAATAACCTTTTATACATAGATAAAAACAATATTGATATTTAAACCACAGATGTTTATAGCTCACTCGGTTTATTAGCTACATACATGTATACACTTATTTATAACTATTTGAAAATATACAATTAACATGATTATAACATTTTATACATAGATGAAAACAATATTGATATCTAAACCACAATTTAATAGCTACATACATAATACAATCACTTTATTATACGTTTTAGCAAATACGGAATTATATCGGAACATAATGTATATTATGTATATTTTCCTATATTATCTATTTTTATTCGGTTCTCTTTTGTACATACGCATTCTCAGATATGCCACCGTAACATGGTAAATTAGACGTATCCCATGTATAGTCTAAAATCAAATAACTAGCATGTGTTACGAAAACATCAACATAAATTGTATAACTGGTGTCATTTGTATTGATCAACAATTTCATAGCAACAACTACTACCATTTTAAATGTTATTTAAGTTAATTATGTCTGTTTTAATAATATTCTAGTTGTCGGTGATATCCCTCTAACTGGAAATTCTGGTATATTTAGATCAGTCAATATTTTGAAAACGGCCAAATAAGACGGCACATGGATCTGGATAATGTTTTGGCATCACCAGAAAATATCTATACATTACTACGTCTCATATTACCCCACGAAATCAGTGGTATTATAAATATATCCGTTCTGACACAAAACACATTCATATCAACAGCCAGTAGCTACATGAAGTCAACATGATAATGGACCACAGCGGAAATTAACTGATATTTAAGAAAAGTAATGGTCATTGATTTCCATGGAGAAGACGGAAATAGTCCTTGATTTAATGTTTCCAAAACTTATACAGAGCCGGAAACAAACCATAGACGACGATCTCATCATCACCGTGGGTCAGTTAATATAAAATCACGTGCCATTTTAATAACGGTAAATCTCAATCAGTTCACGTGTGTATCATTAGTCGACTGGTTCAGAAAAGTTCATTCATTGCTAAACGCACTCATTGCGCGTTTAGCAATGAATGAACTTTTCTGAACCAGTCGACTAATGAAGACGTGTACGCCGACGTGTACGCATCGGTTTTTCGTCTCATCCGAATGACTAGACGATGTTCCTAGCCATATCGCCATCCTGAACCACTGTCCTTGTTCCTGTCAAATCCCCATCCTGTACCACTGTCCCTGGGAACTTACTCGACCAACAACGGGATAGAACCATTGACCTCCTGAACCCACGCCCTACTCACTAACCCATCGCAGACCAGAGTGGTTTATCAAGACAATAGCCAGTTTATATACCCCCAGTTGCTGGTTTATAATAAAAACCTATAGGTACGTTTTAGATATTCTACATCAAGGTGTAGATGTTATATAGATAGTATGTTGTAGAGTAAGTCTGAATTCAGAATGAAAACGGTCTGCGTCCGCGCGTCTCGGGTTTGCTTTCGAGAAGGGGACCAAGGACGCAGTTCTTTTCAAAACATTGTATATTGTTGTAGGTGTGCCTTTAATCAGTTCACTAGTTTAGTATTTTATGTGTTTTTGGTGCATAATTCTTATTCTGGAACGTATTTCAGAAACCATTCATTGCACACTTTTAGATTGATATTTTTCGTTTCTCCGTTAATCAATTTATACACTATCTTTTGTTCCCTTTTAGATAAAATATTTCGCTAAGCATCGAGTTCGATTCTGTGATAGTGTAAAATGATGTACACTACTATGAGTTACGTGTAACACACGAAATGAGCGACAACTATAGTGGTTGACCAAGTCAACTCTTTGTAATTCAATCAGACGATGACTGTATTGTAATTAGCTCCGAGTGTCGACGAATGACAAGAAACTTCCAGACATGTAAGACTGGATTAGAATCAACTTTATTGTTTCGGGGGAGAAAAGTGGTACTCAAATTCGTCGAGCCATTTGTAGACTTGGAAAACAAGATCTGGTTTGTCCACCAGCACCAGTCAAAAATAAATCTAACAGACACAAAAGAATGTGTCTGAACGACTCTAACCAAATTAAGATGGTATTCTTCTTTTAATGTTTCATTAGGCATCAGGTGTACAATTTTGCCCGCTAAAGATCACGTCAAATGTTAAATGAATCAACCGATATACCGTTCCAGAAAGAGTAAGCCTTTCCAGATTTGTGCACTACGCAAGTCACTACTTATAGCTAAATAGATAAATTTCAAGCAGACGGTATCTGTAGTTGACTGTGAAATCAATACTCGATACTAGACCTGACAATTAGCGTAGCCCAGGTCTGACACCTGCTGTTTATATTCTATACTTCCGGTTTCCTGAGAAGTAACAATTACTTCATTAGTTAATTAACTTAATTAATGGTCTATTAACCATGATTGTAATAAGTCATATTCATATATATCAATATTTAATGGATACCATTTGCGATTTACTCGGGCTATCCCACAGAGGATCCAGTTTGAACAATACAATATTATACAGTATAGAGACACTTCCGGCGTTGAAGCAATTTAGTGCTGGGTGGCCGAATGCTTGTATTGTATGGTCTACCACAGTGGCAAGTGCAGAAGCTTCAGTATGTTCAGAATACTTCAGCTCAACCCATCACTGGAACCAAGAAAAGGGATCACATTAAATCATCATTAAGAACCCTCCATTTGTTACCCATAAATCATCGAATCAAATTCAAAATACTGTTACTGACTTTTAAAGCACTCAACAATCAAGCGCCACAATACATTCAAGATCTCCCACTCCATATGAATCCAGTAGAACTTTAGCATCACAGAATAAACGTGTTGTGTTTTTTAAGTCATTATAAGTTATTCCTGCTGTCAAACTTCAACGGACGAAACGATCGTTTCACTTTGCAGCACCTTTCTCTGGAATTCTCTACGCTTAGACATCAAAGAATCAAAAACTCTAGACATCTTCAAGTCACGTTTAAAGATACATTTAAAAGAATCTACATACACTTTAAAGCGCATTGGGAATTTTATCGAAGTATTGTTTGCGCTATACACATTCTGTGTTGAATGAGTGATTGATAATTATATCTAAAAGTGCATGTTATTAGCTAAAAGTATTTTTGAATCATCGTAATCATCTCAGGTGAAGCCTGCAGTCTATACGAGGGAATTTCCTCTTATTGTCTGACATTTGGATAAGGCCCTCTCCGAAAACAGGGGTAAATTGAACCCCTTCAATCGAACCCTTGCATTCAGTAGTATATTTGCTCTTAACCTACGATTGCCATCGGATTGGATAGGGAGAATACTGTAATAAACAAAAAAGCCTCAATGCACATAACTGATAAATATCCCACTCGCTCCTGTCGGGAGGTAAGAGACCTCTACTTGAATATCGTATAACTCTTAACTCATTATTATCCGTTATATTCGACATTAAAAACATGAATTAGAATTCAATATTTGTCCATTTCAATCAATCATGATTTTATTATCTTACTGTGATATTCAATATTTAATACACAATGAACATTATCAAATAACACACTTTTATGGAATAACAATTACTATGGGTTTTATTTAAATTATTGAGATATACGGAGCCCTGGAAGAGTTGTCATCAAGAAAAATGAATATTTTAGTGAGTTGGTTTATACAGTATTATGCACAGAGGAGAAGTACAATTTTCAGTGAGCATCAATTTGGTTAACAAATGCTTTGTAATACACGTTCTCGTTTAAAGTGGCTGTATCCCCAGCGCAGTTGATATGAAAAATGAACAGTTTTCCTCTCGATGCCTAGTTTGATGTTTACAAAATTATGTCAAGTGCAATAAGTGTGTTCTCTATCATTGTAAATGATATAATGTCATTAATAGTGTCTTGGCGTAGTGAGTTAGGCAGTAGTTCGCTAATCGGTGGTGCAGGGCAGGGTTGGCAAGGAATAACGTCGAAAAAAAAACGAGTTTCCGTGTACACATTGGCGTGTACGTAAAAGAACCATTGATAGCCCACCGTCCGAGCAAAATTTCCCTTACAGCATGGCGTATGCCGTCTTCATAAGCCCAGATTGAGCAGAAAAGTTGGACCCCATTTCATTTCATTACTGAAATGTATATATCACATTGAATCAAACATACTCATATATAACCAATATAGAAAGTTTTCAAATTGTTTAATGCCAAAGAACCTATAACGAAATGTATGTAAACATTGCAAGAGGATAATCTTACTTTTATATCCCAATAATAAACAATGTTAAAAAGCAATATAACGATATGGATTTTTTCTACGGAAAACCGTTTCCAGAATTCTTTTCCGCAAAATGTCAAGATAGTTGTATTTTATTGGAATATGTATTACATAAATGAGTTTTATAACTTTCAAAATGGAACCAACTTCAATGCCGCTGATCGTTTTGCTTTTTGTATGTACAGAATGCCAGCTAATATTGTATCATATTAGAATTACATTTAGTTATAAAATATGGAAATCTTAGCAATTGTGACGTTGAATATGAATCATATAGCTAGAAAGTACACGCAAAATGAATAAGTTGTGGCATTAAGGGAATTAAGTTAAAAAGTTAAAGAATTTGGTTAAAAGTATGTGACCATAACATGATTTATGTTGATGTAGCAAGGTTCTAATAAAAACAACAATCGTTCTCAGAATCCCGAGTGAAAGAAGATGGAAATTTAGTTAAAGATGTATGATTATAGCCTGATTTATGTTAAAGTAGCTAAGTCCGTAACTCAATATCATCCAAAATCTTCGACATTGAAAACACGATTTTGTTTGCAATTTAAATCAGCATTGGTGTTGTGATTATACCTGGAAAAGATGGGCTTCTGATATCCAATATTTAAGACAAAATAAACATTTTACCATTGGTACACGAATCGTGTACCATAATACGTTTCAGCGCCATTTGTAACAAGGTGCTCAAAGAATGAGGCTAGACATATTCCACAAGTCATGTCAAAAGGTGATATCATGTTCTTATTTGGAGAGCATGGGCAATAAATAATATTGGTGTTGACTGGATTAACCAGAGCTAGAAACTGACTTGCGGTTGAGACTACTGGCGTATTTCGCCGAACATAACTGATGACAATTTACAGTAAAACGGTAACGATTGAATCTAAAAGAGTTTATATAAATTCATATTACATTATTCTATGTGTTGCGACCCATTTGTGCCAATTTCTAGGTCCAAAATATTAACGATTTAGCTCCTTTAAATGATATCGCTCCTATTAAATACTTTACTCTAAAAATGTCAATACTTGGATTTTCTATAATAAAGTGAGTCTGGTAGTATATACTTAAATTGATATTTTTGTTGAAGGTGATAAAGCCCACTTCGAAATCTCACCAAAGTTCAGAATCGTAATTGACAGTTCGTCTGTCAATGACGACACACGAATAAAAGAAGTAGCGAGGCATCAGGATGGTTTTGGCTAGTTCTGAATACTTTATACAAATTTATGTAAGTGTAAATGCTAAAATCGGCGACCAATCTATCTGTAAGACGGATGACCTGACAATCTCTGATCATCATTAACAGTGTTTTTGTTAATAGATCGTTCTGTAACGTTAAACATTCTGATTAAAAGCCAAGAACGCTATGATTTGAATCATCTTAAATCTTTTGAGATCGTAAACACAGACAACGATAAATAAAATAGCATAAACGATGTAATTAGCGTTTTATTTGCTGTTATAAGTCTTAACAAAAACATTGTTTCACGACAAATATTAAATAATGAATAATAACAGATTACAAATAAAGGTTTTAAAATGCCAAAGTTGTTTTGTTTATCAAAAATTAAGATAAAACATTAAAGATGCATTATTTAAGATTAAGATCAATAGCTGGCTATAATAGTTTGAAAATAGATATTGGAAAATGAATATAACTATTGAACATTTCAGTCAAATTACTTTATTCTGAGAGAGATTATAAATGTTTGAAGTTTTGACAAGAAATAGCTTAAATTGTCTCGATTGTCAATTACTATTGCCACGATAATAAACGAAGTTTCGATTTTCATTGCTTCAATCGACAATTTTCATGAGTGGCGTCCATATTAACGTTTAACACAGTATCTGTGACATCCAATGATCCAGAGAGTTGATTATGGTCTTGGCATGCGAAAACTTGACTAAATAATAAATTATATAATGGTGGAAGCCAGCAAATAAGCATTGCAAGAGGCAAACTTAGCTCTTGCATAATGTATCTTTAATGTGTAACTTTAATCAATAAGCTAAATGTCATTTTTTTCTATATTTGAACACCCCCGATGAAACTGTCATATAAAGAAGAATAAAAAATAAAAAATTCTGACGACTCTTTAAGATAATTTATTTTAGTAAAGGTCTTTGAAATGTTAACTTGTGTGTTTATCAAACAATAGACATTAATCTAAATACGATAATTCGATTTAACAGCCATTTAATAAATAACGATCATGTATTCACCACTTTGAGCTGTACCATATAATGTTTTTGTCATTTCTAAACTACATCAGATCTCCTGATACATATTCCCGGGATGCTGCAGTAATGGGTTCTATTGCACTATTGATTCCAGATTCATTTTTTTTATGCAGAGCCAACTTAAGTCATAGATCCCCACGATCATCAATCGAATGCAATTCACCTCCAGTTTAATGGTTGCTCGCGCGTTCGATTGATATAAATATGAATGCGTTTCATTGGATCACCACAAAGTCACGTATTACAGGATTCAAATTTTCTCACAGGAATCAAGCCTTTGAAAGGGCCTTTGCCATTGTTCATAGCGGTTGAATTTAGAATAACCACAGCGTCTGTAATAAAAGGGCGGTTATAGGATCTATATGATACTAATTCCTATGGGCATTTTAAAGTGCCTTCTTAGGTGTTTAATATAGCTATCCAATAACTTGCTCAGCTAAGCTTTTCCTATAATTTCTGTTTAATTCTATTTAAAGGAGCGAAATCGCTATTCTTTTGCAACTAGAAATGGACACAAATTGGTCGCAACACATGTAATAATGATATATGAATGTATATAAACTAATTTACTTTCAATTGTTTCTGTTTTTACTGTAATTTCTAATCAGTTATGTTCGGCGAAATACGCAAAGGATGCCAATTGAATGACAGTCTTTGGCGTCTCATTATTCCAGTCTACTATGAAGTTAGACCTTAGGATAGTAGATTTTATGACATTAGTTCTCAGGTTGTTAAATATCATGATGATATATCTTTGGTTGTTTAATTTCATGATGTTAGATCCTAGTATGATATAATTTATGACGTTAGATCTTAGGATGGCTGATTTTATGACATTATATGTTAGGATGGGAGATTTTGTGATGTTAGATATTTGGTTGTTAAATGTCGTTGATTGTTAAATATCGTTGATTGTTAAATATCGTTGATTGTTAAATATCTTGATGTTGGATCTTGGGTTGTTAGAAACAATGATGTTAGATTTTTGGTTGTTAGCTATTATAAAGTTTGACCTTACGGTTTGGAATAAATCAAAACTATCAGAGCATAGTTTCTCTTTGAAACCAAAGGACGTTAAATCCATTTCATTTCATTTCATTTCATGTCTCTTTAATACTATATTTCTCCTAATCGTCGTTGATTGAATGGGATTTATCGCACGCCATAAGTTAACACGAAGTTTGTTGATTGATGGATCGTTAATGAACTGACCAGATCAACTGACCACTGGTTGTAACCATCATGACCATCATGATTGACAGCCTAATACAACTGCCGAACATATGAGTTACGACGCTTATTATGACGGCCAGTTTGTCTGCCCACTATATAATTACAAAAATGGCTCTGAAGGCCATAATGGGGAACTCGATTGAAATTCAGAGTCTTATACATTCTTTCCGAAGCTGTGAAAACGCTCTGTAGGTCAGAGTTGTTTCTTTCATTTTTTTAGGCTTACAAATGCTGGGGTTGTTCGGGTAGTCGTAAATAATGGAACATGTTCGTGTGACAGAATTAAAAAAGTGGCGCGATTGTTCTGTTCAACATAAGAAGGAAATCCGTTTTGTTTTTTTCATTTTTTTAGGCTAACAAATGCTGGGGTTGTTCGGGTAGTCGTAAAAAATGGAACATATTCGTGTGACAGAATTAAAAAAGTGCCGCGATTGTTCCGTTCAACATAAGAAGGAAATCCGTTTTGTTGTAGATCATAGTTTTGATGGTTTACTATTCAGATATTGTTTTCAGATAGATATTTATTATTATGTGAAGTTTAAGAGCAACACGCGAATTAAGTACGGTATGATTTCTAATTAGACTATTGCATGGCAATATAAACACACTAATAGGCAAAGAGATTCTCTTTGATTTGAGTCATTTGCGTGCTTTTTTAAATTTGTGATTCGTGATAGGTCAGTCGGTCTACAATAAATAGTTTGTACTTTAACTTTGAAAATCTATTTATATTTGTTCATTTGAAAACCAAATGAAACGAATTTAGCATTTATATTATTATCTGTTTGTTTAGATTTTTATGTTTGCACAACTTTGTGCAGTCAACTTTGAATAAGATTAAAGACTGTACTTCTACCAAAACAATGAAATAATATAATATACAAAAACAATAAAATATAGAACCCACACATTTCTTTTCATCTTTGTTTCACAGTCGATAAATAAAACACATTGTCACGTGTCTCAATACACCATCGAGTTGCAATTAAAGTGGGAATTTGTATCAAATTTTAGTATACGGTATCAGACATAATTAACGATTTCAAATATTATTATTTTAAGTATCAAAACTTACAAAGAGATATGTAGGCGCGTAAAAGTTCGGGAGGCCAACTTATCTCATGGAGGGTAGAAGTTTAGAATTTGGTTCTAAGTTGAAGAAATGAAATAGGGTTTAACTGGTCTGCACCGACTGGGTTAATGAAGACGGGCATACGCCATACAGTGTGCTGTGAGGGAAATTTTGCGTGGGCAGCGGCTCTACGACCTACTCTTATTTCAAGTTCCAACTCTGTCAAGGGTTCATTTACGTGCACGCCAATGTGTACACGGCACTTCGGGTTGTTTTTGTCCCATCCCAACGACTAGACACTGCCCTTATCCATCCTGCACCATCGACAAGGGAAAACCAAGCAGGAAAATTCCAGGAACCTTTCTCCGCCAACACTGGGACCGAACCACAGACCTGCTGGTTAGTGAGCCAGCTCGTGTCGTTGGTTTCGGATACAAAGGTGTAACACAATTTTGTTAGCTTTGTGCCTCAAATTCCACTTCCCAAATGGTTTCACATTTTAAACAAACATGCAGCATGCGACTTCTGAGGCATTTAGCAATAAAGTTTTTATGTAGTTTCAAGTTTCAAGCTCCTGCTTCTTAAATCCAGTAAAAAAATTTATTTAAATTTAGAACAGTTGTTATGTCCTATTTTAATCATAACAAATGACAAGTGTGGTACACAAGACGGGTCTTTGCTGTTCTTTTTAAGACGTTTATTTGATGGGTGTTCAAATGCCTAATACATTTTGTTACTTTCTCTATGTAAAATCTCATAAAATATAAAAAAAAAATTAGGATAATTCAACATAAAAAATAGACAATTCATGCATACGCATAATAAATATGATAACACAATATAAACAATAAGACAATTCAACCTAAAAAATAGGACAATTCAAACTAAAAAAATAGGGCAATTCAACATATAAAAAAATAAAGACAACCCAGCATAAAAAATAGGACAATTAAAAAAAAAAAAAAAAAAAAAAAAAAATAGGGCAATTCAACATAAACAAATTAAGACAACACAACATAAAAAACATGACATTACAAAACAAAAATAGGACAATTCAATATAAAAAAAAATGTAAAACAATGTTTATTCCGATGTTTATCTCTAATATTTCCATAATAAAGTGATATTAATGTTGACAATATTATTTGATCAAGATAAATACCATATTTAATCCGCATACATCATCATCACATGTCGTGTTTATATACATGTAGGTCAATACCAGCATATAAAACACTTTATTCTCAGTTAAATCTCTGTATAAGTACATGAAAACAGTGACGATGTTGTCCATGTTCCAAATAGAAAGAGTATCTGAAAAGGGCAGCCTGTTCACTAGATCTGTGTTCTTGTGAAGCGTAATATCGACAGTGGTTATACTGTACACGAGTTGGAACTACGTTGGAAAATGTTTTAAAGTTTAAAGTTCTTATTGGATTCCGATGTTAAGTTTGGAGCATACCTTAGAACAGGTAGAAATTACATTGTCTGCGATCTAAACTGAAAGTTCATCTGAAACGAATTGCAGTTTATATTACCAATGTGATCTAATTTTAAATAAAGTTATTCGGGTGTCTATCTTATTTGATATAGTAACTCTATTATCTAGTGCATCTGGAAAGAGTAAATAAGCTGAAATTGCTTCTGCACCTCTGCAATACTATAGGATCTAACATTTGAATACAGATATTCTGTAGGCAATCTTATATGTGACAGTATCACAGTAACCCTATTTTCTGCGATCTAAGCTGAAATCGTGCTTTTATAGAGGTGACCAGTTAATAGTAGGAACTGCACTGGAAAGAAATATCTGTAATGAAGTTTAACAATAACGTATTCCGACCAGTTTCTTCATCTTTAACGCAAAGTGATTGTGCAATCTACAATTCTTGTATGAAAGACAAGTAATAGAACACATGATATTAGTAGAAGATGATCAGATACCAGTAGTTAATTATAATGAGTAACGTGTAGATGGTAATTAATTAATTACGATGAAGATAATCATTGACAGCGACACGGTAAGACACGTCTTTACTATTTAACTTTTAATTAATCCTGATTTATCATCATGTCGGCGTGAACATCGTACTACATGACAGCACCATGATACAGCTTCCTGTTATCTATTATTTATCCGCGTTTCGATAAATGGAGTTCCATACTTCTCTATAAAACAAATGAAACGAGATGGGGTTTAACGTCTTACATTTCTGCACTAACCTGGTCAATGAATTTTTTTCTGACACTGGTTGGGGCTATACTATATACCGGAAAACACCGAAAAACACCGAAAAACACCGATGTTTTCCGGTATATAGTATTGCCGCACTGGCTGTGCGACCTATCTTATCTCGATATCCAACTCGAGACCCATGTTTCATCCCACCCGAGCGACTAGATTCTGTTCCTTATCAGGTCCTATCGTACTGCACTACTGACCAATGAAAATCAGACTGGAAAAATCAAGGGGAAAATGTTTTATAGCATGTATTATGTCTAATGATGAAACTTTTAAATAAGACGTTGTTTTAGCTATCTCACGCATGTCTCATGCAGATGGAAATGATGAACGTCTTTACAAGGTCTCATGTAGACGGAAATGATGAAAGTTTTAACTATGTCTAATGTAGATAGAAACGATGATGCTGAAAGTTTAACTTAAGACCCTGTTTGATTTATAGCACGCCTGTCTGTATGATATACAAGAAGTTTGAACTAAAATGTTATGTCAGTTTCATTTATAGCAATGTATCTCATGTATATGAAGTTATAGATCTTCGCATGTTCGTGGGTCTTAACGCCAGCTTCTACCCACGCCACGGTAATATCGCAACCAAAGATTAACCAAGACGCTGCTTTATTTACAGCACACGTGTCTATATGGTAATAATGTAACATTTAACTAAGACGTCAATTCATTTATAGCATTTATCTGTATTGCTGATGCCAAGCTTAGAGCAGAAAACCGCTGCTCATTATCAATAATTTAATATCAAATCTTCGCTTGTCATTCCAATAAAAAACTCACAAAGCATTCTCAGACTTAAAATTGTTCACCTTATGTGAACTAAAATATAGCCTTTTTATTAAACTTTTGTTTTAATGTATCAAATACACCAATAAGAAACTATGTGCAAAGTTTTGTGTTTCTGGATATTTCTCATAAACAGTGATTGAAAGTTGAGTAAATAATATTAACTTAAGTCTGAGAATGCTTTACGAACTCGGGGCCTGATCACACGTTTCCTGTGAAGTAAAACAAATTGAAACTCCATGTTTTAGAATTTATAAATTTAGTGTAACCTTCCTCTTAGGGACGCCGTAGTCGCGGTTTCACTTGCTACACGGTTTGGTTTGGTTCAATCAAAGCTCAGATGGAGAAGCATGTCTGCCAAAGTTGGTTTTAAAAATATTTTATTTCGAGTACAACACGAGTATATACGATACTTATATAATGGATTTGAAAACAAGCCGAAGCTGAATGGTCTGCTAAACTGTCTTTGTTAACAATTAAATAAACATGGTAAAGTGAAAAAAATTCCCATAAGTTTAAATTCTTTTAATAAACCGAGCCACAACTGGGTACCAAGCCATACAGTGATAATATGACTTTTCAGTTGCATCAACCCCTATATGGAGGCCCAATAATTCATTGGTTTGATATGATAGTATTCCTATCGTAATATGTCCCTTTGGTAGTTTAGATGGTTTTCAAGTTTTATGTTTGTGTTGAGTTACCCTTTCCGCCTGTAGATAGATTGAATTACTGGTACAGACGATGTAACTTAGCCCCCGGGGTCTTTCTTTTTTATTCAATAAAATAATTTATCAGTCTACCAAGTTTTTTAGGGATGTATGCATCTATCAAATGGTTTAACGTCCACTCGACACAAACTAGGTCACTTCGGGACTAACACACGGTTCAATTTTTATATCAATATTTGGCCTGCGCGTAGGGTGTTTAGCAGTGGGAGGAAACCGGGGGGCCTGGAGAAAACCCACGAGGTTGTACAGGCGACCCTAATCCCTGTCAAGTACAGACGGGAATCGAAATCACGCCAGTTGACTCAATGACAGACCTTATGATACAGCGTGCACATGCTAACCATTCGGCCATCCCCCCCCACCCCCTTGGAGATATGCAATGCATTATAGTAACATATGTCTATAACAATTTTCCTTATACATGTAACAAAAATTAAGGACTAAAAGATGTTCGATAGTAAGTTCGGTGATTATAAAATATTAAACGTAGATCAGATACCATCTTGGCCCTGATATTTATGGATAGAAATATTCCACTGTTCAGAAATCATTAGAAAGCAATATAAATTTTAGATGGTCATATTATAATTTCGCCAGGAACGACCAACTTGATTAAATGTTGTATCATTATGTTTTGTATGAATACGTTTATATTTGTGGTTTATTCTGGAATACTGGTCCTTTAATCAGTGTCGGGAGGTAGAATGAATTACCCAGATTGGTGACCGAAATTTTCTTTATGAAGATAAAGGGGTAGAGAGAGAGAAATGGGGTTTAACGTCCTCTCGACGACAAAAATTAGATCATTAATGGACTAACATATGGTTCAATTCAATTTCAATAATCTACTTACGGATAGGGATCTTTAGCTGTGGAGGAACCGGAGACAAACCCACGAGGTTGGACATGCAATTCCACACGTTGTCACTTACAAGCGGGCAATCGAAACCAAGCCACTTGACTCAATAACAGCGCGCACTCTTTAACCCGTTCGCACTGTTGATGATATCGTGCTCGCGATAATTCGCCCCTCTCCGCTATGTCATAGGATAAATGGAACTCGAAAATCTGTTTATTTGAGATAGAAATAAAAAAGTGAAAATCCATTTGCTATGTATAAAATGTCGCAGTGTTTGTCCCCCTGTAGAAGTTCGCGTGTTATTTTGTTCCATTGTTTGCAATTCTCCATTTGACTGGAAGCAATCTGTTAATGTAAAACTGATTGATAGTAAAGCATGTTGAACTATAGTTACACTATAAGCATGGGTGGTTACAAACAATGACTCTAAATATTCAATTGCTTAAAGATGTAATATGTAAGATTTAGATAAAGAGCTGGTCGTTCTTGCTATAAAAGTTCAAAAATATATAATAGAAAAAAATGAATATATTGAAAATGCAAGTCAAATTACATTATTCTGAGCGAATGTAAGTGTTTGAAGTCTATAATATGTTATAGCTTAATAGTCTCGATTGCGATAATAAAAAAAAGTCTCGATTATCCAGTTTAATATTAAATTATTAGATGGCGCTGGTGTAATAATCCATTGAAGATCTCGGGTATGAAATGGTCTAGAGAGTTGATTATGGGGTTGGCATGTGAATACATGTCTAAATAACAATTTACATAACATCTGAAGCAAGAACAAAAGACCCCAGGTTCTTTAATAATCCAGCTTTAAGCTCTTAAATAATCCATCTTTAAGCCATATCTTTAAACGAAACAATATTTAATATACTTAAGAACTACATACAGTCCACACATACATTTTATTCTGTAAAATTTGAATGCAAGCCGAATGAGTGTTGTCAATTAAAACTATCTGATGAGAGTAAAGTCGAGACAATGAGGTATGTGATATCAGTTTTAAGACGAGATATTGTATATGGTGACATTGATGTATACCAGAAATATGTGTCCCCTCTGTATCAGATGTAATAGCATGTGTGTGTCTGGCGATTTGTTATAACCTAGTACTCAATTTAATTCATCCCATCTGAGTTCTTTAAGACGACTGTTATTCATTTTTGTCTTGGGATAAAAGGTTTTAGAAAGCCTTTGTAGAAGATGTATTGCAATGGTTTTATTTGCGAAACCCCCAAATACCAATATTTAAAGAATAACAACGAGTTTTGAATTGTCAGTGGACGAACTGATCTTATAGATTTTTATGTCTTAAGAAAGAATTGTCTGGTGAATACAATGTATTTAAACAACTAGACTTGTCAGGCACCCCACATCTATGGAAAACCACACGTACCTGATTTTTTGCGCGATCGTTTAGAATGCTGGCGACAACAGCCCCTGCGGTTACCTTCTGCAATAGTCCCAGCGTCTGAAATGAGTGTGTGCGAGGCAGAGTACAACTACTTTTTCTTGAACAAGGGACACTACGACATTTTTTAAAATATAGTTTGGTTGGTTGGTTGTTTGTTTCTTTTTTGCCTTAGAAAGCTGAATTTATATTTTTTAAAATAACTTCTTAATAACCAGTTTTGTTACGATAAATTTTGTTTTTGGTGGATTATTTATTGATGGAATTGACCACCCAACACGGTATTCAAAGGCGAAAACTCCATTTTATAATATTGGATCGTTGGCGTTTTCTACCTTGCATGAGATGTTTGGACTCTTGGGATGGAAAGAAAGCGGATTTGAAATAACTTCGCAATAGCCAGTTTTTATAAGACATTTAATGGTGCTATTAATTTTGAATTTGGTGCTCTAAAATGTAGTGCTACCCGTTGGCCGAATAAGGTAGGCGGTGCCGCCAAATCGTTTACCACATCCGACACGTGACACATTCCCTGCTACACATCTACTGTTAGCCTGTGATCGTCTAGGTTTGACTCTGACGTGGATATAATTGTAATGCTCTCTTCTCAAGGACTTCATTCTTTGTCTAAATAATCTCAACGGTGTCTGATCTGTAGAGCCCAAGTCTTGCTCTTATATAATCCCCCGATTTCTGCTATTAATTATCCAATTGGCCAATACACCTTATGACGTCAAGAATTACCCAACCTCAAATATGGAAACTGTCCTTGAAAGAACATCTGGTGATTTTCCATCACTAGCACTCTAAAACAATCAGCAAATCAGTCTTGGTTCTTGGACCCCATGTCCTGTTATTCCCATACTATTGAAAATATAAATAATTACGTTTACCCCCCACCCCAACCCCCCAAAAACGAAACAACCACCCCCCACTAAAACACACATACCAAACGTTATTATTCATATATAGAATAAATCACCTGACTATATTGCTACAAAAATAAATTAACACTGTCTTGTGTGTGATCTACCGTGTATAGTTCATATGTTCTGTGATATTCCAGATTCATTTATTTAGAACTAATATGTTTCTGACAAACAGTTGCTTAGGGATGCAATAAGCCGACTTAATATCTTTCGGACTTTTCGATTCATCTTAGGTTTAAAGTAGATTAACTATCTAAATAGAACTGTTATGTATTATCAATGTGTTCCGTATCAACTAGAGCATTAACGAGATAACAGTAGGGCACGTGGGATTACAATTCATAGATTCGTTTCTGCAGTAATTTTCAGGACTATCGTATGGTAAAAATTTGCTTGCGCATTGAAGTCTTCAGTAGTGGGAAGAAACCGCGGATACGGAGATAACCCAGGAGGTTGGGCAGCCGACCCTTCTTCTTGTCACTTATTAGCTTGGGTTCGTAACCACGCCACTGGTCTCGGCGACAGACACTATGATATAAAGCGCATGCGTTAGACCGCTTGACCACCCAACTAAAATTAAATATTTATAAAGAGATATATCACCTACGCAATTGTTCCAAATTACAACTTACAAGGGAAGGTAGCGTGATTGCACTCTGCACCCGGTTTTCCGAAAATAAATATATTTTTTTTTAACTACTGGCCAATAAAAGATATGTTAATTAGGTCTCTCAATAGAATCCCAATGGATTTTTAAATAACCAGGAATAGTAAATTGATCGAGGTCATTTAGGTCATTCATTCGACGCCGAAACTGTTATTTTTCTGATAATAATGATACTTCGACTGGCCAGGACAAATAAAATGGTAGTCTTTGGATGTTTATCAGATAAATAAAATAACTGTCAACCAGTTCAAATGACAGCTATTTATAGATAACTGCGCTACCACTTATACAGAGACAGTACTTCCCGTATATTTGGTATTTGAAACGTCTAGCAATTTTAGGGAAAAATACATACAAGTAATCTTAAATTTCCGTTTCCATGTAGTGTTGATATATATGTCACCATACGCGGATTATGATACATGTATCGTTGGTCATGTCATGTCACCTGACAAGAGACAGCATCCTGGTTGCGTACAAAGGTCATTTAAATGTCCCTATTGTCATGAATGCGATTTATCTTTGTCAAGGTTTTATTAAAATGAAGATTTATACATTTATTCTGTACATCGGTAAGCAGCTTAAGGAGAAAAATGGTGATTTATACAATTGTTTTGTTAAAGGAGATAAAAATGCAAGATGACGGTCAAATAATCTCGAAAGAGGTCGACTTATATTCGGCTAGTTATAAACGTCATAAATGGGTCTAAGCATAGGATTAATGAATGAATGGATGAAATAGGGTTTAACGACCTATTTACTGCGGCAACTGGGCTAGTGAAGACGGGCATACGCCATGCATTGTTCTTTGAGAAATTTTTTCACCCGGCCCGCAACTGTCAAGGGTGTACACGGGACCTCTGTTTTTCGTCCCATCCGAACAAATAGGCGCTGCTACTTGTCAGCCCCCACCCCCCGTCCTACACCACTGACAAGGGAAAACCACGCCGGAAATCCCGAGGAACTTTCTCGATTAACAACAGGGACGAAACCGTGACTCCAATAATTGCTTTAACAAAGTTTGAGAAAACCAGCAGGCACATTATTATATTAGTCGACGTCTAACTCTTAGATGTTATAGTAACTCATCAGATGCACGAATTGCAGGAATATGAAGCTAACATCTGAGATTTGGACCATTGATAACATTCTGACGTTAATCAAGCCTCCCAGCTGTCTCTGGAAGTTTGTGATAGATTTGATCCATTCACACGATTGGTTAAGCAAGAATCGCATTCTGGATAATAGTTAATGGGATTTTGTAAGTAGACCGGAAGTTCCGTGGGCTGTATATAGATTAAGGTTGGAATGGTTATTAATATAACGTGTGGATAATCAGATCTACCACGCTGTTTTGTAGCATTGTTCTGATCACCAATGTATTTAACAGTTTATTACATACAAGACCGATACAGCGTCATCAATAAAGCCTGATACTGATTGTTAACACATATGTATTTCCTTGTCCCAGAATTCACGATCATCTGATCAGATCGTAGATTAAATATTTAACCTGATTTTATCAGGTCATATTATATTTCGATCACCGCTTCCTGAAGTCTTCGTATTTTTACGTCACGACATGATAGAATGGACTTAGATGTTCCGATTATTTTATCAGGTCATATTATATTTCGACCACCGCTTCCTGAAGTCTTCGTATTTTTACGCCACAACATGACAGAATACACTTAGATGTTCCGATTAAAGTCTTGTTCTCTTTAATTCCGAACTGGTTCAAATACGCCATTTCCGTAGCCTTGTTTATCAATCATCATTAACACAGGAAAATAGCCGTATATATACCAAAAAACAATCCTTACTTGGATTTCCATTATGAGAATCGGGGAGTGAGCGTATGTTAACCAGACTTAGTTATCTTGTCAAGAGTCCAATATTAACAATAAACGGTAAACGAGAAATAGGGTTTAACGTCCACTCGACACAAACTAGGTCGTTTCGAAACTAACATATGGTTCAATTTTATTTCAATAATTCGCTTGCGCGTAGGGGTCTTTAGCGGTGTGGGAACCCGGAGTAGTCGGAGAAAACCCACGAGGTTGGACAGGACAGGATCATACCATTTGACCCATTGACAGACCTTATGATACAGCGCGCACGCGCTAACCATTCGACCATCCAAAACCCCGTTTGAATATGCTTTTAGTTCACATATATGCCAAATCACGCGGTTTTGATATGCTTTTAGTTTAAATATATATCAAATCACACAGTTTGTACATGGAAAGGCATCTTTAAACGGCAATATCTGTTCCAAAATTTATTAAAAATGATTGATAAAAATCTTAAAGAAAGTTATTGCCCTTTAAATTTGCATTACGTCTTTTTGATAACTCTTATAACCCCCGTAGACTATGTAAATTGAAGTCACGATGTTATCTGACACAAGCTTTATCCTTGAATCTAAATAACCTTTCAGTGCTTTTTTAAAATTTAAGTAAGGATAGTGTTTATTGGCTTTCTGGTGTATTGTGGATTTTACAGAGAATTACCAACTTATATCGAACACACTGCTCTAGTGTTTTACTCAACAAGAATATTCCTGGTTTCTAAGCCTGGTTTCTAAGGAGATTTTTCTGCCATTTATAAGCCCGGCTTCCGTTTGTTAAGAGCGACGCCTGCAGGGGTCTCAAGATGGAAATATTTTTAGTTAGGACGAAAAATAGAAGTACAGCCGTGCACTGATTGGTGTCCACATAATCGTACCCTTTACAGATTTTACAGATATCCATTACAGAGAAGAGTGTGCGGGGAAACGCTACTGTAGCACCCCCCCACACACACACCTTCCCCGCCCATTACACACATGCATAACTACAGAAATGAATTAATCATAAATATAACAGTCTCAAAATGACCTTTACACCCTTCTATGTTTGTATAATAACAACATTAAAACATTATGGAGTAATTTATTGGTTATTCTATTCTTTTCAACAGAAATTGCCAAGAGAGTTTTTAGATAAGTTAATGCGAAGGTATAACATAAATTATCAACTGTTTGACAATAAAAAAACAAAATATCGCTTCCGATACACGGTCGATGCATTCTGAACAACTCTGTGAGATGATAGTACCGTTTGTCTTTCCAGTCAACTAACCTAAAATCATTACCACATGCATGTAATGATATGGCCCCAGACGCTGCATGGAGACATTATTAACATCAAGATCACATCAAAGGCCTGTTGCGTTTGGTCGATTATGCAATTTTGTGCTAGTATAAAATTTCATAACTTCCGCAGTAGAGACAAAAAGAAACGCCCTAAAGAACGTAGAAACCTTTGCTAATGAGTTTGATCGATCTGTATGGAGAGAAAACCACGACTTAATTCTTATTCTTTAAACGCTAATCTATATGCTAATACTTCTAAATTGGCAATTTAGACATGTATCTATGCTAATTTTTATGACTTATTACTTTTGATTTAGTATTTAACGTTTTTCTTTTCAAGATAATAGAATATTCCTCGCCAAAAAGTAAAAATTATTATTCTAGTAATCTCGTATTTAGACATACCGTATAGCCTTAAATCGTATCGGTTTTGTGCGAGCCCGCTACTGCCATAGTAGCGGAGATTTTTGCAGATAGGTTGGAGAAAAACAATTGATCTTGTATATTATCCGGGTTGGCGTCATAACTAAGGCACAGAGATTTGAAAATTGGCACATTGTTCACCGAGTTCCTGTAAGTCAAAGTATACACGATTGGGCCTCGAGATTTTAAAACGGTTTCATTGACAGGCCCTCGCTCTTGCAGGCACTGACATGAAGAACGAGGATATTTTTCGCTCAAGACCCAGATCGAGCCAGTCTGTGCCATACTATGGAAACCATACAATTCTATGCATAGATATTATCATTGGGATTTTGAAAGCTTACAACATCAATTGTCTCCATTACAAAGCTCACCGTTGAACACAGTTGTAAATTCAGACGGATGTCTGTTCGTTTTTACTCTTATCCTTTAAAGTTTCTTCACAATGACTTAATCAAACATCAATTTACACATTAAATGTTATCAAAGTATCATTTTAATTTACTTTCACCATAAGGAAAGAAGCTAAATGCTTTTGAGTTAATATACATGTAATCTATGTCAGTCTCGAAACAAGTTCTTTATAATCACGTATAATTAAAGTCAATAAGCGTAAAACCTCTCATATATAGAAAAAACTTTTTACATACGACCCAGACATTAAAACAATTTTTCAGGTCGGCTGTAATTATTTTTCTATAATTCATGAATAACATTAACTGTTTATCTGAAATTGATATCTTCAAAGCAAAAAGCAATCATTTGACCCCCCCCCCCTCCCCCACGAAGATACTACATAAGCTACCCTGCTTCAGTATATTCAAATGTTATAATCTTTATAAGCTTAAAGGAGAAATCCCAGACATATTTCAGTAAATGATTATGTATACTAGTTCAAAACAACTATGTGAAACTCACGTGGTTCGGTTCCGTGTTAAGCTGACGTGTTCTATTCTAATCATCACGTGGCTCAGCGAGTCAGATGCTGACTCGCTAAAAATAAGTTCTCGGATTCCCTCCCGGGAAAGTTCCTCGAGATTTTCCCGCGTTGTTTCCCCATGTCAGTGGTGCAGGACGGAAGGTCTGGCAAGGTCTGTGTCTAGTCGTTCGGATGGTTATTAAAAACCGAGATCCCATGTATACATTGACGTGCACGTAACATAACCCCTGCACACTGTATAGCGTTAGCCCAGACGGCGCAGAACAGTAGGACGTTAAACCCCAGTTCATTTCTAATCCCAACAATTAGCATCAAAATGAAATTTTCTTTGAAAAGGTAACAAAGTTAAAATTCCTGTAAATGAAATTGGGGGCAATATTATATGAAATTAAGACATTTTGTATTAATCTTATTTTTAGTGAGAGGGTTTTACACAGGCTAAGGCTGTCCCATGCAGGCAGCCTGAATAAAAAATATTGTTTAAAGACTTCAATCGCTTTATCTAAATTCTGTAACATTTCAAACCTGTCAGAAAGACAAACTCACAGCTATCACTAATTCCAAAAGAATAAGATCAATATGACTACACATAGCATTATTCAAATAGCTGATCTCCTTCAATGCCTAAATTTATGTTCAATTGGCATTGATATTTTAGGTTTATAAACCCTTTAACGTATTATATATCACGTATTGATCATGGCTTTAAATTAAAGTAGCTAAGTCGCTAACTTAATACCATCTAAAGTCTTCGACATTGAAAACACGAATTATTTGTCAATTTAAATCCACATTGATGTTGTGATCTTACCTGGAAAAGATGGGCTTCTGATATCCAATATTTAAGACAAAATAGACATTCTATCATTGGCACACGATTTCGTGTACCATAATGCTTTTCATCGCCATTTGTAACAAGGTACTTGAAGAATGAGGCTAGACATCACAAGTCATGTCGAACGGTGATTCCATATTTTTATCTGGAGAGCATGCGCGCAGTAAAGACCTTCGGTGTAGACTGGAATAATCAGACGCTAGAGATTGCCATTCGATTGAGATTCCAGGTGTATTTTGCCGAACATACCTGATTAGAAACTACAGTAAAACAGAAACAATTGAATGTAAATTAGTTTATATACATTCATATTACATTATTATGTGCGTTGCGACCCATTTGTGTCAATTTCTAGTTTCCAAATATTAGCGATTTAGCTCCTTTAAAGCAGCTCTATCAATAATGACTGCACGGTTTTAATCGGGAATGTTCAAATTTGTTTGTATGCCTGGACATACTATACAAATTGTTTTCGCCTATAGTTCGACAGAAGTATTCACCGTCAATGTTACTCCAGTCACGCAGTGGACACACAAGGTCAATGCCTGTGTCAATTTCCCGGATAATACGCCGATGCACTTTTGGCCACATAATACAAGCGTCGATAAATATTCGGACGATAAATATGATTCGTAACAAATTGTTCTGATTAGCAAATGTTCTTGCAAATTTCGCTAATTATTGACAATGAATAGTTTTCTTGTCTTGGTGAAAATTATAATGTCCTGTTTAAGGGATATTGTCGGATTTGGCGAAATTGACTATTGATTTCAAGGTCTGACGTACAATAAAAGAACACTAATAATCAATCCCCTTGCCGTGTACATTTTGTTTCTTGATATCGCATCTTACAAAAATTATCGGCAATATGCTGGATCAGTGTAATTTGACACTTAGTTCCCATCAGTCACGTTTAAAAAATGAATTTGTGCCAGGATAAACTAGTGTGTATGTCGTTCAGACAGCTACATTATAAGATAGTTTTAAAAATGTAGCTTTCACACGGATCATAAGCGAAAACAACTTGATAGGTAATTACACATGCGTATATGCTACCTACTTGAAATCTGAATATTCAGAAAAATTAATGAATTGAGCATGTCCCTTTGACTAGCTGAGGGGGGTTGGAAGGCTGAATGGTTAGCGTGCGCGCGCTGTATCATAAAGTCTGTCATTGAGTCGACTGACGTGGTTTCGAATCCCCGGTTGTACGTGGCAAGGAGTAGGGTCGCCTGTCCAACCTCGTGGGTTTTCTCCGGGTCCTCCGGTTTCCTCCCACTGCTAAAGACCCCTACGCGCAAGCTAATTATGAAAATAAAATTAAACCATATGTTAGTCCCGAAATGACCTAGTTTGTGTCGAGTGGACGTTAAACCCCATTTCTCTCTCTCTCTTTGACTAGCTGAAGCCCGACAATATATAAGAAAGCATCCCTTTATTTAAAACAGTAATAATATAGAGGAAACCCCGTGACTCTTGATTGATGTTTAAATTGATGTATTATTTACATTGTTGTTTTTTATGTTTTTAACATTTACACTAACCAATAAAATAACCTACAGACCGAAAAATAAATACACGGAATAGAAATAAAGATTGAATTTTAATTGGATTAGCGTCTACCAGACTAGTGTTGGTGTGCGCATGCATGTGGTACAGTAGTACGGTTGTGACCTGGATTTAAGACAAGGACAAGGTGACACATTGCAATATCATTTGGTCAAATGCAAACAGCGATGGAAATTGCACAATATCAGGTTTAAATTGCACGATGTGGATTTCCTTGACGATAAATAATATCATGTATCACGCAATTAAAACAAAGTTAACCTTTTGTTTAAGTCTGGGGTTTAGTATAATTACATATAAAAAGATTGCATCTAGCGAAAGGGGCAAATACAGGAATGAAAGACAAACAATAGAGTTGAAGACCATGTAAAATTGAAAGACGTATAACTTCATTTATTCCATGTGAAATTATATATTCTCTTGGCGTAACAGTAAGTTGCCAAATATTTGTTTCAGCAAACATCAAAGCCTTGAGCTATATAATTTTGTTCTAATCTTGTAAACTGCTATCAGTCCATATCTTTTTTCTATTAATTTGAACAAAGTTTATCGGGCATCTGCCATGTTTCCTCTTTAAGACAAACATTGAGAATAACCACCCTTGAGACACTTTACCTAATTTAAGGTTACCCCAGACATATCACGAACATAACACAATTATGCACACCCAGCTCCAGACAATCCGAAAACTAATTAAGGAGTCTACTTCCAAAAATAAAGCGAAGATGTCAACCAAAGTGTCCTTAGAGATAAGTATAGATATTTTAGTAAGAAAATAAAATATGTCTTTGCAAATCGATCGAAATCAATTATAAAGTTGTATCCGAAGGTTTTATTCTACCAGAACAGCATAACGGCTGAATTTTTTCTGTTATGCCTTGTTTTCTTCAGCTGATTTCTGTTGACACTAAAAATCCAACTACTCGTTTGAAAACAATATGATTGGTTAACACGATTCTTACCTAAGACATGGCATATCTTTTTGTTGGACAGAAGAGAGGTCGAACAGTTAATAGCGACTAGGTCCAACTATTAGAAAAATTCTTGGTGTCTTTTGTTAAAGCACGCCTCTTAAGACCATACATTAAGAGAATACATTAGAAGTGATATCATATGTTATAGACAGAGTAAGAATATCTGTCCTTGTTCACAATATTAATAGATACCTATAGTTATAACTGAATGGAACGATAGTTCGAATTTGGATTTTTAAAAAAACACAAAAAAAACCCCGAATCCATCGGGGTAGAGGTTCATTGTAATTGGCCAACAGTAGTTAAAAAAGGAGAAACTAATTGATTTGGGTCCCAAATATTGGGTTCATCTGTGTGTTATTAATTTAGATTAAAGAAGGAACCGTGGTATCAGGTGTTCTAAAAAGAGTAATCTTACATTGCATTACGCCCGTTGTCTGTCATAACTAATAGCCAAATGGTGCGAGAGAGTGAACTCGTGTAAACCGAATGGGGTTCTTTACTATCGTTTTCACCATGAATTTTAAAGTGTTCATTAATATTGGTTTTAAATAATAATATTAAAAATCTACTATTTCTCACAATAAATGATTCAAGCCGCCACTTTTGTTTTGTTACAAGAGCGCAGGAACTGGTAAACTCAGACCTCATTGGACGCCAGAATGCTGCACCACTGACCATACATTCTCACTAACGAGTCTCTAAAATATTATGCAATTAATTGATCCACCCCTGGTTTACGACTTCAATCTTACAAACCAAATATAATTTATGATTTTACGTTTGAATAGAATTCTTTTAATAGTGAAAATTGTCTTATGGCTTACATATGAAGACGTTGAAAATCGATGCATACAGTATTAAAATGTCTTACATACAAAGATGTAAAAATATCTTAATCAGACTTTTGGCTAACGTTCTCAATTCCTGATACCATAAAACGCATTAAAATGGCGCCTATTCTACAATCACTCCCCTGTTTACAGCTAATAACCTACAAATGAAATTATCAAAATCTGGGAAAATATATGTCTTTGATAAAAAAGGAATATTCAAAGTCAAAAGAGTTATTTTGAATAAATGATATTATTTCATCTCTCGACTGGGGTTAAAATTATGTCTTAATTGTGTGTAACTATGGAATTAATTAAACAGGAGTTGATATATATATTTCTACATTCTATTCTCATTAAAATTATGTGTTTTCATTTTTTTGCTTTTGTTTTATATACCGTATTTTTATATATTAATTCAATAAAGAAAAGCTATATTAGAGATGTCAAAGTGACCTAGTATCGATTACACATTCATAGTCATCCGTTTGATCGGTTGGCGTTCTGATCATACACATGTATATCAGAACAATAAAGATGATACGAGTCACAGTTTCAAAATTTTACATGTATATAGATCCAACATCAAAAAACAGTTTGAAAATGAACAAACAGATTTCCTAATATTATACATGTACGCACCTAAATGAGCAGATATATTGTCTCTGATTTTATCAAATTCTCTGGTAATTCCCCACACCCCTTCTGCTCAAATTGTTGGACACGTCCCTGCCTAACCAAACAGAACATAAGGTGAATTTAAATTAAATCGCTGAACCGAAAATACCATACTTTTATTTATGTATTCAATATCTTGTAATCCGTTTGTTTGTTATAAACTACATGTAGAACGAAATTATAATAGACTAGATGTGGTAATGAGGTATAAGATTACCCACGCACAAACAACAATATTTATTGCCGAAATATAACCATATTGATCCATGTTCAATAAATCTTGATGGCTCTTGGTTTATCATCCACGGTTGATATTAAGATCAGACATTGTGGAATTATGCAGCAGTTTATATTACGTCAAATCCGATACGGTCTCTTGAACACCAGTTGCTGTTCTTCTACCAGACGAACTGTATGTCACGTGACTTAAAGAAAGGCAGAAAGAAAAACTTGAATGCCATGTGACTGTTTATAACGCAGATTTGTTGGTATTATAAGCACACGCTGAATTAAACTTTGATCTAGAATATCTCTAAGATAAAACTTCCGACCTCCGGTTTCCCTTTTTGATATTGGATACAGCTAATCGAGTAAGTTTTACTTAACATTAAGATTCATTATGTAGGATTTAGATAAACAGCTGCCTGTTCTTGCTATACTAGTTCGAAAATGGATAATAAAAAAATGAATATATTGAAAACATCAGTCAAATTACTTTATTTTGAGCGAAGCTATGAGTGTTTGAATTTTTAACAAGAATTAGCCTATTGCCAAATAGCATTACCGTGATGTTAATAAACGAAGTCTCGGTGACCTACGTCCAGGTGAGCACTAACAGATAATATTGCATACAGATGGTCTAATAAATTCAATAGATGAGCCATCCGATGACCTAGAGAGTTGATTGTGGGATTGTAATGTGAATAAATGTCTAAATAAAAATGTTTATATAACATTTGAAGCTAGTAAAAAGACCTACAACAGAACAGACAGGTTTAGTTCTTACATAATGCATATTTTTATATGTGTAATATCAAATAGTGCACATGGTTTAGTATAGAGTAACCATTTCTGATATTCTAGAACATGTTAGATTTTATATAGTGTATAAAACCATAAAGACGAAACGAAATATAGATATAATTTAAGCTATACACAGTAGTGTCGATTTCTTTAACTAAAATCCGGTTTATTTATTAAATAAAATATATCTGTTCTGAAATCGTCGTAAAATAACGCAGTTTTATTCAGTGGCGCGCCACCATTATGCTGGAATATTTGATAACACACGGTACGTATTTTTATTTGTCAGACTGATTATTTTTCTCAACTTAATAGCGCAACATGTTACATGTTACATTAAAACAGTTTGTAACATTCTTATTTCCGGTTCGTATGTTCGTTCAGATATAGTCGATTTGTTGTCATTGTTTTCTTACCGCTGTCTGAAAACACATAATATTTCCGACAAAGAAAAGAAAACAAAGCCAGTAGAGCGGAGCCAGCCAATTTGAAACTTGATATACACAAACCTGCTTTTTTACTATTTTATATAATAAAGGATACGCTAATTGCACCTTATGTGGGTTTCTAACAATCTAATTATATTGGTAACTCATCAGTAAATTGCAGATTCCTTCTGTCGAGCAAAACTAGTAAAGGCAGCTAAACATCTTTGAAGTTTGATATGGGTACACCTTATGTTTATAGTTAGCCGAGCAAGCAAGTGTATTATAATAATAATAAAATAATCTTATATAGCGCTGTGACATCCTGTATGTAATAATTGTTCAGATTAGAAAATATTAAAGAGATAAAATTATCACAGAATCCATGTAAAAGTATAAACTAATTTTAAGTTACAAACGATATGCAAGTTTGAAGAAATGTGTTTTTAATGTAGATTTTGGACACTGAAATATTACGGATTTCTTTTACACCATCAAAACGAGTTCTGGTCGTGGGGCAGATTAATTTATTTTGAGTTGATGATCTGAGCTTTCAGGTTTGTATGGATGTATAAGATCTGCGAGATATGCTGGTGAATTAGGATTGTTGAGGCAGTTAAAACTGAACATATTTATCTTGAAGGCTATACGATATTCAAGAGGTAGACTATCCTTGCCGCTTTGTTGTTGATTTTCTGTAGTTGATTGATATGGCAGTCAGGTAACTTGTTTTAAAATAAATCGCAGTAATCAGGAGTAGATGTTACAAACACATTTATCAATAATTTAGTAGTTAATTTGTCTAGACAGTTTCTGATATTACCGATTTTATGCAGGATGTATTCCTGCACACTTCTGACTAAAGTACAGGGATATTGCAAGTTGATACATAGTTAACACATTGACGAGGAATACCAATACTTGTATATTGATACCCATATAGGGTTAATCCCATCAGAAAGGGGAAACGCAGACTCATAAATCTTGGATATGACTAACTCCTAATGGAAATTACATACATTGAATTTTGTGATATCCATTGGATATTTTATTAACCAACAATGATATTAAATTCTTTGTATATTTGTTTCAGATAGCCACAGTGATGTCAGAGACAGAACAAAGATTAGCATTGTACAATGCTTGGTTAAGATGTAAAGATAAAATGAAAGCAGGTTATAACATCACAAGTAAGTTGTCTAATGACGTAAAATGAGGGATTCTTAACACCTTGTCTCAAACTGTCATCGCTTCGACTATACCGAATATTGTTCTGGTCAAATTAGTGACAATTGTCCGTACAATTTTAAAATCATACATTGATATCAGTACGCCTGGTCGATTAAGAGAAATTGACATGTACTCATTTAGGCCCAAGAGTGCTTACTCTTGCTCTTACGATATCCTATGTGTGCGCGGGGTTGTCCTGTGGTCGGCCAACAACTTTCAGAGTGTGTTGATTTGATATATTTTCATTTTCCTGGCTTCAAATATTATATATTATTATTTAGATGTTTATTCAATATTCATATGACACTATCTAGACTATCGGATAGTTAAGATATTAAAGGGATTAGACTATAAAATGAAAATCCGAGGATTCGTATATTATCGTAGCAGTGGTACTTGACAATCGAGACTATTTATGATATTATTCTTGTCAAAACTTCAAACATTCATAACTTTGCTCATAATAAATTAATTTGACTGCCATTTTCAATACAATAATATTCATTATTTTATTATCTATTATGTAAATCGTACACTCTGTATCTTTAATGGATATATACATGGATGTCTCTAATGATCTACTGCCCATCTTGTTATATATTTATTGGAAAGTGAAGCGGTAATAATTGATTATTTCTATATACCACTGGCCTCTTTAATAATTTACTCTATTAAATCTCATGTCAAGGGATTAACATCAGCTATAATTATAATTAAAATATTTTAAAACATGCTAATTGTCTAACTTAAACTAATCACGTAATAATGTTAAAAGCTGCTGTCGCTCCCAGAATACTCGCAACGAATTCGTAATGCATAATAACATTAGTGGGTACACTGCAACTCAGTAATGAAAATCAAGCTTAGATAGAAATTTAAAACAATTACGTATGGCGACCCGTTGGATTCTTGCATGTGGTATATCAGCTAGAAAGAGTAGGCGTAATTTGTGGTCTACATTGAGGTTTACAAATGACTCATTTTCGATATCCGAATATCTAGGGATTAATGTGTTAGGTTCTCTTTATTATGCTCAAAATTGGTGTGTAATGTACGAAAGCGACGGAGGTTTTTATGTGTAGGATAAAGCACGAGACTGAGGTTATGCTGGGGAAAGAAAGACTGAAGAAAATAACCCGAGTAAAAGAAAAACCGAGGCCGGCAGGCCGTTGTTTTTCTGTCGAGTTTTTTTTTCTGAAGTCTTTCTTTCCCAGCATAACCGAAGTCGGGGACTTTACCTTGCTTATAAACCGTCTATGTTTACATGTACGCAAAATGAGAATATCCCAGAATTCCCATAATAAAAACCTTAGATCATGTTTTCTTATGAAAAAAAACCTACCCTGGAAGAATAACCTGTTACAGGTTTAAAGAAAAACTTTCAGAAGAATAACTCCAAATTCCCCTGTATATATCCAAAGCCGCCCCGACTTTCAGACCTCAAGTTATTCCCCAAAGATCAAAGAAATTTACCGTTACAGGTTTATAATAATAAATAAGCCAATGTCCCCTGTTTAAGTATTCAACAAATTCCACCAGGGCATTGTTTCCTCCATAGCCAGATCTGGCCTCATTGCAATAAACCGTGACATATGCCGGTACACGCGACAAGGTGTTCATACTCTTCAAATATCAATTCAAATGGGTTGAAATTTTATATATCAAATAGGTTGAATATTAAAAGTCAATAATTTACAAAGCATGACTTATAGAGCAAGGACATTAGTGTTTCTTCTTTCAGAAAGATTAACCATTCTGTTTTTAAAGAATATATAAGTAGATTATATACGCACTTGATATTGTACAAATTCCTCATGTGTTTTAAATATAATTTTCCTTTTGAGATTTTTTTACTGACTTATAGAAAGCATTGAAAATAAATTGAAAACAGGTGATCTTGCTTACATTAACACGTTGATTTAAATATCTTCCACTCAAAAGTATCTACAAGACTTACTGATGCAAACATTTCATTCTGCAGAGAATGTGCCAATATTCATACCGCCAAACCCTTGTCAGACAGTGATATAATATACGTCTGTCAGCAGCCGTGTCCTTCCTCATCGCAAAGTATTGAAAAAACTTTTCCTGCATTCTAGGGGTGTTTTGAAACGAATCGTGTAAATTCAAGCCTCTTATGTATACAACATTTTTTGGGTAAAACCCCCGAGTTTGAGAGTTCTGGAATTAAAATCAAATTAAATAGAGTGTTACGCCCTGCTTGTCTGTCCCGGCATGGCTAATGAAGACGGGCAAACGCCACGCAATGTGCTATACAGTATAATGACAATTTGGCCCGGACCTACTCCGAACGACTATACGTTGTCCCTTGCCAGGACTTCCACCCTACCCCACTCAAGAACTCGGAACCTCCAAATTGGCAAGCCAACTTCTTTCTCACTGAGCCACCTGGGCTTTTTATAATTGATCCCTTTGCTAAATACACTTATTGATTCAGTATCAAGTTTGAACTTTTAACAACCATATGCCCAAAATTACTCCATTTTGAGTTTGATACAACATAGGAGATATGTTTTTTATCCTATAATGTCGTGTTTTATCTTGATGGCCCTTGCTTGTAGCCAGAATATCAACATATTATCAGAGAAACATTGAAGTAGCACCCCCGCTTTAATTTAGTTCAAACAATGGTGCTAAATAGAGTTGTTCTTATGTGTGACGGGGAGAGTTCAATAAATTGCTTTTTATGAAGTAAGCGGAAGAGCTGGTCCTATGTGTCTGTGGGATTAGTGACGAAGACAGTTTAAAAATGATTTTCATTTTTATAAAGTAAGCGAAAGTCAGTTTGTTTACTTATACGATTTTCTCTTTTGTACCTGGACCTGCACCGTCGAAGCCAATTTCGACTTTTATCTCAACAGAAACCTAAACTATTACCGCACTATTTTAGACCGGGACTGTAAACAGTAAAAGCCTAATAATTCGGTTGATATCCCAACATAAGCCTAAACTATTGCCGCAATATTTTGAACATACAGATTCAGATTTAATAAATTGTTTCGTTTGGGATAAAAATGCAAGAGATCAGGTCACTTTAAGACGTAAATTCTTTATAATCATTAGCAGGTTTCTAGTATACATGTTATCTTAATAAAAAATGGTGAATGTTCGTGTATATCAACCATAATCAAGATTATTATACTTAAAAAATCAATTTGTGTAGCATTGAAAATACCAGAGATTAAGCTAATAATGTTTGTGTCAATTTTTACCGTTCGATATCAACATTTGTGCTCTAAATCAGAAATTTTTTCTTGTCAATTACGTCCCGACTTAACCCCATTTCATTTCATTTCATTTAAAATTACGTGCTCGACGAACACCATACTGCTTTCAATAAGATCTATAGCTTATAAGTTTAATGGAAAGGTTGATTGGGGTGGGTAATATACACTACAAATTAGACTCGTTGTTCAAGCTGAAATTATTTCACAGCATATCCATATATCCACGATACAATTAATACCTTTGTTCACAATAATATGATATTGCGAGCTTACTTATTTCCTCTACAGTCTGTGAATAATATTAATCGCTTCAGAATATCAAGTAAGTAGTTGTTCAGATATTATGCATAAAGCACCGTAGTTTGTTGTCTGAGATTAGATATCAATATCAACCTGTATTGGATTGAGGTGACTGAAATAAATATTGTTAATAAACTTGTTTTATGTAGTAGTACAGTTGTGGATAACACATCAAAGCCTTGTACAGACTTTTATGAATAGAAATCAAAGCTGCAAATAGCATGCACTCACCTACTACTGATTTAACACAACCGGATCAGATAAAATCAAAAACATACTCTTAAATTTAAAGCATTATCTCTCAACACTACAACTTTGATCCCATTTCAGCTTAAATTAAAGCGGGGAGAGATAAATGTCCTTTTTATATGCCCAAATCAATCAAATTTTTTATTATTTATGATAATTACTTACTCTTGATCAGTGTATTTTCAACACCCCCAATATTTTCAAAAGAACAATTAATATGCAACTACGTTTGCGGACTGCCGGGCAATTTAGCTGGTGTAGGCATATGTTTCGTTGTCTGGTAGGGTATGCAATATATTGTCGCCACATCCACATTGTTTTCCTCTGTCATCATCATTTACCCGCCCTCACCCCCTTCTGAAAATCTTGTGAATCCAATGACGCCTACGGTTTGAAAAGAATTTATTTTTCAAATTTGGTGTGAAGCACTGGAATCTGATAGAATGAACCTTGTTGATTTTCAGCATTCTAGGACTTTCCGTTTTAGAGATATAGTAAAGCTTTAAATTTCTTGAAGACATAAAGGATCCTTATCAAACCTCCAATTTGCAGATGTCTGCGGTATCTGTTTTCGAGACATAGCTACATACTGTGTGGGCGTATTATCCTTTAGTCTTATCATAGATATCAGATTTTTCTGCCTGTTTACGTTGAAATTGATCCCTTGAAGGCAATACAGGAGAGGTCTAAGTGGAAATTGTCTTTGAAAATATAAATTTCAATCGCGTTTGGTAGAGTTATCTTTCCGTTAACATTTTGATGTTTAATGGAAAGTTTAAAAAAAACCCTTCTACCTATTAAAATAAATAATAATTCTATTGTACCATTATAATCCATTTGTAAAAATAATTGGGCTTAGACACCTTAGGTTTTGACACATTCAATTTGGATGTTAATTGTCATCAACTGCTTGAACGCTCTTCAGACCCTAGTTCGTGTCGGATTTTTGGTCCTTACGAAAATTTCGATTCGAGCAATCTCTCCGTTTACGTTGAAGCGGACAACCGCAAACAACATCATTCTCGGTGGAATATTTTAGATTAAAACACAGATCCTATTTCATTTCGTTTTTTATAGTTCAAAATTTTGTTTTACTTGTCTTTACTACACTAGGATCTGGAAGAGTTGTTATCATTGACGCGTTCTGGATGATGTGAGAGTTTAGCCAATCAAACGGTCTGTTACAGCGAACTTTTGGCATGTGGTGCACGGAACTGTGGGCAATCCACTAGAATCAACAATGCTGATTGGTTGATCAAATTTCTGACGTCATAGGGTCAAACGCCGCTCGTATGATCTCTGACGCTACAACCGGTCAGATCTTCATGTAGCGTAGTCCATCAAAAGTATAAAAAAACGAAACGAAATATAGATCTGTATTTTAATCAGATTGCGAACATCATGAATCACGAGCGTTTATGCGAATAAGAACTTCGTTACCAAAGCTTTCACTTGTGTGTTTATGTTGTTTTTTTTAAATTTCATTATAGAATTTAATTATGCTTTATTTGAAAAATATTCTATTCAATAAACTGAATTGGATTGAACAACAGGCAAATTTATAAATGCAAATCGACGAATTTTTTTCTCTTATTTTCATTGTGAAGTTTGTGAGTGTGGTACTGGGCAAAGTTCTCTTTGATTACATTCCGATTATCAAAGCTTATGAAATAATACCGGACAGGGTTATAATTGAATTTTATTTTTGATCAACTGGACATGTAGAAGTTGATATTAGAGCTGGTAAAGATAGTTAGGCTGAAGGTGGGCGTATTAGCGGAACCGAAAAGCTCCAACGTAGATACACGACAGGTGTTTAGCTATAATAGGGCAATCCAATGTTGTTCGATTGGCAATATCACACATTGTTATTTTCAGATACAAATGTTACAGAGAATGGTCTGTATTGTCCCCCGGTGTTTGATGACGTACTTTGTTGGGACGCAGCGCCAGCAAATACGACGGTGTTACAGAGCTGTCCAAGTTACGTCAACGGTTTTAATAAAAGAGGTAAGTAATGAAAAGGAAGGGATTAATCTACTCCTACAATAGATATATCCCCCACTTCCCTGCAAGCATCAAGTCAATAACAGCGCATTTGACGTTCGTCGCCAAAGAGGTGACTTACTTACTTGAAAACTTTTATCGGATGTAGACCAATCGATGGTTCAAGCCACATTCCTTTACTCCAACTATTACATACACGCTCTTTAATCATTTGGAGTTCTCGGACAAAGTTATGATTACAATGAGCGCAATTGTCGGGTCCAAAACAAATTAAGAAACTATAGACGATTATTGTTGTAAACTGGCACATCTTAAACCAGATAGCTCAAATATTTGGTGTGTGTGAATTATATATAAGGCAGACATTTTCTGTCATTTTGTTCAAACAGGGATATATTTAATCAAGTATGGATAGTGACCCAATCAATCATTGTTATTATTCTCAATGTCGTGCTGCCACATAAATCGACTTGTTAGAATGTAATTATATTTCTTCTGAAGATTTTGTGCATAGTTAAGGCTAATCAGTTTTAGATTAGATTGTTATCGACTGCTAACAATGCATTTTTATATTGTGAAAGAGACACACGGGGGACAGCTTTGAAAAAAATATTGTCTATTATTTGACATTAAAAGACATACAGCTCTATTCTTTGGGGCCTTAAATAGATATAAATTGGTATAAAGGTACATATTAATGTCATATGAATGTATATAAACTAATCTACATTCCATTTTAAATCTTTTAAACAATTATAAAAGAAAATTACTAAATTACTAATACATTATATTTTGTGAAATACGCGAACAGACCAAATTGAATGGCAATCGTTTGTTTGTGCTTCCTCTGTCGATTTTACACGTTTTGTTTTAAAAAACAAACACCCCTCCCCCACCAAAATTAGCCATATTAAATTATTCTTGTGGGACATGATTTTCTTTGTTGATTACGACTGACACCCGAAACCATATATTATTATACCCCTGTTCTTTATGTTTGTGTTTACAGTTGCCAAAATTTAAAGCACCAAACACATAAATCGCGATTATGACAAATGCAGTGTTACTTATATTGGGACAAGCGAATAAATGCAAGGTGAATGGGGGAAAACAGTTTACCATCAAGACCATAGAAAAGGCGCTCAGTGATATAATGGCATTCACTGCAAACGCCAAAAGGTGCCATATGGGAGTTATGTGTTGACTGGCCTAAATTTGCTAGCTTTGCTCTGATCGAATTGAAAGCTGCAGGAATCTTGTGGCGTAAGGTTAAGGCGATGATTGGCTCCATACCCCATCACACCACAAAACGCCAATTCCTGGGACTTGGGCTCCGTCTCTGCCTCGCATCTTTCTTCAACACTTACCATATTCCTTTCAGAAGAGTCTTAATCAAACTATTAAAATCGTTATTAGAAGTATAATGATTGAGTGTGAAAATATCATAATTTCCGTTTAAAAGAAACCATTTGTCATTGTTCTTTGTACCAATCAATAAAAAATTGCAATATTTTCATTAATAAGAAATGTTGGGCGAACTTTGTTTTCCGTTAATTATCGACATAAATCCAATCGCTTTTGATACTATTTATGGTATTCTGAGCGCATTTGGGGTGCATTTTGAAATTTATGATGTAGATTACGTAGACGAATTAGTCATTCTTTTCATGAAATTGTCATTCGTGGACCAGCACAACGCTTCTTGTTGAACGTATTGGCTAAGGGGGTGGGGGGGGGGCTTAGCCCCGTCAAAAATCGAATAAGTCCCCCCCCCCCCCCCAAATATTTCGCCAACAATAATGATTTCTTAGGGGTGTTCTTAGCCGGCCACATCCTCCGCCCCTCCAAAAAATTACGTAGCCTCACCAAATTTTAAGAGCTGGCTACGGGCCCGAGCAGCTTGTCGTTGTTGTGATGTAAGTTTGGACATTGTTGTTAATAGGCAATCTGTTTCACAGAGGATTACGAAAGTCGCGGCCTAGCGAATATTCCTGCTGATCAGTGTGATTCAGTTTGTATGTATATTATTAATACATTAATACTTTGTTTCGTTATATTTCGCTCACATTATCACAGTGAGGGCAGCACGTTTTGCACAGTGGTAAGAATTGTCGTTCAGAGGTTGTGTCTACCCAAGCTGACTCACTGTGGAAGTACTAAGATATGAAATTAAGGAATTACTGGAGAAACTAATCATTAAGAAACCAAACACAATCACAAATGAAGTAAAAGCCATTAAAGAGTTGAACCAGAATAATGCCATATAGTACCAACTGACAAGGGAACAATTATGTATTGCCTAGACAAACTACTAAACCTTATCAGACACAACAACTTTTAACAACTACCTAGTGGTTAGCGCGTGGTGCGCGTTGCATCATAAGGCATGTCATTGAGTCAACTGGCGTGGTCTGGGTTCCCCGGTTGTACGTGGCAAGGAGTAGGGTCGCCTGTCCAACCTCGTAGGTTTTATCCGGGGCCTCCGGATTCCTCCCACTGCTAAAGACCCCTACGCGCAAGCGAATTGTTAAAATAAAATTGAAAAAAATTCAACCGTATGTTGGTCCCGAAATGACCTAGTTTGTGTTGAGTGGATGTTAAACCGCATCTCTCTATTTGCATGCTAGCAAATTTGTGAAATACACCATACAGTCCTGAAATGACGCCCCCCCTCTCTCTCTCTCTCTCTCTCTCTCTCTCTCTCTCTCTCTCTCTATCTCTCTCTCTCTAAATATGGCAGCCAACTCTTACAGCAAAACCACATACCACGGAAAATCATAAGTTATGATGTTAAAGATCTTTCTTTCACATACATAGAAATGGATGAAGCAGTTCTTAATTGTGTTGGGAAGAAGAGGAACATGCAGCCAATGTAAACACCAAGATTGGCACAGATACCACCATGAAAATATTAGAACTATGCGTAAAATTAATTTATTTCCCATGGAAACACCAGGTCTACCAGCACATACATGTATTAACTCTGGTATCAGTTCACCCATCACATACATTTTTATAGCAGCCAACTCTTACAGCAAAACCACATACCACGGAAAATCATAAGTTATGATGTTAAAGATCTTTCACATACATAGAAATGGATGAAGCAGTTCTTAATTGTGTTGGGAAGAAGAGGAACATGCAGCCAATGTAAACACCAAGATTGGCACAGATACCACCATGAAAATATTAGAACTATGCGTAAAATTAATTTATTTCCCATGGAAACACCAGGTCTACCAGCACATACATGTATTAACTCTGGTATCAGTTCACCCATCACATACATTTTTATAGCAGCTTTGGGGGAAACACCAGTCCTATAACCATCTATTTGTCTAAGACAAGTGAATGATAGGTTTGCTGCAATGAAGTAAGAGGAAGTCCATACACTATTACTATACGCCCCCTTAACTCAATAAGTCGTAAAATTCAATTTACATCTGAAGTAGATAATAATAAACACCTGCCATATCTAGACACCCTAATTGACCGAAACAACATCAAGATAAACATGAATCTATACAGCAAACCAACACTCACAGACCAATATGTCAACTGTTCTTCAGCTCGCCAACGTACAACCCTGACAGGAATCGTTTGGTATCGTATTAACCCAAATAAAACACTTATTATATATGTTGTAATCTATGCCAGGGTCTTGACAAAGCTTCAGTGATAGCGTCGCTAAGAATAAAGTAATGTGAATTAAATTTTCTGTTGGAACTATTATAGCAAGGACAGTCAAATCTTTTATCCAACTCTTTCATAATGCATCTTTAATTACGTTATTTTGATGCGAAGTTAAACCTACATTTTGCAAGAGCAAAATCTGCCTTTTGCAGGTCTTTATTTAGGCCCGAAAAGTTATCTAAAATATTAATTAGACATTAATTAACTTATCCGGACCATAGTCAACTCCCGATGTCATCGCTATTCTGTGATATTTAGCGGATTGGAATGTATTTTTTGAAAAATAATTAAACGTAAAAATGGATAATTGAGACTTTGTTCTTTATCGTACCGACTTTAGTAATGATGATCGAGGCTAGTATAACCTCTGGTTTCTTCTATAACTAATAAGTTTGGAATGGTTCTTCAATCTTTTAATAACTGGAACTCATATCTTACAAATGACAATAATTCAATACATACAATGTACAGCTCAGTGGATGACGGACGTAGCTGCTCCCACGTCGGGTGACCTAAATACTTGCATCCTATTTCGTTTTTTATAGTTCAAAATTTCATTTTACTTGTATTCACTACTTCATGTAGTGTTGGCAATCGAAAGTATAAAAAAACGAAACGAAATATAGATCTGTATTTTAATCAGATGGCAGAGAGAGAAAAGAGGGAAATTGGGTTTAAAGTCCACTCGATATAAACTAGGTCATTTCGGGACTAACATATGGTTCAAGTTTATTTTAATAATTAGCTTGCGCGTATTTGTCTTTAACAGTGGGAGGAAACTGGACGACCAGGAGAAAACCCACGAGGTTGGACAGGCACCCCCTACACCTTGTCACGTACGACCCGCGAGTCGAAACCACGCCAATGACAGACATAATGATACAGCGCGCACACGTTAACCGATCGGCCATCCATAATCAGACTGCAATGATACGACTTCTTTTTCACGTTTCTGTGTATTTTTGTATCAAGTATGCAGTTTGAGAACTATCTTACTGCATGTCGGTCACTGACATAATATTAGGGTTATTTCTGTCAGAATTTATGGAAAGTTCTCTATTTTAATTACGTTAATCTATTTGTTAATAACAGCCAATAGTGTCGACAACCTTAAATATAGTCGCTATTTTCTAAATTATCCCTTATTAGAACTAGAAAGATGGGCTTCATAATCACTATCTCCGGTTGATGCAACTGCGTGGGAATCGAATTGCAGCTACATGCCTTCAGGAAAGTACAGCGAAGGCAAAAACAGTTTATGATTGCACTCTGAAGTAAAAAGGGATATAAAGCTACTTATGGTCGGGCTCATCGATTTCAAAAAGCTAATGTACACATCTGGTTTTGAAGAAATGGAGACAATAATAGTTGTCAGAATCCTGATCGGTTGCGTGTAATATGAAAGAGATTTTAGTCGTCCAGTAAGTAATTCAAATTTATGGCGAACATTTGGTTGCATAGCCGGGATGCCTATGAGGCTAACCTGCTGAGGGTTGGGACTCTAGGAGGGGGAGGGGGGTGGGTGACGGAGGGTTCGGGCAGAGGAGCATTTTTGAAATGGTGATTTCATTTTATGTCCTGAGTATACCAAACCTAAAGACTGCAAAACATGGAATATATAGTATAGTAGCAATCATGGGTTACATTACCATACTTAAAATTAACATGTCTTTCTCTCTACCCATAACTCGCAGATCGATTTTTTTGACGAAACACACTACATCATATGGCTCTCCTGCAAATCAATGGGGTCTTGTGAATCCACATAGTGTCTCTCCAACGAATCTATATGATCCTGCACTCTAAGAATTTAACGACTGTCTACCGATCGCCCAGAGCTCTGTTAGTTCTCTACTCTGTGGTTTCGGCTTTCAATTATTTAATTAGTCAAATATGATGGAATTAATTATAATGAATTGTTACTATATAAGCCAAATGATGCAATAGTAATTTTCATATCATAAGGGATCTGGTAATATTTTGTTTTCTCACAGAACCAGCCATGTTTTCCAAATTATAAATCCTTTTATATGTCAACCCATACCTCATTCATTTGAGTGCGTGAGATGTATATGCTTTACCTATGAATATGGGACAAATAACCAGCTAAAGACATACTATAATGCTATTATTAATTTAAAGAGCAAAACTTCTATCACTCTTACGACATTCCTCCCTTTCTTAAGATCTTTTGCTCAGTATTATTCATGTATAGCACAAATGTTCACCATCGATATTACTACAAAGGGTAATCTTACAAATTCATCAAAAACGACGTAAATTTAAGATCAAAAAGGGACCTAAAACTATGTGAGCCTAATTACAAGTCCACGTGGTGCAATCATGTAAATTTCCTATATAACCCATGAATGTTTTCTTGGTTGGAGAATGCCAAGATATAAAATCTGAAACGAAATATCAAATCGAAATTGTATCTGAATTAAATCAAAATGGCAGGTTCTATATTTCAGACAAAAAATTGACGCAACTGAAAAGACGTAGTTTGTTACATATGCACACTACAATATCCAATCCATCGGACCATGTGGAAACCATGCTCATCACATTGTAAATTTCTTTTTGAATGGTTACGTGGTTTTATGATATAAATCCCATTCTGAATTGCACTATAAATGTAAAATTGCCTGTAACCAGAGGTCTTTCTATAGAATCTTCTTTAAAATTTCCCTTTGTCATCTAGACAGCTTTCTTATTATCACACAAAAGTTATCTTTCATCAGATTTGATTAAAACCATCCCATTATGTAAGTTTCCAATTAATTCACATAATATTTGATTAATGAACGCGTTTGATTTGATTAGATAGCGGGTAAGGAACACTAAAAAAACTATTATGGAATCTTTAAAGAAACAACACGTTTCCTCCAATATGTAATAGTCCGTGTTCGCAAATTCTTTACCCGTGTTTTAAGATCATCTTGGCCCAGACTAACTAGTTAACATAACTGTAATGACAAATAAAAATGGGTCATGCGGCCTTTTCTAAATGATGAAATCAAATGAAATGGGGTTTAACGTCCAACTTTTCTGCATCAACTGGGCTGATGGAGACAGTTAAAATAATGACTAGAACATTTTCTTTATATTACATAGAAGTTGTACACACATTATTTTCTTTGTGCGCTTGCGAAACATGTGTGCGTGCACATATATACACAATTTAGAAAGAATATTGATTTTCACGTCTGCTAACTTTGCGGTGCAATGGTTTCTCGGATTGAAGTTACTTCTCGTCACGTCAAAATTAGGCAATTATGTGCCGACACAAAGCCCCACATCCAACTGTACCATCTCAACCAAACGATTTTCCAGTAATCATTTATTATCTGTACTCAGAAATAATCTAAAAATTTGTTTATCGAATTCACTTCCAGAAAATATATATCTATTGCCATCATTATCTGTGTTCAAATCGTGTGTAAAAGCTTCATTATTTGGATGCCACACTAATTGACAACATTGTGACCAATATTTATGCGCTTTTAGCAGACTTGTGCTAAGAATGTGCCATAAATTAGAATATTCAATATTAACAAATATGATGATACAATTCCTCAGTAAAGCCCAGGTCACACATTCCTTGTATTTGCCGTGTTTTACGGTTTGGTGCGATGTAGCCACGTAAAGTACCGGTAACGATACTGTTATTACCGTAGTTTACCAGGATAGATCCCAGTACATCCTGGTACTACTACGGTATCACCAAGGTTTGTCTACAGTTTGTCCCTCTTTATCCCCCTTCACCACGTATCGTCACGGTAGTAGCACGGCCGTTCCCGGTAGGGTTCAGGTGCGGATCCAGAGGGGGGGAGGGACCCCCCCCCCCCTGCTCAGCTACATAAATTTGTTTGTAAATCAACACTTTTTATGACAAAAGTTTCTCGGCTGTGTGCTTTATCCTTTATCGTTAGACGTGGGGCATGATGGGCACTCAAAGCATGAGATAATGATATAGACATTATTTAATATCACAATTAATGCTTTGCATCCATGAAATTGAATCACAATATCATTGTATTAATTCATAATAAAAATTGACGTCGAACAAGGTGTTAAATTTCTCTGTTTAAAAAGCTCAATGTGTATGTATATACGCCAAAATGACGATAGAGACCATGCGGGAGGGGGAGATACATTGTCTCAGGAGCCTGGCAAACCCCCTCCTGCAAAAATTCCTGGATCCGCCCCTGGGGTTACGGTAACTCGCGATAATGCTACCTTCGTCCTCAGTGGTGCTACGATGCCACCACGGATTGCTCTTTTGCCATGGTTCACCATATATTAAAACCACCGTAGCGACCTACGATTTAACACGGTTCGCCCCGTGTCATCCAGTATGCTTACGGTAGCGCCACCGGGGCCAAATACAGGGAAGGTGTGACTGGGGCTTAAGTGGTTAATGTATTTATAGCTCAAGGAAGATACGATATTCAGATTGACTTGCTTTGGAAAGCAGTGAGGGTAATCCTGTTAGTGCATTCAGATCACTTCTGTATAATTTAGAATAAAACATGTAATGCAGCAAATGGATTAGACGAATGCCGTAATTGGAATGGCAACGATCTTAAAGCAAAGCAAATGTCAAGCCGGAAAAGATAATACAAATGGAAACCTGACAATCAAATGGATAAACCATATATTTTAAATACAAATCAGTAGATCTTATTGCATCATGTTACTTTGCAATATTCTGTTTTGGAATTGAAGCATGGTCCCTGCTATAATTGTATAAAGGTTATACAAGAGACAATATACACATCAACATGCAATGGAATTGGTTACCGTATTAATGTTTGGAGTTTGTGCAAAGTGTTATTGTGGTTGGTATGATGCATGAGGACCCATCACTGAAGCAAGGAAAATGGATCACATTAAACCATCATTAAGAACCCTCTATTCAAGACTCTGTTACTGTCCAGCACGACGATATTTTCAAGATCTACTTTAAGAACAAGTCATTATTACTTATTCCTGCCGTCAAACTCCATCAGACGAAATGATTTTTTCACTTTACAGCATCTTTCCTCCGGAATGCACATGTGTAAACAAGACATGGACGCAAAATATTTGTCTCTGAAACTTTATTAAATATAATGTAATCCTATGGATAAAAAGACTCTTATAGCAGAAATTAGTTTACCAAACGTTAAAAGGACGAGTGCAGATCATATGAATACCAAACGGAAGAAATCAAAAGGACAAAGAAAAGAGTAACATCAGTCACGAAAAGCCACGTAGAAAGTTAAAGATACATTATGGGAGATTAGATAACGAGTTGGCAGTTCTCACAATAATAGTTAAAAACTACATAATGTAAAGGCAATTTGCTGAAAATTTCAGTCAAATTGATTCACTATGAACCGAGAAATAAGCGATCGAAAGTTTCGCATAGCCTCGGTCATCATTACTAAAGTCGGTCAGACAAAAATCATAGTCTCGATTATCCACTTAATCGTTAAATCAAGAAGGAAAGTTATGCAGCAAATCGGATCATAATCCAACAATTATCGCAGGCTAGCGTTGACATCGAGAGTTGATTATGGTCTTGATACGTTAATTAATGTCTAATTAATAGTTTATATAACATTTCAGGCCTAAAGAAAGACCTGCAATAGGCAGATTTAGCTCTTGCATAATGCATGTTTAAATGAGAGCATTGAGAGTAAAAAACGACAACAAAACAGGGTATGAATGAACATAACAATAGTATGAGCACTTTCTGTGTGTCACCATGAACTGACCAACAATGCACCCCAAGGCTTCAGTGCCCACAGATCCAACATTTACATTTAGAACCTAAAATGGACGTAAAATGGCTCAAATGGCACATGTTAATGTAATATGTATGTATATCAACTGATTCAAGAGCATAAAGTACACGTTGTCGTGTATTGGTTTTAAAATTGTTGTCTGTGTCTTCAATGTTGGATGACAGGATCCCATATCTTCATAGTAAGATAACGTCATCAATATTGATTACAATGGACCAATAATTCGTGTTTGTAATGTCGAAGACTGTGGATGATATTGTCATTTGCGTTTTCACATTGATTTCCCACCCAAATCGAAAAATTCTCGCACGTTTAAATATTTTAAATATCAATTTATCACAATTTGAATTTATCTTAACAGTATACATTTTCATTTATTTCAAACACGCACGTTACGGGATTCTGGGTCCTAAAGAACCCAGGACTTGCTTATTGCGTAAGATTCAATTTTTTTTCGTTATGATATCTTATACTTTTTATAACAGCTTCTGACAGTTACTAAGCCAATCTTAATGCATTACACTTTAGATTTTCTATAATAACGAGAAACTAGTTAAAGATAAATGATCACAAATGTTTGTTGTCAGCATTCGCACAAAAAAATTGTTTATAGCGCCTTAGATAAAACACATTTATTCAACAAATTACATGTTTTTAAAATACTTCGGTGTTTTATAGGAAATGAAGACGGGGTAACACCATGAAATGTGTTGAATATGAGCGATGTTTCCGCCTAGTCTTCACAGAACTCCGGGTTGACCTCCGACCTGTACCATTGACAGCAGGAAAGCAGATTGTTTTTAGGAATGTGTTTACTTATTAATATTTGGGTCTGTAAGGGAAATCTCTGACGTCACAAGCATCAGGTCGAGACCATATTAAAGTGAACAATAACATCTTTTTAATTTTCAAAATATGTGAATTTCTTTTATTGTGATGCTTCATTATCCCAGTAAATCCATTGGGATTAATTTTAATTACATTGATCAAATGTAAAAAAAAAAAAAAAAAAAATAATAAGAAAAAAAAAAATTAAAAAAAAATTCGTTATGTTTTCGATGCTAATACACATACAGTGTAAGGAAGTCCCATTAAGTTCTATATTAAAAAGTATACGTTTCCATAAACCGCGGCAGCATAGACATATTGGCTATTCTCTTTAGGGAGGTTTGATGACCGAACGATTTGGACGTGCGCGTTGTATCGTAAGGTCTATCAATGAGTCAACTGGCGTTGTTTCGATTTCCCGGTTGTACGTGACAAGGAATAGGGTTGCCTTTCGAACCTCGTGGGTTTTCTCAGGGTCTTACTGTTTCCTCCAACTGCTAAAAACCGCTACGAATATATAATAAAAATAAACCATATGTTATCCCCGAAATGACCTAGTCTATATCGAGTGGACGTTAAACTCTCTCTCTCTCTCTCTCTGTCTCTCTGCTTCTCTCTGATTTTGAACCAGAAAGATCAAGAAGTAAACAGATTTAAGGAAAGCTGATGTAACTGCCTAAAGAGGCATGCTGGGTTCATTGTGGTGATAAAGATTAAGATTATCTGAATGTTAAACAGATGTATAGGACAGCGAGAAAGACGCTGGCTCGCTAGCCTGGAGAACGCGGGTTCGCTCGTAGTGTTGGCTGAAAAAGTTCATCGGGAATTGCCGGCGCGATTTCCCCTTGCCAGGAAGGAGGGCCTGACAAGGACAGCTGTCTAGTCGCTGGGATGGGACGAAAAACTGAGGTCCCGTGCTCACATTGGCGTGCGCGTAAAAGATCTCTTGGCAGTTGGAATTCGATATAAGACTAGGCCGTAGTGCCCCTGTCCGGACAAACTTTCCCTCATAGCACACTGTATGTCGTATGCCCGTCTTCATTAGCCCAGACGGAATAGAACAGTAGGACGTTGAACCCCATTTTATTTCATTTTAAGTCAATGAAATACTAGAGCATTACTAGCCTTTGGCCTGATATCGGAAATCGAAGTGAAACTGCCCTGAAGACGGTCACGTACCTGTCGGAATAATTGGAAAATATGAATTTCGTTCCGTCGTTTCTGTGACCATACGCCATGTACTATGAGGGGAATCATATCCAGATAGCACTGTTTCAACCTACAATTCAGTGATTTTCAAGACTTCTTTTTCCAGTACCCGTCTTCATTAGCCCATTTCATTTTACCAGCATGCCATAGATTATTTATGTACACATCAGCGTATACATAGAATATTGTCCCAACCAAACAACTAGACACTTGCCAGGCCGTCCGTCCTACACCACTGACAAAGGAAACCAGACGAGCAAATTCCTTTTCCGGAACACCCATTTCAATATTCTCTCGTCTTGTGTTTTGACATGACTTTTTGACAATTACCTGCAACTATACTGACAACAAAATATCAAGGATTCAGGAATATATCTTTGGCGTTATTACATAAAGTTTACAAATTTTGGGATATATTTCATTTAAAAAGGTAATCTTTAATGATATCTTAAAAATAATTGATTAATTAACAGACAACAATTGCAATTAATCCAACTAAATTTCAGACTATACACTCTTGACGCTATAAGAAACCCATGCAGGGCATATCAACTCCTTTTAGAACAACCCATAACACCATTTTTTTCATTGAGAAATTCACACCGATAACAATCACCTTTGTACTTTTATGATTACATAGGTTATTGTTTTTGTATATTTATAGGTCATTGTTTTTTTGTATATTACAGGCCTTTGTTTTTTTATATCTATAGGTTATTGTTTTTGTATATTTATAGAGTATGCGAGTAGAAATTGTAGTGTCAATGGTACATGGTATGTGAACCCTTCCACCAATGGTGAATGGACCAACTACACAAGTTGTTTAAACCCATCACCTCAATCGCCAGATTTTGTATCAAATTCAGTGAGTATTGAATAATGGGGTGAAAGGCGCTGCTTGTACAAAATGAAAGGAAATGGTAACTGTTCTGCACCGACTCTGCTAATTCGAACGGTCAAGGGTTCTTTTACATACAAGCAAATGTATATAAAGGACCTCGGTTTTTTGTCCCATCCCAACGACTAGACAGTGCTAGGGGAGCTCTCAGAATTAAATGAGATAAAACATTGTTCTGAACGTTTCTGTACACGGTCATTATTAAATAATACGTTACGGTAAATTCTGCTGTATTGTCAGCTGTTTCCTGTTCTAACATGTATAATTATTATATACAACATGGGGCTTTCTGTTTGTGTAATATGCAGAATGTATCAGGTACATATAACTTTTTCTTGAATCACATACAGAACGTAACATTCATATAGCATTTAATTACAAAAATTACTCTTCTATCACATATTATATACGTAATTTCTTAAGGAATCATAATTGTTACATTATCCTTTTTTTTGTAGGAAGTAGCTAGTAATCTACATTTGATATACACAATAGGCTACAGTATATCATTGGCGTTTCTAACATTAGCTGTCATTATTATGTTCTGTTGCCGGTACGTACATCCATTCTTTGTGTTTCTTATTTTAAATATAAACATGATTTCATGGTACTGGTATTGAATTTTTAATTTTCAACAATCGTGCGTTTCATATTATAATAAATAACTCAGAGACAATTTACAGTTGTTAGAGAAGGTGGAGGGGGTTATTGAAATAACAGAATGGAGTTATGTCCCATAGTTATGTGGACATAATCGGTTAGATCTATTGACAACTTCAAGTAAACTGGGCTAGCGCTAATTCCAACCCTAAACCTAACCCTGGACCTAGCCACAATGCTTACCCTAACCCTAACTAACAATGTCATCAACAATCACCTTATGTACATCTTAGTGAACTTGACGAAAATTGAGCTAGCCTTAACAAATAGATTTAGCCGGACATAATTTTAGAAATCAAATATGAACGTGTGCTCCTAGCAATGATTGTATGTTTTGCATCAATTTTTGCATTTCATATAACCTTTGTCACGTTATAACGAATGCTCTTTAAATCCTGTATCCACGGATGACGACAAACTCGTGATTACACAAGTGACAAATGGCTGCAAATGTGCGTCTGATATAAATATCTATGATAGTCTGTGCGGTATTGTATGTAGACTCCGATTATAGCCTATTAAGAGCAAACATCGAATTTCGATTGTCAAACCCCATGCTATAGTTTAAACTATGCTAAGATAACACCTTTATTCTAGAAGATTGCAGAGTAAAAGTAACGTTTTGCACATCAACTTGTTCTTCGCCTTCATCATTCGTTCATCAGTCGCCTTTCTTAAAGATCTCCTGTTTGTAAGGTCCCTTGGTTTAGCTAAAGATGTGGTACAACTGCCAGACGGCCATTATGAATTTATACAAGAAGGAACGGTACGTATTCGTTCTGTTTTCTTTAACCACTTCGTATCAGTTGCGAAAATCATCCACGACAGTTCGTCAAGGTAAATTTGTACTAAATTGCAGTTAGTAAAGGGAGATAACTACACTTTAAACATTGTGTTTTGGATGCAGACCACCATTGAATATTTATTCCGCTTTCATTTAAGAAAGTAGAACGGGTTTATTTAGTCTTTATGTGTATGACAGATGTGAAACCGGGTAGAACCGCATTACAAAATAGTATACTAATTATTAGATATGGTGGTCATTCAGGGCAGAGATCTTTTCTCGAAGTAGATAGTTGTCTGTGTGAAATAATCTAGTCTGCGTTGATTTGTCACACAGCACCATCTGTCCCACTTTAATATATTTTATACATCATGTTTCAATTTAAAGTAAAGTAATTATATATTGTTTATTTTTTCAGCATTGGGAATGTAAATTTATATTTACATTATTTAATTTTGCTATCTGTGCTTGTCATATGTGGATATTTGTAGAAGGTTTATATTTATACATGTTAATACATAAACCTCTCTATATTGGGCGTAAAGGTGTTAATTTCTATGTGGCTTTAGGATGGAGTAAGTATAATATATTTCATTTTAATTTTGTGGTTAACGTCATAACTAACAAATAAATAGCCGATTTGATCACACATAATATGTTAACTTCATAAGAATATCAACAATATATGCACACTGTTACATTAGGAAGCCTGACACTGAAACCCTGTACAAATATTTAGTTCAAGTAATACCATTGTCGTAGGGTTCGATTTTGAATTTTCTTTAAAAATACTTAAGGGCCAAAAGCTGTATTACATATCCTCTAATTGCCGCCCGTGTGTCCGCCGTACCTTAACATTTTATATCTTCGACTTTGACGCCAGTGCCACATTCAGCCAAATTTGAAAGGTGTGTTCCTTATTCTTCAAATTAAGTATATGGGTCAATAGCTGCGGGTTGCATACCTAGATGGAAAAATTAGATTTTGCCCGATAGTGCTTACTCTCATTACTTAATATGAAGATGCTCAACCCTATAGGGGTAGGACAGGGCCACTAAATGGGCGAATTTAAACCTTTCATACGTTTTCGATTTCTTCTACAAAACCACTGAAACGGAGAATTAAGCCATGTTATTTGGTGGTGGTGGTTATTTGATTTTGTTCAAACCTAGGTGATTACACTATAGGCGCTGAACGCGGGGTTTGCGTGTGTGTGTGTGTGTGGAGGGGGGCATCTTAAGGAATAGATTTAGACATTTTTGCACATTTTCAACATCGTCTCCAAGATCCCAAATCAATGGATGTGGTGACTGGGTACTTATTCATATCCGCTTAAGTGACGTTCACCAGATCTATTCACACATTTTCGACTAGCCCACTTGATGTATTTTAACCAAATGTGGTAGGTATGTTTCTTCTGTAGTCCTTTTTCAGATCTTTTATAATAATATTTATCAGCCCCATATGAGAGGACAGGCCATGTCAGCACTGTGCCAAAGACAAATCAAACATTTTTCATTTACTTGCTAGTTTAAATCACACTTGATACGGTACTTATTCAGATTGTTTCAATTGAAGTTCATCGACCAGTTAAGATGGGAGTGATACCATTAATGGTTGGGGTAGGGGACATTGTCTTCTAACTATTACCACTTGCGCAACATTTTGTAGGAATGTTATTATTATTATTTATTATTATACATACATTTCTGTAGCGCTACTTCCACAACAGTGTTCAGAAGCGCTTTACAATATGATACACACAAAGATATGATAAAATACAAAAAAATAGAAATAACAAAAGTTAAGATCTGTTAAATATAAAATATAAATAAATTTGATCTAAAATATCAGAAAAAAATGACAAAAAGTTAAAATCTGTTAAATATAGAATATAAAATGTTGGCTTTTGGGTACCTACTATGTAAATGTATTTAAGATAAAAGTACTTGGCAACGAGAACGGTAGATTAAGAAAGTATTAGTATATTGGTCAATCCATTGATGGACGATTAGGTTCACTTAGGCTTTTGTTGGAACAAGAGTCTATCTCCAAGATAATAAAATGCCGAGTGTACTTTACAGGTTTACCAGCTATAAATATGATTCCATGGATAGCAGTAAAAGCTTGTCTAGAAAATACATTGTAAGTATATTTAAATCTGCTTTCTATAACACGTTGCACTTTATAATATTAGCTCTTTGTCGGACACCCTTCGTTTCTCTGAGTGATTAATATAACGTTTAACTCGTAATCTACACCACCACACTACTGTTTCAACACTTTCCGGTCTGGTCCCCCGCTTGCCAGGGTGGAGAGCCAGGCAAGGACAATGTCTAGTCTTTCGGATAGGACGAAAAACCAACGAATACATGTTGGCGTGCACGTAAACCCTCGTCAATTGGAATAAGAATGGACCGTAGACCGTCCCTCACAGGACACTGTATGGCGTATGTCCGCCTTCATTGGCCCAGTCGGTGCAGAAAAGTAGGACGTGAAACCCCATTTCATTTACTGTATCAATACATAGATTTCGTTTAAACCAGTACACCTGTAGTCTATTGGCCAATACAATAGCTAGTCCCCGGTCCACGTTTCCTACATTCTGTTTGAATAAACTCGTTAATGTATTTAGTCGCGGTTATCATGTTTTGACATAAAGGTTTTGGCTCGGGTTGATCTTATTTTATTGTGCTAAAAGTTAATTGATTTGTTGTTAAAGTGTGTGTGTGTTTTGACACACCAACCGCATTACACAAGCGGTCTTAAAACTATATCATTTCTTTTCAGTTGTTGGAACTTTCAGACCAGACCAGAATATTTTTGGATTTTAAAAGGTCCCGGAATAGCCGTTGTTGTGGTATGTTTTTGTTACATATAACTTTTTAAATTTTAGATCTTTTATATTATGTCCGTTTAAAAGTATCAATAATCAAAGATTTTACCTCCTTTAATTGACCAATAGATATCTTTTTTGAGCTACACTAATTTGGACGTTCACTGTCAACATATTTTATATGCATAAACTTTCGTATCTTCGCCACAGAATAGCGAGACTTTTAACCCCACCCCACCCGAAAAAATACATAAAAGATATAAGCGTTTGGTAAGTTTACAGAGATTTGTTGGTCAATCTTTGTTTGTATGTGTTGATTCTTGCCATTGTCAGCACGTCTATATCCAACGAAAGTCGGTATCCTTTTTATATCCCAGGCATGCCGTATTAAACAATTATTGTTATTTTTTATCCCCCCCCCCAAAAAAAAAAAAAAAAAAAACAAACAAAAAACCAAAACCAAACCACAAAATCAAAAGCATAAAACCTAAACATTATTTTTATGTTTCAGATAAATTTCTTCTTTTTCCTCGACATATTTCGAATTCTGTTCATTCGAATTCGATCACATCATCAGCATAATGGTACTAATTACAGGTTGGTATGACCCTTTTGAATTCCGCTTCATACCCATCAGTCTGAACTGAAGTCATAGCTTCATATCAGTCAATCTGAAGTCATCACCGCATACCGGTCAATCTGATGTAATCGCCTCATACCGGTCAATATCATTTTTGATATAATACCATATGAAAGTTATCCCGAATCGGATATAACTGACTCTACTTTCACATATTTTCATTAAGAAAGAAAAGCTATTAGTTTTGAATAATGTTATATTCAAAATAACTGTAGGTACTGACCTCCTGTAAGGCTATTTAAAAACGTGAACACATCAATTTAAACCTAACTTACCGTGTCTTGGCGATGGATTGGCATAACTGTGCATGATCTGACACCCATCCGTCTAACTGCATAATCAAATTAAATGTTTTATTGACATACAGAGAAGTTTTTAAGTTTTAACACCTAAATATTTATCTTATTTCAGAAAGCTTGCTAAATTCATACTCGTGTTAATCCCATTGTTTGGGATTATGTATATGGTATTTTATGTAGCATTTCCATCCGGATTCCAAGAAAATGGATATAATGTAATTTATCTTTATATGGAAATGACCTATAATTCATTTCAGGTAAGTGTGCTTTAATTGTATCTAAACGAACATAAATTTATTTCTGATAATCCGTCATGTAAATTTGGTCATCAGTTTATAGATTTTGAACACTTTCTCTTGTATTGCTCCTTATATTCATATGCTCGCAACAATACCATAAATCTACCGATTCTCCCCACTAATACTTTACTGTGCAGCATTGACGACACGGATAGCACACTTTATGTTTTTAAAACTGTCCACTCGTATTTCGATGAACATCTATAGCACCAGAATTCAAAATCTGAGCAAATAAAGTACCCACTCACTGTAATTACGTTTTACTTATACATTATTTATTTATTCATAAGATGCAAATATATGTATCTCTCTGACTGGAAAAATATGCCTGTTCTCCAATCCCTGTTCAGATATTGACTACTAGTTAGTGGCATATTGCATTTACCTAAAATAACATTATATTATTCCACCCTACTTGCATTTAATGGTCTATTCTACATACGATCTAACGCTTCATATCAGTTATCTATCCGCTTCGAGGTCTGATTTGAACCAATGTGATCGGCTATAACCTTTGTAGTCAAGCGAAAAGTATCCTCTCGTTGGCTAAATGAGCGGTCGAAATGAAATGAAATGGGGTTTAACGTCCTACTGTTCTGCTCCTATACTGGGCTAATGAAGACGGGCATACGCCACATAGTGTGCTATGAGGGAAATTTTGCCCGGGCAACGGCACTATCGCCTACTCTTATATCGAATTCCAACTGCCAAGGGATCTTTTACGTGCATTCCAATATATACGGGACCTCGGTTTTTCGATTCATCCGACGGACTAGACAGCTGTCGTTGTCAGGGCCCTCCGTTCTGCACCACTGACAAGGGGAAACCACGTCGGAAAATCTGGATGAACTTTCTCGGCCAATGCAGGGATCGAACACCCGACCTCCTGGCTAGCGAGCCAGCGTCTTAACCACCTAGCCACCGTGGCTCCCAAATGAGGGGTGGAGTAAGGTCAGTTGAACAGAAACTTCTTATATAATTAGTTCATTATTATTTATCAATTTCTATTTTACAGGGATTCATATTGGCCTTATTATTTTGTTTTCTAAATGAAGAAGTGCAGAAAGAGATGAAGAGAGTTTGGTATCGACGGCAAACACGGAAAGGGGAAAATTTGGCGCTAACTAAACACTCCCTCATGTCGTCATGGAAAAAATCGTCATTACAATCAGTGCACACACCTACGTTACGTAAAGGACAAAAATACATGGGAGGTTCTCGAGAAAGTTCACCAGAGCTGGTGCTCGAGGAGCAAAATGTTGACAGATCAGACGACCTATTGAAACATGTGTTGAAGCATAATGCTGATATGAAAACCAATGCCGTATAGTGAAGGATCAAGGCATTACAGGGAACTATTAACGCTGTCTAGTACAGAAACAAAGCAGTTGCGGGAACTGTCTACGCTGTCTAGTACAAACCCAACGCAGTTCAGGGAACTTGTTACGCTGTCCAGAACAAAATCAACGCAGTTGTGAGAACTATCCACATTGTCTGTACAATATAATATATATTTAGTGAATGCGTGAAGTGAAAAAAAAACCCAAAGCAGTGTAAATAATACAAGTTGAATATGAACCAAGGCTATATCTAAGTACCGCTAAAGAATCGTACTGAGAAGTTGGATTAATTAGACGTAATCCACGCTTACAAAACTAAAGGTGTCACGTGGAATTGAAATATATTCAAAGATAGAGGTGTAAAAAATATATAGAACACATTGCTCAAATATTCCCATAATTTTCCGAATTGATACAAGATTTTATGTGCGAAGATCACATAGACATATATGCTAGAATAGTTAAGTCTCACGATGTTTTCAGTTCACAAATTTGACATGCAGTTGAAGCATTAATTGTTGTTTAACCTAGCAATGATCAAATTACGTCTTATAATGTCTCAGTTAACTTTGTTGAGAGTACTTGAATATTGTTATAATGACCATCTGCCAGAAGAAGTAATAATGTTGTTGAAGATTAGTAAATTATATTTTGTGAAATGTGGACACCATCACCCAATTTAAGATGTTTATTATGGTGGACAATGTAGCTTGTGTAAATTATATTGTGTTAAATGTAAATAAAATTAATGATTAAATAACACTATAGAGAGAGAGAGAGAGAGAGAGGGAGAGAGAGACAGAGAGAGAGGGGTGGAGGGTTAACAAGATGACCCTACTTTTCACGGATTAGCTTGACTGCTATACAGAACAAATTGTATGTCCGTTAACTTTATTCATATAACCAAGGTTGTTTGGAGCTATACCTCGTTAACCACACACATGGTAGCAATCTAAAACAGTAGTTTGAATTTCATTGTTAGCTTTTGGAATTCTATTAATGAGAAATGATAGCGGGTGTTCTAAAATGGTTAAACATACTCTGTACGACACCCGGTGCTACTTATAACTGTAGTCATGATTCTCATACAACATATAAAAGTTTGTTTAAATCATATACTGGCACACAATAGAGGGTAAATATATTTGATAAATATAATATTGAAAGATTTGTAGATTTTTTTATCCATGTAGTGGAGTTAGTAGAATGTGATTCCCTTCTATACTGCTGTCTCGGTCGATCTTGGGGGGATTACTCTGAAACTTTTGAAAAATGCTATGTTTAAATGAAAAGCTTATAAATCTCTGATCTATACACCTTGCCACATTGCCAATCGTCTTTCCTCTCTCATGCGCGCGGCTTGTTTCCTGTAAATAATGACGATATTTCATAGTAAAAGGTGGCTTTGTTCTTCGAGGGGTCGCGATCAGATGATAGTTTCTGGAATTGGGTCGCAAACAACAACAGGTTGGGAACCAGTGATATGGGACATATTCCTGAAACAATGGCCCGGGAAATCCCTCTCAAACCATGGCTGTACAAGGAACGAAAAGTTGGATTTTTGACGTATAGTGTGACTATTTTGTCGTCCAATGAAATCTCTCCTGAATGCCGTTGATGGAAGTCGTAGGTCTATTCAGTTGTTACGTTATGTAGGCGTGGTTGTTACTATATTTAGGGGATCACGTGGCTAAGTGGGTAAGACGCTGGCTCGCTAGCCTGGAGGTCGGGTGTTCGATCCCTGCATTGGCCGAGAAAGTTCATCCAGATTTTCCGGCGTGGTCCCCCCTTGTCAGTGATGCAGGACGGAGTGCCTGACAAGGACAGCTGTCTAGTCCTTCGGATGAGACGAAAAGCCGAGGTCCCGTGTATACATTGGAATGCACGGAAAAGATCCCTTGGCAGTTGGAATTCGATATAAGAGTAGGCGATAGTGCCGCTGCCCGGGCAAGAATTTCCCTCATAGCACACTGTATGGCGTATGCCCGTCTTCATTAGCCCAGTATAGGAGCAGAACAGTAGGACGTTAAACCCCATTTCATTTCGTTACTATATTTCTTTACGTTAACATATTGAAAGCTCCGGTTTGTTACGCTACAATAGATTGGTTGTTAACTCGACAGTTAACCTATACTCCTCGCAGTGTTTCGTTTGTAATGGAAGCAAATTTCTGTTCCTAATTATGACTGGTCAATAGTCCGATTAAAAACCAATAGGTAACTGCGTAATAAAATCATTCGGCTATAAACAGAGCTCCAAATTGGACCAAATATGTTTACATAACGTTACGTCATGACTCACGAAATATTACGCCCAATTAACTCAGAAGACAAGTCAGCAATGGCCAGAGAGGGATTTCTCGGACCATTGCTTCAGGAACATGCCAGTCATCAGTCAGTCCAACAGTGGTTGAGTGTTGGATTGGGTTGAATCAAACGAAGCACTACGAATAGTATGAGTATACAGACCAGTATATCGATATTGCAGAACGTTATTCAAAGGATTCTCAAAAGATCTAGACCCCACATGGGCTTTAATAATATCGTATTTCTTGAAAAACGGCTAATATGACAACAGCTATCATTCTAGAGAGAGTCTAATGAAAGTCATTACACATGAAATATAAAAAAAATAGGGACTACTTTTGAACAGTTTACAATCCAAATTGAATATGAATTTGACAGCGTGCTAGACATCGCCAGACCATTATTATTTTTTGTTGCCTACAGACAGTTCAGCTTGTTTGGGAGAGATAATCAATCCTCTGATAGTAGGTCTGGGAGGGATAATAAATCATCTGACAGTAGGTCTGTTAGAGATAATCCATCTTCCGATAGTATGTTTGTGACATGCAGCTAAATTTGTACATGGCTGCGGACCGGGATTGGGGAATCACCTAATCCTCCTGCTTTTGAAAAACAATTTAAATGGGTATTTACATCTATAGTCAAAATACGCCAATATGGGGGCTAACCCACCACAAATTCCTTTAGAAGGTTTTTTTGGTAGCAATTTGTTGAGCGCCTTCACTGTACATCATACTAAAACTCCACCGAAATCCAACTAGGGTTTGGAAGTTATCGATGTGACAATTTACATTGCGATGAATTTGTCTGGAAGGGAATATCCTTGGAGACTATGACATAACAGGCTATGGCGTCACACTTTTTTCATTCTAAGGAAACCACGTGCGATTCCAACAGGTGTGCTGGGTTCGTTTATTCATCAAACAGAAAACAAAAGATGCCATTTTTCTCAACGGGAATTACAATATTTCAACACGTGGGTCTGTTTAATAATGGGATCTATTAAAATTATTCAGCGATCGAGTCTTGGTTTTAAGCAATTTGATTGGTTGATAATTTGGGACACGATAACTTTGTATCTTAAAAGTTGAAATGAAATTAAATGGTTTTTAACGTCCCATTGTTCTGCACTGATAAGGCTAATGGAGACCAGAGAGAGAGAAAAATAGGGTTTAACGTCCACTCGACACAAACTAGGTCATTTCGGGACTAACATGGTTTAATTTTATTTCAATAATTCGCTTGCGCGTAGGGGTCTTTAGCAGTGGGAGGAAACCGGAGGACCCGGAGAAAACCCACGAGGTTGGAAAGGCGACCCTACTCCTTGCCACGTACAACCGGGGATTCGAAACCACGCCAGTTGACTCAATGACAGGTTTTATGATACAGCGCGCGCACGCTAACCATTCAGCCATCCAACCCCCCCCCCCCTAATGGAGACGGGCATACGTCATGCAGTGTGCTATGAGGAAAATTTTGCCCGGGCAGTGGCACTAGGGCCTACTCTTATATCGAATTCAAATTGCCAAAGGATCATTTACGTGCACGCCAATGTGCACACGGGATCCGGTTTTGCGTCCCACCCGAACGACTAGACCCGCCTTCCTGTATCCCTGACATGGGGAAACCACACCGGAAAATCTTGATGAACTTTCTCGACCAAAACCAGTTGTATAAACGGAAAATATATTTTTTGTCCCATCCGTACGGCTAGACGAGTTTGTTTAAAATCATAAATAGAAATACATAAATATCATTTTTAAAAATTTATTTTAATTTAAAACATTTTCAACACCAAGAAAGGCAAGTAAAATAATATGAAAGTAATGATAAATATAACATGCATAAAGCCATAATGATAGTAGTTAAATAAATATTGGTCACAATAAAATATAATCCAAGATGAGTAAAACCTTCGGTCAAAATCAAGGTTATCCCTCTTGCTATGTAATTCTCAGAAGTTTCACATTTCCACTTTACCTCAAAATACATCACAAAGATAAAAAAAGGGAAATGACTGTTTATGTAATTCAATCTAGCCACTTTTATACACTTTTAAACATAGATATAAAATACCGTAATAATAAAAGTAAAAATAGGTTGTTGATTAATGGAACATACGATATTAGCAGCTTAGACGTCACAGCAGTTCACAAGCTCTAGGGTTCTAATATTTCTCATGTTTTGTTGGAAATGAAAGCATTTACAAGACACCATAAACTGAGTAAGAGTAAAAACCTATTACGCAATTATCATAAATCATTAGGGTTTGTTTGCATTCTAGTTCTATATCATGCTAACGTTTATTATACAAAACATGATTGTAATTTATGTGTTCTAGTTATCGGAATTCGCTAAAATAAAATCAATGACTTCTTCGTATCATGAACAAGCTGTGTGTACAATCAGTTGACAACCTCGGTCTCTAGAGCGGCCGACAAGATTTTAAAAATGATCAAGAGACATAACTCTGGGAGTAATTATTGGACGACGGACGGACCAACGGACGTGACGACATTTCAATATGGGCGTGTTACAAATTGAAATTCTGCTTACTTGAAATCACACGATTTAAGACTCATTAACAATAAGATGTTTTTTTTTCTGTGATTTACAATATCTGACAGAAAGTTTAGTAAATATAAATATTTACATAGGGGATGATAGTACGGGCGAAATTACGATTTGCACTAAACGATGGGCGGAGAGTAGGTTACACTGAAATTCTGCTTATACCCTAAAACTTGAAATCACACGATTTACGACTCATTAACTCTAAGATGTTATTTTTTCTGTGATTTACAATATCTTACAGAAAGTTTAGTAAATATAAATATTTAGATAGCGGATGATAGTACGGGCGAAATTACGATTTGCACTAAACGATGGGCGGAGAGTAGGTGTATGCGCCCCGAGGTAGACACGCTTCAAGGTTAACCCATTCTAAGTTGAGCCGAACTCTCCCCAAAACTAATTACCTAACTAACCCAATCTAGGGTTTCGCGTCTCTAAATGGGCTAGCCGTTCGAATTACTAAGTTCCTAAAATATATCGGATTGATCAAAAATATATTCTAAATTACAGTCAATGATTAAGTTAAGGCTCAATACCACTCTTGCTGTAACTGAATAATATGTCCCAATCTTTATTCTGGTCAACAAATTGTACTATTTTACAATATTCCAATTAATTGATGATACAAATTTCATCTTAACACACCTAATTTAAAAAATTGGAAAAATTCAACTAAATAATTTAAAAAGCCTGACGTAAAGCTTTTCAAATGTGACTTGGAATTAAAAATATTTTTGAATCCTCTGGACAAGTAAAATAGGATATAATGGATAATTTACACAAGTAGGACACTAACACATCTAGTACTTAGAATAAGGATATTCTTTATTCTCTGGAGCTGTCAAGCCAGCAAGAGTGTTATTGTCCCTTTAAGGACAAGGTATTCCGATTTTGCACATGGTTAATCGATCATCTTTACAACAAAATGACAATGACCAGCATTGGTATCAATATGATATACAAAATATATAATTCTAATTTTATTTTTCTAAGAGCAGAAAAATTGTTAAACTGCTTTCAACTATCACAATATTTGTCAATGACATTATTAACGCACAATTAGCATAGGCATCAAACGATTAAAAGTAAAATTCGATCGGCGACGGATAGTTTTCATTACAATGTCACGTATTAGTCGATCAGTGTTCTCATTTGAATCGACGGTCGCCATTTTGCATAGCAACCAAAAGTCAAAATGGCCGTGAAGTTTATAATAAAACTTGAATATTTGAAGAAGACAAGTGAATCAAATTTCATTATAATTTTGATGTTTCGCCATATCAAATCAATAACATATACACTAAAATAAAATAAACAAAACAGTAACAATATGTACTATGGTAGCCAATAAGGGTAACCTTTATTTATGAAACTTAGCGAATTATTGTATCATGTAATCTAGGAGTCCACAGTTTGTTATCATTTTTCCTACTTTAAATCAAGGAATGTCAATATTCATAACATAATGAAAGAAAGGTGGTAAAGATATTCTGATTCAAAATCAAAATATTGTCTTATTCTGATTCAAAACAAACATATTTTCTTTTCCTGATTCAAAATTAGCACACTATCTTAATTCGGTTTCAAAATAAATATATTATCTATCTTATTCTGGTTCAAAAGAAAATTATTCTAATTTAATATAATCTTAAATGTATTCTCAATCACTAATTCTCAGACTACATACACCGAACTCGGTATGATACTGAACTTTAAAGTTTTTGAAGTTTATTGATTTTAACTAGAAGCGAAAATGATATAAACATTAAACCACCAAGCATTAGACAACATATACACCTACAAGGCAACAAACAACCGACAATTATTAACGTAATTGTATCTAATTGACGTCTAGTCTCTATATCAATCTGATTTCTGACATGTCTTAGAAGTGCGTGTAGATTACCCGCCCACTCACCGAGTCATACTTAGAAATAAAGTCCCTTAAAAACAGAGTACTTAACCATGGCCTTTCGTCCCTTTTCTTAAATATATTCCGACACATAAAATATTTCTCTCTGGAAAGATCAACATGTCAAATTAATGACCAACGTAAGATAAAGTTTGACAAATCCTTACAACAACATGTTGTAATAAAAACGAAGCGCGATCCTGCCGATCGCTGGGTTTTGACAACTGACGACTATCACAAAGGAGATTTGTATTGAAACAGTCGATTATAATATATTACTGATTGAACCGATGCTAGATAAATGATTTTCGATCTTTTAAAATTAATATTAAGACCAAAATAAAGTCCATGACACAAACTATGACGCGTATTTGTATGACTAAGACTGTAGCCCGGATGTTGGTCTGGGCTGATGTAGAACTGATAGCATGAATGAAGGAAATGGGGTCGAACGCCCTACTTTTCTGCTTCAATCAGACTGATGAGGACGGGCATACGCCTTGTTATGAGATAAGTTTTGCCCGGACAGCAATTGAATTGCATGTGTCAAGGTTTCCTTTACGTGTACGCCACGGTGTACACGGTACCTCAGTTGTTACATACCATACGAACGACTAGAACCCCCGTCCTGCGCCACCACTGATAAGCAGATGAACTTCCTCCGCCAACACCGGGATGGAACTTGTAACGACCAATTTAGTGAGCCAGAGCCTTATTCAAAGAGCCACACCCACAACAGTTCCCCAAAAGGATAGGTTCTCTTGAAATTATTTTCATTTCCGATCCACTGAAACGATTATCCTACACAAATTCCGAAAGATGAAATTGTCTTTAATTTAATTATTCCTTAATCTTATTTTTCTATCCTCGTTAAATGGTAAAATGGATACAATTTTTGTACTATAAAAAGTCTTTCACATACATTGCAAATGCTACTATAAATAAGTAAGCCATATTAATTTCCAGAAACTAAGATTTACACAGCAATTTTTTTCCGTAATTTTTATGCAAATACACTTGACAATTTGCAAGTTAAACAAGATAAAAGTACTTCAGAAAACTGTCTGATATTTGCAAGAACAGATATTATTACACAACAAATTCCAAGCACGTTCGTGGGTTGATACGCCGCCATACACAAACATAGCGAAGATTTACTAAATTACAAATAATTATTGAACGATAAAAAAATCCAGAAACATCTGAGTTTGCAATCTAAAGAGTCGTTATCAGTAATTCTAACAGTTGAATATAAAAAAGTTAAACCGTAGTCAGAGTACATTTAATGGAGTGAGATTTCTTTAAGTCCGTTGAAATATTTATTTTTTAATTGTGTTGATCTGCTGTGTCAGAACGAGAAGTGATGAAAAACTTTATCTTATTCTTTTTTTATTTTTAAATGGAAGTCGGCTTATACTAATTTTAGTTTCGAACGTTATACACAAAATCTCAAATATGACTTGAGCTATATGCTTGCATACAACATTCTTTGTGTAATTGAATCGATATTGGAAGTTGGAAAGTGTTTCTACATTTAATACTTTATGGCATTATATTAGTCCGTATTGGAATATAGCGGATTCGTTGTTTAACTGTCAGATGTTTGAATCGGAAATGAAAACAAGAACAACCCAATGTTTTGAAGGGAGATCCTCGTGAAGTTCCGGAACAAGCCGACTGAGTAATAGCGCCTGAAATCTGAATTGGGAATGTTCAAAAGGGTGTTCCTTTCAAGTTTCATCCAGTCCCTTTCGCAAACGACCTAGAAATAACATTTCAAATGACCCGTTCACAAGAAGAGAAATAAAATGAAATTATATGAGGTTTAACGTCCTACATTTCTGCACCGACTAGACTAATGAAAATGGGCATACGCCTTTTAGTGTTATGGGGGAAACATTTGCTCGGGGAGCGGCGTTATAGCCTACTCTTATTTCGAATTCCAGCTGTCAATGGCTCTTTTACGTGGACATGACTTCGGTTTATCGTCCCATCCAAACGCTAGATACTGTCCTTGCCAGGCTCACTGTCCTGCAATCATTGACAAGGGGAAACCACGAGGGAAAATTCCGTGGAACTTTCTCGCCCAGCACCTGGATCGAACCCTGACCCCCTTGTTAGTGAACCAGCCACCTAATCACTGAGCCACCGCCCCACCCCCTACAAGAAGAGGAAAAAGAACAATAGCGGCGCTTAGACGCCGTGGGGTGTGATACAACATGGGTTAAAAACAATCGCTTGGCGATTCCCCGATGCCATATATCAAATCAGCACACCAGGTTGAAACAAAATATATATTATTTTTTTTTACTTGAGATCCAATTTAGAACACGGCTCCATAGGTACTTAACAACAATAATTTTAAGCAAATTAAAAGGATAACTCTATTTTGTTTGGTCTGATTATCTACACGTCATAAGATCTAGCTTCAGAACAACTGCACCAGTCTTTCATGAGTTTATTAAGAGAGAGAGAGAGAGAGAGAGAGAGAGAGAGAGAGAGAGAGATATGGGGTTTACCGTCCACTCGAAACACCCTAGGTCATATCGGGACTAACATAATATGGTTCAAATTTATTTCAATAATTCGCTTTCATTGACTGATCTATAGACTAACAAATTGCAAAAAAATTGAAAACTTTTGAATTGGTAAAATGACGAAAATACTGCTGTACCTTGATAATACTGGTATGGGTATATTATATTCCAAGTTTGTCATTGATCTTGCTGTTCATAATGTGAACACTTATCAGATATCTCAGCAGTTGATAGCATTTTACACCAATGATTTGAGCATTTTAATTGAAAAATAATCACGGTAACTAATATATACATATTGAGATAGAGTAACGGTTTGTACACAAAGAATAATACTACATATAGACAATATATATTAATACATATATAAGTAATAAATAAAAAAATAAAATAGTGGTTCATAGGCTATTATACATGTATATATTTTGTTGGGATGCCAAAGCCCAACCCCGCCCCCTCTCACATTTGCACGCGCAAACTTTGAGATATAACGGGCTACACCAAGTTAATCCAATATATTAAATTGTTAAAGAAGCATTATGCGTGATGTAGAGAAGGAGTTTGTCGTTCTTGCTATTATAGTTCAAAAATAGATAATGAAATACAAATATAGAATGAAGTGAATGAAGTTTTGACAAGTAATTGCCAGAAATTGCCTATCACAGTTCAGATACTCGATCGTCAAGAAACCCCGAAACGACAATCAAAGAAGTCTCGATTGGCAGTCCTTGTATCGACACTCACAGTGGGTGGCGTCATACAATACGGCCACAAAAAACGCCCGGCTATAGACAATTTTTGCTCTCGCATAATGCCTTTTCAATTATTACATTTTTACATTTTAAAGAGACGTTAATAGCCTGGATAATCCTTCGTCAGAAAAACTCTGGTTCAAAATACTTTTATTTCAATAAGAGTACATTTTGTAGTCTGATACGCCAACCATTTCATCAATCTTCAAAAAAAAACAGTGTAAAGAGGTACTTGCAATCTGTTTTGAATCAAATATCCCCCATGTTTGGGAAAATCACAATCCTTAGTAAAACTGCAACTTTGATTAGGCCTAGTTACTATTCATTTGGTCTGATTACTCAAATAAATGAACTGTGCATCGTTTCGTATAAATATATTGTTCGCCACACACTGCGAATCGGGATTCATTGCCAACCCTTGTTTATATATCTTTGATCACAACCTCGGTCGTAGCAACAGTCCAATCTATTACGTATCAAATTTATCCAGAAATTATCAATTTTAATTAATTTTGTCTTGGTTGTATGTTTATGTATTTGATCATTTGCATTACGTGTAATAATAATATAGTTACCTATATAGGTCGCTACGTTTAATTTTCCGTCCACGATATTTAACAAGTAAGTAGATATGTTCATCTAACATACTTTACTTATTGTGTAGATTTAATGACTTCATAGATCCATAGAAGCGAAACATATACCATGAGACAATCAGTAAAGTGAATGTTGTAACCCGAACTTTGTATGTAATAAACGTGAATTTTCAAATAAGAAAGAACTTGTTCTAATTACGTCTCCGTATTGCACACGTCAACAGAAAGATCCGTGGCATAATAACCACCGGTCATACTTATCTACTCAGTATTCTATGCTAGTTTTTCCATCTGTAGATGACGATGAACACTGTGTAGCTATCATTTTAGTTGCTATGTTCATAAGAAACAAGTTCACCTCACTGAAAGATCCGTGGCGCAATGACCCTGGTCATATTTATACATCGAGTCGTCTGATTGCTCGTTTGTCAATCTGTAGATGACGATGAACACACGATCTAAAGGTCTTTTCGGTTGTTCCATTAATAAGAAACTAGTTCACGTAAATATCAACAAATCCCTTATTATCACAGTTCTTTACTTTTCCTTAGTCCCAAGCTAAAGGCCAAAAAAAACAATAACATATTACCCGTTAAAATCCACCTCGTACTTAAGGCAACATTGACCCAATAGCTTATATCAGTAAGGGATCTTCTTAGAAGTAAGAAGCCATTGAGTATGTACATCTTCGACTCAAATTCCGTGATCCCTTTGATAATCCTTAATACTTGTTCAAAAACGATATAGTCGAGGTACTCTTACACAGATTCCGGGGAGATGGAGTCGTCGTCGTCACTTTTATTCACGTAAGATGGAAGGTCCAAGTGATTTCCAGATCTCACAGCGCCATTACACGGAGTTACGTTGCCGCCATTTTCTACCTGAGTATCTTTTTTGAGGATGTGCATTGCACGTGATTTGAGTCTAGTCATGACGTCATCATTTCTGAAGTCATTGGTAATCTTACACTGATCGTCATTAAACAAAGAGTTTGTTTTATCACAAGCGGCAGTTCTTTGGGTGTGATACGACGTTTTCTTCCACGAAGAAAGCCCAAATGACCGAGTCAAGACTATGCTGTCACTTCGACGACTTTGACGTCGATACCACATCCTCTTCAGCTCTGCGTGGACCTCTTCATTCAAAAAACAAAACAACAAAGCCAAGATGAAACCCTGTAAAAAGATAGAATGGTAAATGTATTTGCCTATACACCAAAAATCAACATCATCGTGATCCCAGTGATTATCAATACGTGTACCCACAAATGTTAATCGTGTGTAGTACTCCCAGTCTGGGGTTAATCCATAGTTCTGCTACGATCTGAACATACGACGATTCTAGAACCTTCTTTACCAAGGTTAACTCCATTAGTGGGCAATCCGAAGAGGTAGGCCAAAACAATTGACTAAATTTGGATTACAAAATCCAATTATCGAATACTTTAATCATGGATAATAATTAGGAGTTGCAAGAAAACACACAAAATATCAAAATTTACTCACCTGGAACGAATTATATGCCATTTCTATGTATAATTGAGTCATATCCAATTCATTTTCAAAACCGGTAGGAAAGGAAACATAGAAGACGATGTGCATGACTCCAAATAATGGTATCAAAACTAAGATAAATTTAGCCAAGCGTCTGAAATAGAGAAGAGCGTAAGTAGATTTGATCTCTGGTATTATTAAAGTTAAATCTTTAAAAGGAATATGAGTCCAAAAATGGTCCAATTCCGTTCAGTATGATGAATGGAAAATCTGTCAACATTTGAAATGCACAAGTCAACACAAATCAGCGCCACCAGTGATTTTCGCTGAAATCATTTAACGGCCCTATTTTTAATCCGGTTGAATTCAAGCTGGGGGAGTATAACCGGTGATAATTGTTATTTTTTTGTTTTTAATTAACCGTTAAATAATTAATTTGGGTACAAATTAGAGCGGAAGAAGTAGTAGAAAATTTGATATTTTCCGAAAAATGTAGATGACGCACGACGACTTTGCTAGAAAAACGGTAATAAGGAAATGATATGCAATGAAGTTGAACGCTCCACTTGTCTGCAACAACCAGAGAGATACGGATGGGGATACGACATGCAGTGATTTATGGGGTATTTTGGTCGGACAGCGGCGTTTCCGCCTGCTTTTCATCGAACTCAAATTGATATAGGTTCTTTTACGTACACGCCAACGACTACACGGGTTTTATTCCTGTTGGGAAAACTAGACGATTCTCCGTGCAGTACACAACGGACTAGTGGAAACCAACGGGTACCATAGCCACTGAGCCACAATGGCTCCCCAATGCAACATAATCAAAGATATGATTAAAATATTTTCACAGGTTCTAATCATTATGTTGGAATTTGACTGTTAAAGTTTAGATTGGTGTTAATTAAATATGGATGTAATGTAGGTCTATGTTATATTAGAAGGAAACGCGAAACGTCTAATCCTATTATTCCCACTTAATTAAAGCAAGATACTGTGATGTTTATTACAAAAACCTGCAAATCTCATAAATCTATATTTAGTTCATTAGTTTGGATTCAACACACAGCTATTATTATGTTCAATTAAAGATGCAGTTTTTTTTAAAGATTTGAATACAGATCTGACAGATCTCGCTATATTAGTTTCAAAAAAAGATTTGGAAAAGGGAATATTATATTGAAAATTCAGTCAAACAATCGAGACCGCGTTTAATTTCATGGCAATGACACTTGACAATCGACACTTTGTTTATTATCATGGCAGTGGTGCTTGACAATCGGATATAGCTTGTCAAACGTACGCTGACTGCAATTTTTAATATATTTATTTTTCATTATCTTGTTTTGAACTATAGCAAGTTATAGCAACGACAAGCGCTTTATCTAAATCTTACATAATGCATCTTTAAAAGTATAAGTCGTAGATTAAAAACTTTACATATTTTTTTATGTCATTTTCTTAATTCAAATACACAGCCTTGTTTATCTTCCACCTATTTTATGAAATACCTAAATATAGCAAAATGTAATTCAAGATAAAAAGACAAAAACTGCATTTAGTTTAACTTAAATATATCTGAAAGGCAAACAGATTTTCATAACCGCCAAGTCTAATCTCCGTAAAAGTGTTAATCTAGACAGAAAAATTCTTATGGGCTGTTCTTGTGTTCGGTAATCATAAAAACTATCAAAATTTGGCCAACTGACTTTGTGTATACCGTTTCTTTAGATAAGATCCTGGCAGATTTTGAATTAAATATTAAACATCTGTCCCCGCGCTGACCCTTTCTCTTCAGCGAATATTAAAACTATTTGTCTGTGACAGACACCCTCATTGATTCAGATACCAAATAATATTATTTATGACGAATACTTAAATACTACCCACAGCCCATTTACCCAACCAGAGTTGTCTTTTCTTGCAGTTCACAAAACTAGACTTGTAATGAGAGTGAAATGAAATAGGATTTAACGTCTTACTGTTCACGAATGTAGTGCAAGTAATAAATAGACAATTTTTTCCTTAATTTTTTTCTCCCCTCTTCCTGCATTTTTGGGTTGACTTTTTGGTCTAGAATTGAAGAAAAGGGGTCAAATTTGCAATTTCATGGCAGTTTTGGGTAATACTGATGATATTACAGCGGAGGGATAGGGGGTGTAAAGTGTCTTTCTGCAGAGCAATCATTGTGTCGGAAGTGAGATTTCCACCCCAGTCAACATCAAATCCCCGTAGCAAAAATTCTAAACGGTCAACCCCCTACAAAATTATGATGAGGATATTGCCAAATGTGGTCCCCATTGTGCCTATAAAGATTGGAAACAACTGTATGTTGAGCAAAAAGCTACAGCCTGTGATGTTACAGCCCTTTAACATTGAAGTCAATGGGCAAATAATTACTAGTCTGAGACCTTATGAAGGCAGACGTACGCCATGCAGTGTTCTCTGCGGGAAGCTTTTCCCGGAAAGCGGCACTACAGCCTACTCTTATATCGAATTCTAACTGTCAAGGGGAAACCACGCTGGGAAATCCAGAGTAACCTGAGACTTCCAGACTAGCTAGTCAGCGTCTTATCCACTGAGCTTCAGTGATATTTATAAAATAAGTATAGTTTTTCAACAGGAACAAAACGTTAAGTTAGATTGATTTACAGCACACATACAATAAAAATAACAGAATTAATGACAGATTTGGGTGTGGTTTTTTTTCAAAAAAAAAAGAAGACAAGTTAAAGGCAGAAAGAACTGAGATAAATTTGTTGTACTGGAAACAGTAAATGTTAAAACATTTGTTTTCTACACATTCTTTCTGTAAATCACAATTTAACATCGGGACACACCTTAGATTTTACGTTAAAAACAGGTTATCAATCAATAATGTTTAAATAATTTATTTCCCGTATACGTCAATTTAAAGCCTAGGCCACACCTTCCATTTTGTCGGGAAAGCAGTAGTCCACGGTTCGAATACAGTGTAAGTACGGTTTGCCACGGGAGCCACCGGCGCTAATACGGCTAATACCTTGGTTAAAGTAGTAACATTGTTCTTCCCGGACAACTGCAGTTTCACCGTGGTCTAGCCACAGATCCCTATGTTGTCCACGGTACCGGAAGGTGTGACTGGGGCTTGAAATCGAGTTGATGAAGCGTTGTATAAAAGTCCAGAATTAATGTTCAAGAACACGCGCCATTGCAGTACAGTTTGCAGGTTTGGCTTTTTATAAACTGTGCAATACTGCCTTAGGGTATTTACAACTGAATACATTCGAGAAACCAAGGAGACGCGTTCTGGAGAGATTATTGTGAAAACATTAAGCTTTTATTTAACACTTATAGCGAAACTCACCTGTACTGGGTTCTACCCACATGCCTTTGATTAGTACGAACACGTGTACATAAAACACGTAGTATATCCAGAAAAAAGACGAAATTAATCTGTAAAAATATGTAAGATGATTAACCGACACTGATCGAATTCAGATTGCGAGTATATTAAAGAGGCCTTGCTACTTTAAAAAAGAAAATATAACCTGAGATTCAGAATAACCCCATATATATAGAGGATATTTGTCGTTTTAGAGTGAATAACATATTTTATTTCATCGAGAAGCAAGAAAACTTATATTTTCACGAATGCTACGCATTCGTGAAAATATAAACGTTTTCTTGCTTAGAGATGAAATAAAATATGTTATTCACGACAAAACGACAAATGTTCTATTTATTTTATGATTGTACAATCATTTTAGGTAAAAATAACATGGACTACTACTAGCCAGTGGAATAACACTTTTATTTCACTGATAAAACGCCGTATTCCACTACTGATCATAAAATAAAACCAATTACCCTAAAATATAAACAATATTCAAACTTAACATAGCTTTTTACCCAAAATGTTGTATTATATTGAAAATAAATCAGATACAGGTAATTACCCAAATATAATGTTCAAAATAACCCTAGATACAGGTTATTGCCCATAACATAATATTATCATAATTCAAATACCCAAAATAATCAGTTGATAACCAGTTGTCTATCCACTAAGACATAAATTTATAAGTTTTAAGAAAACGACCTTGTCATTGGCCAAATTATATTTTTCGCTCATAACAATAACAAACGCAGTACCAATTTCATGAAAAAGGGAAAAGGACAATCACAGAGCTAGCACGACCTTAACAGAACATCGAGTCGAGACTAAAATACAAAATTCTTTTTATAGTTTTGCGGCGATGATTGGAAGAACAATTATGTCTGGAAATTAGCATTTCTTCCTACTTCTCTTGGAATTCCCGCTGCAAAGACCTCCTTACATTTCTAATCCATCCGAACGATTTGACACACTTTCAAATGACACATATGTGAGCGGCGCATGAAAACGAAACCAAAGAACACCGCCTGTGAGATTACATGGGGTTCGCTAAAATTCTAAAGAGATGAATGAAATGAAATGGGGGTTTAACGTCCCACTGTTTTGCACCAACTGGGGAAATAAAGACGGTCTAAAAATTTGAATCATCGCTGAAGCCAATTATATAAAATCAAATGGGGGTTTAACTCCCACATTTCGGCAACGGATGGGGTAATAAAGACGGTTTAAAGAGATAAACCACTGGCCTGCAGAAATCGATTTAATTGTATGCGTACTGGTATCTTAATAGCGATTCAAACTAAATATTTCTTATCTTCTATTCTCAATGTGGAAAACTTTTCTTCAGTGAATATTAACTTTTATCATATCATTTTTCAACGTCACGTCCATGATCTGTACGAATTCCTATTTCGAGATCTGTTGGTTTTTGTTTCTGATTATCAGCTTTTGAATTTGATTGAATTCATCTCCAACAGTTTATATGAAATCTCTTAGTAAACAAGAATTTCGCCAATGTTATATCTGGTATAAATACACCGACAAAAGAAACGCCCGAATTCCAACTATAATAGATATCAGATATCAAAAAGAAAACCAAAACAATACAACACAACCCTCAACGCAAATCTGTTTACGGGTATACATAACTTCAATTTCTTTCTTAAAAGCATTTCAGTGATAGTGAACTTAAGAATTATACGTTTCATAAAACTAATTGACGTAACTGTTATTGGTGATAATAGAAAAATTGTGATAGTTTTTAACTTTATTCAATAAAAATGTTATGGATGTAGGTCACGTCTCTTAAACCATAGAATCAAAGAGAATAATCATTTTCTTTTGTTTTTCTCTACCTGTCTAAGACAATTCCTTAGCCTTAGGTGTTAATTTTAAAACAAAGGCTAAGTTCAAAATCGTGTTCTTATAGATTCTTAATTATTGACATTATTCACTTTTGTCATTTGAAGATGTCAGTAGAGCATTTATCATTGCCAGACAAAGATGTTAATTACTTTATAAATAAGGCATAAATCTTTTGTTAGTTGTCGAGGGTGTACACATGCAAGCCTTTTGTTCAATATAAAGCTACTGGAACCTTTCTAAGATATCAATAATAACATTTTTATCATCATTAATATTATTCATATTCTGTTTTTGTTAACTATTGAAACTAGACAGACTTCAAACCTAAATGAAGTCACCAAATTGCATTGTTGGTGGCTAATGCTCGGTCTATTCTCGTAACAAAATAGCGCGGTAATATTACAAATAAATTCTTAAAAATAATATCTTACCACAACTGTAGCCATCAAAGGACCGTGCATTATCCAGATATATCCAGCATGGGTATTAATGTTCCAACAGCTGAAATGAAATAAAAAAACGGTGATATTAAGTTTTCATTTGAAAAATTTTAATTAAAAAAATCCTATAAATACAGTATAAGTCTATGGAACTAGTTTCTGCTTTGCTGTTCCGTAGGCAAGATAATAACAAAACAAATTTGTCTCATGGTGCCACACTGAATATGTCGATGGTACAGTGGAACCCGGGGATTCCATTGCAGTGTTGGCCGAGAAAGTTCCTCGGAATTTTCAAACTCAGTCAAGATATTCACCTAAGGCACATCTACATCTACTTTGAACATTCTACTTCACTTAAAAGGAGATGTATTGTGTACTAAGCCTAAACAGAATATACTCGTCATCCAACTTAGTCAATGTATTGATGTAGTGGAACTATACACATAAGATTGGAAAGAGAAAGAAATAGAAATGGAGTTTAACGCCCACTCGACACGCTTGCGCGTTGGGGTCTTTAGCAGGGGGGGGGGGGCAAACCGGAGGGCCCGTAGAAAACCCACGAGGTTGGACAGGCGACCCTGCTCCTTGTCACGTACAAGCGTGAATCGAAACCACACTACTTGACTCAATGACAGACCTTATGATGCAACACGCATGCGTTAACCATTCCCCGCCTCATAAGAGTGGACATTCTAGCTTAATTAGAAGATAAGTGACCGACAGACATGTTTTAGAATCTATAGAAGAAAATGAAAACAACTTAAAAAAGGAGCATCTTACATTCGTTGCGAAACATGGTGATAAGCAACGAAACCTTTGCCCCTCCCCCGCTGATATGTTGACAAGCAACGAAACAGCCAAGTCGTCCGAAAACTCAAATAACGACTGTCGCATATCGATTATTTTGTAGGTAACAGAAACATTTATAAGACATTAACATTGATCAAGGGCAACAATCCATGAAGAACTGTCAGAAATAATTTGATGGCTTCTTCATTGCGCTGACATAACAATGTATGTACGTGTATTCACGTGTATTCAATAGAATTCTTCATCCCAGGAACATAAACACTGTTACTAAATTTCAAGTCATTCAAATTCTAATATTCGCCTTTCGATTTGATGAGATATGAAGCTATTCTATAACAAATAATATGCTATATTAAAGAATTATAATCTGACATAATGTTTATTTCTTCTAACCTGAGTCACAATCTGTTACAAAAAGAATATAAGGGCCAATTTTAGTTTGGAACAAAGTCTGCCAATAACTCGAGAAACGGCGTGGACAATTTGTCGGGTTTATATTTTATTAATAAACCTTGGTTGGTGTACGTAGGCCTTAAAAGCGCCATGTTATTGTCTCTTCACATGGCAGTATGTAACAGTTATATAAACCAATTTGTTTGTGTAACATAATACATAGCTATCAAGAAAATACTCAGAACATTGCAAAATATAGTTTATGTGCTTTTTACGGGTTCAAAGAATACAACAGCTTTCATATATAACGAGTTAAAAATATAACTGACTTAAGAGAAAACTTGCAGAATTAACAGTGTACTCATTGCTACAAATGAATTTAAAGATAGGTTGCCAGGCAACGAAACATAGGCTCACAGTAGCTATATCGTCCGGGCAGTCAACAAGAGTTTTCGCATATTTTTACTTTTTTTGGTAATGAAACGTTTATAATACATTAAAATCTGATTAAGAGTAACAACTCATTAAGTAATTATCAGAAAACCATTAGAATTTGTTTGTTTTTTATAAAGTTCTGTCCCATGCTAATGTTTAGTATACAAAACTTTTAACATCATGGATTTAGCTGTTCAAGTCATAAAGATTCATTGAAAATCAATATACTTGTTCGTCTCAAGACCTTAAACTCTGTGTACCAATCTGAAGTCAATCGGATGATAACTTTAGCCTCTAGAGCGTCACAAGATTTTTCAAAGTGATCAAGGGCCATAACTCTGGCAGTAATTATCCGAAATCGTTGAAAATCAATATTATTCTTCATCTCAAGACCTCAAACACTGTGTATAAATTTAAAGTCAATCGGATAATAATTTTAGCCTCAACAGCGTCCACAAGATTTTTCAAAGTGATCAAGGGCCATAACTCTGGCAGTTATTATCGGAAATCGCTGAAAATCAATAGGCTTCTTTGTCTCATGACCTTAAACACCGTGCATAAATTTAAAGTCAATCGGATATTAACTTTAGCCTCTAGAGCGTCCACAAGATTATTCAAAGTGATCAAGGGCCATAACTCTGGCAATATTTATTGGAAATCACTGAAAATCAATAGGATTCTTCATCTTATGGCCTTAAACACTGTGTATAAATTTAAAGTCAATCGGATATTAACTTTGACCTCTAGAGCGTCCACAAGATTTTTTGAGGTGATCAAGGCCCATAACTCTGGCAGTAATTATCGGAAATCGGTGTATAAATTTGAAGTCAATCGGATATTAACTTTGACCTCTAAAGCATCCACAAGATTTTTTGAAGAACTCAAGGGCCATAACTCTGGCAGTAATTATCGGAAATCGCTGAAAATCAATAGGCCTCTTCGTCTCATGACCTTAAACACTGTGTATAAATTTAAAGTCAATCGGATACTAACTTTAGCCTCTAGAGCGTCCACAAGCAATTGTGGACGGACGGACGGACGGACGGACGGGGGCGACGACAATATACGACCACATTTCAATGTGGGCGTATAAAAATGTAAATAAAAAAAAAAATCTATGTCTAATTGTTTGATCTGAAGGATTGAGAAACTACTTTCAAATATAATGATCTTAAAGGATACCACTGAAATCTATAAATTTTGCATAATTTATTTGAATTATGTTTTGAAATCTTGAACACCGATGTCCGCCCCAAGTAATGTTAGTGCCTCTCGGACACTTACACACGCTATTTATTACAGTTAAGCTTAAAACATTTTTTGAAAGTAAAATTGTTTATCGTAGCCTCTTAATTGGCCAGATACCAATGAAATGGAATTAGGTTACCCGGTAATTAAATATGCAAAGAATTCCATTGCTGTCATTGCAGTAGTTCTAAGGCGTGGGTGGCTTTGGAGTTGGAACCTAGAAGCGTATCTATTTCACTTTTTATACATTCACTAGAACTAAAGTTATTGTGTTTCAAAGAAATAGTCTAAGAAATTTCAGTAGACCAAACGTGTGGGTGGCTTTAAAGTTCGAACTTGGTATTCATAATTAAAACCCATTCACTAGAAATAAATTTATTGTATTTTAAATTAAAGAGTGTGGCGAAAGAACTGGAGGACCAAAATACTTGGTAGCTGTCTTCATTGCGGAAGGGCAAAACAGTCTATATCCAGCTTTATTCTTATTAAATATATAGAATGGATTCCTTGCCGATCATACAGCGAAGACGAACTTATGTATGCACTGTTACATGTTATCAAGCTACTTATGTAAAAGGCTACACCCGAGGCAAGTATGTGACCACAGAAAGGTATGTCTATATAATACCAAATAAAGAATATCAGATGGTCTAAAATAGAAGCAACGAGAATGGAATATTGGCAATACTAATCTAGTGTGCTATTGCCAGTAGAAATCTGACCTTTCAATTAACCTTCCCGTCTGGCTTAGAGTCCATTAACATAAAATTATCATTTATTACAATATCAAAGGTCCATATATTATAATCTAATATCTTTGCCTTGGGTTTATTCTGCTTATCTTCATTTCGTAACGAATCTCAATAATGAAATTAAGCAATTTGGATCTGTAGGTGTGGTGTTATGCTGCTCCGTTTGGACATGGGATGGGCAAGCTCCTTCCTCAGACATCAGTCAATACCGCTGTAGTCAAGATTTTCGCTTGTGGTTTTGAGGGAAAATAAATAATGTTACATTCAAAACTATTTGACTATATTATATTCGATGTATCGGCTGTTGAGATATAGATATACACGGTATTAAAACCCAATAATCAACCCATTCATACATTCATAATATACACAGCAAAAAATAAAAAAAAAAAAATGAAGCACCCCCCCCCCCCCGATATTTCACAGAGGGGTGAACCTCATGGAAGTATGGTATGGAACTGAGAAAAAGAAGATAAGCAAAACAAATTTTAATTTAATTAATTTAATTAATCATTTGGTCATTTGGAAGTGAAGTTTTGTAACGGTATGAACACTAACAGTGCATGAAAACACAGAGTGTAATTGAAATGGAATTTCATCCAAAAGATATGGGTGTTTAAGTATCGTCAGTTCAGGGTCTTGCTGTGTGCCACCCGGTAAAAGCAGCTTAAAAAAAGTGGACCAGTGTCCCAGGATTCACAAAATATCAGTATGTGTGCTGTTACCACGTGCCTGAATAACTGCAGCCACTCTTCTTGGCATACCCCTAACCAGGTTCCTTAATTGTTCCATCGTTATCCGCTGCCACTCCTCGTGAACAGCTGCCTCCAGTACCCTCAAGTTTTGTGGAGGAGGATTCCTTCTTTGTACCCGACGGCCCATGATGTCCCATTCCAAACATGTTCGATTGGGTTCAAATCATGCTGGCCATGGAATTCGTGTCACAGCCTTATTTGCCAGATGTTGGTCATGCATTGTCGTCCATGAACATGAGTCTTATGGCAAGTCTGTGGTCATCGAAATGATAAGTAATTGCAGGACCCAGAACCTCCTGAATGTAACGAGCGCCTGTGAGTGAACCTTGTATAGTCACCAAATCCAGTCTACAGTCGTAGGAGAAGCCTCCCCAAACCATTACGGATCCCCCGCCAAATAGTACTCTTGGCAAAATGTTCCTGGGGGCAAGACGTGTTTTCCTAGTCCTCCATACGCGGACTCTCCCATCAACAGCATGTAGGAGGAAACGACTTTCGTCGCTCCAGTACCCCTGCCTGTGCTCACACCATAACCCACGCTGACGCTTGTGCTGATTTGTGAGCTGTAGACGCCTGATGACCCTTCTTCCTCTTAATCCAGCAGGTTTGAGGCGGTTTCTCACAATCTGGTTGCTCAAGCGGCGATGGGGTAACCGGGCCTGTTTCAGAAGGGTGCTTGAACCAAAAGGCTGGCGTCTAACATGCCGTAACAGAGCTCTATCTTCCTGGGGCGTGGTAGCTTTTGGTCTTCCAAAACCGGGAAGGCCCTTTACATCATTGTGCATGCTTCCTCAACAGACAGCTTATTACAGTGTAGTGAAACTGAGTTCTTCTTGCAATTTCCTTGTAAGAAAGTCGTGGCCGATGATGAAGTCCAATGATCTCCCATCTCAATGAATCGGAAATTCTCCTTCGTGTAATTGTCAATCAGAAGTGCAAAAAAGTGATAATGAAGTCGATACCGATCCTTAAATACCCAATGTTTGTGGTTGTTTGAAACGTTGGTGTGTGCAACACATGGATGGCGGGATTCGCGTGCATGTGGCTGCGTTCGTGAGAGACATTTTCAATAAGTAACACATTATTTTATCACTAATATACAACTCTTTGATTTGAGGATTGAGATTTGGTTTCAACATATACCAATAATTCAGCTTTTATTTGGTGGGGGTGGGGGTGCTTAACTTTTTTTGCTGTGTATATAATGATTTTCAAATTTAGTTTTTAATTAAAACGGCTAAAATAGGTGACATTCCTGGAATTGTCATCCCATTACTTACATACACGAGGGAACTAATTTCAGATCAAGCTATATAACTTCTCTCTCTAGAAACATCGTGGGGTTTTTTCATCTTGCTACTGAACATCAGTCGTGTTTGGCCTAGTTATCTGGAACAGCCCAAGAGGGTCGGGGCGTTGGTTTGGCTTTGGGTCGTTTCGGCCCATACTTGGATGTTAAGGAAGTTGTTTCGGCCCAATAGAATATAACGTTTATTTTTACGGAATCCAAAACCACAGTCGTTTGTCCAACTGACTTGATTATTTAATGGACCCGAATATTGTCAGTTGGAGTTTGGTTGGAGAGAGATATTTTAAACCAGGTCACTTCGCGATTAACATATGAGTAGGTAGTTATTCAATAAATCGGTCGTTAAAAGTACCCAGAGAAAACCATCCGGGCTAAGCAGGACCACCGCGTACGTGATGTAAACAAATTCCGGCCTAGAGTCATGATGCAGCTTCTCAATGTTTGGGAAAACTACCTATCAGTAAGTGAAGGAGGACCACACTATGCGCAAACAAAACCCAAAGCACAAACCTGCGGACAAGACGCAAATTACACAGACACTGTAAACAACAAATAACAACTATATATATATCAAATTGAGGTTCTATCCTATTTACTCGTCGGCCTTAAAATTATTAATTTTTAAAATTTATTTTAAGAATGCAATTTTCATAACGTTGTTGTGAAATATTGGAAAGTAAAGGCCGACAGCCAAATCCAATTTTGCTATCTACTTGAATTGCTCACGGCCCTTTAAAACACAATCTTAAGATCGGAAATTACACTAGTCTAGTGTATGTTTTAGCACATATAAATACGTCAATTTTTGATGAGAAATGAACCAAAGTATTCCTTGACTTTCTAATTATAGAAACACGTCTCTGATCAACGCCATCTTGTTAAATCTTTGACCCCCATAAATCACGTTTTATAATCAGCCATTTTATATTATAGTCTGCACAAACAAGATACACTTGCGCACCAAATAACACCCATCAAATAAAACAGAGCGCACTATTTTGTTTCTTGCTAAAGTTGATAAAGAATAAGAAATTATTAGAATATTACTCCCAGTTCATTAGAAGTACAAACAGTTAAATTGTTGAAGTCAGATGTTTAAATGATATAGGTTTCAAATAATTTATACACGCATTTAACCATTGCAAATACCCTCTTGGGGGTCATATAATACTTAATTATATTACATAGCAATTGGAGTTTAAATACAAGGATTCATTATTCTATTTACATGCTAGATAAAATAAGATAAACCACAGGGTAAGACGACTCGACATATTTAAATGAAATGAAATGTACGGTGCTTTAGGGGACTTTTGTGCCCGGACTTTCACTTCAATTGTCAGCGGATCTTTAACGTGCTGCCAATGGTCCCATCCGTACGACTAGACCTATTACCTTGCCAGGCCATCTATTCCGCACCTTCCTTTGACAAGACGAAACCAGAAGTTTGATGCCATTCGGATTGACCCCATTGGGCTAGCTTCTTACTCACCAAGCATCACTACCCTTCCACCGATATATTACGCAATACTTATATAAATGGACGATTGTTAATCTTCATTGAGGGATACATTATATTCTTGCAGTTCTGAACGTAACAACATGAGATGACCACAATAAAACGTCAGAATGTTGTTTTTACGTTTTATATATCAACACGGATCAATTATCTCAAACACAAAACAATTGAATTCGCAGAATAAGAATTTTAAAAATCGTTGTATGGTTCAGAAATGGGGTCTAAAATGTGTGTGTTTTTTTGTCGAAAACGCGCCATTTCGTTCAGTCAATAAGACATCAGTATTATTGCTGCCGCTCGAATGTTTGGATACCATAACACTTGGTCGATCGTTTCCAGAATTACAGGGTCAACTAGCGATTGGGTAGGGAATAGACGACAAATTATCTAGAAACATCGCCAAAATCGCACGCTACTACTACTGTGATAACGCTCTGTCGGATGTCTTGCCATACTCAACGGCGTTACTAACTTTGCTTTTACCATTTTGTGCCTTCGGTTAATGTTTTTCTGGTGTCGGTAAATGTCAAATCTATAATCATGCTAAAAATTGTATTATGTCTCCTATGCACTCCCAGTCGAATCAAGGGTGATATCGCAGACATAGAGTTTCCGCGGTGCCACAGTATATACATGTAATATACACAAAGATACACATAATATGATGGTGGAGGGCCACGCTATCATGAAGTACTGCTTGTATAACAGATGATGCAATAACAGTTTGACCAAAAACAAATAGGTATTGGTGCAAAGGAAATTTAAACCAATTCGTTGATGAATTTAGGAATCAACTTTCACCATCGAACATAGTCAAAGTATTGCTGTAATGAAACTATACACGAATTTCACCACTCTCACTCAATTAGAATCAAGTTATCGAGCTCCGAAAACTCAACGAATCAAATTGCGTATCGCTGTGTTTACCCTGAGCAGAAAAACTCATTATCGAACTTAGTCACGGTATTGATATCATGCAACTATAAACCAAGGTTCATCACCCTCACGTGATTTGAAACAAAGTTATCTTCTCCAAAATCATCAAACAATCAAATTGCCTATCTCTGCTTTCACTAAGCAGAAAATGCTCATCTTCGAGCTCCACCAAGGCATTCACCTACACCAAGTTTGAACATTCTAGCTCAATTAGAAGTTATTGTGTCCCAAAATGTGTGACAGGCAGACAGACGTCCGGACGGACCCATTTCAAATTGTGCCCTGTTTTCTTCGAAAGGCGGGAGACAAAACAAAAACGTACATAAGCGCTTGGAATTAAAAAATAATGTAGGAATTCAAGGCAATGTCATAAGAAATTAGGGTCTTAAGCTCTTTTCATATACAACCAACTAAGCTTTCCAAACCATGCCGCTGGTATCGACCTCAACTAACATGTTAACAGAATCCGGCTAAATATAGCACATATTATGGTGTTTGTGAAAATGATTCATAATCCGTTTCAGTCTCAAATAATCTAAAAAAAAAAAATAATCTAGCCTCCGTTTCCTTGTTTGTTTAAAACATTGGTTGTAAAATATAACAATAAAGTTTAAAAATCTTTAATGGAATAAGTTTCCAACCATAAGAAACGTTTACAAGTAACTTCCTGTTGATCCATTCATATTATAATCTTCTTATTGGTTTTGTTTTTTGAAGATGGCAAACTGCAATACCTTAAACGTTTAATCGCTAAAGGAATATTAGTTCCCACCTAAAACGGTTCAATTACTTTCAACATTCAAATACACCATGGGCGCCACCTACAATCTTCGTCAAATCTGTTTTTGATGGACCCCTTCGTAATCCGTTAAAACATTTTTTAGTTTTTAGTTAAATGTTAAGTAATCAATTAGAATACATTTTACAGCGAATGAAACCCCTCAAAATAAGAAAAGATATTGTCCGAAAAAATATGCAAATAACGAACAATGGCTGTAGCTATGTATGTATACCTAGCGGGAAAATGTAAATATTCCATTTGTGTAAAAGATAGCCAGGCAAATTAAGTTTCAAAATAACATGATAAAATCCATCGACAATTGTATGCTACAAAACATTATAAATACCCTACAGAACAAGTAATTCCTGGAATTTACAATAACGTCTCCAAAAAAGCGACGCAAGAACTTTTACATGCTATATTGCGGACTTTTTTTTCAAGACTATTTAATGGCCGAGATTCAATACTTGAGGTTTTGTTTCTGAACATCTGAAAAGGGAAAATTGATTCATAATTGAACTCATTATAGTGTTTGGCTTAAGGCAACTTCCCAAAGAAAAAATGTGCAAATAGGTTTAATAACTAACGGAATTATGGCACATTTACTGGTCTCTATTATAGGACAGTTACTAATTTAATCAAGTATTCGGCAAATGGAGTTTCCATATAATAGAAATATGGACAATTCCACCAAATGTATGTCGAATAACAGACTTAATCTTGGCACCGGGCAATGAGACATTTCCAGGACTGCTTGGACTAGGTTTGATTTCCATGTGCGACCCAATAAAATACTTTCTTTCCAGTAGCTGTATTAGTTGAAACAGGTAATCATTTCAGGCAATAGTAATCCCTTGAAAGATGAATCTCTAATAGAACAAGTCAACATATGGTTCAGTTCTTTTCAGTATTTAAAAAGTGTTGTTGAGCTGAAAAGTCCTCGGTCTATGCTGGGCGGTAATAAGCCCGTCGCAATTTTGTTGTGGGCGAACCGATGTGCTGGGCCTTTTATAAAAATCCGATTGAATCCAAGCCGGGAGAGTATCCAGCGTTGGTATTTTGATTATGTTTTGTTATGCTAGGTTCGCACTGTCGTGCGACGCGTTACGATAGGATTGTTCCTGTTACTATTGGGTCCACGATCAGATACGTTCGGATACGTTTTGATGCGATCAACACGATTGCTACGACTGGCTTCCATATATGATAAGTGTGGGAGTTAAGAATCAAGCCTCCGCCCAGTGGAAAACAAATGTAAGCTAGATGACAATGCTACTGTGATCGACCCCCCCACCCCGCGCCCCAACAAAATGAGATTATCAATGAAATACATCGATTGTCTAAGATCTAGTCTGGGCACAAAACCAGACCCAACATTTCTAGAGTAAAATTTTGCGTAGAATACGATATTCGGGGTCAAAGGTCAAAGTGAATGCGCGGACATTCTTGTATCATGAAAATAAGCTGAAAATGATCAAAAGTAATCACACTTTCAATAAAGATAGGTTGCCAGGCAACAAAACATACGCCCACAGCAGCTAAATCGTCCGAGCGGTCGTCAAGGGTTGTCGCATATTTATTCCTTTGTAGGTAATTGGGGCCCTATACAACTTACAAGACAGTTCCATACAGACCAGATTATAAATTTTGTCGTTTGAGGGTTAACAAGGTTCTACAAACTGAAACAAGGGTCTCAACTCTGGAAGTAATCTACAGAAATTGTTGAAATTTGACAGGCTTTTTCGTTTTACTAATTTAAATAATGCATATAAATTTCATATAAATCACTTTTGTCATTCAAACGTTCACAATTGCCATAACTCTAGAAATTATTGACGGAAACTGCAGAAATTCAATAGATTTGTTTCACAAATTTAAATGATGCATATAAATTTCATACATATCGGATGATAACTATCATCAATCGAGCTTTAACAAAGTGAAACAAGCGAAATAACTCTAGAAGTAATTATTGTAAATTGCTGAAATTCAATAGGCTTTTTCGTTTCACTAATTTTAATCATGCATATAAATTTCACAAAGATCGGGTGATAACTTTTTGTGTTAGAGCGTTCACAAGGATCAATAAAGTGAAACAAGGGTCATAACTCTAGACGTAATAAACGGAAATTGCTGAAATTCAATAGACTTCTCCGTTTCACTAATCTAAATAATGCATATAAATTTCACAAAGATAACTTTTGGCGTTGGAGCGTTCACAAGGTTCAATAAAGTGAAACAAGGGCCATAACTCTAGACGTAATAAACGGAAATTGCTGAAATTCAATAGGCTTCTTCGTTTCAGTAATCTTAATAATGCATATAAATTTCAGAAAGATTGGATGTTAACTTTTGACGTTAGTGTGTTCACAAGGATCAATAAAGTGAAACAAGGGCCATAACTCTAGACGTAATAAACAGGAATTGCTGAAATTCAATAGGCTTCTTCGTTTCAGCAATCTAAATAATGCATATAAATTTCAGAAAGATCGGATGATAACTTTTGACGTGAGCGCATTCACAGGGATCAATAAAGTGAAACGAGGGCCATAACTCTAGACGTAATAAACGGAAATTGCCGAAATTCAATAGGCTTCTTCGTTTCAGTAATCTAAATAATGCATATAAATTTCAGAAAGATCAGATGATAACTTTTGGTGTTAGAGCGTTCACACGGTTCAATAAAAGCGTTCACACGGTTCAATAAAGTGAAACAAGGGCCATAACTCTAGACGTAATAAACGAAAATTGCCGAAATTCAATAGGCTTCTTCGTTTCAGTAATCTTAATAATGCATATAAACTTCAGAAAGTTCGGATGATAACTTTTGGTGTTAGAGCGATCACAAGGTTCAACAAAGTGAAACAAGGGCCATAACTCTAGACGTAATAAACGGAAATTGCTGAAATTAAACAGACTTCTTCATCTCACTAATGTAAACAACATATATCAATTTTAAAACAATTGGATGATAATTTTTGGCGTTAGAGCGTTCACAAGAAATTGTGGACGATGGGCGGACGGACGGACGGACGGACAGACGGACGGACGGACGGGGGCGACAGCAATATACGTCCACATTTCAATGTGGGCGTATAAAAATGTAAACTTGCTAAATTCACTTTTGTTCTTTGTGACTCCAGAGGTCAAAAGGTCACATTTTCCGTTTTAGCCCTAGGAAGATTTAAAGTAATAAATGTCAGCGTAAAATATAAAAACTAAAGCGAAACCTGTTCTAATTAACAATAGGAACATTTAAAATTTATCTTTAGATGGTCTTAGCACCGAACTTTTACTTTGACCCAGAATATCTCGAAAACGCCCCAACGGCGGACTGATTACCACTCGGCATCGTATTCTACGCAAAATTTTACTCTAGAAAAGTTGGGTCTGGTTTTGTGCTCATTTGATGGACATCCCCCCGCGCTGAGCTTCCGGTCTAACAGCCATAATTTCAAATCCAAAACCCCATAGTAGACTATAACGATAAATAACAGTCTTTACATAGCATTAAAATTTAACCCTTGAGAGGCATTTATACTAGGTTCCCACTATAACGATTCGCGCTACGATTGAAATGGTGGTTTTAATCGCGGAGATCCTATGCGGTCTTATCATATATCGAAACGTATCTGCACGTACCAGATGGCGGACTCAATAGAGACTTTTGGCAAGCTTAAATTTCTGGTCCGTATCGCGTATCCGTATTGATTTTGCGTGTGACGTCATCAATACGTGTGTATTTCTGATACGTAATACGACACACGGATACGGCAGAACGTATAGAATAGCTTTCACACGGAAAAGGTCTGTATAACATTGTTGTCTTTTTACCGTTCTTTTTGCTACTATATCATAGTGTATGAATCTAGATGTGTATATTTGATATGATTTTAACCATGGCAAAGACTGGAATTTAATCATTACTTTTGATGAGATTTTCGCGGAATTTTCATATTTTTCCTGTCTGTCCGTCTGCATGCTGGTTGATATCCGTGCTAAATTTAAGGAGGTGGGACCTTGCAAATCTGTGAAATGATACATTAGTGAAACCAAAAATTGCTGTCGAGTCGAAGTCGGAAGATTTTTTAATAAGATTCGACACTGAATGTTTCTTAAATTTTAAGTGGCTCAGCGACTGTCGAGCGACTTTACTCCTTTCAGGAATTTGTAGGCTAGTCAATAACTGCCATCATGCTGTAATAGAACTCAGCTCAGCTCAGCTCAGCTAGCTATACGTACGAGGCGCGAAAATTCTGCCAAAACTCTAAAAACTACATTGACACAACGTACAACGTGATGATACGGATACGGATGGGAAAAATTCCACTTGCTAAAAGTCTCTACTAGGACAATCCTGTCGTAACGCATCGCACGACAGTGGGAAACCAAAATTAGCAATTGACTTATAATACTAGAACAATAAATATGTATAAGTTTTCTAGTATTATAACATATATTTTGACCTTTCCGATATATACGAACGGTCTGCTAGTTTGCTGTTAAAATACTGATATTTGTGCATTTATTTGTGCATTCCGGAATAGATCAATTAATAGATCACGAGAGTTGCGTTAACTTTAAACCCCATATCCTATATTCCCAGTGTTTATATATAATTTAAATAATTTAAGATAACCTTTGTCATGACTCAGGTGGTTATTAAATGCTTATCATTTTTCATTTTCAAAAGCCTGATGATGAGATGCCAACCAAATGAATGTTTACATGATATCTAAAATATCTTGCGTAATAACAACTTCTTATATTACCCCATATTATCCGAGTTTATGTAGATAATTATGTAAGTAGGAAACCTGCACTGTTAAACGTCATATCTTCATATAAATAAATGCGATCAGACTAATCACCACAAGAGATAAAGGTAATAAAGCCATGCCAACACTATCGTCAATAGACAGATGTACAATTTATGTGTATCATCAAAGCGTGTATACAATAAAACCAAGGAGCACACTGTTCAGATATTATTAGAGAATATGATCTCCGATAGAATAGTGATCATGTCTAATTTTGGATTTCAACAAACAGGTAAAAGATGCATTAGCACTTTACTGATCGTCGCCGGTCTGTTAAAAAATACTTCCGAGATGTGACTTTACAGTTGTATTAGACTGTCTGGAGTAAAATTAGGAACATAATTACCCATTCTCACGGTTAGTCTTGATGTCGTGGGCGCGGTGGGTAAGACGTTGGCTCGATTCCGGCATTGTCCGAGAACTTATATCGTGATTTTCCGGCGTGGCCCCCCTTGTCAGTGGTGCAATACAGAGGGAGGGAAAATGAGTAATTACTAAACCTAGCCCTAATGCTTACCCGAACCCTAACCTACAATCTCACCAAAAAATCACGTGCCGTAACCTTACTGACATCTCAGCGACCTTGACGAAAATTTAGTTGGCCTTAACAAATAGATTTAGCCGGGGGTGGTGGTATTTGTCTATCGCCCTTTGAATATACGAGTATTATCTATTTTACTGTCATATTCATGATTACATGATTTAGAACAGATGAAATCCTCGTTCGTTTGTCCAAAGGAATATAATACTGGAAGCTTTTCATGCAATATTATTAACTAGTTGCCACAGCTAACTGGACTACACATGTGCACATTTGAAATTCAGGTAGCAAAGCTTCAGTGTAGGTACGTAAATCTAATCGAATTCGGTATTCATAAATCTGTAGCTTGCAGGCACACAGCACAGGCACGCGAATTTAATCCGGATCATAATTTTCTAGCTTAGAGGTATGCCTATCTATGGTATTAACACCCTTCTTTTAAATTCATGCAGCTTTAGCGTCTTTTGTTAATAACACGTCTTGCCATAAAACACAATTTGCTGCAAATAATTTAGCAGAAAATAGCACAAAATTGAATTTTATCTAAAAAAATAATAATAATAATTAGATAATGTCAGATAATGCATTCTTAATGTATTACTATAGCAAAGCGGAAATTCTTAAGAAGTAATTGTTTTTGTCACAGAATCTCAGTATAATTCCAAATATCAATATTAAGCAGCTTATAAATAGGCCTATTAATTCTGTTTCTGTTGTAAATAAGTACGTTATTTATGGAATAAATACTGTACTTATATTCATTTCTCACCTACAAAAAAGATACGGAAAGTAGTTTTGTCTTCTACATGTAGTTTGGAAATTATCACATGCAAGTTTTGTGTGGCTGGGATTTGCATAATTTTAGGTCATTTATCCAAATGGATATAGTTTTACTTAGTGAGTGTGGTATTTTAGTATGTCGGATGAGTATAATCTTCAATAGAAGGTTTGACATAATACGCGTCATTAGTTTCGATTTCTCTTGGACCCAGATCAAAATCTCTCAGATTTCTCGATAGAAAATATCATTGCGAATACCAAGTCTCGCGCTTTTAAACTGAAATGTCTAGCTGTGATAATCGAGTAGCAAAGTTCAAAGTTCATTCAATGTTGCTGTTCTTCTATTATGCTTGCTTTTCTTTGCGTTTCCGAGAGTTTCTCAGTAAAAATATCATTCAAAGGCTGTAAACGGACCGATTTCCACTTTTCCGGCATGTTTTTTTTTATAACCCTAATATAGGATTTTCAAGAACTGGTAACATGTGGGCTGAGAAATGAATATAAATAATATATTAGACAAATAAACCTTGACTGATTGCAACTTCAGAGCACAATTAAGGTTGCAATTTGTCATCTAAGTGGCGGAGAGAGTATAGAATACTTACTGAGAAAACAAATAAATACTAGTATAACATACGGAAATTAACTATAGTTTAAAACCTTAGCACAAAATCAATCCAAACTAAGTGATACTCTGGTGGCATTCTCGATTCTTCTAGCGTTTTGTAATGTCGTGGCAATCGTTTCTTCTTTTGAATATTCGTTTTAGTACTGATAATCCTTGCAGTCACTTAATTTTCTGTGGAATTACAAGAGTGCTAAAATTCGTATGTGTAGCTCTCTACGCTCTCAACTTCAGTCACTGACAGCAACTGATTTCCTATTGTTGCGTCAATCGTGGAATCTTCAAATCGTGGTTACGGATCAAACGTAGGAAATATCTTCGTGTTTATTTGGAAGGCGCTTAATCATTTGTATCACATAATATGTAAAACTTGTAAACGCCAATACAGACGGATATGGCCGATATTAAAGATCGCAAAATGAAATGTTTTGCACCGGCTGTGCTTTTATCTGTTTTCTTCCCCTCCGAACGACTATACGCTGTCCCTTACCAGGCTCTCGTCCCTGCACCACTGACAGGGGGAAACACGCCGGAAAATCTAATTGAACGTTCTCGGCCAAAGCCGGGATCAAACACGGGATCTCTAGGTTAATAAGTCAATGTCTTACTCACTGAGCCACAGGGCCTCCTTAATAAAAAATCATCCAGCTAGCTAAATAATTTGTGATATCGTATGTAACTAATAACACCGCACGCTTCTACTTACGATTTCGTTATTAAACACAATCATGATAGGTCCCAAGTAGATAAATACAATTATTATTTATAAACTGAATAAAATGGTGCCGATAAACTCTTACATATACCTGTTTTTATTTCTAAATTTCCTCATTTTAAAGATTGCCATTTTCGCATCGACAATTATAGGAACTCGGTAATAAACACATAATGGTAATCAGATCATATAAATAAACAAATGCTCTACACCAGCCGGGTCGATGAAGACACTATAAATAAACAAGATTAGAGGTTAAAGCCACAACACTCTTCGTTAAGAGATGCCATTGCAATTTTATGTTACGAAGATATGTGGGAAAATTACTAATCTAATGAGATTTCGGATTATGTTTTTGTTACTCTACACATGTTGAAGAACAAACTATCCTTATCAGTTATCTGTTCATTTTGAGATTTGCCTTCAGTTATAGTAATTGCATAAATTCACTCTTGCATCTCTTCATTGACGAGATAAAAAAGCCACGTCCACTCACCCCAACTCACAGATGTTTTAGTAGTGGATAAGCTAATGACATCAAAACACGTTAAAGAAATGAAAGACTAACCTAATTTTAAATAAAGCTAGATACCACATCATGTGACTAATTTGTTGGGCTTTTTGGACATAGTATGTTAAAAAAAAAATACTGGTTACGCTTTTAGCGCTAGCACAAAACACATTCAAATTGGCGGAAATTATGAGTTTGGGAAATATAAAAACTGCTAAGTATGTAGGAACGTGATTCCAATACACGTTTTAGCTTATATTGGCAGAAATTACCACACGCATGTATCGAGTACTGTAGGGGAAATGAAATGAAATGAAATGGGGTTTAACGTCCTACTGTTCTGCTCCTAACCTGGGTTAATGAAGACGGGCATACGCCATACAGTGCCCTATGAGGGAAATTTTGACCGGGCAGCGGCGCTACGGCCTACTCTTATATCGAATTCAAACTGCCAAGGGATCTTTAACGTGCACGCCAATATGTACACGGGACCTCGGTTTTCCGTCCCATCCGAACGACTAGACAACTGTCCTTGCCAGGCCCTCCATCCTGCATCACTGACAAGGGGAAACCACGCCGGAAAATCTGAATGAACTTTCTCGGCCAATGCAGGGATCGAACACCCGACCTCCAGGCTAGCGAGCCAGCGTCTTACCCACTTAGCCACGTGATCCCCCGTACTTTAGAGGATTTTCATTATAAAATCAAATAATTTGTTTTGATGTGGCCTCTTCCATTAACTCGTCTAATTACAGAGCGGCATCTAGTAGCTGGTGAACGTCGCCTGTCTTTTAAAACAATACGCAGATTCTTCTGGTTTGTGTTTTAAATTATGATATAACATTTGTCAGCTAAATAAGAAATGGTACTTAATGACTACTCTATAGCCAGTTTTGTCCATTACTGGTGATTTCAATAAGTAGGTTCACAGGATGGCCTGGTACGTAGGCAGTAATAACACTACAGATACAGTGCTTATGTTTATGATTCCTTCAATGATTGTACTTGTTGGTGGCAAAAGTTTGTTTCAACCCAAATGATCTATCCGTTACAGGCTTAGAACTCTTCAGCAGTCCTCGTACTCAACTTTGTAGAAGATACACTACTCGGTCACCAGCCCTGTGGTTTAAATACAAAAAATGGGGTCTTGAATATCTGTTCATGAGTTCGAAAATATGAGGGAGGGAGTGCTGGGTGGGTGCTGGACAATGTTTGATGATTGTCAAAAATACCAAATAAATGACATCGGCTATATTTACACATTATATACACGTACCGCCCTTTTCTTTACAATTTCTACATGTAATCTTTTATAGTGCATTGCGCCATTTTCTCTAGACTCCCGTATTAGCACTTTATTTGAACTTTATCAGAAGTGAAGATTGCCGTTAATTTATTTGATGATGAGTGACAAGAATATAACAGGCCCAGGGTCAAATATTTCCCATGCTACGACTTGATTTTACTTATTTGAGGCTGTTGTATACTGAGAAATAAATTTAAAATGAATATTCTAAAAGAACATTAATTCTGACGATTTCAGAGTAGTGTACAACGTGCTCAAGTCAGAGGAGAAAAGTAACATATAATGAAACCCTTCTAGTCACCCGGTAGGCCTATAATAAGAACATCAATTTTCTAAAGGTAAAGTATCCCTTCTTTCGATTTCATGTTACTGGCCAATGTTGCATATTTCAACATGATAGCAATATCATTAAAATGCATAATGTAAAAGCTAAATCGGCCTCTTTTGTTATATAAATTATTGATCAGACATTTATTCACCCGAATAATCAACTGTCTAGGCCATCGGATGGCTTATTATATTGAATGGATTATAACTCTCTGTCCATTTATTAATTTGACGATAAATTGGATAATCGAGGCTTTGTTTATTATTGTAAAAATGGTACTTGATATTTCGAGACTATCTTATCAAAACTCTGAAGACTTATACCTCAGTCAGAATAAAGTAATGTGATTGAAATGTTCAATATACTCATTTCGCATTATCTATTTTGGAACTATTAAAGCAATAACGACCAACTCTTTATCTAAAACGCACATTGTGTATCTTTAATGGCGCATCTCTAGTTCAAATGTAATACTTAAATAATGGAAAAAAATCTTCCGAATTTCATATAATTTTAACTATGAATTTTTCAATTTCCGAAAATATTTCTTACGGCCCCCAATTCGGAAATCATATTTAACGTAAATGCCTATGAAAATATTTTTAGAAACTATCATCACCTCGACAAATTGCCTATTTTCCAAATATAAGTTATTAAAGGAACAGCAATGGTCAATTCTGCCCATAAACTACAAGTTGAATTATCTATACAATCAAACCAGACTAATATTGAAATCCAAGCACGGGCATACTTAAAGTACGATATTCTGAGCGAAATGTTATAAAATGGGGTTTAAGGCCCTGCTCGTCTGCACCGACTGGGCTAATAAAGACTGGCATACGCCATGCAGTGTGGTTTGAAGGAAATAGTGCACGGAGAGCGGCGCTACGGCCTACTCTTATTTCGAATTCCAAATGTCAATAGATCCTTTACGTGCATGGCAATGGGTACACAAACCCCATTTTGTTGCCCCATCCGAACAACAAGGGGAAACCACACTGGAAAACACCGGGGAACGTTCTCGGCTAACACCGGGTTCGAACCCCTGTCCCCCTGGTTAGTGAGACAGCGTCTTACCCAATGAGTCACCATGGCTCCCGATATTCTTTACGAGCGCCCGTCAATGCTCTTGAAAACATAGAAAAATGTAGACTAATCTAATTTGAACATTAGCCTTTGACAAATGCTTGAAGAGTTCTAGTCACGAAATCAAATGAAATGGGGTTTAAAGTCATACTAGTAGTTGTCACGAACACTCAGAGATTATATATTATGGTCTGGGGATTTTGCTGTATAAAACGATTACGTTCTTTTCAAAGTAAGTATTTCCACTAAACGAAAATAATCTTTTCTACGGCAATAAACCACTTTCACTTGACAAAAGTTCAAATAGGTTACATGTATATACACTCTACAAAAGTACAGCAGATATGTTTTTCGACAACGCAGAGAACACAGAATAATGTCACATTATTAAGCGGTTTTAAAAACTTAAAAACAAAAACAATAATGCTTTGTTAATTCTATTGGCCGGAGTTTTCTAAAAATTAATCATAAAATAGGCGTTGTACCTGGAATCTAAATCTTTGTTTTGAAAATGTAATAACCACTATTTGTTCCCGGGCCCTGTAGTCGTCGAGAATTTATAGACACTACTTCCCATTTAAGCATACGTACCTGTAAAAACAAATTATGTTACACATAGGGAAGGGTGGAACTCTGAAATCTTAATCTTATCTTATCGAACATTTTTTTTTTATTTTCGAGGTATCGTGAAATCACGTGCATGTTCTAATTCTGGTTCAGTGGCCATTTTTAAAACGACAGAAATATAGTGTAGTCGTTGCATTTGTAAATTAAATTTATGAATTTATGTGGTAACGGGAAATGGTTTATTATATGTTAAGCTATGTGCAGTGTATTTGGAAATTTAGGGAGTTATAGGCCAGGAACTTTTTATTTCATCAAATGATGACAAAACTTGCTCAAAGGAAGTCCTTAGAACGACCCACTACTGTGGCTGGAGCAAGACGGAACATCAGTGGCGTAACCATTTTTAGCATGACACTAATTCATTAATCCGAACGTCCCGCCCCCCCCCCCCCCCCCGTCAGTGGTGCAGGACTGAAGGGCCCGGTAAGAAATAGCTGTGCACATAAAAGAACCCTTGATAGTTGGTAGGGATCAACGCTGCTGCCCGGGAAAAATGCTCCTCACAGCACACTTATATGACGTTTTCATTAGCCCTGCTTCTGAAGAAAAGTAGGACGTTAAATCTCATTTCAGTTCATTATCATCTAGGTATGTGTAGCATCAGGTGCGCACATACACGGTCTTACGCACGACGCATTATTATTAATATTAATAATTTTATTATAGAGAGATATTTCAAAATTTTTAGGGGGGTTGGATGGCCGAACGGTTAGCCCATGCGCGTTGTATCACAGTGTCTAGCATTGAGTCAACTCGCGTGGTTTCGATTTCCAGGTTGTAAGTGGCGAGCCCCGTGGATTTTCTCCAGGTCCTCCGGTTTCCTCTCACTGCTAAAGACCCCTACGCTGTAAGACTTTTGTAGGATTTTTGCTCTTTAAATTAGTAGCATCGAATTAATTAATATCTTTGGCAAATTATTAGATTTACATATAATATGTACTTAAATCAAGGTAGAGAATGGGTGGCATATTGTTACATAAAAAAAGAGTCATAATGTGGTAAACATTCAATTCTAGGTTGATAACAGATATCTTGTGGGAAATTTCTCCAGTAAATTTCCTCTAACCATATAAGGGTGGGATTCGACGTCATTGGGCTCAATTACCCAATCTCTCTAATTATTTACATCATATTTGACCAATTATATAATTGAAGGTCCAAAACACAAAGCTACAAAACTATCATACTTGTGAAAATTCGTCAGACAGCAGACATATTCTGGAAGGAAAAAGATGTAGCAATTTCTATCAGCAGACTCACCCCAGGGAGTCTGACTGGCTAGGGTTTGAGAATGACTTTGGTATTGTAATCTATACTATGCTTGTAGCCATGTATCCGGCTATGATGTATAAAATGTAAAAACGAACTGCTGCATTGTTATTCCTGAGATAGACATAGACAAGAAGTAAATACATAACGTGAATGGGAAGCAAAGACAACTAGAGACAAATTCTAGACGATCACAAGGCTACTAAAATATGTAGTAAGAAAAAATGCATGGGCGGTACGTAGGATTTAGTTCCCTGCTCTCTACGTCTGACAAAAGACCCATGGTGCTACAACGCGCATAAGAATTATTGAAATAAAATTGAACCATATGTCAGTCCCGAAATTACCTAATTTGTGTTGGTGTCGAGTGGACGTTAAAACCCATCTCTCTCTATCCCTCTCTCTCTCTCTGGTTATCCGGCAAAAAATCTTTACTTTGACAGTTACAGTTTTTCGTATTGATAAATTAATTTACATTTTTCAGACATCTTCAGTGAAACGGGAACGTGACCCGGCAATGGGTCAACGTACTACAAGGTATTATGCAAATAAAGTTAAGTCGGAATGGCCGCAAGGGCTGACTGGTATTTCTATACATTATTCAATAAAGAATGCTTCTCACGTGGACTCATTGTTGGATGCATGTTTATCCTATTTTCGGTTCTTTAAATTCACTTAATTCATTAAATATTCGTTTATATGTGTTAAGCATTCAACGCTGATGAAATTAAAATTATTATTTACAGTTTTTCGACCAAAATTAGATTTCAAGATAATTTAATCTCTCAGTTCTCTCCTAACGTAAATATGAATGGACAGATTCGTCTGAATTGTTGCATACTTTGTAATGAATTAAGTGTCATTTACAATATACGCCTTCTTGTATTATCAGCACATGGCATTTCTTTGTTTTGTTGTGAATTTCCCGGTAGTTATAATTTTATAGCAGAATAAAAAATACACGGTAAATATAGGAATCCCTGTAATCAAGTCGCATTATGCCTGTTTTGGCGTTTGCATTTCGCCGTTTCAGGAGAATCACAGACACCGCTTAAAATGGTGCTGACGGGGTATATTGGGTTTCTTAATTATACGTACGTGTACCGATTCATTCATTGTATCTTCCATTAAATTCGTACATAAATATATATATATATATAAACTTCATTTCCTTGAATCGTTAACATTTAAGTACGACCGTTTTAGGTTTATGAAAGGTTAAAACAACTGTATTGGTGAAATATAAACAGATAATTTACGAAAATAAATAACAAGCAGTTTGTAAATGATAAAGAAACAGCCAACATCTCTATATAGTGTATATTTAATAAGTTAATTGAAGTAACATTTACGTATGATAAAATAATCAAAGATTAGATAAGTAAGCTTTTAAACAGAAGTTAAGGCAGCTCTCTGCCCGAAATATATATATAGATAATACCCAAATGATATATTATATACTGTATATATTTATTTTATATATTTTAAAGTCTTCCAACTCAACCAAGTTTTAGAACACAGACCATATACGGGGCCCAGATATCTTATGTTAATGATACGTGGTGGTATTTATACGCCACTTCGGTCCGTCATTAGCCAGTTGTCTAAAAATTTCTGATAGTAACTTTCAGAGTTATTGTTCTTGTTCACTTTATGTTATCTTCGTTATGTTCTAACCACAAAAGTGGTCATCCAAGCAAACTGAAATTTATATGCCCTTGTTCACTGTGCAGAATTTTGTGAGCAGCGAAATTCGACATCATATCGAATTTAAATTCATTCCTTCTGATGAATAATAAGTTTCTGACAGAGGTATTGCCCTTGAGTATGTCATAGAATCTTGTCAAAGCGCCAGTGATATTATACAGTATAAAGATTTTGCTTTGTTTGACCTAAAAATAGCCCGCCCCACAACATTTCTAATAAGTAATAAGTATGACACGATTATGTTAACGTTTCTTAACTTGGTACAGTTTTAGAACAAGAAGTATATGAATATAATTATGTTCTTAACTTTCCTCGGTGTCAATGTCTTTCTAACATAAATAAATCTTCTAAAATTGTTTGATTTTGGATTGTAAATATTAAGATTTATTTATGTACAATTGCCCATAAAATTCTCTCAGAGAAACTAAATATTGATGCTTTCGTTTATATAGATATATATTATGATGATCATTTTGAAATTCAATATGGTGGAGTGGTAAATACAAATGTAAATAATACTCAGTGAAATAAATATACAAGAGGGTATTAAATCCCTGAACATAATTTTCATCTTGATATGTATAGGTGCTCTGGATAGCAGATAACTATTTTTATTTGGCAGCAATTGTCAAACCCAAGATGTTGATGTTTCCAAGCAGATCAGCGGGGTCCTGCTTTTAAGTATATATAAAAAAACTTATGTCGGGAAACATGCACATATCTACGGGATAGAGTACGCAACCATCGACGGGATTGTAATATTGAAAATGGACCCTTATTTGTAAATAGACATATCTTTAGATGTGCAAAACACCTACAAGTCAAATTTCGATGTTTCCCTTTTTATAAAATGAACGTCGATGACATGGCCAAAAGAAAATTAATAGAGAACCATTAAATTTTAATTAAAAAATACGTTTCTCGACTTAATAGTCAGTAAGTAACCATTGGCCATTAATTTCATTAATTAATTTTCTTAAACTCTCCCTTTATTATCTTCCATTATCTAAATTCTACCCATATACAACAGATTAACACACGTTAATGTTTTCTGTTAGTGACCATAGACAATGGGAGTTATAGCCAATTCAAACCACAGTGTTACTTTTAGTGTCAACGACAATATGAATTGTGACATAAAAAATAACATATATGTATTTACTTGTAATTGTTGTCGAAATTTTTATATCGGAGAGACGGGTACACACACCTACGGGATAGAGAACACAACCATCGACGGGAGTGTAACATTGAAAATGGGCCCTTATTTCTAAATAAATATATCTTTAGATGTGCACAACAACCTTCAAGTCAAATTTAAAAGTCGATGACATGACCCTTTTTGTTTTCCCGAAGGCGGGTAATTTACATCATCTGTTTATTAATCGGTATCCATGTACAATTACTGGTATCAAAACTATTTTCAATAACAACCAGTTCGTGACTGGAATATATGTATTTACCGATCCATCAAGCACTGTTTCCCCCCTGTTAACGAAATTATCCAGTCGTCCATTACAAATACCTTCTAGTTACAGTTTATGTGTTTACGATATTAACGACGGCTTATTCGCGTAAAGTGATATAAAAAGTGATATTAAAGGTACTTACAATGTATTATCGTTAACAGCTTTCACGATAACCCATGGTAGGAAAAACAACAATGGTGACACTGAAATAATAAAAGAAATAACCATATTTATACTTTATAGGATGAATGAATCAATGCATGAGGGAAATTTAATTCCAACTGTCAAGGGTTCTTTTACGTGTACACCAAGGTTTACTTGTACGCTCGTTTTTTTTCGTCCGATCAGACAGATTAGACACTGCCCCCTTTCAGGCCCCCCCATCCTGCACCACCGACAAGGGGAAGCAATGTCGGAAAATCTCGAGGAACGTTCTCGACCAACATCGGGATCGAAAACGGGGACCTTCAGGTTAGCGAGCCAGTGCCGTACTCACTAAACCACCGCGGCATCCATACCTATATGATGATTAAATCATCAGCCAATCGTGCTGACCAAAATGGCGGGCATTGTTTAGTCCTCCCAATATATAAGCCACCCCATGATCCAGGGAACTGATTATGGACTTATCATGTAATTAAATGTCTAAATAATATCTATAATATCTAAGCCAGAAAAGTTTCGTAAAAGACACAAACCTCTTTGAAACCTACATCAAAACATTTTTGTTTGATTTCACGGTACTTTATACATTATTTCCTTCAAAGCATTTTCATACATTTGAAGTTCTGACGTGTGGCCTTTGTTGAAATAATATAACCATCCCAATTAAGACGCACGTCGACGAAATTTCAGATGGATAATAGTATCTAAATATGGTTTAATTCAATGATATTTATCACAGCGAATCATCGCAGGACACCAGCCCGAACAGCACATTATTTATTTATTTACTTCAATACAATATCTGTGGTCCATATACTAATTAATGGAGGATGGTTATCATGATAGCAATTTAATTAATAAATAGCCTATTTTAGAGTTTTCATTATTTAACAAGAAAACTACAAAAGCAGGGTGGATACATATCAGATTACTAGTGAATCAAAGGATTATCAGAGGACTAGTGAAGCCATTGGTATTAATCAGATGGATTACGGCTGATCAGGATATAAAACTATTCATGGGAATAAATAAGAGAAGAAATGGATAAATAAATAATGGATATACCGTCTCCCCCCCCCCCCACACACAAATACTGTATACTAAAGAAAATAATATGGCCTTTATATACAGCATTGCAAATCATCAATTCAGCAGTTTATTGGGAAGAGTATACCTGCGTCACGGGTAGGGTTTGGTGCTTTATCTATGGTTTCGCAAAGCAGACAACACATTCATAATACATAAGATGTCTTAGAATTATACGTGACATGGTGTACTGTAGACATGGAATTATCATCAAAACTGGTCAAACAAATACATGGATGTGGATAGGGGGCTTTCCATTGGTGAGTCTTGTGTCTCTTCGTAATAATGGTGATTTGATATTAATCATATCTCTTTTACAGCGAAACTTTGGATTTTCCTATTCCATATGTTGGGACCCTTGGCAAAAACCTGGATAGCAGCTGTACGAAAAAACACCTGGTCTGGGAGTGTTATCCGGGTTTTTTCCAAGGGTCGCAACATATAAAATAGCTAAAATCAAAAGTTTCACTGTAAAAGAGAAGTGTACATAGACCCCCCTCCCCGCCCCCTCCCATTTGGACTACTGCAATAGTTTACTTGCCGGAATTAATATAACATCAATATATAAACTGCAGCGCATACAAAACACGGCAGCGCGGATTGTAACACGAATTCCTTTGAGAGGCCGTATCACCCATGTACTTAGGTCACAGTGCAAGCGAGAATCGACTTCATATTGATGTCTCTTACATATCAATGCGTATACTGTGAAATACCACCTTATCTGAGAGAACTTATGGTACCTTACATGCCATCGAAAATCTTAGATCAAGTCCTAAGAACAACCTTGTTGTCCCAATCTATAAACTCAGCTCCTTTGGAGCTCGCTCATTTAATTTTGTTGATGCCAATTTGTGGAACTCGCTACCTGAAAATCTTCGAGCCGACCAATCATTAGTCCCCTTTAAATCCAGATTGAAAACATACTTATTTGAGAAATATTTGCAAGAATGATTGTGTTTTTTGGAATTAGCGCGGTATAAATGGACTTGTTATTATTATTTTATTATTATTGATATAATCTGTATTTATTCTGAGTTTAATGAGAAATAAATTATAATTCATTTCTAGAAAAATAATCGTCGTAATGTTTTACATTTTCGCCATTTCCTGTTTAAGCGGAACCAGTCCCCCACCCCTTATTCGCAATTAACCTAATCGTTGTTATTTGTTGATCTTTAGCCTTGGTACAACGTAGGGGGGGTGGGGGGTTGATGCGACCAAGAAGATACTGCTACCATGTGTGCCTTCAAGATAATTTCTTCTTTTGTAAATGAATTCTTTGGCTGTGCTATGTTTAGTGGTCTAAGTGAAAGGCGAGGACAACATTCGGTATATTACGTTCTTCCGCCCCCCCCCCCACACACATATATAGCTTGTCACTTAAATACAGTCATAGCCATAGAACACTTTTCATTCGAAGACATTGTTAATAATAGCTTCGGGATCGACACAAAAGGATCCAACCCCCTTCTTTGAATGGAATCACTTAATTACTAATTGGTTCAAGAGAAATGAAAATGAAATGAAAAGGGGTTTAATGTCCTACTGTTCTGCTCCTAAACTGGGCTAATGAAGACGGGCATACGCCATACAGTGTGCTATGAGCGAAATTTTGCCCGGGCAGCGGCGCTACGAGACATACATGCAAATCAGTAGACATCTTGAACAAGAGATGATTATTAATGCACTGATGCAACAAACCCTTTATATTATATTTTAACCTTGTAGACAAAAGCGGTCAATAAGATATTAATTCCAATTACAACCCATGTTGAAAATACATTTAGATACCAGTTTTTTTGTTTTATGATTTTTGTCCATCTTTATAAAAAATGTTATGTTATTAATATATTACCCCACCATTATATTTATTCAATGAATTTAACCTCCGTTGTCCACGCCTTTATATTTGTGTTTAACGTATATCATTGTTTTCAACGCAGTAGTGTAGTTAGAGTTTGTTCCATCTGGCCCACATCCGACACTTGTAAATACAATACACATGAAAACTACTTCAACTGTTACGCAAGAAAACAACAGTATTTTCGTGGAAAAATAACATTGTGCCAGATGTGTTGTGTTATTCTAATGTCCCGGTAGAAAAACAAATTTTATTCAATGCAATTGTCCAAAAGTGACCGTCCGCCACATAGCCCCCCCCCCCCAAAGACCCCTGCCTATACAGGCCCACAGGATGCCTGCATAAAAAGATTAATCAAGCTGGTATTAGTATCGTTTCTGACGTGGCGAATTGGGCCCTGCATTCATACTAATTTATGCAAGTACCGCTAATAAATTTGGATCAATTACGGTACCTGAGCCATGGAAGTGATCTATAATATGATTAGTTATAGCAAATGTCACAGGCGGCTGTTGACCTGAACCTGGAAATTCTCAGTCATTTCTAATCAATACTAATTGTACATGGAGTATGGCGAGATAAATCGAGGATATAGCACTGCTTGATCCGTGCCCTTAAAGGGGGGTTGTGTGGCCGAATGGTTAATGCGTGCGCGTTGTATCATTAGGTCTGTCATTGAGTCAACTGGCGTGGTTTTGCTTCCCCGGTTGTACTTGACAAGGAGTAGGGTAGCCGGTCTAATCTCGTGTATTTTCTCCGGGTCCTCCGGTTCTCCCACTCCTAAAGACCCCTGCGCGCAAGTGAATTATTGAAATTAAATTGAACCATATGTTTTAAACCCGAAATGGCTTAGTTTGTTAAACCCCATTTCTCTCTCTCTTGTACCCTTAAACATATACTTGTCACAATAATCTTCAACGGGATATAGACCGGCTCGAGATTTAACAACGTAACGTCTAATGAGCCTAACCTATGGTGGGAACCTTATCTCCTAATTGGAAATTCTCCAAATGGTTATCTATTTACACCCCCCCCCTCCCCCACCACGAACCTTCCGCATAAAAATCATTACTTTATATTTTGCAATACCATGTTTCACTCATATATTGATGATTTTGTGATTATCATGTTTCACGTATATTGATGACTTTACGATTAACATGTTTGACATATTATATTGATGACTTTGTGATACAATGCTTCACATTGATGACTTTGCAATTGTCATGTTTCACAAATACTGATGACTTTGTAAGTTTCACTGATATTGATGACTTCGTGATACTATATTTCACAGATATTGATGATTTCGTGATACCACGTTTCATTGATATTGATGACTTCGTGATACTATGTGCTTTACCAATATCGATGACGTTCGGGATACCATGTTTCAAATATATTGATGACTTTACATACCATATTTCACTAATGATGATGACTGCAATCAATATGCTGCTGCTCCCGGTGACAACAATAATGACCAGGATGAAGATGAAGATGAGTATGGCGATGATGAAGACAATTATATAATTATAAGTATACCGAGTGGTTTTCTTTGTCGATAATTATTTTGGTGGAAAATTTTATTTCTTTGAAGAAGTTTACACGAAAACAAAATGGAAATTTATGAGGAAGTATATTTATAAAGAGACAATTAAAATCTATACTTACACCAGCCAAGATAAATATAGAATTTAACACCCTTCCTATCTGTATATAATGTCCTATATATCAACATATGTAGGTATAAACCTTCAGTAAATATCCACATTTGACTGACACATATACTGTAATTGCATAGTGCAATCAATAGTCGACACTCCCAGTGCTGAAAAAGACAATGTTCATTTATTTCAAATATGAGAAATGATTTGTGAGAATTGTGATAAAATGGAGTTTAACGTCCTACTTTTCAGCGCGAGACCTCGGGTTTTCTTCCCATCCGAACTACTAGACTTTATTCATTGTTAGACCCTTCGGTTCTGTACCATTGACCAGGAGACACCACGCTGAAAAATCCCCGGGAACTTTCTAGGCTAACACCGGGATCGAACCCCGGATCTCTTGGTTAGTAAGCCAGCACTTCATACGCTGAGCCACAGCGTATCCCTCATTTTTTAAAGGATTTTCCAACATATAATATAGGCATGCGCAAGATTATTTTCTTTTTATAAATATAAAATATTACGTACACTTGTCTTTTAGGGAGCCACGGTGGCTCAGTGAGTAAGACGTTGGCTCGCTAACCTGGACGTCCCGTGTTTGATCCCTGCGTTGGCCGAATAAGTTCATCGAAATTTTCCGGCATGCCTCCCCCCTAGTCGGTAGTGCAGGACAGATGACCTGGCAATGAACAACGTGTTGTTCGGATGGGACGAAAAACCGAGTACACACTGGCGTGCACGTAAAATATCCCTTGGCAGTTGGAATTCGATATAAGAGTGGGGCGCAGTGCCGATGTCTGGGCAAAATGTCCCTCATAGCACACCCATCTTCATTAGCCCAATCGGAGCAGAACAGTAGGACCTTAAACCCAATTTCTTTTTATTTCTTTTCAGTAATGTCACAATAGCCAACAAAGTAAAGTTCATAACGGCGAAGGGGAGATCTCCGTCGTAAATAAAGAACATACAAACGTACATATATTTAACACTCATTATCAAAATGACAAAATGTGAAAGTTAACAATCCCCACGGTATGCCATAAGAAGTGTATTATTTCTTATGCGTTATATTTTATGCTTTGTGTGACAGCTAGGTTCAGTCCAGTTGTATGATATCTAAAATATTTAAGCATGGTCATAATGCCATTGTCGGCTATGTGTAGCCTAACTGAGAATCTTGGAATATATCTAACGTCATTTTGTAGTTACATGCGCACTTGTGCTAAAATTGTTTCTAGAACCGACATGTTTTTTCATAACCAATCGAAAAGAAAATTGGTTTTGCTCTTCTAAAATTTAATTTAAAACCGAATTATCATGTAATCTCAGACATCTTTTTGATATACCACCTAGGGGGTTTTGCTAGAAAACACCGTCTGAAACTGAATGATAGCAATTTTAAATTATAAACAATTATGTGAATCACTAATAGATCTGAGAATAAAAATGGCGAAATGAAAATCTAGTGATATATAACGCATATTAAAATCACATAAAATTGTCGATTCCCTGTTTAGAAAAAATAAACCTGGTTATGGTCAATTTCCCATGAACAGAACAATTAAATAAACTAAATTTATTCAGTATTTCACGGTTTCCTGTCATATTTGGGTTTCGCATGGAGTATGTTTTTTTACCCATAGATACTTCATAGCCCCTGCACTCATCTATGTGCGCATTTAAATTGAATGCCAAACATGAGTAATTGTTTCGTTTATAGATGAGTATTTCAAATTATAATAAACAGCAACAACCAAACTGTATTTATAAATATCATGAAGAATCCGATTCAGCGTTAGATTATTAAAGATAATAATTTCTAGATTTATGTAGTGCAAACTAAAGTCTGATCTGTGCGCGCGTGATTATTCTAGCATGGGAAAGTATTCTCGAAAAGACGTGTCGTGTACGACAGCAGCATTATAAGTAAAGAACCGCTTGCCAAATGTCTTTACACAAGGAACTTTATATAGTATCTGATTCAGAAATCTTAGAAGTTCTTGATGCTGTATCTTTATGTAGCGATTGACAAAGGTAACTTGGGGTCAGGTCGTAGAAACATTATTATATAGGATAGTTTTGTTAGTTCATGGTATGATTATTGGTGAGGATGCTGTTTCAGTAATCAAGACTCGATATGATGAGGGGAAGTACAAGCTTGGTTTCTACTGGTACGGATAGATAAGGAAAGAGTCTTCCAAGATTTCGAAATGCTGATACATGTTTAGCTGCTGGTTAGGGCCAAACTTAAAACTTCTTTACTGCACAAGATGGCTTTATTTTAGATTACCAAAGGATAATGTCGGTAAGTATTATGACTACATAGTAATGAACCCGCTGCACATGCCCAATGAACAAAATAAGGTCGAGCGTATTATAGACCAGGAACCGAGCATGTCGTCATCGTCGCTATCTTGGAATTGTGATGTAATTGATGTGGAATTGTCCCAAGGACCAAGCACGCCAAGTGTCATGCCGATCCTAGATCCATGAGCGGAGTCTTATGCCTTTTTTGAAGGGCATCGACCCCAAGAACAGCAATAAGAACAAAATATGTAGCGCTTGGGAACCAATTACTGGTCCAACAAACATAACTCTTATGTCATATGCCTCTTCAAAATTTCGTTTAGCCCGTGTGCACCAAAATATACGCGATTCTCCGTCAATTGTAGAAATACGGATGACCTATTTGACTTGGCATATTATATCTTTCATAGTAAATACTTTCTTTAATTCATGCAGGCTTATGGATATTTATTTGTCGGTCAGACAGTCTCCTGCTTGAAGTCGAATCCTTCTAATTAAGTTTATAAGCAGATTGAAATTATTATAATTATAGCCCGTTTACTAAATCATTAAATTATGTCTGTAATTTATATCGATAATCGATTAAAGTAATCTTTTGACTCATAGTATTACCTTTTAATAACGATTTTTTTAATCATGTACAATTCAAAAAATCAGAAGAATGCAAAAATACTTTATTCTGATCGATTTACATTGATTATCAATAAACACATGTGTGTTAATTTTCTATTTTTAAAGTTTACCTAATAATATGACACAAGTATGGTGGGGGTTATCTCAACATCTGTAATGTTTGCGACATTTTTATATAAATTGTTTAAACGCCTAGTTGTTTCAATGAGACGAAAACCGATGACCCGTATGGAAGTTGGCGTGCTCGTAAAAGAACCCATGGCAGTAGGAATTCAGCGACAGGCATTCGGAAATGCCATCTGTGCCATCTCTGCATGTGCTTGTTGGTTACTTTTGCCTGTGGTTTCGCTATAACGGACGAACTAATCAAGTTTAAAATGACTCTATGATGACCAGCGATTCAATTATGCGATTTAGTAATCGTATTTAGTCCAGTTACTAGTGATGGAATTTACGATACTGATAATTTTGTCCAGGATGTCCAGTATTTTGTGATAAAATGACATGATTGGTATAGGTCGGAAGACCTGTTATCTATGCAAATAGATGCATGTTCCAGACAAAGACCAGGGTCACTCGACTAAGTTAATGTCAAGATTGTTTCTGGGTATTCCGGTTACCTCCCACGGCTACAGACGCCTCTAATTATTCACTTGGATTTTCAGCCACAAAACTTTAAAATACAAATAAATATATTTAATTCAGACTAAAGGAAATCTCGTTCCTTTAAGGTATAACCAATTTTCCAACAGCAGCATGGGTCATGGAGACTTCTTTAGACAAGTTATTAACTGGTATGATTAGGCACGTGATATCATCGAATATAAGGAATATGGTAGTCGAACATCAGTTTCAACTTTAGCAACAAGTCTGTGGTGAAAAGGAATTTTTGCTGGTGAAAAGAAATTTTAGCTAGTCTAGCCCTATGTATCTTGATTATTTTATTAAAATATATTGCGTTTCTTATCTGTAAAGTTCCGATATGTTAGTGATCCTAAATTTAAAGACATGACAACTTTGCGTGAGATTGTGTTGGGTGAACAAGTAGACACGTAACAGCAACCACCCCTTTAGTAGTCTTTCACATTTTAAATTCAATCTGCATAACGCCATCTTTAATAGTTGCACAATATCGCTAATTATCCAGTAGTTGAAAACGGCCGGAGTTTCTTTGAAATATATTAGAATATATTCACGATATGTTTAGCGCGAGTGTTGAACAGATCCTAAATCCTAGCCTTTTCATTATAATCAATAAATACTGGAAATGCAAGTCGATTAAAAAGCGTTCGTGTTAGTTAACCGAATAATGACTATGTTTTTAAACCAACCAAAGAAAACAGAGAAATACTTATTCATTCTTACCCAACCATCCTCTATAAACATTAAGGTTCCATTTTCTTCTTTGATGTCTTTATCAAAACCAACACCATTGACAAACAGAGCTTCTTTAAGAAACGAGAGAGCAGCTCGTAGCATGAAGGCAAAGAAGAGATTTAGATGAAGAGTGTTGCTTTTAGACTTCAATCGACTGAAACGAAAAAGTTTACCAAAGTTAATGAGGAATTTGTTTGTTGTTTATGTTTCGTCTTCGGAACATTGCAGTAGATTTTGTGTTGCTTTCATTTAACCCATATGAAACCCCAGGACCCCGAGATAACGTTAAAATATTCCCCATTTTCCCGTTCCTTGAACCGGGGAGATAACATAATTGGTTTACAGTAACCAGTACAATGCTATAAGGACAGTTTATATTATTCTTACTTGGCCAAACGCGTACTTAAAACGTTAAAAGTAAGTCAAATATTGATATCAGGCGAGACGCAGATAGAAAATATAAAATGAACGTCAAATATTAATATCAAGTGAGTCGCAGATAGAAAATAAAATGAACGTCAAATAATATTAATATCAAGTGAGCTAGACGCAGATAGAAAATAAAATAAACGTCAATATTAATGTCAAGCAAGACACGAGTAGAAAATAATTACATGCTAAAAGTCAAATGTTGATATTAAACAAAGCGCGGTGAGAAAATAACTAAATGTTAAAAATGAAATATTTATATCAAGCGAGACATAAATAGAAAATGACATAAACGTCTAATATTGATATTAAGCAAGACAGGGATAGAAAATAAAAGAAGCGTCAAATATTAATAAAAAGCACGGCGCAGATAGAAATAAACTAAGCGCCAAATATTAATATCAAGAAAGACACACATAGAAAATAACTAAATGTAAAATATTTTATTTCTAAATTATGAATGATTACAAACAATCATTAAGTGTTAAAATGTTTGGAGTTTTTACAGTTAAGACTATGGGGGGGGGGGGGTGAATATGGCCATTAGAACGTCTATACAAGTCATTCACTAACTGGTCAGACGGGATATAGAAAATTATGTCATCAAGGATCTAGACCAATGGTTAAGTATAATGGATCTGACGGTTCCTATGCTATACTTTGGAATATACCACATAATTATTATTAGTCAAAAGTTAAAATATTCTATTGATTCACTATACGCAATGGACAAGAATTAATAAGCAATACGAAATAGATTGTTAGATACGTACTTTCATAAGAACATTAAATTGTATTGATAGGATTTATTTCATTCTTTATTTTATCACCGGTCACAATAATCTCGAATAGCGATCATGGTTATAATAATCTCGAATCGCGATCATGGTTATAAGTAATGTTAAAAGTCCATTAAAATGGTCAGTGGCATAAGTATTATTGTTGTATAGTTATGGACCAGATCGTATTTATCAGAGATAAAATTGTTCATAAAATGTAAGTTAATTGTGTGGGACTAATTTAAGGACAGTTACAATCGGATCATTGACCATGCGACTTTAAATCACTGATTGAACATACTAACAGTATTGGCACCATCATCTGATGAAGTCTTAAACTCACCGGATATGCTTTGATAATTTTTCTTTTTTTTAAAAAAAAGAAGGTAAAACAAAAATCTTCATCAATTTATTTTGTCTGAAACTTTCATAGCCAAATTTACTTAAAGCAACCGGTACCTTTCTTATGCGGTTGCGTATAGAAACATACTAGTCGCTCATGAGACATGCAAACTATCCCTTGTTCGTTCAAATAATATCGGGCTTCAGTGGCAACAGAAATTCGAGCCATTTGCACAGAATAAACAAGTAATATCTAGTATGACTGCCTTACAGGGAAAACTGTACGTTATATCACAGACTGCAGGTGAACAAATGTTTTTTTTCCGGTTATGAAGCAGCAGAAATGGATGAATCTTGAAACGGTACTAGCACGTGACAGGCATGACGTATATATAACCTTTTATTCATTAATACAATCACCAGAAAAATAAAATAAAATGCGGCTCGCCAACACAATAATTTTAAAAATAACATACGATTATTTTTCATGTGGGCCGTGGTGTATCGTCTTATCCAAAGGACTAGGCAACACTTTACTTGTCAAACCTTGGTAAGTGTTAAAAGGGCTTGAATATTCCCTAGATTCTAGTCGAGTTTAATGCCCTTACCACTGGAATACCTCGGCCCCAAAACTATTTCAGATATTTACAACGTACTCGTTAACTTGATCAATCATTTCGCCAGTCTCCATATCAAAGCCCTAGAAAAAGATTGGATAATCGATTCGGTGCAAAAAACAATTGTCTAACAATCAAATATGTTGTTATGGTTACAAGTTCTACACAGATGGACTTCCTGAAACCGTAGGGTCAAATCAGTACATCAAGGAAATAACGTAGCCGATAAAGAAGATAGCCTGATGGATCAGCCAGAGTACAGTCTGACCATGTATCAAGCACTTCTCGATCGAAGCGCAGGTGGCAATTCGAGTCAATCACTATTTACTTGTCATCATCCCAGCGGGCCGGAATAATTTTGACAATCGTCTCCAAGAGTCGCGTTCATGGATTGGAGCAACCGGTGACAGGCACAATTTACCTATCATGTCTTGGGAAACACTTATCTACGACATAACCCTAAGTGTAAGCGGACCTTAACTCTTAGAACAACAAAGAGAACGGACAAAGACTGGCAAGAATAATTTTGGTATTGGATTAAGGTATTCCACCGAGGAGGAAAACCGGATAATCTACCCCAATAAAACAAAATAGAAATTATTCCAAAATATATCCAATCTGTGAGAACCGTGATATAAAATGAATTTAAGAACAAACCTTACATTCTAAACGCTTATTCGGCAACTATATCATTTTATTCACACAATAAATTCCCCTTACTGACAAATCTTATCCCTTCCTATATTTTATACATATCTATTAGCTCTAGTATAAAAGTCTATAAAACAGAATCCGTCGACTGATTTATACAACCATTATAAACATTAAATCCACCTGTAGAATATAAAAGCTGGAAGATCTGACAGCAATAAAAAACCTAAGGCCAATTTACATTGAAAAAAAAAAGAGATTATCATTATCACTGGGAATGTGTATGCATATGAGTTTAAAGCCTAATGACTAACAACCGGTAAAGGTGCCATTTTTTCAGACAACTGGTTCTTTCGACCTAATAACAAATTATTACTGGTTGATACATCTATTTATCTTTGTAAATCACATTTTTTTTTAGCTAAATCAATATCATTCGGTAATACATATTGCGAGTTATTAGCCTGATAAATTATCGATTGATTAGAAATTAAGAAATAATATTGGGAAAATATTGCGTTTGGTTTTTACAATGATGGTAAAATCAGTACGGCTGATTAAGAACGGAGTATACGAATTAGTTAACCGTGCAATAGTGTTCTAGAAGAAGTAAACATACCATGCCTAGCGAGTAGAAAATACACCCGACTCTTAAAGCACGGTCAACAGCAAGAGAACAGCAACTTGTAGCCATATGGAAAGCTCAAATGAGAAGTGGCATCACGCATTATTCTATAAGGATTAAGTTTATACCCTACATTGTCAAACTTGTAGTCATATGGAAAGCTCAAATGAGAAGTGGCATCACGCATTATTCTATAAGGATTAAGTTTATACCCTACATTGTCAAACTTGTAGTCATATGGAAAGCTCAAATGAGAAGTGGCATCACGCATTATTCTATAAGGATTAAGTTTATACCCTACATTGTCAAAGTTACTAGGTAGAAGATATAAAAGGACAACACAAATTCATTAACCACGCGGGCTCGTCAAACAAGGTTTTTGTTTCTTATCAATCTGCTAATGGCCGATACCAAATACAAAATTTAGCGGAGATTATCTTTTTCAAGGCCTCCATACGGCTTTCACGGAGTTCATTTTAGTTATTCCTTATTGTCACACATCTTTAGGACAAGTCAGGCATGTTAAAACAAAATACAAATGATTATTTTCAGACGTTAAAGCACTTAAATGTATCCTTGAGAGGTTTGCAGACATTTGATTCTTCAGCCATGCGTAAGTCGTGCAGGGTCCCTAGTGTTGTGACTTCAACAATACACAATCTGATTCTAGCCACCAATTTGCACTTTTTCATAAAGTTTTAAAAAAATAAAATGGTTAAATTTGTCAACATGAAAAGAGCATCAACCTGCTTCTGGTCGACATCAAATCCACAGAATGTCGGATTCAGAGATTTTCTTTTTTAGGACTTTCATAGCGACGAATATAGTTCAAAAATCTCAACTCTGTCCGAGATGCCCCCGATTACTATGCGAATTGTTAAAGTTTGCCCGAAGAAGCTTAATGAAGCAGAAAGTTCTCGCAAAACCCTATTTTTCTTCCCTAAAACAACTTTATTTCTAATATCTAACACATGAGAGTGGCTTTAACTATAACCCGGTGGTTCGCAACCAGTGTGCCGCAGCACACGAAATCTTCCTAATTGTTCTACGAAATTTTGAACGGCACACCAAGAAAAGCTAGCTATTTGACTGATGAAATTCGAAACACTGCAATAAAGTGAGTTCATAGTCGTGTTTTTCTTTATTTAGTTCGAGGCATTCTGTGCGTCTACGGTTGTATGTCGTCTGTTTTTATTTTGTAAAATTTCAAATATTTTTCATATATTTAGCAAGGAGTGTCGTTATTTTTTCATATATTGCAAGGTGTGCCGTTGGCAAAAAATGGTTGAGAACCATATCTATATAAATATATCAGTATTTGGAGCTATTCGTAACACGTTAATGATTTAAATATATACGTAGATTCGGGCGACGAAGACGTTCTCAATAATTAACCAGAATTCAGATCACCACCAACGGATCTCTTTGATTTAGATGAATAATGAAATTGTCTGCATCTGCTTTCTCTTTTGACATTTCACATCAAGCAAGTACGATAAATATCTCCAGATCTGCTCTATTTTAGGCATAAATTTAATTAAATTCACCTAATTTTCTGAGTTGAATAAAATGATTTTTTTTTGTCCCCTGGGACTGATTTTTTCACAGTATGTTATACCATTCATTAATCTGGGTGGTCTTAATTATGAAATGGGAAATTTCCAAAAAATAAATAATTCAAATAAAACATCAGATGAATATGTGCAGACTGTGGGTGCACACCTTCGAGGAAAGCATCGGTTAGAACAAAATCCAAATCTTCTTTATTTTTTTTTATACACAAAATTTATATACTTTCGATTTAATAAAATAGTGTAATATCGATTGCGCGAATTGTGCTACCTGAATACTTATGTAATCCTATAGGTGTTGGTGTGGTTGTTGTAAAGGTTTTCAAGGGATCTTTTACCTAATACCGAGCAAACAGTTTTAAGAAAGAGAAGAATATAAGACTATTGCTAAAATTTTTGCTCTTTAAATTACTAATAGCATTGTATTGTATCTTTAACTAATTGTTGGATTCACACATTCTATAGAAGTCAGATCCCGTGCACTCAAATGATGAGTGACAGATTTACACATAAAGAGAGTTACAAAACTAAAACATGGCTAGTTCTATGTGCAAACAAAATATCACGTGTGAAACCTCTGGTGTATGTTCCCATTATCTAAAAAAAACGGTCACCACATCTTACATACGACCCATGCATCTTTTCTTACTACATACTTCTGTAGCCTTGTGTTCGTCTAGAATTTGTCTCTAGCCTTGCTTCTCCTTCACGTTGTGTGTTTGGTTCTTACTGGTTTCTTAGGACGTTTGTCTTCTCAGTTATAACAATGCAACAGTTCGTTTTTACATTTTATATAGCATATCCGAATACAGGTATACAAGCATAGCACAGATTACAATACTAGCTAAAACCATTTCTCCACCCTAGCCAGCCTCGCGGCTGTCTAGGAACTCAGATGGAACCTCTCTGGAATCTAATGGAAGTCTGCTTGAAAGTTTCAAATAGATATCTTATTTAGCACTCACGTATATCACGCATAACAGAGCGTGTTCATGGCCCTGAACTTGTGTAATTAACAAAATGATTGGTTAAATTAAACCCAATGACGCAATAGTACTTTTCCTTGCACATGTGCTCTCTGTGGTATTTTATAGACACATGTTTTGGCTAGATAACTCGTTTTTATATAACAATATATCATTTATACCCTCAGTTGATTTAAGTACACACTATATATAATATATATGTGAATATGTGTGAAACTATTAATTTGCCAAATATATTAATTAATGAAATATAAAGTCATCTTATTTCTCTATTCTTTGTCTATAAATTTAAAAACAATGTCGCCACGACTATATTGCTACGTGGTTTTCAACGTCATTAGGCTAATTAACCAATCGTTATAATTAATTACGTCATATTTTACTAATTAAATAACTGAAGATCCAAACCCAAAGCTACACACGAAATGAAATGAAATGGGGTTTAACGTCCTACTGTTCTGCTCCTAACCTGGGCTAACGAAGACGGGCATACGTAATACAGTGTGCTATGAGGGAAATTTTGCCCGGGCAGCGGCGCTACGTCCTACTCTTATATCGAATTCCAACTGCCAAGGAATCTTTTACGTGCACCCCAATGTGTACACGGTACCGGTTTTTCGTCCCACCCGAACGACTAGACAGCTGTCCTTGTCAGACCCTCCGTCCTGCATCACTGACAAGGGGAAACCACGCCGGATAATCGGAATGAACTTTCTCGGTCAATGCAGGGATCGAACACCCGACCTCCAGGCTAGCGAGCCACGTGATTCCCCCCCCCCCCCACACCCAAAAGCTACACGTCTGAGCATTCGTTAGACAGCCACTTGATTCCAGAGGAAGAAGATGTGGCAATTTATATCAGCAGACTCGCCCCAGCGAATGGTTGCATTGGAATTGAGAGAATGACTTCATTGTAATCTATACCTGCATCGTATGTAATTAGTGCTTGATATAAAATATAAAAACAAACTGATGCATTTTTATTCCCGGTAAGACAAATGTCTTAACTACCTAGATAAGAAGAAGCGAATACACAACGTGAAAAGGAAGCAAAGAAGACAAGTAAATATACTAGACGATCACAAGGCTACTAAGATATGCGGAAAGAAAAGATGCACGAGTCATACGTAAGATGTGGTGACCGGTATTAGTACGCGGGCCGCTTTCTAGTCTGACAAAAGACCCATGGTGCTACCATAGTTAATTTTTCGTATTATATTAGTAATTAGACCGAAAGCAGTATGAATCTATGATATATTAGATTCATTACAAATTATAATAAAAGGCCATTATGAGGTTAGGTTTTTGCATGATTCCTCATGCAAGGAGACCATTCTTCATCAAATTCCAGTGCAGTTCTTTTGTGGACATCTATTGTTTATGAAAACACCTTCATCAGTCATTTAAGAAAAAGTAAGTGTATATTAAAAGAACTCGTGCAAAAAACAATTTTAATGGAAAATAGCGAAGATAATTACGTTAAATTCTTTCAACACAAGATAACACAAATTTAATATTGATGCATGAGAGGAAGTTATAATAAGCAATTTTACTATTATTAATATAATTATCTGGCAAAATATAAAACCAAAGATTATTAAATCTATCTGCACCATGGTGTGCCGATATGGCTTTAATTATATTAACTGATGGTAGCAAAAACAATTTAAGTACGCCTGTTCTTTATTGTGTTGTTTATAAACACCTTATTAAAGAGAGTGTGAGACGATTCCCAATTTCAAGGCATGTTACGGCCGCACCATCGAGTAACACGGAATTCAGTCATGTCACAGTTCTGCAGTCTTGATATCCGAGTAGAATCGTTACGCAATTAAATGCTTCGGTTGTCGTGACTGTTGGGATATTTTCTTAATAAGTCGACGCATGAGGTGTAGCCCGAAATTACTCTTGATTGTCACTATTCGTGGGATTGACAGAATTTAATTCCGGAACATTCAATCTCTAGTATCTACATAAATAACCCCACTTCAGTTTTCAGTAGACAATAGATCAATACGTCACAATTAAATATATCTAGTTAACAATTGACACCTACCTGCAACACATCATTATAAAAACAGCTATTATCAATGATCCCAGCGATATACCATAACCAATTGTATACAACAATCGTAATCCATCAAAATGAAACTGAAATCAATAAGAAAAGTAATAATAATTAACCGAACATGAACGCCATCGTCGACATTTTGGAATAGTGACGTCACATCAAAAATCAAAATCGGTCAATTGTCCAAGGAACAAGCATCTCAAGTTCCATGGCAATCGTACATGCATTGGTGGAGCCTTAAGCTTAGCCCGTAACCCGCCGTGCGTGCTAATACGGGTTGTCTACGGGGATATTTTAGTAAATCCGTGGGTGAGACACGGTAGAAGATCGCAGACTGGCCGTAGAGACCTTTGGTAACTGATATATAAAATAATTAACCCGGTTTCTTGCGGCAGGTCTGCGATCTACACAAAACCCTACGACCCGTTTGGGTTTGGTAGCTCGTAGAACAGCCGCAAGAAACCGGGTAAAAATAAAATTTGGATCTGCAGGACCAAAAGTCTCTACGGCCAATCTGCGATCTTTTACAAAGGTGCTGAAAACACGTTGCAATTATCTTTGTTGGATGTGTTATTATATTGTAGCGATATTTTAAGGTAATGACTATGGCTCACGGGGCCAGATATAATTATAACATATTTCATTTGATTGCATAACAAAATAAAACAGAACCTTCTTTTCCTTTTAAATCGGATTGAAGACCTATTGAAGACGTGCTTTTCTTTAGAAGTTGAGCACTAAAATTGTTACAGATCAGAATAAGTTCTTGTCACAATAAATTGATTGACATGTTTAAAATACACATAGGAGGAATACGCCCACATATATACTCAATTTGTAGACTTTTATTAATTTAGTTTTAAAAGGATTTTGTTTCTTATTTGATGTAAAAGGACAAACCCTGTCGATTTGTAGAGTTTCGATAGCCCTTTCCGCAAACTTTGTAAACGCAATAGACGCTACACTTTTTAACGTTTTTTTTCCATAGCGATTACAGTTTTTAACTGATTTCTTTTTCAAATTTGGTGTGATGAAGCAATGGAGTCATGAGGACGAACCTTATCGATTTTCAACATCCCAGAGTTACACCACCACTTCCGAAAATATTGTGAACGCGATAAAAGCCCCGCTTTATAACATGTTTCTTTTTACAATTCAAATGGAAGCATTGCAAGCCTGATGGGATGAACCCAGATGTCAGCATTCTGCATTGGTGTTACGAGAGAACAAATCCAATTTATTGTCAGCAATTCCGAGCTTTGGGGTCATAAGAAAACAAACCCATAATATTGTCAGCAATCCGGGTCATGGGAGAACAAACCCATTTGATTATCAGATATCTGAAGTTGATGAGCCCTGTTGATTTTGTGCCTTCAAGGATCTTCTGTCCAGTGCTATATGACCCAATAAGCTTGTGCACACGGTATGGACCAGGTTTCTCTAGAATGCAAAATCCAAGTTTTCCTTTCGGATAAGCTGTTGGCTATTGTTATCTATTTTTCGAGACGTAGCTGGGCGTATTTCCATAATGGTTACCAGGAAACACTTATATAATTCGTAATATTTTTTTCTATTATCAAAAGAGACTCATCGAATACACTCAGACATTCGATTGCTAAGATAACAAAAAACTATTCAGTGAAAAATGTTTACAAAAATATACACATTCCATAAATTGGGTTCAGGATGAGGCGTATAAATTCCAGTTCTTGTGGCTTTCTGGACATGTATTTTATAAATTTTAGATTATCATGTAAAAGAATATCCCCTATAAATCCAGACATTTTGATAGATCAATTTCGATTTTTTGATTATCTAAAATTTCCGATCAAACGCCAGAACTAACAATATCTTGTATTACTGATTTATGCATGGCTTCGACAGCTGTGTTGTGTAGGTGCTGAATAATGGGGTGTCTAATGCACGCATAATATTGTTTAACTTCCAGAAAATTTTCAGTTTGATTGACATGGCACACTACATGGCATTTGTCAGTCTTCGTTAGCACGATGGTACAGGAAGTAAGACGTTAAATCTAATTTCGTTTGTTTGGTTGTTCGGTATTGGATTTTTATATTATTATTTAAATGCTTTTTATTCAGAGTGTGTAAATGGTATTTTCTTCAACGTTATATTGGCATAACTGTCATAAATAGGGACATCAGATTGGACTACAGATTTGATTCATGAAATTTGTCATCCCACTAAACAATGGGGTCTGTAGTTCAGTGAGAAACAGTACCAATTAAATGGAAAGCATTTTATAGTTTAAATTCATTATACAAAATCTGAAGCCATGGTTGTCACCCGAGTACAAATTAATGACAGCTCTATGCTCTTCAGAACTCATGATGTACCATTAACATATATTTATTTTAGATGGACCTCATCGAAATCTAATTGTCATTGATTAATAGAAAGAGATTTTGCTTAGCATTTCAGTCAAATGATTACACAGACAAAAATAATTAAAAAGTGTCTGTTCTTCCTTTCATATGATACAAAAATTAACTAGATTAATTATATCATTTGCTTAGCTGAGAGTGAATGCCACAATAAACTATGCTGTACAAGTAATAATGGGAATTTAATTAAATTCTGCTCTCAGAAATAACTAATACCCACTACCTTTTTAATACGGTAGACTTATATTTATATTGTCTAGGGCGGAAACGGTCCATCTCGAAAATTATATGACACGCACAATAATAACACTCTATACCAAATCAATAGAGAATATGAAATAAAGACAAATGGTAAAAATCGCAGTTTCAGTTGTCACGAAACCCATTTAGTTTATTTTATAGTTTTCGTTATTTAAAAATACAGCACGAAATATCGTCTACCGTGTCTTAAAATCCCTTCTTTCCATTCACAAATCTTTTTCTTGTGTTTTAAAGGAGCTAAATCTTTGGAATCTAAAATGGACAAAAATGAACCAAAAAGCATATTTTAAGGTAAAACGGGTGTATATAAACGGATTTAAGTTCATTTTTTAAAAACAATTTATTTTAATTTCTAATCAGTTGTATACGGAAAAATGCTTTGAGTAGTCCAAATTGAATGGCAGTGGCTCGCGCCTGGTTAGCCCTGTTTACATGTGAAGTACGGTTTAAAATTTCAACAAAGTACTCGTTTATCTCGGTACCTCATTACAAATGGCTTTCTTGGAGCATATTATAGTACACGCCAATGTGAAATTTTCACTGTATCCCAAATATTGGACACCAGGAACATGGCAACATGACTATTGATTGGAATGGACCGATAATTTGTGTTTGTAATGGATAGTGTTGAGCTAAAGCTATTGCGGGGTTTAGGATTTTTGTTGCAGTAGATGCGTAAGGTCTACATTTCGAGATGTAGGATTTGCATAGTAATATAGTATTGCGTCGGATCTACATTACAGAGTGTAGGAATTGTGTGGTACTGTAGTATTGCAGTAGATGCGTCCATTCTGCACTTCAGGGTGTAAGATTTGTTTTGTTTTATACATCTGCCAGTGGCATAGCAAAGGGGAAGATTCTACGTGGGCAATCGATTCCATTATGTCATCATTGTGGTCACAAAATAGGCAGGATTGACAAGCAGATCTCTAGATTCTGTCCTATTTATGATCCTCTCGTTTACAAGAATGTGCGCCTTGCAATGACGCGTCTACATCGCTCGCACGTAGCGACTACGCCACTGAGTGCTGTAGTAGATGTGTTGAATTTATTCTTCAAAATGTGAGGTTGTATATCTTCCCAAGCAGAATATCAATGTTAAATCGTAAAAGTGCTGAGCCAGAACATAAATGCCTAGACTTTTCTGTGTGGGCGAATGAAATAACTATGTTGGCGGCTAATTCAGGAAATAATAAATTTTGAGAGACATGTACAACATGTAACAGAAACCACCGTTTATGAAAATATTTTCAGAGGTTTCGAATTACACATTTACATGTAAGCAACGTGAATATCTTTTGAAGTATTAGTTGTGTCAGTTTCAGTAAAAAAAAAAAAAATGATTCTTAACACAATAATTTCATTTATTATTCTATCGGACTAATAAATCTTCTGGATTTTTTTTTTAAAAAAAAAGGTCGTAGGAAAGATAATTGATATAAAAGTTTTTCATTTGATATCGACATCAATCATTATGTCCTGGAAGAAAATATTCGTCGATAAACATGACCTGGATCTGTCATTTATTCAAGTTCTGTAAACTTATCCCGACGCATTAAGACAAAATGAAACGTTAATTTAAAACGGTTCATCTTTTAAATTGGGCAATAGTTCTGAAAAATGTGTCTATACATAATCGCAAACTCTCATTTTGAAAGTGTCTTAAGGCCCCGTCACACTTATTCGGAATCAGCATAAATCAAGTAGAACCAACCAGCCACATTTGGTAGGGAATTTCAAATTGTCCAAAATTCTTATAGCTTTGTAAGAATGCTGTTCGAATACTTAGAATGCATTTCAAATTCGATTGTATACGAGCGACAATCGAAAGATTCCGACGGCATTTGAAGTGCACTCCACTTGAACTCTTTAAATATCGGAACAGATTCCGACAGTATTCCAGCTCATTCGAGTCGCACTTGGACCATTCTGGCAGGATTCTCCCTAGGATTCGTTCTGAATGTTTCGAATGCTGTTGGAATGCCGTAAGAATATTGAGAATGGAGTAACTTCGAATACACTTCGAATGTCATTTGATATGTCTCCATTTCGAATGCACCTCGAAATTATTGTGCATAAGCGTGAATGGGCCAAAAAATTTGGAATGCACACAGAATGCAGCCATGATGCACTTCGAATACCCAGGTATATACACATTCCGACGGCATTCCAGCTCATTCTTCGTCTGTGTGACTGGGGTATAAGGATTCTTCTACTTTATTGATTCGATCAAATTTCACAAGATATCCAAATACTGAATTGTAGGAGTGACTTGCGGGCAGACGATTTACCCAATACTTGTTTTTCACAATAATAGGGTAGTACTCAATTAGTATTGAGTAGTGTTGGGTAAATCGCCCTGTCGGGTAGTGAGTGTTTACTTTATTCCATGCAATATCATTGGATCTGGCTAAACATGCGTCGTCATGACCATGTCAAATATGAGTTTAAACTGTGTGTTCCAGTCTGTGCGCTGCCACATGGCCTTTAGCAGCGGGGTAAAACCAGATCTTATTCTCTGGCATGCGTTGGATCGAAACCACGCCCATGACATACATTGTGATCTGAAATGGACGCGTTAGACTATTTGGCCACCCAGCCTGGAAGTCATAGAATGGATTGAGAAGGAGTCTGTATGGAAGGCCCTGGGGCATCTAAAGAAGTTAATGTTCTCACGTGATCTTGAATTTACGTCGTTTCTGGTAAATTGGAAGGCACAGCAGTCCATGGAGGTTTGATACTCAGCATCATTTGGAGGTTTTTCAAAAGATATCACGCGCACGGGATCAGGCGCAGGGAGACCAAGACCATGGTCCGTCCATGGTCGAATCGTAAATATCCCAGAAGACTTATTTTTGGTAGCCTACCAATTTAAGAAACTGGATTTTATGTAGGATGCAGTAAATCTGTGTATTGCCATGATATGTGTTTTTCCTGTGGAAAAACTGGACAGGGTGTGTTTCGTTACAATATGCCAATTTTGCTTCTTTCAGTGACTATCTATTTTTAATAATCAGATGTTTTTAATTATATATAACGACAGCCTTTACATAAATTTAATGTTGACCTTCAGTGAACTATCTGGTTGGTTTTACTTTTAAGAATAATTAGTACAATCTGAAGTTTCATGTAATGATCAATCATATGTAGTACAAGTACAGCCTGTCCCAAGGGTATTCCATCACGAATTGATTAATACAAAAATGAAATGAAATAGGTTTAACGTCCTACTGTTCTGCTCCTAATTGATTAATACAAAGTGACACATATCACATACACTGGGAGACTATCTCTCGACTGACCTAAACATTTAGTGGGACCCTGAGTTACTCTAATTTTAATGTCATTATACTATTTAAAAATATACTCCCACGAACGAAGTTATCCGGCAGATATTTTATTAAGCTCTTCAGATAATCAACATTACCAAAATGTTGATTGATTCGTTTGATAACGATGAAAGTACTAGCCAAAATTTTAATTTTTAGTGTTTTTTCTCTAATACTTGAATTTTAATATATATATATATATTTATATTTGTAAGGGATAGTAGTAGTAGAACCGCATGGTTTTGTTTACTAACCAAAGCACAATGTTCAGATCGCTCCCCTACCCCCACCCGATATAAAGGACATATTTTCTCAATTTTACCGCCTTTAGTTTACCAAGCCATTTCAGACAATTTATGGGCTAGCCAAACCTTATAAATACCCTGTTCATTTTCAAAACTCAAAGCAATTAAATAATGACCATTTGTATAAATAGCCCAGACAACCTAGCTCATGGGGGTGTACATTTCATTGCCTGGCAACCTTATAAAGAATGGAAAGCATGGGATAATAATAGATCTATATGAACACATACTCGAAACTGGACTCTTTATATATATATAAAAGTACACCAAATACGTTTTCTATATCAAATTACTACTCTTGCCGGAAGATATAATTTTAGATAATTCAATCATAAGAGCAATAATAATGTGGGGTCAAGGTTGACGGATGTCCGTCAAATAAGAATTAATTAAAGAGCCAAGTTTTGTAAAGATATCAATTGTTGAACTTAGAAATCCTACAGATAGACCTAGATGTATTATGGAACTTGCTCAATGACTTTGTAATGATTGTAAGTCAAGCGTTTTAACCAAATCAATGGCAATAATACTAAGAATAATTCTGGTTCAAATTCTGAATTTATCCCAGTTCTTGCTTGTATAGATATATATACCAAGTGTACTCAAAAACCAATTAAACCTGTAGACGGTTCTTAATTAAATGATGAATATGTGACTATTTCAATTGATTCGAGACCGCTGGAGGCTCCTCTGTTGTTTGGGTACCCGCTTCGGGGCCAAGATGGACCTTCCCTCTAAATATAATTGACTGGATAGCCCCAATAATTTACTTCATGGGCAATTAAATCACTATCAGGCTCATAAAAATATAATGAATCTTTTGGAAACGGGAGCCGTGGTGGATAAGTGAGTAAGTCGTTCGTTCGCTAATCTAGGGGTCACGTCTTCGATCCCGGTATTGGCTGAGAAAGTTCACCTGGCTTTGTCGGCGTTGTCCCCGCCCCACCTGTCAGTGGCACAGGACAGGAGATAACGTATAGTCGTTAGGGTGCGACGATGAACCGCGGACCCGTACAGGTAAACAATTCACTGTCCGGGCAAACGTTCCCTTATAGCAAACTTTATGGCGTATGCCCGTCTTTATTAGCTCAGTCGGCGGTGCAGCACAGTGGGACGTTGAACACCATTTCATTTCATTTCTTTTAGAAAACCTTCGTTAGTACGATGTTATGATTGATCGGGCTAATTCATACTTTCTATGAGTAACTCAACAAAGAACAGAATAATTCACGCATATTCTTCAGAGACGCGATTTTTTTAAAGTTGCTTCTTTTCATACCCCTTTTATATTAGACAAAATTAGCTACTTCTTACAGATTTCTATTAGCACAAAGTAGCTAATCAAAATAAAAATTGCTTTGGTGGGTTTTGTCCCCTTTCTCTGTAAGTACTCAATGTAAGAATAGAATATGAACTTCAGATGAATAAGATAAAGATAATCTTAATCGATATATTGGCGGTTCGATTCTTGAGATAGTATAGAGTGAATTTAATGTTCTTTGTTAAAATTTACTTCCTCATTGACTGTTTGTTCCATATATTGCGAAACAGCCTGAATGCATTGTTCTGAACTGGTTGTTTTTTGTTTTGTGAAACAGTCCCATGCCATTGTCATAAACTGTTTGTTTTATGTTTTGTGAAGCAGTTTTGCTGCATTGTGTCTTAAGCCACCTCACTGTGTTAAGCAGATAACTGCAATGATAAGGAAAGAAATTATTTGAATAGATTAATACCGTAATTTAAGATATTTAAAGCCCATCTGTGATAAATATGGATATCTGTAAATATGGGACGTATGACGAGAATACAAAAAAGACATTTCCAAATAATGATTGTTTGCAGCCATATGCGCTCACTATAACTGTTCTTGACGAGAGTTACCCAAACCAACGTGAATTAAGAAACAGGCTTGTAACCATTCCTGTTTCAGATACTAATCCCAAAACAGCTTTTAGCTAAAAAGTTAGATAACAAATCCAGTATGAAAGCAGCCTTGTGGAGAGTTATATTACACCAAGCTGAAAACAATCGGGTTGAAAAGTCGGTGACAATCACAATCTGAAAAAAACCCGAGTCGATTAACAGTATTATTGACCAATAAATAGATATGTCATTTATATAGTTTATTTTTGGGTTATATGGATGCGATGCCAATTAAAGTGGACCTCCACGAATAATTCGAGTACAGATATATATACTCAGATCAGATGCCAGCCGATTAAAACGAGAATAAGTGTTAAATGTAAGAATCTAGAAAACAGAAATTTAAAACGACAGGTGCGTTCTATCGTGTGGATATATATGTTGTATATTTTGTGTAAGTATTATCAGGTGATGAACGTGTCATACCACAAGTTTATAACTTATAGTGGCAGACTTAGATCTATATGTACGATATGCTTTAACATCACGTGTCTACACGAAGTGTTTCGTGTCAGAGCAAATCAAAAGAAACATATTAAAATTCTGCTAACTTGTAACCAATCTGTCAACATGGGATAAGATTATTGAGATAATGCACGCATTTAATATAACATAGTTTCGTATTAAAATGAGTGCGTGTTCTTCATTTATGCCTTTTTCCCTACGCAAATGTTTGTCCTTTTACCCATAGCATACTATCTGCATAATGTTTCTCGGTGATATCTTTGTTTATTGAAAGAATACACTTGTTTTTTCGCCGATCCTTTAAATGATCAGTTCATTATCAAAAAATTATGTTTGGTTGATAAAAATATATTCAAATTTGCAAAAATACTAATGTCATTTTATATGCGACAACAAACTCTTGAATTAATTGTTTTCTGTCATCGTCAAATATGATATTAGTGTATATTTGTAAAATAATATTTATTTTAGTTTCCAGATCTGGGTGCAAATATTTATAAAATAGATAAAATATAACTTAGTTCTAGAAATAATATTTTTAACCAAGTTATTTTAAAATTCTTAACAAGAATGAGCTCGATTGATTAATTTTTAATGGCCGTTTTGATTTAAACTAGAGATGTTGATTTCCATTGATCGATGTTTATTTAGATAATACAAGCATTACGAGTTTTAGTTAGGGGAACTAAGTGAAAAATGGTTTGTTTGACAAATTTGTTTGCATTTGTTTAACTTAAACAAACCGCCGGGAGCAGAAAGAGCGAATGTCTAACACTGCTTAGTCTACGGGCCTAAAATGGTTTAAATGTAGAACGATATTCATCTTGCAAGACAAAAGAACCCATTTTAAACAAATGGCCATCGGTTTATACACATTAACTGTTCATGCTACAATAGTTGAATCTAGAAGTTAGTAAATATAATTAATTAGAGTACTACTTATCACTAGATATTACCTTTATATGCATGCGCTGTAATTTGAAACCATAATTTTGTTTGGATATGCACACTCGGTACAGATAGTTTTAGCAAACAAGGTCATTGATACCCATCATATACAATACTTGTAAACACCACTAACACAGGCATTTTGAATTGATTGTCATTGCTATTGTGTTCCCTTGAAAGGACCACGAGATAGGGTATGATTGTTCTTATACTAAACTGAAACAATTCCCTAAAGTATGTATCAGCAATGATGATTGCACAGTGATCTTTTGATGTTGGCTTAAAGAATTCACAACTTTAAATCTTATAAAATAATCACATCTAATTTTGAAGAGACTACTTAAAATTGGTTTCGTGAGTAAATATTTTGAAAGCGCTGTCATGTACGTGATCAGTTTAGGTAATTATTCTATTAATGGAATGTTTTTTATGTATAACATACGAGGGAGGACAACTTTTCACAAACGGCAGAGTTTACACCTGCTCTTCTTCGATTTTCAAATATCAAGACCGGGATTTAAAAATCGTGAAGGTTCTTCTAGACTCACGTCTGAATTCGAGTCAGGGCATACTATTCATTCAGGGATATGATATTCGGGAAAACTAACTGCTCCCGCAGATTCATATTTCAGATGTCGACTATTTATTTGCAAAGCGAAACTAAAGCTGCGTTAGTATCCGAAGATGCAGAAAAGTAGGAAGTTAACCCGCATGGCTTTAAATACCAATAAACCATGTGACGGCAGATGCTTTGGGTAAAGAGTAGCATACTGATCTGAATATTCAGTGGTGTATGATGTGAACGCAGCATAATGGTAGTTAACAGCGCTACTAACGAACATTTTGGATAACCGTTATTCGCAAACAGTTTGTATCAGGCTAACCGGCATAATTACATCGAATGCAATATAACCAGATTAACACCTGTCTTTAAATATATCTCGAACTTTTACTGATATACTTACTTCAGAAATATCTGCCCAAAAAACATGTTGAGTAACTAAATCTGATTAAAATATGACGCAAGGGGTGAATGCACGGCCATGCTATTTCAACAAGGTTTATAATAAACAATAAGGTTTTTATTCAATGTATATAATAAATTTATTCATATAGATCTTACGTATATACAAAACGCCATCTTTTCGATAGATAGTTACTTATTTATGATTGCAAACGTCGTGATAACATCAACAATTTTATGATTTATGAATTATCACTTTACGATACAAATTTAAGATGTATTTATATACTAACACGGTATTGTTTTCTCACAAAGCACGTAATGTTATCCCTTCTCTTTTCTTTCATTTGGGTTATATATCAGTTTTAAAGAACACCCATTCAATTATTAAATCATGACGTGGCATACAGTATGGCTGACGTGAATACCATAAATAAGAATATCTTCTTAGACAAATAATACACGATGTCTAGACGGTATTTTGCAAAAACTAGACAACTTATAATAATCGGCGACTATGCACATGGTCATATCCTAATCAACCGTCCGGCCAACTTTGCTGCACTCCACTACCCAAAGATTTGTCTATATTATGTGGACTAACTGTCGGACGACATAAGCTAAGGACCTTGAACGCCTCGCCCCACAAACAATTATGTACACAATTCAAACGTTGGTTTGATATGTGTTTAATCTCATAAATTTCGGTTTCCCTATTTATTGGACTTAACCGTTGAGCTTACAAGTGTCTGCCGCGAGATCGATTTATTTCATCTTTGACCAGAAAGTTTATAATTTGTATTTCTATTAACCCAACCACAAGTTAAGATTTATGCTTTTTATTTGAGCCACAAAATCGAACCTTATTTGAAAACTCGTTCCGAAGAATGAAGTAAGTTATAACTTTTAGTAGCCAGCTACCCTGTACGTTGATTATACACTTTGCTTAATCATTGGATTTTAAATTTTAATATATTTTTCAACTTCTTACTAATTTACCTTCACACTCCTAGCACTTTTTGACGGGGACTGGAATGCCAAACGTTCCAAGGCGTCTCTCTCTCTTTCTCTCTCTCCCTTTCTCTCCCTCTCTCTTTTATAATAATAAGGCTTATTTCTGTGAAACTGTTTGATAGTACCAGAATTTTCTTTTGAGAATATTTTCAGAAAAGACGACAAAACATCAGACAATATTCAACAACGGGTTAAAAAAAAAGAAGAAAAGATAGAGGTTAGTAAGATTGTTAAAATATTGACAAAACATAAATATGTGTCATAATAATGTGAGAAAATCGACGTAGCTTATTCCAAATTCAAATCGCTCAGAAGTATACGTCTGTGATTTCTTAGTATAGGCGATCATGCTTCATGCTAGAATGAACGTTTGGAAAATATTCCCTATTTTTAGTGTATTATACCTTAGAGTTAGTTGGTTTTAATTTTGAGTGAATCCTGTATCACTGCACGGTTACGGCTGCCACCCTTATCCTTTCATTTTCTGTGAGATATACGTTTGTTATTTATTGCTTGCAGTGTATTGTGTATGTTGTGTATATTGTCAGTGCGTTTGTCATATGGAGTTTTATTCATATGAGGTGCCCCGCCCCCCGGAACTTACTATTTAACACATCCCTTCTTGTCTGCGATATCACCTCGGTGGAAGCGGACGTAAAATACAACTAACTCATCATCGATTAGATAAATTGTCTGCGATATCACCCCGGTGGAAGCGGACGTAAAATACAACTAATAACAACAACAACAACAACGATTAGATAAAGCTGATGTTTAAAAGAAAGGTGGTATTGGGTCGAAGCAGTTCTGGGGAATCTGTTCAATTAAAAGTCCATCGGAAAGCAAGTAATTGTTAGAGATGGGGTTTGTTTTCAAATAAAATAAATGGCATAACTAATTATTCTGCCTAACATGACATATACTATATATGTCATGTTTTATATACTAAGGCCATGAAATAAAAGATCCATATGTTTGGTAATTGAATTAAGTTAACTGTTATGCATTCTGCCAAACATGACATTTTTAAAAAAAAAATTGAATTGTCTGTCAGTTAATGTCAAACCATGGATGTGTCTTGATAGAATGGGGCCGCGTTAGTTCAGTGAGCAAGGCGCTGCATGGCTCGCTAACCAGGAGTTTTCGGGTTCAAATACTTCGTCGTGGTTTTCCCTTGTCAATAATTCGCCTCCGCACGTTAAAGATTCCCCAGATACTCTAAATTCGAAATAAGAGTATGCCGTAGTGCCGCTGGGCAAAACTTCTCTCGTGATGTACAGGAGTAGTACGTTAACCCCTATTTCATGTCATTCCATTTAATATTAAATACAAAGTCATAAATATGTATTTGTACTATTATAATCCAAAATGATATAATTGGTTGGGAGTTGATATCATTGATTTCAATTAAAGAAATTGAAAATACACAGTTTTCCATTACACTACGTTGGTTTTTTAATACTTTGACATGCAAATGCATCACTGTATTGATAGCCTTCTTTTTGTATACATGAGTTGTAACTTGTCAGTTCCATTACGGATCTCGTTTATTATGCAAGATGAATAATAACCTTTGGGAAATATTGCCATCTGTGTTGATGAAAAACATATTAAGTAATTATTTTGTTATTACAAAATATATATAATGTCACGAAATCTAACCCTATATTTAAGACCCTATAAATATTTCAAACTCAGTATATGAGGGCTTGTTCTGTATAGTTTCGAGCGCCATTTGTAATGATCAAAGAAATACATATTCCACACGACAATGTGAAAATAATTCTAAAAAGGCCGAATCACAAACGGCAAAATAATAATAATAAAAACCCGTAGAATGGACTGAACAGGCGCAAACGATGGCCGCTCACGTATTTCACCGAACATAATTGATTAGAAATTACAATTACAAATTTAAAAAATGAATGTAAATCACTCATATTACATTGCTATGTGCTTTTTAGAACCATTTTCGTGTTATACGCCCTTTAACAGTTATCATATAGCTTAATGTTACATTATCCCATAGATTATCATGATTTATTTTTTATATCAAGTTTAATTCCCTACTTGATCTTTTTAAATATAAAATGTCGCATAATATTGTAGAATTACAAATAATATACAGAACGAGGGTATATATGACAATGGAGGCAGGCGTGAATGAAGACGATGCCCGTAATGACTACAATCTGTTATGATATGTTATGTTCCTGTGTGCTGTATTGTTGGGTTTTAGAATTATGGATGTAATTTTGTTTCTGCATTGTTGAAATAAAGAAGTAAAATCAACAGCCATCGTTATCCTTAGATCATTTGATATACTATGTTACAGTGTTAACCTATTTAATATCTCGGCCACTTGATGTTCGAGAGAGTTGATTATGGGCTTGTACCTGTAAAAAACTTTATGCCATAAAAACGACCTACAATACGCAGATTAGTTCTTGAATAATGCATCTTAAAAGGTGATCCAACAATGGTTATAACTATTGCTTCGGGAATATGTTAAAGCATAAATAATAAAGACATACAGATACACTACAATATAACAACAGACCATAAAGTTGTGCAAAAAATACAAATATGACCAAAACACAAAAAGACAAACCATAGTGAAGGTACTATACAGAAGGAATAAAAAGAAGATCAAATGAAGAGAAATGGGGATAACGTCCCACTTTTCCGCCACAGCTGGGGTAATGAAGACAGAATATAGAAGATACTATAGAGTAAGCAACCTGCATTTAATACAGACATGAGTAAAACTAGTAGAAATACAAAGAGCGTACTGAATGTTCTAAGAATACATTTGCTGTTTATTAAAAATACAAAAAAATGTTTAAATTGTATTCAGTACTACCAAGACACGGCAATGGGTTATCATTCGAAGATGTAGTAATTTCGAAAACATTTAGCTATTATCACATGACTTAGTCGCAAAGAACCAAACATTGATATATCGTGACAGTAAATATCTATGCCCCTAAAATATAGATAAAGAAAATACTTACGGATAAATCTGTGGATGATGTTCTCGAACAGGACGAGAAGTTCGTCCAAGTTTTATTAAGTTCTGGGTGGAAATACCAATCACCCTCTGGTGTACAATATCGTGTAGCATATTCTAGAAATAGAAAGATATAAATCTGGTTTATCATTCGATGAACACACCGCGGTCATATAGGGACAAATATTTATTTACTTTTAGGTAATATCCGTCGGTATGTGCCCAGTGATTTTAGCCGTGGGGAATAAGAAAAGTAAGACAGTCAGGTGGGCGCGTACGACCGTGGGATCAACGAAACACCACTTCTTACCAACATCGGACTAGTATTACCCCCACCCCACCTCCTCTCCCGCCCATAGAGTTTGCCCAAAGTGTGGGTGAGTGTGTACATCCATAATCAACTCCGCTTACATGTATCAACTGATCGTACTAGATTGGCGAGAACTTTACACTCATCATTAGGAATCATTAGGATTTTTTTTCAAATTCGTATGTGTGACAGTGTCAGTGACAATAGCAATGCGGCAGATTGACAATATGAACATTTAAGAATGCTGATCCAATCCAATTTGGTTTATACGGGGGCGACGTTAGCTGGGTAAGGCGCCAGCGCCAGCTCACTAACCAGAAGGTGCAGAACGGGTCGGGGCGGAGGGGGGGGGGGGAAGACTGGAAAGGAACACCATGCCACCTGATAAACCAATAATTTTATATGAGTGTAATGGCAATGCGAGTGCGATTGGATTGACAGATCTAATTTAAAAGTAATCTTTTAATCTTGTTTCATGGATGTTTTTGACACAAATTTTAGATTTCATAAACTGTGAATTATAAATGCAGCCAAAGATAGGCTAAATATCCCGAATTACCTGCCAATGTCTTTCAGTTTCGAGGAGATAATCTAAAATGTTATAAATTATCCTGTACATTTTAAATTTAATAACTTCTGTTCCAAAGACTTTACCTCCCTGGGTTACACATTTTACATTCTACTATATTGTCCTATTCAATAAGTATTATTGTACGGTTCTCAAGAATTACTACGCTCTTATATATTCAATAAATATTATTCTCTAATATATTTAAAGATGTCCAACGAAATACGGCATGAGTCTCAAACAAATGCCAATTTCTAGTGTCCGGTTATTCCAGTCTATTGCGCAGATATGGCGTTACCGTTTGACATGTTGCTGAATGTGTCTAGCCTCGTTCTTTCTGTTCATTGGTTACAAGTGACGCTGAAACGCACTATCGTACACGATTCTTGTACCAATGGTAAAATGTTTATTTTGTCTTAAATATTGGATATCAATGGTAGTCACCGAAACCCAATGATAGTCACAGGGAACCGAATGATAGACACAACAACTGATTTTTGTAATTACCATTGTCGTTAAAACCATGAATATAGTTAGGACACGGTTGTTTAACCAGGGATCCGGCTGGTGATTCATTCCAACATAAAACTTTATCCCATATTACTCCACATTTTGGTGTTTCTGCTGTTGTCTCTGAAATGAAATGAAATGGGGGTTAACGACCTACTGTTCTGCTCCTAAACTGAGCTAATGAAGATGGGCATACGCCTTACAGTGTGCTATGAGGGAAATTTTGCCCGGGCAGCGGCGCTACGGCCTACTCTTATATCGAATTCCTACTGCCAAGGGATCTTTTACGTGCACGTCAATATGTACACGGGACCTCGGTTTTTCGTCCCATCCGAACGACTAGACAGCTGTCCTTGTCAGCCCCCCGTCCTGCATTCACTGACAAGGGGAAACCACGCCGGAAAATCTGGATGAACTTTCTCGGCCAATGCAGGAATCGAACACCCGACCTCCAGGATAGCGAGCCAGCGTCTTACCCACTTAGCCACGTGCCCCCCCCCCCTCTGAAATGAAGGATGCGATGATTTAAAATAGGTAGTACTACTACCGGATAACGTTGGCTAGCTTCGTTTACTCCTTAGATAGAGATGTGGTATCAGGTGTTATAGAAAGAGTAGGTATGCACAAACGCCATGCCACCACGCTTACAGCTAACTAGAGCAATGTCGTGGATCAAGAATAAAGATGGCACATTCTAATGCATTTACAAATACGCGCTAAAAGTATATTTCATGAAAAATATTATTATACAAAGCATTATGATAAAAATCTTCTGACGTCGATGTAAGCAGACACAATATTACATCTGACAGCAAACAGATAAAAAGACAAAATAAGCTAGATTAGTTAGCGTAATAGACGTCTCGTTGGATGATTTGAAAACGTTTTGTATATTTATGTTACAGACTAGGTTTGGAACAGTGTTGTATACCGATATATTATAGAATACGTTGGGTATAGCGTTGAAATAATGCTCGTTCGTTGTCTGCTTTATTAACCAAGTAATCCAAATACAAAGTTTTGATATTTCAGGTTTGTAAATGTTGTTTTGTCAACTTAAAGGTGCATTTTTTCAAACTAACCCGAATACAAAAAATAAAAGCTTCATCTGTTTTACTACATAGCAAAAAAATGCTATATAACTTGTTAAAAATTTGTCCTTAGTTGATAATGTGGTGGTGTTAATTGTTGGTTGTGTAAGTCATTAACAACGGTTAAATTTCGCCGGATATTTTGGATATCGTGTTAACATATAACGAAAGATGAAGAATTAAAAGTAACACAGTTTGTTTATAACAAACAACTTGAACGCATTATAAACACTCTCTTAAAACTAGTACGTTCATGATTCCAGTGCGATTTAAGAAAACAGGCGCTTTGCTCGTTGATATTTTATGATTTCAAGGAACACACACAAACATGATTCCAACAGTTTCATATTAAAAACAGCAGGTCTAGATAAAACGATATAGCATATACAATCTTAGAGTTAAGAGATACTTGTTTGAAGATTTAATTCAAAAATTTATAACATCAATTTAAAAGAGAAATAGTTTGGTATGGCATTCTAAAGAATTTAACATAGATTTTATATTTAATCTTTTCAGTTCATAAAAATTACAAATTAATTTCAATACACAGGTTACACTATAGCGTTGGTCTTTTAGTTCCGCTATGTTATTTTTAAAAAATTTAAAGCTCCAATATGCCAGGTGGTCCACAAATAATTTATTTACGTTCATAAATAAAATGGACGGCAGCAAGTACGAGCGTACTATGGACCAGGAACCAAACACGATGCCATCGCGGCCATCTTGGAATTGTGATGCCATATTAAAAGCCCGTCAATCGATGCGCAATTATCCAAGGAAGAAGTTTTAACGTCGATCTTGATTTGGCAGAGCGGAAGGTTTCCTTCGAAAAATGTCGCCACAAGAAGAAGAACAACAACAAAATGAGTAGTGCTTGGGGACCAGTTGCTGGTCCGAATCCGAACGGGGAATGCGGGATATCGATAGGGTTAATCCTCTCATTTCTAAATACAATATTTGAAAAAGGAAATCTGTTACCTCTACTATTGTCATAGGGTTTTCGATAAAGCGGGGTAACTCCGAAACGAAATATCGTGGAATGAAGGTTATCGATAGACTTTTTCTCCTACAAACTTTATTACACAATATGAAAAAAAACCAAGGGCCATAACCAAGGTACGGTCCGGTGCACATCAAAATATCAAATTCATCCGAGATCATATAATAGTTTACAGCATCGAACTCATCGTAGATATTTTCATCCGTGTTACATGCTTTTTCACCATTTGCGTAAAGAGGAGGCGCATTTGAACGAGAACTTGTAGTTCGATTTACAACTCATCCGTGATTTTCGTACAATTAGGGACAATAATCTAGGAAGTTACAGTCCGATATGTCCCAAATTCGAACCAATCCGAAATACATTTTCAGTTTCATGAAAATCGGATCTGTCTATAGTGTGTCCACAAATAATTGTGAACGGGCAACATAATACGTTCACACCATAACGAATGCGTTTAAATATGGAGATGATCTCTACCCATGCCAGCTGCTATATAATAAAACCTCATTATAATCCTACAATTCAGTTTTCGTTTCTATTTCTAGCTTATTTCGAGAAAAAATGGACAGCTACAATTTATCTTACAGGAACCATCTACTTGTAAATCATTCATATCTGACCGGCACAATATATTATCCAAAAACTCAAAGATATCCCCGTGTAATATCTCGAAATTCGACAAAAATGTAATGTTAGATATTTGACGCAAATCGTATCTGGCGCGTGAAAATAAATTGTCTGCTTAAAGTGGATTGCAAGAAATAAAATCAAAAATAACTCTTTCGGTGTCAGGCTTGATTAGATTCGTAGACCACCTCTTCACCCAGTGCCTAATTCTAAATTATACTAAAAACAAAATCCAATATATTTTTACATTGCATTAAGGGTGCCAATATTTCAGAAATATCACCCTTGGGAATCATGGGAGATGAGAGTCTGGAAATGGTAATTGTTACCAGACGCTTTAAAACATTGCATGTTTCCACTAACAAGTACATTAAATACGAAAATAAACATGGCAGACAATAATAGTGGTTTTTACCCACCAGGCAAAGCAAAATACTACCAAACTTTTAAAAAATATATGTAAAATAATCTTAGACAAATCGTATTTTCACTGACACGTAAGAAAATAAATATATATCGATCAGATGTCAATTGAGCCTTTAAGATTAAGAGTGCTAATGAGATTCTATAACAAATAGGCGGTGTAAATACAATAATAAAACGACCTTTAAGTACGACTACATTTTTTCGGATTTCAATTGCAAGGATGTTTTACGAGTACGGAAATGTGTACATCATATTTTCGTCCCATCTGCACGACAAAGCACTTTTCTGCCCGAGGGCCAGTGCCGTATTCACTGAAGCACCACTGACAGGACACTTTTATTAAAATGTTTAAAACATGTTATATCGATTATTGGAAAAATATGTTCAATAATATCTTATAGGCTACTCACCATATCTGGAATGGTTTAAATATTTTAGTATTTCCTGGCCACAGTTGACCTCGGCTTGATAAAGCAGCTTCCACTGTTCGTCGGGCGTCATTACAGATACCACCTGAAGGATTAAAAAAGAAAAATATATAAAAACGAATCAGAGATTGGCTTTTAAAGTTTGCCAATTTAATTAGAATGAAATAAACTTCTTTGTTGATATGAAATTGTGATACTGCATTCTGTAATTGAAGACAAGTGAAACTTGAGATAAATTTACAAGTACAGTTATATACTTAAAACAGGACAACAATATCCAATGTATATTAGATCAAGTATTGTATTAAACAAAAACAGTGAATACCAACAATTGATTCCTTTTTATTTTCTGGTACTACTATTACTGTGGATTTACGCATCAGCTTCTACTTTTGGCAATCTCAGCCTATAAACATTTCTTTATAAGGCGCTTTTAGTAATTCGTAGATTGTGATTAGAAGATCAACCCACTAATGAAATTCAATAATACCCATAATTTAGAGAAATCTAATCAAGGCCTAGGTAATTATATTCTGATCTTTTAAACATATCATCTGAATACACGGAGTAAAATAATGTTTGGTTTAAATTAAATTGTATGATAGTACAGTCTTAACACTAAAGAATACCCTTGTTTTGTATAAACTTTACAATGCTTCATTTTGTCTAGTGCCCGTCTTCATTTGCCGACTCGGAGCAGAACAGTAGGACGTTAACCCCTATTTCATTTCATTTCCTATCTAGTCCCGATATTACCGAGTTTGTGTCGAATGGACCCCCCCCCCCCCTGCACTTTCGGTATTCGGAACCAATGTTGACTCTTTATATTTATATAACAGTGAACATCACTGTTACGTTAACCTACAAAAATAAAACCAGTCCACAACATACCTACTTTCAGTTTATTTCTGATTTCTTTAAAAAATATACCCATATAGCTCACTCAACCGATGACCAAAATGATGATTGAAACAGATTACACATCCGCTCAAAAAGATGAATATTGAAACTATAACAATATTTCAAGAATTTGCTTGCGCGCCGCAGGTAATGTTATACGCGAGAAGAAACTGGTTTCTCCAGAAGGTGCCACAGCGATTATGCAGTCAATCTTTATTTATAGGTTTATAGACTGGTTTCTATAAAACAGCTCATCCAGCTAGCACTCTGTCTACCACACCGGATATACAAACAACGAGATCGCATATAGTGTATGGTTACTCTTTCTAGAACATCTGATATCCCTACGCATTTATTTGGGATATTCAGTCAACATCTGCTTTCATATACTTAAACTGTCGATTGTCATTTGCATTGATGTTATCTACCACTATATGCACCAACAACGTCTTAAAGTGACATAACTCGTCCTTATAACTTACGGAGGGAGTCTTTCGGGATTAAGGATAATGAATGCTTTCTCCTAGGAAATCCAAAAACTTCAGCTATTAGGACGATTCATGTATTGATCTCTCAAATAATTCGTTGTTGTGGTTGTCGAGCGTAACTGCATTTAGAATGTTTATAACATGATTCGAAGAACAAACCTCCTCCAATCTACTTACACCATGACCATTACGTCTTGTTATCTTATATCAAAATACTCGTGTATTGAAGTACTTAACGCCAAAAATAACTTTGTATGTACTTGAAACAGTGGAACATAGCAATCTAATAGTGTCTTTCAGTTCATATTTCAAATTAAATAAAGAAAGCAAGACAATACGTGGGAGTTTTAATTAATTAATTCATTAAAATTTGGGTTAATGAAGACGGGAATACGCCAAGCAGTGTGGTCTGTGGGAAATTACGCTCGGATAGCTGCTTTGCCGCCTTCTCTTCATTGGACTCTACATACACATCAATGTACACGGAACTTGGTAATCTGGCGCACCCCAAATGACCAGACACTGTTCCTTGCCCGGTCCCCCGTCCTGTACCACTGTCACACACTGATCGGAAGTGAATATTCGCTTGGCCGCTTCAATCACTGATAAAGGTGACATCAATGCGACTTAATGAGCCTCAAATATTAAATTTTTTCCACCGACAAATTAAATTCTAAAAATTTTTTTATGTATTAGAAAAATAAAGACGTTTGACGTATTTGTGGGTAAAAATTATTTCCTATTTAGTGTAAATGGGTATTAAAATTAGTAAAAGGCAGCATTCTGCCCGAAGCAGTAAAGTCTTATGTAAACAATGCACGCGCCATTGAGACAATGATTGACGCCGCGTGCTGTGACGCCACGTGTTGAATGCAGTCATCTTTTACAGAGATATCAGAAGACTTTCGTAATCCTCTGTGAAGCAGATTGCCACTGCCAGTGGGCTAGTGCGAACAGCCATACATGCATTTCTTACAGTTCATTCCAGCAAATTCAATTTCCTTTAATGTTTTTATTTCATAACCGTTGGCCACCACCTATCAAACAATAAAACTATCAATAAAGCAATTTACCCTGTGCTCTCCATGTTTAAAGCGCTAATGCTCTTCAGTAACATAAATATTTTATTAACAGTCAAGGTAGGCTGAAATGAGGAAAGTTTTGCCTGGACAGCAGGGCTCCTTTACGTGCATATCATTATCAACGTGTACACGGCCCCCCGGGTTTTCATTCACTGACATTGAAACGAATAGGCAGTGTCTTTGTCAGGCCTTTTGTCTGCATCACTGACAAGGGGGAACCACGTCGGAAAATTTGGAGGAATTGTCACGGCCACCACCCGATAGAATCCAGGACCTTCGGGTTAGCCAGCCAGCTTCTTACTAACTGAACTACCGCGGCTCCCCTGTATACTTCACCGCATGAGATTCGATGGAAATGGATAACTTGTAATTAATTATCCATCTATTGTTTTCCGCCCGAGTCCAACAGCAGGCAGTGTATCAAAATAATGTGACAGTTAAACCTGATAAAATATTGTTACAAATGTTTTTTTCTATACAAACAGTATTTTCCTCAGGATAGCTGAATGGAATTGGGGAACATACTTGTTCTATGCAAAACCTCGCTCCGTTACCCATTATATAGGAGATCATGTTATTCTACTTGGACTTGCACATCTTCATTAAACTAAATTTTAATGTGTGATTCTGAAATAAATACATGCATTTTTAATGTTGAAATTGCAAGGATTCCAGCCTCGGCTTAAAATTAGTAGAGTTCCGGACAATCCTATCAACTCGTCTAACGACCTGAAGACTTATGTGATCAATTGTGCTCGACGTTTGTATATAACATCACACACTCTTTATGACTGGGAGAGACAAATGTTTAGCAACTGTTGAACTTTAATTACAAAAAGACTGACTATTTGTTCTATCGCCTTACGACTTTCTCTTCAAACAAAGGATGTCCGTTAGCTCTAACGTCTGTAGAACTTGATATTGGATTCTAATTAGCTTCTGGGAATTTTCGTTTATATCAATTAATAAAAACAATTCATCCTAGAAGCATATATATGTTCCAGAAACATCTAAGTTAAAAATCATAAAACTCATCTGTTAAGAGCAATCCTTAATTGTTAAAAGATAACATGGTAAATCATTTATATGATCGACAATGCGAACTAATTACCCTGCTTTTATAAATGGGTCGTCGTGTATATTAGGCTTTGTTCGCTTAACAAAACAGTGTAGAAGCATTTTATATACTCTTTTATGGAAACGCACGGAAAATAAGAAATTCCATATAAATTGAAAAACATTGTTAACAATAACTGATCAAGAAATCATTCCATACTATATAACAGTATATAAGCCATTTTGGTCAAAACACGGAAAATCAAAAATTGAATATCGACGAAAACACATGGAATATATTACGAATGGCTGCTTGTGACCTTCACTTGGCTTGATGTGGGGCGTAACCTCCGCTTCCACCTGGGGTGATGCCACAGACACGTGTTTCCTAGGAGAGTTGCGAGAAGAGCAAGTTGCGCGCAAGAGATTTGGGCATGTGTAAGCGATTAAGAACTTTTATCGCTTCCATTTCCTTAGTTCTATTGTTCGTGGATCCATTCCAAGACCTTAATACCCTATCTATCACGTGTTTTGCCATGACAATTAGGAATTAAAACGTTCTACTTTTCTGAAATTATTGATAAGCATAGTCTGGGTCGGTTAAAATATTGCAATATTCTTAATTGCTCTCCCCTTTGTCGTTTGGAGGGTACGTAAACCCTAGGCGTACTCGTTGGTGTGCACGTAAAAGAATCTCGACAGTTAGAATCCAACGAAAAGTAGGCGAAACAACCGCTGTCCGGGCAAAATTACTCTCATAGCTTTCCAAAATGTGTATGCTGGTCTTCTTTAGCCCGGTTGGTGTAGAAAAGTGGGAGGTTAAATCCCATTTCACGGCAAAATACATAAAAAAGAATCATGAAAAAAACTAGGCCCGCAATTAGCGTAAAACACTGACTTAAAGCAAACTAAAACTAATTCCGGATATTCTAACGGACACATTAGATATGTCAGAACTTTTTTTCAGGGATGCTTCCACACTCTTATGACAATTTACCCCCGCCTGTTAATATGATCAGAATCGATTATTGATATGTTAAACCTTATTAATAATAGATAATAATCATGCTTAATGTGACTTCGGTTACGACGCTCTTTCAGGAAGTACACGGAGCTTAATTAAATGTATGTATAAATATATAATGAAAAGTCCCCCCCCCCCTCCACACTGAACAATGTTCCGTAAATATGTACTGATCTAGCTTAACTGTACTTATCTAAGAAGTTAATGAATTAGATTTTTAAATAACATACATGATCCGTTAGGTGACACAAAGCAGTGTTAACTGATATAGATATTATGTGTCTAAGTCAGTTCATCAACGTAGCATTTTAATATGCTCTTTGTTAAATAAATCTTCGATATCACCTTTTTTGTTCAATATTTTCAAAACTTTTATGTATAAGCCAAAATGTCAAATTGACTTTTTAACAATGACATTTTATAAGGATAAATATTGTTTTGGGGTTGTTGATGTATTATCTGGGATGACACGGTCTTATGAGGGGATGGGTAGATTCAAATGCTACTCAGAGGTCCTTCTACTCTCATATTTTCAGGTTTGACACGCTGACACTTTTTTCCATGTGCTGATTTTTGAAATTCATTTAGGATCAATAATGATTCCCCTTTAGATCAAGATACATCGATTTCAATATCGAAATAATGTTTGATCACAATTAGTGCCCTAACTAGATGTGTTTGGTTAACTAGAACAATTTAGCACAACTTTCATGACACTTCTTTAATGTTTTGTTTCTTTTTGTCTTTACAATCCAATGAAATATTAGTAAACCACCAAAGATGGCAAAACATCAAGATGGTTCTATTTTATATGGACACAGCTCACCAAATATTCCTACGTCATCACCAACGAATGAAGGACGAAAGTTATTTTTAGTCGTTCTCTCCCTTTCCCTTTTAACCCTTTTGCATGGCGATTTTTATTGACCTTTTGTTGTAGAATCGAAGGAAATGGTTTGCAAATACATTTTGGTGAATATTCATGATTTTTATTCGGAAGGATAAAAGAGTTCGGAGGTTGGTTAGGTTGAAATGTGGGGCGGGAAATTGTATGTTTATGGTTCTTTACTTCCAGTTTGTGTATCTCAAGTTTTTCATGAAGAACTCCATACGTGCTTTTGGGCAAGAGGTTGCCACATGTTGCTACATATGTGGTAGAAAGCGTTCTACCCAACGAAAATTTGGGAAAAAGTTAGAGCCGGTCCAAGAGACGAGAATTAACAATAAAGTCAATGGGGAAACCGTTAGTGATCTGTGGTCATATATAATAGTTGTTTTTGTTATGACAGCGGGATAAATATATTAAGCATGAACATAAACATGCTTCATTTAAGTAATATTATACTCTTGGGATTGGGAGAGAGAGAGAGAGAGAAATAGGGTTTAACGTCCACTCGACACAAAATAGGTCATTTCGGGACTAACATATGGTCTAATTTGATTTCAATAATTCGCTTGCGCATAGGGGTCTTTAGTAGTGGGAGGAAACCGGAGGACCCGGAGAAAACCCACGAGATTGGACAGGCGACCCTGCTCCTTATCACGTACAACGGGGAATCGAAACCACGCTAGTAGACTCAATGACATACTTTATGATACAGCGCGCGCACGCTAACCATTCAGCCATCCAACCGCCCCCCCCCCCTTGGGATTGGGTGACGTGATTTGCACCAAAGAAATTCCTACTCTCTTTAACACTACTTTAATATTTGTGTGTATGTGACGAGTAAGTAGTAAACCCTGGGGATTGGGTGCAACTGTAACCCGGTGTTCGATCCCTGCATTGGCCGAGAAAGTTCATCCTGATTTTCCGACGTGGTTTCCCCTTGTCAGTGGTGCAGAACGGAGGGCCTGACAAGGACAGCTGTCTAGTCCTTCGGATGAGACGAAAAACCGAGGTCCCGTGTATACATTAGAATGCACGTAAAAGATCCCTTGGCAGCTGGAATTCGATATAAGAGTAGGCGATAGTGCCGCTGCCCGGGCAAAATTTCCCTCATAGCACACTGTATGGCGTATGCCCGTCTTCATTAGCCCAGTATAGGAGCAGAACAGTAGGACGTTAAACCTCATTTCATTTCATTTCATTTTGCAACTGTAACCCACCACACTAATTGGTGCACCAACGAAATACCTTCTCTCATGTTAAAACGCCAATCTACTTGGTTAACTCTATCGGGTATAGCACAGATATGAATAATAAATTAAATCTTACCAAGCATGCTGTGCACGTTATTGCTAGTGACAGTTTTATTGCGTCGGGGACAGGTTTATCTTGTAAAATATATAACCCCCTTGATCCGGCAATTAAGGAAGAAAAGGCGCCTGTCATGGCTAATTCTATCCTAATAACTTAAAGATAGGTTGCCAGACAAAGGAAAATACACTGGCAGCAGCTACGTTGTTCTAACAGTCTAGGAAGATTTTTGTATATGCAGGAGTAGTTTCAAAGTGGTCAAGGGCAATAATTATACTTCTTCGGCATGTGAGCATAAACATAGTCTATGAATTTCAAGTCAATTCAGCTCGTAGAGCGTTCACAAATATGGTAGGATAGACACAGGTGTCGACAATTTGCGATCAAATGTCAATGTTATGTGTGTGTGCGTGTGGAAACGAATACTTTCACCTGTACGAAAATCATCCGCAATATTCGATATATTCTGTTTTTACACGGTTCTTTACATTAAGATGTAGGAAAGGAAATCATTTCGTACTGAAACATATTTCCATTCCAAGTAAATCAACAAGTAGATTACACAAATTTGATGATTTAATGTCATATCGTGTATTTATCTTTTAGGGTTTGGTGAAGATTACAGCTCATGTATAACGACATCTTACAGGTAGCTACACAGGGATGCAAATTACAATTCACAGTGGCTACTACACTTTAGTGTGCAGATTGCTATTAATGAATTACTGAATGATATTCGGGTGACAAAATCTATAAAATAACTCTTGGCGATAAATATATAATTATATGGCGATCCTTGCTTTGATTAACTTTATATTGTCGAGAAGTGTTGCCGTTTGCACCATATTTAAAGGCTCTACATAAACTTATCATGAAATTTGGTCTAAATTAACATTAATAGTTGTATTACTGTAAATAACTTGATTGATCAATGTCTGTATTTGGTTCCAAACTCTTCATGATATCGTTGTTATACTAATTACGACAATCCCCATGCTATTATGTAATCTTTTTTGACCAGAAACTGACCCCCAAGCTCTATCTTATTGTTTTTCTTCTTCTTGGGGTGACGCGCTTCGAAAAAGCCTATAAGACATGAAACTTGGCATGCTTGTTTTCTTTGTGGCATCATCTCACAGTTACAAGATGACGATGGCGTCCATATAATACTATTGTACTTGATAAAAAAAGTCTTACCTTCATCCCGTAATATTGTTGTAGCCCCTGTTATCAAATATGATCCATAAGAGATTTTACAAATTAGTTCACTAAACGGAATTCTTTTAATATTTAACATTCTGAAACTGATTTATATTAAGTGGCAATCAATGTGTTATAATGATCACGTAATATTCCCAATGGTCACGGAAAATGTTCCATTATTTTGATCAAATATTATATCACAATTAAAACTGTGATGTTATATGTCCAAAATGATCTATAGATGGTGGAACTCATTTGTCACGGTTGACAAAGATGAGTGCGGGGATATATATATATATAGTTCAATATTTCAAAACCACCATTTATAAATGATAGAACTGTACGTTATAACAGTATAACACTGTTGGCGGTTGGATGGCCGAATGGTTAGCACGTGCGCGCTGTATCATAAGGCCTGTCATTGAGTCAACTGGCGTGGTTTCGAATCCCCGGTTGTACGTGACAAGGAGTAGGGTCCGGTTTCCTCTCACTGTTTCCACCCCGAATTATTGAAAAAAATTAAACCATGTTAGTCCCGAAATGACCTAGTTTGTGTCGAGTGGACGTTAAACCCCATCTCTCTCTCTCTCTAACACTGTTGGGTCGCGTACTTCCATTTTATTTTCTTGGACCAAAATCAATAGCTGTCGTTTATTCTGTTTTAGAGGTGCCATATCCGATAGGTGCTCAGTGACCATTAAGCGAGGAAGATAGCTATTGTTGTTTCAAGTCGAAAGTTGTGGATGCTAATTCACTAGTTGAGACAACAACGGTCAGACGATTTACCCAAATACTGCCTCATTATTGTCAAAAAACTAACATAATACTTCGATTATATAAAAAACATCATTGAGTTAATTTGTGGAAAACATGCAAAACATGTACGACAAATGTGATTGTCAATATCTTGCTATTCCATTTATCCCTCTTGATCACCCAATACTTACAAATATTAACCCATGCTATCAAAAATCAATCTATTTCTGTAAAGTAATGGGCCAATATTACAAAAATTAAGATAAGAGTTCAATTATTTGGATAACAATATGTTTGTTTGTGGAAAATAAATTATTTATTTAATGTTTAGCCGTTCATTTTATCACTCATATGAAATAGGTATTTCAAATGTACACAGGAATTACCACATTGATATTAAAGTAATCGATGAATTCTACCAGTTTTGGATAATAATAAGATAGTATGTGGTTGTATTTTGTAGTATTGGGTTATTTCTTCCCACTAATGAGGTATAATGGGGTAGTATTTAATTAGTATAGGTTGGTATTCTGTAGTAATGTTTTAGCCGTTCAGTTTATTACTCATACTATGAAATGGGTATTTCAAATGTTTACAGGAATTACCTAATTGACATTTAAGTAATTGAAGAATTTTACCAGTTTTGGACAATAACAAGGTGGTGTGCGACTGTATTTTGTAGTATTGGGTAACTCGTCCTGTCCAATATTTGATAATGTTTGGCTAGTCTTTCATTTTATCGTAAATAATTGCTAATTCAACAAATAAGTTAATTTTTTGAAGTCTAATTCCACAACTTTGATAGTTTCTCACAATAATGAGGTGGAATGTGGTGGTATTTGGCAGTATTTACTTAGTATTGGGTAAATCGTCCTGCCGGTCAAATTGTGTGGTTTTGAAAGATTGGAGTTGTGGCGAGTTAGTGATTGACCTTAAACGCGTATTAATAAAATAAGAAAGCTGCCGGGTAAAATTAAAGAACCCGAAGTTGCGCGTGTCGTGAATTTCTTTCCTGTTAAAACAGGACGGTAGAGTTTAATCAAACGAACTGAGAAGAAAGTAAGATGTAAACACGTTTTCAGCGACGTTCTTGAAACTAGTACACGATGTATGGTTCATGTATATATAAATAGGAGGAAAATGACACACAAACACATGAAAGATATCACGATGAATTAAGATATCACTACAAAAACTACAATCCCACAAATATTTTTGTACTAATTTTAAGCTTAGGCAAATAGCGTAATTGGTTACAAAGTTTTCTTGTTGTAGGATAAAAAATATCAATCTTCCATCCAACATGATCTAGACAAGATATCCATTCTTTAAGAATAAAACCCAAGTGTTACTCTCATTTGAAATAACGAACTGAAATATGGCAAAACTATACGTTATCACGCATGACAAAAGCAGAACCCTTCGACATGAGGTACGAGAAAAGCACACTTATCACCTACAACAAAAAACCCCAAAACAATCTACTATGAGAAACACAAATTATCGAGCATAAAATGGGCATAAAAACATTAAAAGTGTGAACGTGTATAATAAAAAAGACTTCGAGCAGAGAGAAAAACTCAAAATGTCTACTAACCAGAAAATTATCGATCATGCGAAAAACCAAAAATATCGAGCATGGATCAAACTGAAAGATAGATATCTATCAAACTATAAACCATAATGCTGTTGATCATGAGAAAACACAAAACAATACCATTAAATCTGCCAATTTCCAGTTTTCAAGCATGGATCAAACCACAAAAAAATATCTATCGACCATCAACAAGAATGTTTCCGATAATGGAAAAGCACAAAAATGTTCCATAAAATCTGTCAATTTGCAGTTATCAACCTGAATACTATTACCAACAATTATGAAAAAAATCAGAAACTGGCAATATGGCCCTTCTCCGGCATGGACAAACACAGAATAAACTGTAAAGATATACGGAACGTGAGAAAAATATAGCTGTCAACCTAATCTGTAACCGCGGTTTGAGAACAGAACACCATTGAAAACTGTTAACTTACACAACCATAAGCTATGCAGATTCAGCATATATCATTCATCCGTCTGGGTTCATTGAGATTATGAAGATTATATTATAAAACAGCATAGCGTGGCGTAAGACATGATAATCTATTTAACTTATAAATGTAGGTATGTCCGTTACAAGAGACCATACTGAAATACAGAAAACGCGCTTTAAAACAAACCGAAGACAATAAAACTGGAAATTTCTCTCCTTTAATTATTGGTCTGTAATTAACAGTGGCCTTAATTTATTTTCAAGCTCAAGAGGGGTCAACCGGAGAACACCCATAGCACAATTCCTTCCCTTTAAGACAATTAATTGCCAATAGAATGTCTGTCTAGCTTAAGAGTCATCGTTTGTCTCCTTGTCACTTACTGAAATATTTATCGACTCGTCATGCCATCTTGACAATAAGTTCGGCAGATCAAGATGGTTTATTGTCAGTAATTTAGAATCTAATTGTTTGCGTCGATCTGTTTATCCCTTGATCCCCTCTCGCTAGGTAGCTGTCTATTTGTTAGAAATATATCGATATATAAGGTGCCGGATGTCCCACTGTAATCTATTAGTTACGGTGCACCTAAGATGACACTAAGATGACACAATCAAATATTTAATAGCCGACGACGATTACGTGTTCGGATCAATACGTCTCGAAGATATCCTGAGCTATTATGTAATATCACCATTAGTTACTGGAAATGAGGAGGCTCAATAACTGTTTTTCGAGATCTTTATTTACTTAGGAAATACCGTGTCTTGTTCTGCATTCTTTTGCATTTCCAAGAGCGTTATCGATTCAGCTTGTGATTTGCCAAATGCCGTATCTCAGAATTTTGTAACATAAGTTAAACACTAAACATGCTCTTATATAAATAGAAAAGATGAAGCCTGGAGATTTTCCCCAGGGAGTACATTTGATTATAACCTGTTTAATTGAATTTAGTCAAATATTAAAACGGCAAGTTGCACAAGAACTATATAACTCTTCAAGAATGACATTCTACACAGTTAAAAATAACATATTTAACAAATCCGTCGCTCAGTAACGAAATACAAACCCGGCTTCATGGAATTCTTTCTTAAACTTTACAAGCTGGAATCTCACTGGACACTTCAAGCAACGGGTGATCAAAATATATAAAATAGGTGAATACATGCATATTTAATAATTTGGGTGAGTTTCAGTTTATTTTGAATTAGATATTATTAGAATCGAATTACATTTAATTTTGAGCCAGGAACTGGGCCCCAAGCTCTACTCATTTTGTCTTGTGGGGTCACGGTGGCTAAGTGGGTAAGACGCTAGCTCGCTAGCGTGGATGTCGGGTGTTCGATCCCTGCATTGACCGAGAAAGTTCATCCAGATTTTCCTGTGTGGTTCCCCCTTGTGAGTGATGCAGGACAGCTGTCTAGACGTTCGGAGGGGACGAAAAACCGAGGTCCTGTATACACATTGGCGTGCACGTAAAAGATCCCATAACAGTTGGAATTCGGTATAAGAGTAGGCCGTAGTGCGCTATCCGGAGCAGAACGGTAGAACTTTAAACCGCATTCATTTCATTTCATGTTCTTAGGGGCGACGATCTTCGCCGAAAGCCCAAGAACTTCGATTTTTGATATGGCGGCACAACTCCAAGATGGTTGTGATACTCAGGCCCTGGCCCATAGTATGCTCATACTAGTTTTATGAAGAATGATAATGCCACCAGAGTAGGCGTAATGTTACCTTTGATTGACAACTAATAAGCCAATGAAGTAAGGGAATGCATGTATTTTACATAGTTGATCTCGACATCACCTCCTGAAACGAATACCGAATTGCCAGAATGATGGATGATACAAATAGCTCTCCGTAAATATAAGCACCCACAAATATACGTTTAACTCCAGACCCCTGTTTAAATCTGTTCATAATTTTCACAATTATGTCGAGCGAAATCCTTCAGCTGAAGGAAATTAAAGTATTTGAAATAGAATTTCACTATTACCATGGTGTTTTGCGTGTCTGTGCTGAAGTTAAACGCTCAGAAAAAACCTTTAGGCTTGTAAAACTTTGTTAAATTGGATTTCAAATCGATGTACTACAGATCTGGCCATGCGCTTTTTGTAACAGATATCGTGCAGTCTCATTTTAAAGATTTCTGTTCGGAAGCCTTTTAACTTTGAGGGTATGATCACAATAATTCTGAACGAAGATTAGCTATTTTCCTATTTCCTAACATTTATGTAGGTTTTATTGCCACGGTTATTTTGCATTAAAGAATTTATATTCATTTAAAACGCACTAAAAATACACCGAAATCGTGTACGCAGTGCATAATCGGTTACGTGTACCGGATGCTAAATTAATCGCGCTAAACCTGTTTACTGACCGTTTGTCGACTGATTGACAGCCCTTGATTAAGGAGACTAGTCTATGCGAAACATTATAGACAGCCAGGAAAACAAGAATTAAGAAGATCGCTAATGACGGGAATGATATGGAGTTTATGTCCTACAGTTCTGCACCAACGAAGACAGGCATACGCCATGCAGTGTCCAATGAGGGAAACTGTACCGGTACAGCGGTGCCTCGGCTTTCACTTATTTCGAAATCCAACTCCCCACGTACACGCCAAGATGTACACGGGACCTCAGTTTTTTCGCCGGCAATTCGTCCTGCGCCATCAAGAAGAAACCAAACCGGAAAATACCGAGAAACTTTGTCGGTCAATATCGGGAGCCAGTCAGCGCATTAGTTACTTACGCACCGTGGTTCCCCGAAAGGAGGTTTTAAGAACCCCGTAACAGTAAGTATTATAATATTCGTGTTGACGGCGAAGTCTTTGGAAATGTAAAGTTTCTTAAACTAAATTCAAAATATCACGCCCATAACCGTCTATACGAGACAAAACATTGCTGACATAGCACGTGTCGAAGCTGTTATATTGTCATTCATGGAAGTTCGTTCAACTTTTCTGGGATATCCTCCAATTGTATATAATGTGATAGAATTGATATATATGTTTAACATAGTAGTTACGGATCAATGATAGCAAAGACCTCTATATTTAGTTATATTTTGAATGTGTTAACCATTTTTATACGCCCACATTTTCATCATTACGTATTATGCCGTCGCCCCTATCCTTCCGTCCACAATTTATTTGTGGACACTCTACAGGTCACAATTGTTATCCGATTTTGATGGAACTTGAAATATAGGTCTATCCCCCAGAGATCTCGGTTCCTGTCAATATCGGCATGTATCGGATCGAAACTTCATGGATTATGGTCCTTGATTTCACGAAAAATCACGTTTTTTGCTTGTGAACACTCCAGAGGTCACAATTTTCATCCGATTTTAATGAAACTTGAAATGCATGTTTATAACCCAAGCATCTTAGCTCCTTTCGATATTCGTAATATCGGTTCGTAACTTCCTGTACCATGGCCCCTGATTGTTAGAAAATCACATTTTTAGCTTGTGGACCTGCTAGAAATCACAACTGTATTCAATTTTATAAACCGTTTAAATATATCACCGTTACACATCAATGAAGGTTGAGTTTGAATTTCGTAAAAACCTGACCGAAGCTGCCAGACAACATGGCCGCCCCATGTACGCGAATAGTGTAAAAGTATGTATATACCAGGGTTGTGGATACTCTAAAAGTCACAATTTTTATCCGATTTTGATGAAATTTATGTTTATAATCCTTGTACGCAAATAGTGTTAAAGTATGTCATACCAAGGTTGTGGACCCTCTAGAAGTCACAATTGTTATCAGATATCGATGAAACTTAAAGTATATGTTTATATGTTTAGGTCCCAAAGATCTCGGTTCCTTTCGTTATTTGCGCATATCAGACCGTAACTTCCTGGATTATGGCCCCTGATTGTACGAAAAAAAAATTCTTATCTTGTGGATTCCTCTAGAGGTCATATTTTTTTATTCAATTTTAAAAACGTTTTAAATATTATATCACCATTCCAGCATTTTAAGGTTGATTTTTTAAATTCAATTTTAAAAACGTTTTAAATATAATCACCATTCCAGCAGTTTAAGGTTGAATTCGAATTTCAGGAAAATCGAAATGAAACTGCCCGACAAAATGGCTGCTCTTTGTATGCAAATTTTGTAATACGATGTAATACGAACCTTGCAAACCCTGTAGAGGTCACAAGTTTTATCCAATTTTGATGGAACCTAAAATATATCTCTATATCCCGGTGATCTCTGCACCTTTTTATATTTGCACATTTCAAACCATAACTTTTTGGATTATGCCACCCGATTGCCGGAAAAATCGCTTTTGTTTTTTGCTTGTTCGCTATCCATCTCTTGCAAAATGTGCGCGTATCCTGCATGGCAACCGCTGGTCATCACTATTATGTAAACTTGTCCTGAAATTATACTTCTTATTATTTTAACACTACCGTATTTGACATAGGTACTCACTAACTCTCTCTGCACAAATGTACGAATAATAATGATAAAAAATATTTGGTTCAGGTGGACAGACATGATAACTAAACAGATAAGGTTGAAAGAAGATTAGAAAATGAACATAAATTAGAAATAAGGTGTGAGATAAGTAATTTTGTATCGACATAGAGACTTTTCTAACACATTTTCTAGATACTACAGGCTTATGACAGTTTGAATAATATTTTACGACTAAACTTTTCAGGTATACTTGTGTAAAGATAGTTTTCCTCGAGGGTAATGTGGGTCACTCATTCTAACCATAAAAGTCTTTTTGTTCTGAAAATACGGTGTTTCTAACGACCAGGACAAATAGTATAACTAGGATATTTAAGCCCGTAATAACGAAATAACAGTGTCTAGCTCAGGAACATCACCTTATAACTCTTTCATATTATGTAAATATTTTTTTTTAAAATCAACCCGTATATAATATCATGCATAATGTATTGGGCGTTAAATTTGTAATTTATCGAGAGCAGCGCGAGTGTAACTGCAGTCTCAATTATCTAAGGAACATATTATTAAATCAATTTTTACATTTTTTGCTCGCCTTTTTCTAAATACCAATATATTAATCTCGATTTATTTCAGATTGCCGCCACAAAAAATACATACAACAAAGTATCACCCCCCCAAAAAAGAGTAAAACTTTACTTGCATTATCAGTGAAAGACCTATTATCACATTCGCGGGCAGTTCTCGCTAGAATAGTTTAAAAATTACTTCACTCTCAGCCGAGAAAACCGAATGTCAAAAACACTATAGCCTCGATTGTCATTGTTACCACTGTTACGATAATACATCTCGATTATCCATTTTACTGTTAATTATCTCCATTATCCATTTTACTGTTAATCATAAACAGCCGTTGAATCTGTTTAAAATCGTACCCATCAGATGACACCGAGAGTTGTTTATTGTCTTGTCTTGTTAATACATATCTATATTGAAGCCAGGTATCTTTTACGAAACTTAAAGAGCAAAATACTTATCTAATAATAGGTATTCAACAACATTTCATCCGTTTTCTTTAGCCCAGCTAGAGCATAAAACGTAGAACGTTAAACCCAATTTCATTTCAGAACATTTCATTCTGTTAACAAAGATTGAAAAGTAGTCGATTACAATACTAAATGGATACTCAACAACTGGGGAAAATATTATCAAAAGATAACACCGTTAGTATTTATTGCGCATGCTCTCCAGATAAGAATATGTGGTCACCGTTTGACATGTCTCTTGAAATATGTCTAGCCCCATTCTTCGAGTCCCTTTTTACAAATGGCACTGAAACGTATTATGGTACACGATTCGTGTACCAATTGTAAAATGTTTATTTTGTTTTAAATATTGGATATCGAGAGAGAGAGAGAGAAATGGGGTTCAACGTCCACTCGACACAAACTAGGTTATTTCAATCATTCACTTGTGTGTAGGGGTCTTTAGCAGTGGGAGGAAACCAGAGGACCCGGAGAAAACCCACGAGGTTGGACAGGCGACCCTACTCCTTGTCACGTACAACCGGGGAATCGAAAGCCCGCCAGTTGACTCAATGACAGACCGTATGATAAAGCGCGCACGTGCTAACCATTCGGCCATCAAACCGCCCCAATCTTGGATATGAGAAGCCCATTAATTCCCGGTAATATCACAGCATCAATGTTGATTTAAATTGACAAATAATTCTTTAAATTTCAAAGTTGCCGCATTATGTAATAAATACACTTGCAAGGTGATGATTGAACAAACGCTCGCGTAATCCAGTAACGTGTGGGTATTGAGTAAGAAATGAAATGGGTTATAAGGTCTTATATTTCTAACCCAGGCGGGCTATGTGGGAAATTCCAACGCCTCCCACCGTGTATACGATACTCAATATTTTGCCCCATTCGAAAGAATAGACGATTTTCCTTGTCAGGCACTCCGTCCTGCACAACTGACAAGGGGAAACCACGCACAACAATCCAAGTCTTCTATTAGTGTTTAACGTCCACTTCGCCCAATGGTGATATCGCAGACAAGTCGAGGTACCATATCCTCGAACAATTGAATTTGTTTTTCTGAACACACTATTTTACAACACCTCAAGAAATTAATTACAAAAACGTGTTATAATCTGTTAATTTGATTTATTCAAATGAACTGAAAATGCACTAATAATGTTAATACTTGTCTGATTTTCTCAAACGTGTTTTTCGTTTAGGAGAATAAATGGTGTTAAAAACTTATTCCATTTTATTGTACATCTGCGATTTGGCTTGTTATCGCTTGCAACATGAAGAACTCATACTAGGAAAAAGGAAACTAAATTACGTCAACATGTGAATTAATGTAAAAGAACAAGCGATCTAGATGTTTTTGTTGGGTGTAGTGGTTACTAATGCAAGTATAATTTACTTCATTTCCATGAAATATCATGATTTGTTGTCAAGATTGTTAAAATGATGGATATTGTATCCATTAATTACTTGTATTAAACCGTTTATAACTTTAAATGAAAAATGTTGTCTGGGTTTGATAAGCCATCTATATGGCTATATTCTAGTTTAGAAGAACAGGGAGTTCCTCATCTTCAAAATACAAAAATAAATTGAACTACCTCAATAGAACCTTTGTATTAATGAGGCCATATTTTTAACTGCTGATTAGCCGGCGAGTATAGTATAGCGAGCTAATTTGAAACACTACACGCCATACAACCGCGTTAAGTATATAAACAGTAGACCTAAAAAAGTGAAAAAGTCGCCACGTTAATGGGTTGTAATTGCCAAGAACTCAATAGAAGTGACGAGTAGGTTTAACCGATGATGTCTCGAGATGTGGGAAGTCCAGTGCTGGTGATGTCTTAATATCTTTCTTGGTGCATTAGGTTTCGTTTGGAAGTCACAAGCCTACGATATATAGAAAGAATGTCTGCTCAGAACCACCCACACTGCTTTTCAAGTAACTCGGTGAAAGGTAATTTCCTTTTCCAATAGATGAATGGGGTCACCTGCGGCTTAGACCGAGGCCAAAAGATGTCAACGAGTATACTGATAAAAAACCCAGGCACCGCGGGAAATAGTCACGTCGGCCACTACATATGACTGATAATACGTTACTTTAACAAGAGTTATATGTTTCACATTGGCGTTTGAGAGACAGCGCTGCATCTTAACGTAAGTTCGGGGCATTTGAATTAAGTTTCGATTGATGTATCAACGCAATCTTTAAAGTTGCAATTTCATATTTTTAAGTTATATTTTTAAAATTTATTAAAATAAAGCCTTAAAATAGATGGTATCTATAAACAGTCCTACCTTGTTAAAGAATAATCCTATAATTCACTATTGCCAGTTGAGAAATTGGCAAAAATATCATTTTCATCTTAAAAGTCCAACGTTTGAAGATAACTACTCCATGGTGGAGAATAGAAAACAAGGGAGGTAATTGTGTTATTTCCGGTGTAAATGAGTTTTAAGTGTGAGAATGACACCTTTGATCGTATAATAGTGAGTTGACAACCTATTGAGCAAAATACATAGAAATAATTATGTTTTGACTTTCTTAGAAAATATGAAATTGTAACTTTAAGCCCATGCGACATTTTGCACCATAGGTACTATCTAATTAAGATCTAATAATATATATTGACCTTTCGTCATATTTCCCCTTTCAAATAAAAAAGAAGTGTAAATATGGACAAGTATTCCAACTTAACTTCTAGCTCTAGACGTTACAGCCAGAGAGGGTGCGTAGAAATTGCTAAGAGGTACAATATGTTCTACAATAAGATTACGCGTTTCGCAGTTTTTTGGGGGACTTTCAATACGAAGGCATCGAGTTTGAAGAATTTTCCGAGTGTTATCAATTACCAGATTGAATTTATCATTTGTTCAAGATTACATAAGATTCTGGACAAGTGTTAAATAAATTGGAAATGGAGGGGCCTTTAATAAAAGTCAGTATTATAAAGTGTGTCGATTTACTGTTACAAGCTATGCCATCTTAAACTTTTTGACAAAATTATGTTTCACTATGTTTCTAAAAGGACGAGTAGTTGATAAAACAGACGAAATGGCAGAAACCATTTTGTAATTGGACACTTTTCTTTATTTCAGTCAAAGTTTCAAGTCGATTATTTTACAAGAACCTGTGGATATGAACTTCATGATTAAACTTTTTATCACGTTTAAATTTTAAAAAAGAAAAATAAGGCACAGGTGTTACTTAACTAGATAATACATGTAATCTTTATTGGACATTTAGATTAGAAGAGGCATCACGGTGGCTTGATGAGACGGGGCATCGTGGCTCACTAACCAGGCGGTTCTGGGTTTAGTTCCCGTGTGTTCTCCAACCGGGTGTCCCATTGTCAGTGGTGCAAAATTTAGATTCTCGCAAGGAACAGCGTCTACGGATTGAAGGTAAGTATGAGGAAAGACCGGGGTTTTCCGGGAAAAATTTCCCTCAATACAAACATGCTCTTTTTCAAATCTCAGTTGGCGCAGGTTAAGTACTGCAAGGATGAGAAACAAACTGCCACTAAAAAATAAATCCTTTGTCCAAATATAAGATAACTTTAATTTTTGTTGAAAATCATCAAGTCTAGAGTAACCACATGCATTCTACACATGATTGGATATAGGTATTCGCGAGACTGAAATAATTAACCAACTCTTCTGCTGATTGATGGAGAAATGATGAAACACGTAGACAAAAATATCGTCGTAGTTATTTCCGATCAAAGATCTGATCATTGCTCAGAGATATCTAAAGCCGATTTAAGAAATAAAAAACGCTGAATGTACCGTTGAAGATTTAGGTAATTAACGATCAATCACATTATATCTGATTTGAATTAGGGTAGTCTCTTCCTTAATTAGATTGAGATTTTATATAAGGAACCATGGAAAGTCTGTGGTTGAAGTCCATTAATCGACTTGGATATAAGGAACACAAGAATATCGATATTTCTCTAGTACATTTTTTTCCTGTAGGATTTTATAATTTGAACTGAATCAGTTGAAATTGTCTGAGATAAGCGCATTGCTATAAACAGAACTATTTAGCTGCAATTTCGAAATGCTCACGCATGGGTAAATGTCTATCCCAACCATCGTGATGTCTAGGCTTGGTAATGGCCTAGTAAAGGTGAACGTTTTGAATTGGTCCGTAAAGATTCCACTAGAATGGGTAAATGAAGAGCGGTACACTGCTGATTTAGTACCATTTTGTAAATTTGGATGTAGCCAACACTACCATGAAACCGACAGAACACCCAACACAAACCACTTTCTGGTCACAATTTCACGATTCGGTATTTCTGGATCCATGTACAGTAATTATTGGTTGATGACGTTTCAATGAAATCCGATTTGAGCCCATCGAAAATACCAAAAGCTCTGCATCTCCAACGGATATACTTTAGTAAAAACCGATCCCGAACTAGGAAAAGTTTCAATTGTAAATGTCAATTAAAAGTGAATGCAACATGTTCGAACAGAAAAAAAATACATGGATTCTTTATTTAGACTCACTTAATAGTTCCTTAACAGCAGACGCAATCGTTTAGCCGTTTTATCGAGCGACTTGCATGATTTAATGATGCAGAGTTATCTTGAATGCTATTAATAATTGTGGAAATATTTGGAAAGACATAATGGATTGACTGAGTAAGGTTTATAAAAATATCGTGTCTAAAAACTATAATGCACTGTTCCATTGGGATCGCCCTAGGGTCCATGGATAATGTTACCATTATTGGATCTGCTTATTCCGCTTTTCAGATCTAAAAGTTTAATATTTGTTTTATGTGTTATATTGATCAAAACACTCAGAACAATGTTTCATTTGATTCTGTATTAAGTTGATGTTAGCCCTTTTCAAAACAAGACCATATCGTCTTTATTTAGTGACACCAAACGCCACTAGCTGTAGTATTTGCAGACAACTAAAACACCTTACCACGAAATACATCATTTCTATTACGGGGTCTCATGAATATTTGGAAGGTCAAATTTTGGTCATGCGGCACTTTTCAGAAGATATCGACATGAACTTCGCACACCATCATAATTAGTATCTTTTTGAAAGAATTTTAGGGCATTATTTTTTGTTGAAATTTTAAATTCAATAGAGACTTAGGAGAAATGAGCAGTCCGTCTTAGATATTAGCCGGCTTTGGATAGCCTGGTGCATCTTTTGCGTGATTTGAGCTTTTATTTTTACATTTGATATTTTCATGTTTATTTATTTGACTTATGGAAATTGTTAAAATCCAACGGGCTTCTTCACTTCACTACTGCCAAGAAGATATAGAATTGTTAAAATGATCCATTGATGATATAATCTGTAGAATGCTCACAAGAAATAACAAACAGGAATATGCGACCACCTTTTATTGTGTACGTATAAAATCCAAAACATTGTCAAATGTGAAGGACCAAGTGCAAAAGCCTAGTACAGTTTTAATGAATGAACCCAGCTCGGATCATTTATTTACTTATCTCTTATAAAGAAACAGGTGGCATACCACAAATGCCACATTAATCTATTGAGATAGATAGTGTGTAACGTAACCTTTTCTTATTGATAGATAAACAAAACACGGAACATACATCGACGTAAGATTTATCGGGTAAAGATTCAATCACTCTGAAACTTTGCTAACAGATAATTATTGGACAAATACATATTGAGAGCGTTTAAATTCATTCATACGAAATGTTAAAAGATAGTTCCCAGTTGCCAGAGAGCTTCAATTATTAACCACCTTATTGCGGTCCGTTGGTCTCTTTGTCACACATACTGAAGTCACAGAAAATATCTAATTTATTTAGTAGACATCAATTTGTAAAAAGCACACCCTGGGATCCTTATAAATTACATGAGTGGTTCTTCCTCATCGTAAATCGGTAATCAAAATGACACAAAGAGAATTATCCTGCATCATGTATTATTTTCAAAACTATAAATTGAATTGTACCCAGTCCAACCGGTCATTACGACTCCCTTATAGTAAATACAGGAGGACCACACCACACACAAATAAAAACCGTAAGAAATATCTGCGGATAAGACACCCAAACTACAGACATTGCAAGCAATAGACAACACATGAATATATCTATCAAGTGGATGGATATTATGGCTGGTCATTATAGCGCCCACTGCGCCTTAATTCCAACGGATGACAGCAAATGAGAAGCATGTTACAATAAAAATGTAACCCTATAGAAAACATTCTTATTCCTATGTTAACACCCGTTCATGTAACTTCCTTAAACATTTTTTGTCGATACGCGCCTAATACCTCAATAAATATTCAGTCTGATTTATTCTGATTAATATTAAATATCGGTGCATTTAACTTTGATTCTGTAGTCCATTTACAATGGTGTGGAAATCCGAAAGATAAATTGCCAGTACACGTAAGATGTGCCCAAGCCAGCTAAATCGTGTATTTTGATCGTCCACTGGCCTGCTAGGTTGCCAAGATGTAATGACGCATTCAAGGGCTATAACTCAACACTTACCAGAAATGGTTGTTTTTGTCATTTATCACAATATAATCGAAACACATAACTTAATTTAAGGTAATCAAATGATTACAAAAATCTTCATAGTGTACAACTAACGTAACGCTTTCAGATAACTTTTGTCACTAGAAGGTTGACAAAATTCTGCGAAATTAACTATTTTGTAATTACTGTCGAAGTAATCAACGGCCATTGCTGAAGAGGGTTGCGGTGGCTCAGTGAGAAAGACGCTGGCTCGCTCGATGCAGATAAAGTACATTGGGACTTTCCGGCGTGCTCCTTGACATTGGTGCAGGACCGATAGTCTGGCAAGGGACAACGTATAGTCGTTCGGGTGGGACGATCCTGGGTACACACAGACGTGCATGTAAAGAACCCTTTGCAGTTGGAATTCGATTTAAGAGTCGATCGTATGAAAGGAACGAAATAGTACTTTGTAATATATGTTAAAGTGCATAGCTTTTAGTGAATGGAGTGACTGACAGACGATTGAAATACCCACCGAATATAAACTTTCGATGAATTGTCAATTACTAGAGTTGACCTGCTGGCCAGTCATGATGAAGCAATGTTAACCTTTATCGGCCATTACTCCAGTCTGGTTTCTATCAATGGCGACTAGATTCTATTCATCCTATTAATTCTTCGCATTTTGAGTTAGAAATCTTGTCAGGAAGATGGGGCAAATCATGTTTTAATGTCTTCTTAGACACAGCAAGCAGTAGTCTTCACTGGGATAAACATTGCTAATCAACGGACTCAGACAAAAGATTAAAGATATAGAACAGCTTATTATCATTTAGTAAAATGACGAGTTCTATAAATCTGTCATTTTGATAGTAAACATAGCAATTGGTCGTCTGGTTCATCTAAAAGTAACGTTAACTGAATGATTACGTATGTTTTACACATATTTTCTGTCCCAGTCAATATTTAAAGGTTATTGAATTCAAAATCTCGAATATTGAGGTCTGGCACTACATAAAAAATGGAATTAGATTAAAGTAGAACTTTGGTGTAAGTAACATTATCTGGAAGTAATAGAACAATCAACTTTACTTAAATGGAATACAGTATACTTCTGGAGACCTTTCAAGAAAATAGTAATAATACCGGTTTATTCTTTATTTCAGGCTAATGGCACTAACCTTCTTACAATGTTGAACGTGCTTAAATAGTATACAAAATTGTCATTTTAAAATTTAAAAAATATAATAAATTACACTAATTTCAAATGAAAACTAGTCGTTATCAAGCATATACAAAAATAGATAAATAGAATAAAAAAATATGAATATATATATACAAACATCAGTGTGAACTATCCAAGGGAATTCAGTGAGCATGAATCTGTTCTAGTTGTGTATGTGCGTGATAACGACTTGCGAACTATTGTTGAAACGTCGCAGTGAAATAACCCATAAGTTATTCCATAAAAAGTGTTTTTTTTTTAAATTATGCTCCAATTACTAAATGCCATTGAAGAATACAATGGCGAAAACTCTAAAATGGGTTCGATGATGAATTTTGCTATTAAAAGATTATAAAGATTCTTCAAAATGAGCAAGTGTCGTTACCAAGAACGCATAAAAGATGCATAGATTTAAAAAAAGCGCTGCCCGTTTTTGATGTAATATTTTAAAATGTGTATATTGAAAATGTCAATAAAATTGCTACATTCTGAGCGAAGTTATGAATGTTTGAACTGTTGACAAGATTTAGCCTAAATAGTCTCGATTGTCAAGTAACATGGCTACGATAATAATTATACAATACCTCGGTTATCTATTTTTACGTTAAATTATTGAATGGCGCGGGTGTTTAATCTATTCAACAACTTGGCGATTCGATGATCTGGAGAGTTGATATGAACGTGTTATGTGAATAAATGTCTAAATAAAAGGCATAATACCTACAATATACATATTTAGCTCTTACATAATGTCTCTTAAACGGAAATTGTCTAAATTATATAGGTATATTCATTTAACTAATGAACAACGCATATTAATTGTAAGCAGACCAGAGATGGTGATATGCAAAATATCTATAAAAGAGCTACCCGATCTATAATAACATAACGAGTGATATAGAGGACAAAAATAATAGGAATATGCCATCACGGACAATATAATATAGGTGAAAAATCAATAAATAAAATCACAGATAATACAATATACAAAGGAATAAATAAAAATGATGTACCATCACGGATAATACAAAATATGAGAGATATAAGGGAAATTTATGAAAAAAAGGGCGTGCAATCACAGATGATACAATATACGAGAGATATAACGGAAACAAATAATAAGCGGTTGCCATGCAAGATACGCACACATTTTGCAAGAGATGAAAGAGAACAAGCTAAAAAAGCGATTTTTCGTACAATCAGGGGCCATAATCCAAGAAGTTACGGTCCGATCTATGGGTTATAAACATATATTTAAGTTTTATCAAAATCGGGTAAACATTCTAACCTCTAGAGGGTCCACATCTCTGGAATTACATACTTTTACACTCTATGCGTACAGAGAGCGGCCATTTTTCTGACAGTTTCGGTCCGATTTTCAGGAAATTCGAACTCATCCACCATTGGGTTTTTCGTATAATCGGGGGCCATAACATATCGACAGGAACATATATTTTAAGTTTCATCAAAATCGGATAAATATTGTGACCTGTAGAGTGTCCACAAGCTAAAAATGCCATATTTCGTACAATTAGGGGCCATACTGCATAAAGTTACGGTTCGATAATCTATATTTCCAGTTTTGTCAAAATCGGATAAAAATTGTGACCTGTAGAGTGTCCACAAGCAGTGGACGGTCGACAGGAGCCACGACAATATACGGCCACATGAAAATGTGGGCGTATAAAAAGGACGTGTCATCACGGATAATAAAATGTACGATAGATATAAAGGATGTGTCATCACGGATAATATAATATAAACTAAAAGATTAATTAAAATATAACGCGTGTATGTGTTTGTTAGTACATACAATAGGTGGTATATAAATAGTTTTCTTAGCTGTAAATTTCTGATAAGTAATATATCACTGATACATCCTACCTTGTCCGCCCTAACTGGCTTCCTATTTCCAACAACGAATTCATCCTCTTGTTGTGTAAAATGATTGATGAGCCCCCGAGTTATCAAATGATCGGATTTCCAAGATAATACAATCATGGTTATTCTTTCACGAATCATTACATGTAGGTTAAAGTCAGAAGTTGGATAGTTTAATAAAAAAATGTATACCAAACGACAAAAGAAATGTTGCGATTTTTAGGCACGTAATAAATAGTTTTCAATTTTAATGCAAACATTACACAAATGAAATTTTTAATTATTTTCTAAAATGACCAAAAATAAAGATAATGATCAATCTTCAAATTTTTAAAACTATAAATATCATTGTTCAAGAAACTGAAGAGAACATATAATATTTATTTGTTCTTCTTTTTAACATCTAATACAATTTTAATTGGACACATTTTCTTTGCTACAATACAAAATGTCACTACAGTGATATCTTACTGTGTGTAAAATTATGTATAGTTCTGAGCAATAATTGAATTTAGAATTAAATTAAATAGGCTACAGACGTCGTTACAAACAGTTGTGTTAAATTTAAAACCGCATTAAAGTTCAGTATTTGTACTACTATTCTTTCCACTTGTCACGTGAAAGTCGCGTGAGTAAACACCCCTACAGTGCACCAGTGTGCTCTTTTCTAATGGCCTTGCTATCAATTCTTGGGTTTACTCTACAACATGCTGACCGTTCAGCTGCATAAAAAAAGCCCATGGCATTGTTAACTTGGTGTCCAAGTTTGGTTTATTGGTACCTGTAGTCTTTGCTCGATTTCTTCTCAAAACTAATATAGTTACCCGAATAAACAGATGTCTCGGTAACCCTTTAGCGTACCCTTTGAATAGAAATAGAGGAAACCGATAGTTTTGTACGGCACACTGATTATCATCGACATGGCGGTGAATCGGCACTTCTTTTCTAATTTTTATACGTCCAGACGTATAATGTGGACGTATATTACCGTCACCCTGTCTGTCTGTGGGTCACCTACAGGGGGCAATTCTTATCTTAATGGATTGTCTTGAAACTTTGCATAATTATTCCGTATACCCTAAAGATGGCCCCTATCGTTTTTGGTGCATGCCCGACCTCCAGGTGCAGAGCCACGCCTAATTTTTGTATTTGTCGTATACAGGCCGCATTTCTTAAAGGATCATCTTGGAACTTCCATACTTATTCCTTATACCCTAAGGATCACCCCTACTGATTTTGGCGTATGCCCAACCGCAAGGGGCAAAGCCACACCCATTTAGGTGTCTGTATGTTGCCTATAGGCCGCAATTCTTAATCGGTTGTTTTGAAAACCTTTCATACTTATTCCTTATTCACAAAGAATGACCTCGATTATATTTTGGTGCATGCCCGACCCCCTGAGGCAGAGTCATGTTCATTTTTTGGGTCAATCGGTGTGTCACCCACAGGCCGCAATTCTTGGCAGATCATTTTGAAACTTTGCATACCTCTTCTTTATACTCTATTGTTTTAGTGAATGTTGCCTATAGGTCACAATTATTAATGGATTGTCTTGGAACGTGGCATATGTATTCATTAAGATGGTATCTATTGAATTTGGTGCATGTCGCGACCCCCAGGGGCAGAGCCACGTCCATTTTTTTGTTTTTCTCGTATACAGGCCACAATTCTGAATGGTTCATCTTGGAACTTGGCATAGGTATTCCTTACAGCCCAAGGACGACAAATATTGATTTTGGTGCTTGTCCCGACCCCCACGGGCAGCCACGCCCATTTGTTTGTGTTTAGAGTTGGAAGGCCATAATTCTGAATGGATTATCTTGAAACTTGGTATACTTATTCTTTTTACCTTAAGGACGGCAACTATGGATTTTAGTGCATGATCCGCCCCGCTTGGGTTGTGCCACGCCCACACTTTTTGTTAGTATGTTGTCTGTAAATAATCTACAAGTTGCAATTATTAACGGATTTGGATCAAATTCGGCATGATCCACCATAGGGATGTACATATTTATATTATTCCATATCCAAACATCAGGGGCAGAGCCACGCTCAATTTTTGTGTTTATCGTCTGCAGGCTGCAATTCTGAATGGATCATCTTGGAACTTTACATATTTATTTCTTATACCGTAAAGACAGCAATTACCTATTTGGGTGCATGCCCCAACACCCAGAAATGTGGAGGTATATTGCAGCGCTGCAGCTATGCCGATGCTCTTGTTAGAGATTTAATGCGAATCACAAACAGAAAATCTACACATAGTAAAAGCCAGTCTTGAGAATAAATCTATTGTGAGTTTCTATGTCGACACAGTACGTAATCCAAACGATGGAGCTTAAATTCGCGAAAAAAGACTTCCGCTTAATCTCTTGAAACAAAAATATATTCGTATATAGTATGGCCGATCAACCTAATTGAGCACATTTGACTTAAATCAAAAGTGTTTAGTGCCATTAAACTTTATGATATTCAGGTACCGGGAAGTACTTAAAATGTGTGATGCGGTAGACCTGATTCTACACTTTCAATTTATACAGCTTCCCGGGCTTTAGCGACTCATGTGTTATGACCAGATGAGATGAATCCAGATCTTTATAGATGGTGTTCTGCTGACTTTGAAAATACAAAGCAATCGGCAGATTTGCATGACGGATGTGTTAATTTATTTTTTTGAAATGTTTTTATTATTCGGGTATCTGTCGCATTTGTATGTCTTTTGTTATAAAATGTAATTTGATCTAAAATGAAATCTAAATGTGAAGGCGTAAATCAATAAAGTATATTATACTTTATACCACACTCCCAACCTTGCACATGGGTAGTAACACCGAGTAAACAGTAGAGGGTAAATAATTGGCTGGTTGTAATAATGGGGGGGGGGGGACCATATTGTGCTACATCATCTCGCATGCACAACTCCATTCTAGTTTCGTGACAAACCAAATCTTATTACACGAAAACTCCAGTAGAATGGGATTCTGTTTCGTTTTCTGAAAAACAAGACTGTTTGTGTAAAACTAATTAGTGATAAGGTCGCCAATGGTTTCCAAAATAACAAAGGCAACTATAGCAAGATTATGAACAAAGATGGGACACGGCCAAACTAGTTTCATCGACATGAAGACATCCGAATTACGCTGAATCGAAATTAATGTTGGCTTAAAAGCGGTATTCCTCTATTATTTGGAACCTTAAACTAAACGACAAGCGGGTGCCATGTAAGAGATGGACAGAGAATGGGCTAAAAAAGCGATTTTTTTTGTACAATCAGGAGCCATAATCCAGCAAGAATATTGACAGGAACCGAGACCTTTTGGATATAAACATATATTTAAAGTTTCATCTAAATCGGATAAAAAATTGATTTCAGGTTTCGTCAAAACCGGATAAAAATTGTGACGTGTGTAGTGTCCACAAACAAATTGTGACCGGGCGTCAGGACGGACAGGGTCGACAAGAATATACGACTACATCAAAATTAAAAATAGGGGTTGGGCGTCCGTTTGTTATTTAATCCAAAATATTTGAAGGAAAAAGATGTTTAAAACCAATAGATTAAAAATTAGATATAGGTCAACCAATTTTTAATCTTTTGGTTTTAAACAATCTTATTCTTTCAAATAATTTGGACTAAATAACAAACGGATGACAAAACCCTATTTCATTTCCGAAACAATATAATTAGTAATATAAATGACGTTCAAAGTAGATCCTGTATGTGTTATTCCCCCCCCCCCACCCACATACACACTCCACCTCCCCCACACCTTCATGCAAACTTTAATGTGATGAATATACCCACCGTTAGTAAGCATTGTGTAGGTTTAACATACAGATTGGCCAAGCTGGATTTGATAAGGACAGAAGACTGTTGCCGATGTTTGATATTCTATTCGTTATGTTATGAATAAGGTAACCAATTGTTTGATACGTTGCTCTTTAGACAGAAGTTTTATTTATTTGTTATGAATAAGAAAACAATATGGCTACAAAGCAAACTATACAAGTTTATAACAATGTTGTCTCCTAGTCCATTTTGAATTTTCTTCGTTTGGCACCTCGAAGTCTTAATTTTCTATTTTGCTTTTCGGAATATGTAGACTGCCGAGGTTGTTTTGAGCGCTAAAATAATTAAATGAATAATATCATAACAATACTAGTCTAATTATCACATCTAAATTTGGCGGCCGCGGTGAAGGTCCCGTCTTCGATCTCTGTCTTATAGAGAAAGTTCATCGGGTTTTTCCGGTGTGGTTCCCCCTTGTCAGTGGTGCAGACATATAGTCGAAAAACCGAGTTCCTGTGTACACATTGGCGTGCATTGAAAGTTGGAATTCGAAAAAAGACTAGACCGTTGTACCTCTGTCCGTCTTCATTGTACCTGTGCCTACATGTTGAGAAAAGTTTCGATGCACTACGACACATCTGAAAATGATGGTATTTCCATGATTGCTACAACTAAACCACATACTATAGATTACTGGAAATGAAAACATTAATATACTAGAACTATACAGCAGTGCTGATGTGATTCCCTTGAGATTGGAATGGACAATGTATTCAAGGAATTTAAAAACAGACAGTTTTGTAAACTCTTCTCCGTTGGTTGAGGTAATATTTTCGGATAAATATATAATGTGTAGACTATTTTATGTGTATACATTAGAATGCTTGACTGCTAGGTAGGTAGGGGTTTTACGTCCGTTTCCACCTTTACTGATATCGCAGACAATATAACTGCTGTTTCAATGAAATCGTTTATAATGACGGCGAACGAAACTGCGGAGATTGCCTCCAGAGAAAATGTTTGGGAACAGCTCTCGCGAACGATTGTTATTAGCCAATTAGAGTACGAGATCAAAAGTGATGACGTGTACGGGACATCGTCAAATCACAAATGCTTTTAGTACGAACGATGAATCGCGCGGAAAATGGCATAGGTCGCAGTTGGCGTTCTGTATAAATGATCTTAAGGTCCGTTTTCCATGTACGCGTTTATGCGGCGTTTCCGCCGGCGAGAAAGTCGGTCTATTGCAAATGCGATGGGACCGATTCCATATAACATCGAAAACGAGGACATGGACAACGCGTTTAATGCATTTTAATGTACATGTATTTATAAAACACCAACGTCAAACATAATAGTAAACAGTTTTGAAAATCAAACAGTAATTAATCATTTTACAAGAACCATTAACGGTAATAGGAGTTATATTTTCCCATATATTCTGTTTTTTGTTAGAAAAGAATTCTCACTTGAAACACCGGTGTGACATACTCATGTAGCGGAATAATACGATTTATCATTGATTCATTGAACTATACATTTCAATTGGTTAAATGCAGTTTAAAGGGAATCCCGAATAATCGAGACAGTGTGACATATTCATGTAGCGGAATAATACGATTTATCATCGATTCATTGAACAATACATTTCAATTGGTTTAATGCAGTTTAAAGGGAATCTCCAATAATCGAGACAGTGTGACATATCCATGTAGCGGAATAATAAATTTATCATCGATTCATTGAACAATACATTTCAATTGGTTTCATGCAGTTTGAAGGGAATCCTCAATAACCGAGACAAGGTGAATATTTGGAGAATGAGAGGGTACCAGAGGACATACAAGCCCGACAAACCTTGGCGTTACCACATCACATTATCTACATCGCTGTTACATTAACCCACCAAAATGCCTTAAATTAGGTTCCATGTAGGAGTTCTCAAATGTGCGGCTATTGAAAGGCCAGGGGACATAGAAGCACTAGCTACCACAAGTTGTGAGGCGACAGTGGTCTGCTGCCGGAGATCACCCAACAATGTTAGGTATGAAACATATTAAATTTAAATGGAACCCATTGCCCGGTTTAAGGTGTCCCCATCCACCCCAAGGCTATGGAATTGATAATCTTTGTTTGAACAAACACCACCCAGCAGGTGATAATATGGTAGTAAAGAATCAAAAGGTGACGAATAATTGAATGTCCTCTTCGTAAAAAAGCATGAGCATTAAATTTGGTTCGCTCATTCAAATATTCCCGTTTCAATTATTGGGCCGATCAACTTGATTTTAGACAATCATGATTAGATCTTGAATTGTTATCTTTAATATCTTGCATGATAAAATACAGTTAGGTCAAATTATTAAGATGGGGAGAGGCCCTAGCCTATTTATTTCATCAACTTATACATGTACATAAATGACGAAGCCGATCATAATTCTCAGTTAATCTCAATGGGGAAGCAGCCATTTTAAATGGGTTGCACTATTGGCTATCCACCTACGCTTGGCAACCATTATATGAAGTATTTTGAATGATATGTATTGTATCGCTCTGTACGAGCGGTTATTTTGATATGTGAAAAACTGAAGAAAATCAGAGGCTAGGAAAACAATTCATCGCAGTTATTTTTAGTTGCGTATCCTCTAATGATAACTTTTTTTAGTTTCAAAAACAAAAGTCAACCAGATTTATAAACAAAATCTTGGTGGGAGATGTATAATATTCTATTTAGGTTAATGTTCACTCGAGCCGTAAACTACACGCTTTATCAATGATATTGAGTTATATGCAAGGTTTTACGAGTATTTTGCTTGGCAAGTGAACTATTTTGTTAAGGTGCCAAAATAAATGTTGTTATGTAATCAAACATATTCAATACTGACAGTCTTTATACATGATAAAGGCCAGAACAGTTTGATGTTACCCTATAATATCTCAACACGTGCATGACAGAACGATTGTAATTTGGTCGCAGTAAAAAAGTAACATTTACATACTATTAACATACTATGAATATTCACCAACCCCTTCACAGAAAATAGAGATTTAGACACTCGCCTTTGTTTCTATATGTAGACCAGAAAGTTAACAAAAATTACCATGCAACAGCAGGAAAAGAGGGAATTGCTATAAATAGAGGAACTACATTCCCATGAGATCAGGGAAAACGGTTACTAGTCTTTGCCCATCTCAGGTCAATTTTTTGCGGGTGAAATGGATTGGGTTACTTTTCATTTTATCACACTCTTTTTTAAATGCGCATATTATGAAGTCGTTAGTTTCGTCTTCAGAACCACTAAAACTCGCTCGATTTCTAATACATGCCATCAATGTATGTTCGATTGTCTCAACATATCTAAGATAAGATAAAAGCGCTATACTTTCATGTAGAACAAAATATACTAAGTTTAGAAATTGACATCCTAAAAGCATGGTTTTATATATTATGTTACGAACAACCCTTATTTACCCGCCTCTTGTTCATGTTACTGTCAGTTCTGGTTAATCAAATCGGCGCTTTCGCATTAAATGCTAGGTTTTAATTGTGGAGTAATCGTGGTGATCCTATCAGGTCTTATCATATCAGAGCCTCGTCTTAGGATTTGGTCGTGCGCGGCAATGTCGGACCCGCGAGCACCGCAAATTTCCCCCCTTAGACTCGATTTCTGTGCACTTAAAAATAGTTTCGGAGATTTGATACACTAGTAGTTTTGGCATCTTGTTAAACCATGGATTGATTCCCTGTAACATCGAGATCAAAACACTGCTGCGTCTGACCCGCAGACAGAAATATACCCCAAAACAATCAGAAAGACGATTTTGTAAACCCACGCACCATGATATAGTATTGGCACATGGGAAAAACCTTGTCAGCGATTTTCAAAACGTATGATTTTCAAAACGTATGTATTTGGCTAGTGCGCAGCGGCGTCCGCCTGGTCACCATGTTAAACGAGGCTCTGTATCACATATTGTGGTCAGTCGTAGCAATCGTGTTAATAGTATCGAACTTTTCTACACCTACCAGATCGTGGACTTGATAGGGACAATCCTATCGTAACCCATCGCACGACGGTGAGAACCTATCATTAGTAAATCACCCGACAGTAATTATTGGTTTATTTAATAAAACAACCGAATGCATTACAGGATTGTCTTGTCAGGTACAGTGTTTCAATACAATATACACGTTTGTAAGGATAACAAGACACAATGCTCCAAGATGTTACCCGACGCTTAAGAGGATTTAGATTTAGCTAGATCAAATAGATACATTGGAAGATTCATTTGTAGACAGTAATTTCCAAATCCTATACAATATTTCGGGATTCGTTCTTAAACCTAGTATTACTTATGACAGATCAGGGGCGTATTTGAGCAGGGGGTTTTGTTTGGTCCGGGTGGAGATAACGTTTTGTTTGGCCTGAGGCCTGGGGGATAACCGGGGAATGTTATAAAATCATAAGCTCCGAGACAGTATTTCTTTTCTGCTCATTTAGGTGCATACATGCTTCACACTTTTGCGCCATTATTTCGGTGAATGGGGTAGGAAAGAAATACTCTGCACGAGCAGGGGATTTACGAACCGCCACCCTCACCCTCTGGACACGTCTGATATGTTGACGTACCATGATAGATTTTCATCATACTAGACTTTAGTGTTTGCAACGATGAAATAGGCCTTATTTGAATCCATCACAATAACCACCCAAAGTGCCAGCGAAAGAGACAGATATCCCAGACTAGTATTTTGTTCGAATTTACCTTATACCTAGTCGATCCAACTCAATGTATACAACATAAACGTTTTCTATAAAAAAATATTTTGGGTCTTTATTAAATGAGAAGTTTATGCGAACTATGACGTAAAGGTTTATGAAAAAATGTAAATATACTGTCAAGAAGCACGCCATTACTCTAATGTTCTAACTCTTTAGAGTCGTCGCCCGAGATCCTTCTTGTTCGGTAAAAGGAAAATCCCAATCATGTTGTTTTTGGTCAGATAATTATGCAACACAAAGTTACCGGTATACATCAATGGTCTTTAACGACGTCCAGTGTTTTCCAACGAGGAATCATTGTCTGAAATGGTTACTCTAAAATCAATCAATAGGTAATTACTGATTTTCTAGGATAATTGTAATTAAGGCATGGATGGTAACAGGGCAATAACAGTATGATATAACTGGGAATGAGTAGGCAATATAGGATAACTTTTATTACATTCTATTATATATAATACCAGGGATATAATGACAATGATCAGTTTCCAAATTTATTTAGGTAGTGATGGGTGCCGTACATAAGACATGCTAATGCTATAGCTTACTTGACACGACTACTCATTAATACATTACTGGGACAGTTGCAATTACATGAAGGTGGGAATGACGCTCTCCGGGGCACCATCTTCCGTCACGGCAAAACTGTATGGCGTATGTCAGTCTTCATTAAACCGTTTGGTGCAGAAAAATAGGACATTAAACCCCCAATTCTTTAATTTTCGTTGATCTTTGAAATTCACTTGAGTAACTATTTATCAACATGGCTGATGGCTATGCTAATGGGGGCAGTCTAGAACACATGATAAACATTATCATTGGGTTAAGAAATGTGCGTATACCCCCTTCGCCCGACCTGGTTACGATTTAAAAATCAGCCAGGTTGAGGAAGGGAGCGGCATAGACGTGACGAGGTCTTTGTCAACGTGGTAAGAACGTGATGAGGTCGGGATTCGCCACGACCTCACTACATGGGTAAGCAACCGTCAGACCGGGGTGGTGTCCTTACTGCGCTGCTGCGACCAGAAAATAAATAGGTCGCCGGCAAACGTGAACACAACGCGAGAAAATGTCCACAGAAAATTACAAACTTGAAAAAAGCCGCGTTCTTACCGCGACCTGTGCGATTATACCGCGTTCTCACGGCGCGCGCGTCACGACCTCTCCGCGCTTCTATTGAGATCTATTGGCTTGGCAACGGCGATCATCAGCGAACCCGCGGCGTTCTAACCACGCTCAGGGGGTTCTTACTACACGTATTCGTGTATCGCGACGGCACGTGCGTTTCTACCACGTCATCACGGCACTTATATCAGTTGGTCAGATTATTGAAAATGTCAAGATGACGACATACACACTGATATATGAACTTGGAATCCCCTGTTTTTATAGCAAGTCGTATATAAAAAGCATGGTTGTTATAGAAGCGTAATGCAAGCTTGGTAACCGCGTCTTGCTCTATTAAGAACTCCGTAAACGCAGTGGGAACCCCATGAATTCGCTACGAGGACGTGGTGCAATCGCGCAACAGTGGTGAAATCATCGTAACATCGCCATGACAACGTCCTAAAGACTCTGAACGCTTGGTGGAATCGTGGCAGACACGCGAGGGTCGTGGTGAAGACGACATGAAGTGCCCGTTGTAAATGTTAAAATTTCGCAGTGTCTTTGCCACGTGTGTTCCACGTTCATGGAGATATTACCACGCTTGTCTCGGGACCTTCGCGACCCCATCACGTTCTCACAGCTTTCCAGGTGAGATCGCAGAACCTTGGCGTTTATTTTTTGAACATGCTCAAAGCAAACGCCGTGACCGGACGATCATGGAGACCAGTGCACGATATCTGGCGTTTCCACCACGCTTTTACCACGTTTATGGCGATCTTAATTTTAATTTTTCATGAAGTTAAGTGAATCGTCCAAAGACGTTCGTTCTACGATCAGGACTGTTGTATTTGAATATCTTGGCGACATGAAGGGTGTCATTATGCACCGCACACGCCATCAAGCTGTTCAGTCGGTTTTGCGTCATGGAGTTGCGCAGCCAAGTTTTGATACGGCGCAGTGCTGAAGGATCGCTCGGCTGAGCAGGAACTAGCAGGGTTCAGCAGTGTGAGATGAGAAGAGCTTCGACAGAAGGGAACATCTGCCTCACTTTGTTCACAAGTGAAATAGATTCGGCCAAAAACTGGCGCTTGAAGAATGGCAATTCTTGTTCAAAGTCCCGATTCAGTTCCAGATAAGTAGAAACAAGCTCACCATCATGTGAATATAAACCTGAAAATCTGTCCTGACGATCAAAATCATGGGGGGGGGGGCAGAGACCTATTCGTACCCCCCCCCCCGCCCCCGACCCCTAAATCCACGCCCATGCACAGAGACTGCTAAAGACCCCAACGCACGCAAACAAATTATTGAAATAATATTGTAGCATAATGCTAGTTATGAAATGACCTAGCTTCTCTCTAATTACGGATATCCCTTATAATACTATATTACAAGAAGGACACGATATCGTCATCCATCAATATATCCACGAGGCTTGGGTACAACTGATTAAATCTAAATAAGGAATGCCGCTAACCAGTTGTCTCAAGTAATTATCGAAGACGTAATAATTATTTAGATACGAAGAGGCGGTCTTATTCTTTAAATTAATGTGTAAGAAGTTAATTTTAATTCGACTCTTAAAAGTCACGCATTGCATTCTTTATTGGGGATTTATGTATTTTACATGCAATTCCGTAATGATTTATTGTTTAAAAGCACGTTGTTATTCTATTTTCGGTCGAATAAACAAAATACCAATCTGCTTGGTTGAAAGTAAACCTCTGAAAATAAAACATACATGGAGCTTTGGTGTTCAGAAATAAGCAATTATTGTTAACAATTAAAACAATCTAGGGGCAACTCGAGTGCATCTCCAAATTTCATAATCAAACTGCAGTGTCAATTATTAATGGAAGCTTGAAATATGGCAGGCGCCATAGGCTGGATGATATAACGATAAACAACAGTGCCTCAACCTTCCTTATGTGGTTTCATAGGTTATATAAATAATAATACGTAATTGGTCCAGGATAGGGTTGTCTACCAAACTACATTTATAAACTCTGCTCAAAAAGAATGAAACATATTTTGTCCCGATATGACCTACTTTGTGTTGATTATGAGTGTGCGTTACCCCCCCCCCCTCTCTCTCACACATACAAAATAGGCCTTTAGTAAAATTACTCTACTTTTTTATCTTTTCAAACAGATGTCTTTATGTTCTCGACATTTAAATTGAACACTTTCCATCTAAAGGACAAGAGACATAACTATATCGATAGTGATCAGACAGTTTATAGTAATTTCGGTTATACTAACTTCATTATTGTTCTTAATCACTACTTTAGCAGACAATTCGATCGATAACAAGCAGTTATCGTATTAAATGGATCTTATGCCATCACTTAACATGTTATTCAACTAAAGCAATCAACAGAGCTTTACCACAAGTAGCTCTATAATTGAAGTGTATATTGGCTTGCATAAGGGCAGTTATTCTTATTTCTTATGAGTCTGTTTTTCCGAAAAACATGACCCACTTCTAATATAATAAAAAATCACAACAATTCTCAATTCTTATGGTCTAGATTTTTTCTATACCATTTACTAGTTCGAGGGTAATAAAAGTAACAGTATTTTTTAGAAGACATTTACTAGTTCGAGGGTAATAGTATTCATTTTATTTTTTTCTAAAACATTTACGAGTTCGAGGGTATTGGTAAACATTTTTGCCGCGTTTTAAAAAACTTTTTGTGAAGCTATAGAACTTGAATAAAAACTAAATACTGAAAATCCTTAAGCATAGCATCTGTGAAGTGATTTGACCACTAGAAGATGCGAATACCCCGTACTTTAGAACTCCAACCTGGACTATATCGCATCCAAAGATCGATTTAGATCTAACAAAAAATAAAAGAAAGATACTATTTCCACGGTGTTTCAATCTCTTTCGAGAGTTAAGGTCTAAATATGGTGATTATGCTCCCATTAACACAGATAGTTCAAAAGATGGTGATCGGGTAGCTTCGGCTACCGTCACACCAACTGGGATCATTTCTGTCATACTTCCACCTGCTGCTTCCATATTTACTGCTGAGTTCCAGGCCATTTTTTAGGCTTTGGAGTTCATTCAATCAGCTTCTTATTTAAAACATATCATATTTAATGATTATCTGTCCTCTTTACCAGCAATAAACAGATTGTAAATCCATTAGTAGCAGATATGTATCGTCTGCTACTATCAAACGAGTTTATCGGCAAGGACACAGTCCTTTGCTGACTCCACATGCAGTCATGTTGATATTAAAGGGAATGATCAGGCAGACGTAGCTGTCAAGTCTGCCTTAGATCTAACCATATCAGAATTCCTTTTATCATTCATCGATTTTAAATCCACCATTAATTCTTTGTATGGGCGCTGGCAACGGTCTTGGCATCTTACAGGTATAAACTTCACCTCATTAAGCCTCTCTTAGGAGACTGACCCAACTCCCACAGAACCAACAGGAGGTATTTTAAATGCATAAAAAGATTTTCTTTTTTACTTTCAATTTTAGTTACTACTGTGATATTGTTTGTATTTATGCATATACTTTTTTCTGTGATATAATTTAACCTGTCTCAAAATAAACACCATATGTTTGGCGCAATATAGCCCGGTTGGTGCTGACGTGCCATAAAACCATATTTCATTACTTTCATTTCCTAGAAAATGGTAATTTGTTATTTTCTCCTTTTGCCAGATAGTTGCTAGTTAAAGTAACAATGTAAGCTTTTTCATTTTTCAGCAAATATATAATTTCTGACGGCTCAATTCACACTAATATGTACTCAGATTGATTATTTATACCAACGCAATATCATCTACCGTACATAATTCAATCGGGTTTTAAAAAAGGGGGTCATCAATTGGTTTCGCGGTAAATAAAGATGGCGGTCGCCTTGTTACACTGGGAGCAGTATAGATCGATATCATTTTTCCGTTCGGTAAATACTGAATTGAATTGAATCATGTCTGGACTGGTATTGTTTATTTAAGATTTAACGTCCACAATATTGTAGTTTGCAAGGGATTCTATAGCGTCAAAATCCCACATAGAGTCTTTAATTGGGGAAGAAGATTCTTCTTGTATGCAAAAGGAGTGTGGAGGTTAATTAACTTTTGAATTAAGAACATCAGTACACATTGACCTAATTTTTGAGTATTTTTAACTTAAGACTTAATCAAATTTACAAGCGAGTACTAATTGAATTGATAATACTAATAGACTAGATTACGTCAAGTTGGGTATTATGTTTGGTTATTTTGTTTGTTAGTAGACCGACTGTCACTTTCATGAACTGCGTAACTAGATCCAGTCAAAATCCTATATTGTTAAATGGCACTACATATTACATCGGCAAAAATTATAACAAATTACACAATTTAGACAATCTGAGCAATTAAATATATTTATTTAATTATTGGCGTATATTCCTGAAAATGATATCCGATTTCCTTTTATGTTAGAAATTGCGAAACGATACCAGCTGGTGAACAATAACATGCTAAATGTTGTGGTCAATCTAATGTTAACATGCAAATTTTCCGTGTACTTTTATGTCCCATACACACAAAATCTGAGCAGCACGGCAAACCAATAGTCAGTATGATGAGCCATTAACTTCAAGTGATCTGCACATCAGCTTCAAGGGTACTATGACGGGAGTCATTGTAGTAGAAATGAAATGAAATGAAATGGGGTTTAACGCCCTACGGTTCTGCTCCTAAACTGGGCTAATGAAGACAGGCATACGCCATACAGTGTGCTATGAGGGAAATTTTGCCCGGGCAGCGGCGCTACGGCCTACTCTTATATCGAATTCCAACTGCCAATGGATCTTGTACGTGCACGCCAATATGTGCACGGGACCTCGGTTTTTAGTCCCATCCGAACGACTATACAGTTGTCCTTGTCAGGCCCTCCGTCCTGCATCACTGACAAGGGGAAACCACGCCGGAAAATCTGGATGAACTTTCTCGGCCAATGCAGGGATCGAACACCCGACCTCCAGACTAGCGAGCCAGCGTCTTACCCACTTAGCCACGTGATCCCCCATTGTAGTAGAACATTAAAATGAAACGTAATTGACATCTGATAAACAGTTCCTTATTTAAACAAATATATACAACACCAAAAGATGAATAGCCAACAGCTAAATCGCCCATGGGACCAGATTGGCGTATAACAAGATTTTTGAAAATCACCACGTTTAATGGCTGACATGTGCGTGAAAGTGAGATATATCAACATTCACACCCAGGAAACATCACCAGACTTCTCTGTATCGTCATTGTCTTTATATAGATAAATTACTTCACCAACATATTATTAACAACAAGTATTAGTGATGTCATGAGAAGGTTGTTAAGAATGCAGTTGTAGAGACGGTGATTAAGCATATAAAAATGAGTCGTTATTATATTAATGTCTTGGTGCCAATGGTCTCGTCTCGACAATTCGGGGCCAGTTTGATACATGATTTTCCACAATAATGGAAATTACACAGTCATAACAACGTTTATCATGCATCACATAAAGTCCCAACTACGACACAAATAAACGTGGCTATGATCAGACATACGTCAAGAATCTTATATGGAACACGAATAAAGCCAGCGGTTATGTTCTGAATATAAAGAACAATTAGGTTTAGCATGGACGCAAGCAATAAGAAAAGGCTAAATGTCGCCAAGGGTATAATACTATAAGATCATGTGATAATCTATGATGGCAATGATAGATTTGCAATATGTTTAGTCATTTTTTTAGTTAACAACCTGGGATCAGGTGTCTTATACCGATGTCCTGCATTAGGCGAAGTGTTATTTCACTGGCAGATTATGGATTAATTAGTAACAGATTACCAAAACAGTATACGTAAATGTTAACTGTCTTGCGTAGTTTTTTTTCTCGTGAATTTGGCACTTTTTACACCAATCTGATTAAAATACAGATCTACATTTCGTTTCATTTTTGTATACTTTCGATGCAAGTTGTACTAGAAGGTTGTTCGGGCAGTCAACAAGAGTTGTCGCATATTTTTACTTTTGTCGGTTATGTAACATTTATAATACACTAAAATCTGATTTTAGAGAAACAACTCATTAAGTAATTATCAAAATCATTAGCATTTGTTTGGCCCATGCTAACGTTTAGTATACAATACATTTAATATCATGGATTTAGCTGTTCAAATAAATATACTTGTTCGTTTCAAGACCTTAAACTGTGCGTATCAATCCACAGTCAATCGAAACGATTACATATAGGCGTAAACACGGTGTATAAATATAAAATCAATCAGATGATAACTATGGTCATAAAGCATCCATAAGGTTTTTCAAAGTAATAAATGGCCATAACTTAGAAATAACTATCGGAAATCGTTGAAAATCAATAGGATTCTTTGTCTGATGACCTGAAACACTGTGTACAAATTTAAAGTCAATCGGGTATTAACTGTAGCCTCTAGAGAATCTACAAGATTTTTCAAAGTGAGCAAGGGCCATAACCCTGGCAATAATTATCGAAAATAGTTGAAGATCAATAGGATTCTTCGTCTCATGACCTACAACACTGTGTATAAATTTAAAGTCAAGCGGATATTAACTTTAACCTCTAGACGTCCACAATATCTTTCAAAGTGATAAAGGGCCATAACTCTGGCAGTTATCAGAAATTGTTGAAAATCAATAGGATTCTTCGTCTCATGACCTTAAACATTGTGTATAAATTTAAAATTAATATCCGATTGGGCAATTGTGGACGCCGGACTGACAGACGGGGGCGACGACAATACAAGACCACATTTCAATATGGGCGTATAAAAACTAAAATGATATTTAACGCGGTATTCCATGGACTATCTTATAAATGAAATGAAATGAAATGAAATGGAGTTTAACGTCCTACTGTTCTGCTCCTAACCTGGGCTAATGAAGACGGGCATACGCCATACAGTGTGCTATGAGGGAAATTTTGCCCGGACAGCGGCACTACGGCCTACTCTTATATCGAATTCCAACTGCCAAGGGATCTTTTACGTGCATTCCAATGTATACACGGGACCTCGGTTTTTCGTCTCATCCGAAGGACTAGACAGCTATCCTTGTCAGGCCCTCCGTCCTGCATCACTGACAAGGGGGAACCACGCCGGAAAATCTGGATGAACTTTCTCGGCCAATGCAGGGATCGAACACCCGACCTCCAGGCTAGCGAGCTAGCGTCTTACCCACTTGGACTATCTTATAAGCGAATCAACATAAATATGCTACTTATTGTAAACAATAAGTAGATTGGCAAATGCAAAATTTTATTTCCTAAACAATGCTCATGATATCACCTACATTCCATTCTTAGCATTAGTGGCGATAAGGGTTCGGCTTGTGGAGCAGGCATTTTTAAAAAGGGAAGTAACTCACGAAAGTTGAATTTATTAAGCCCAAACATACACATTCTTAAGGCTGACTCATTCTCATTACATTACTATATCCAATGCATATTTTATTGGGTGAATAATTTCACTTTCTGTGGGATAATGTGCGGTCTTAAAAATGTGTTTGTTGAAAATCATAAAAGATCTAATGGGATTCGGGTTATTTCAGGTAGAAACTCGAAGAATTTGAAAACGAGGAAATAACTAATTCCCGATATTTTTATCTTCAGGTGAGCATGTTTCTGTTTGTCCCCAACAGAATTCACAATTATAGCATTAATATTCAAGCCATACTTTTCTATTATATCTCAAAGGGATTGTGTGCGGTAATGTAATTATTATTTACTTCTCTAACTTCCTTCCGCGATGGAACATAGCGTTTTGCTGGAACCATTCGGTTTGATACAAACCTTTATCTTTATTGACGTCTGTCTATAATTCTATGTGTGTTATTTTTCTACCTTACTGCACCAAGAAAATTGTACCAACTTGCAAATGGTACCACGTGTTCAGTAAACGATAAGCATACTCGGGACTCCTGCGCCACTACTAATAATCCAATTTTTTTGTTCCATGCTTACAAATTTCCAATATGAATTTCTTTCGGACAGACCTATGTCCTGCTACTATGAGGTCACATAGTTTTGAAACTCTAGGCATGTGGAGAACAAAGACGTTTTCACAAAGGTTAGACAGCCTTTTGTTGGTTGGCATTCGAAGAAGAGTAGGCGGAAACGACAATATCAGGGCAAATGTTCCTGCGCAGCACATGATCGTCTTCGTTAGCTCGCTTTGCGCAGAAAATAAGACGTTGAACCTCATTTTCAGTGAACTTTTCACCTAACGACAAATATATATAGATCATGTTTAACAGACCCCCTTGTCTTACATAAATAGACAATGTATCAATTAATTTGGAAGCATAACAATATATCATTGATTTTCGCTTTTATTACATCCTTAACAACTTTTTTTTGTTATTAGCTAATTTCGGTCTACAACAATATTTATCTTATTAGTGGAAGAAAAAAAAACTTACTAAAAACGCGATAAACTGGATAAAAACAAGATCGATTACTAGAAAATAACAATGCTTGTATATCTGACACACTATTATTCTATTATTGAAAACAAAACTGAAACCATTCATGTGTCTCTAATTTGAAAAAAAAGAAAGAAATATATACAACCTTAGAAATGTTCAATCAAACACAAAAAAGAAAGAAAAAAACCAACGCAGACAGTCTAGCATTAAACAGTGCATATACTCTCGGGTTTCAAGAGGTTTAATTAGATGTACTCAGGATTCAGTGTCGTCAATAGTTCCTGGTATGTGAAGAAACCTTTTAATACGCACAGTTTGAGGATTGGAAAATGAATCGTCAAAAACATGTACCTAATAGAATATTTTATGTGGGCTAGTTTAGTTAGAGCGTAACCAGCCCCTCTTGAAATTCGCAAGTTCTATACGTCCAACATGACAACAAAATCTGTTCATAGTGAAGACATAAAATTAATTTTGCCCAAAATATCGGGAGTCTCAAACAATTACATGAAAATTATTATTGATTCTGTCGAGGATTATTCCATGGGTTAAACTTCCAAGACTTCTAATACAAGGTAATCTCGTACGTAACGCCACATATGACCTGACTTTATTGAAAATTTAACAGATCTGCAAGACAAGTGTGTAATTGTCCCATAATTACATGTGGTTGCCATAAAAGATACGCCCACTTTTGCAGGGGATGGACATAGAACAAGCTAAAAAAAATTGTGATTTTTGTACAATTAGAGGCGATAATCCAGGATATTACGGTCCGATATGCGCGAATATCGAGACCTTCAGGTTATAAACATACATTTAAAGTTTCATTAAAATCGAATAAAAATTGTGTCTTCTATAGGGCCCACAATTTTGGTATTACATACTTTTGTTTGCGTACAAGTAACGGCCAGTTTGTCGGGCAGAACTTCGAACTCGAACATCATCAGGGTGTAACGGTGATATTTTTACACGATTTTTTAAATCGGATAAAAATTGTGACCTCTAGAGGGTCCACAAAATAATCCACGAAGTTACAGACCGATATGCGCAAAAATCAACAGGATTAAACATAAATGTAAAGTTTTACCGAAATCGGATCAAAATTGTGACCTATAGAGTGTCCACAACCTTGATTATTATACCTTTACACTATTTGCGTATGAGGAACAGCCATTTTGTTCGGCAGAATCGGTCCGATTTTCATGAAATTCGATCTCAACCATTTATGGTGTAACATTGATATTTTGAACTTTTTTTTAAAAATCGAATAGAAATTGTAACTCTAGAGAACAAGCTAAAAACAATCAGGGTCCATAATCCAGGAAGTTACTGTCTCGTATGCGCGAATATCGAAAAGAACCGAGATATTTTATCTATAAAATTCAATTCAAGTTCCATCAAAATCGGATAAAAATTGTGACCTCTGGAGTGTCCAAATGCTAAAATCGTGATTTTTCGGACAATCAAGGACCATAATCGAGAAAGTGTCGGTTCGATACATGAAAATATCGAAATGGACCAAAATCTGTTTGAGATGAACCTATATTGCAAGTTTCGTCAAAATCGGTTAAAAATTGTGACCTGTAAAGGGTCCACAAACAAATTGTGGATGGACAGACATCCGGATGGACAGAGGCGACGACAGTATACGTCCACAAATATGTCTCTTAAGGAATTTGGCATAGAGAACACAGCACATTAAAGTCGATGATCGTCGTTTGCATTTTCCGTACAATAGCTAATGTTTCACGGTTTAATCATGGTTAAAATGTATTCTTATTTATTATTTAAAGGAGCTAAATCGCTAATATTTGGGACCTAGAAATTGACACAAATGGGTCGCAACGTATAATAATGTAATATGAATGTAAATAAACTGATTTGCATTCAATCGTGTCCGTTTTTACTCTCTCAAAGCAGTTATGTTCGGGAAAATACGCCAGAAGTCTCAATCGAATGGCAATCTCTAGCGTCTGGTTATTCCCGTCTGCACCGATAGTATTTATTGCGCATGCTCTCCAGATAAGAATTTGGGGTTACCATTTGACATGACTTGTAGAATATATCTAACCTCGTTCTTCGAGTCGCTTGCTACAAACTGCGCTGAAACGCATTATGGTACACGATTCGTGTACCAATCGTAAAATGTTTTTGTCTTAAATATTGGATATCAAAAGCCCATCTTTTCCCGGTAAGATCACAACATCAGTGTTGATTTAAATTGACAAATAATTCGTGTTTTCAATGTCGATGGTTTTAGATGGTATTGAGTTAGAGACTTAGCTACTTTAACATTTCATCAAGAAAACAAAATCCAGATAGATAATCCCCTAGTTTGGATTCAGTCGGGATTGGAAAGACTCTGCCGATGATTGTAGGTGGCGTTAGCTTGCTTTGACATTTACCCTGTCAATATCGTCTCCAGGGGGATGCCGAATGTTGAAACCTTTTCAGTTCACCATATAGTGAATAGAATTGAACCATTTCTAGACTAATATCCCTATTGGAGATCCAACTTTCACAAGAGATTAACACCCCTCCAAATGACGACCAGAAACTTTAAGTAATCAACAAATTGAATCTGGTGATGGATTTGCCCTTACTTCTGAAATCTATTAGTGAAGAATGTTTAGACTTCGTTTATGCTACAAAATTAGAAATCATGGATACCAATAAAATGACATTTACACATCTCGCTTGGATTGCGACTGGAAATATTGATGTAAAACGAAACCTTAGTGTTCAACAATTCCATATGATATTAATTTGCTATTCATATGCCTCGATATACGATAAGCACCAGATATGAGGTGTGTTTTACAAATTCATGGTCGCTATCTGATTCTGCCATAGTTAGAAATATATTTGTGTCATAATCGGCAGTAGGATATAGTTACAATATAATATTATATGAACACAGGGTGTCACTTTCCATTATTGGTATTTTTTCATGTTGCGACTCAACCTATTGTGGTTAGGCAATTTTGCTTAATTGGTGTACCGGGCCACTTGTTGAGGATCAATTGTCCTTGATTTTATATAACGCAACTTATGTGGTCGTATGCTTACTAGTATCGGTGTGATAAATACACTCTGTTGAAGTGTGGAAGAAATGTAAATAAAGTGTTAAATACGTTCGATTTAAGATTGCAGTATATTTTGCTGAAGTGATAAAAAACACTCTATAAAGCACCCTGCTGAAGTTTAACTCAAGTGATAATCACTCTATCGAAGTGAATGTGGCGTGATAAAACACACTTCGTGTCAATGGCCAAGAAGCAGGAGCGACACTCCATTTTCGCTTTAACAGAAGTGTGTGAGAAGCGAGATTAATCAAGTGCCCACGAAGTGTAAACTTCAAGGAAGCCTAATTTGCATATTTGATTGACCTTCATCATCACTTCCATATCTCTTGTTATTAAAGTGTGATAACAGTGAGGGGTCACGGTGGCCAAGACGCTGGCTCGCTAGCCTTGAGGTCGGGTGTTTGAGCCCTGCATTGACCGAGAAAGTTCATCGCGATTTTCCGGCGTGCTTCCCCCTTGTCAGTGATGCAGGACGGAGGGCCCGATAAGGACAACTGTCTAGTCGTTCGGATGGGACGAAAAAACGAGGTCCCGTGTACACATTGGCATGCACGTAAAAGATCCCTTGACAGTTGGAATTCGATATGAGTAGGCCATAGTGCCGCTGTTCGGGCAAAATTTCCCTAAAGCACCCTGTATGGCGTATGCCCGTCTTCATTAGCCCAGTTCGGAGCAGAACAGTAGGACGTTAAGCCTGTTTTGATTTCATTGTGATACCAGTGAACACTTCCAGATATCAAGGTTATCACTTCACACACCCCTAACTGACGTCTCAACACTATGTGGATGGCGTCATGCATGGTTGCGAGTTAACCGTCCACATAATTATTGCCGTTGACATCTATAATAACGTGTAAAAGCTGCACAATCCCAAATTGTGTTTTCCAGATATGTTGTGGATTTGCTAGTTCCTTTAGGAACGGTCTTTGATCGGACGGTGTCCGCTGATCGTTCCTGTATAGCTGCAATATGAAAATACAACGTCTATGTCAGAACAACGGTGTCACCGACTTACCCCAAATTTTGAAATCTCCTATGTACTTATATAGCATAATTACGTCAAATTAAATAAGGAAACGACGCTAATGCCCCTAACTTTTAAAAGCACGCATAATATACATCGATTTCCAGAGAAGATTTTCTTAAAGGTCTTTTTTTCTGGCTTCAAATATGATATAAATTGTTATTCAGACATTTATTCACATGGAAACCCATAATCAATTCCGTAGATCTCTGGATGTCTCAGTTATTGAATGGATTAGACCATCCGCGCTATATAATCGGTTACCGTTAAACTGGATGTCAATGGCATTTGCCAATCAGCTATTTCATTTCATAACTTAAAAGACCCATAACTTTGATCAGAATAAAGCAATGTCGAACACCAGTTTATCTAAATCTTACATAATGTATGTTAAACATATATAAGATAACATACACGTGGATGATGTTGCTTCACTATCCAAACATTTGTACATTAAAGTCAGTTAGAAGTGCACTTTAGTGATAAATTGCTACACGTTCGTTGAATTAAATAAAACATTAAACCGAAAGGTTGGCACTATACTGTCAACGGATTTAATCACACGGGAGAGTGGGACTAGCATAATCCACTCAATACAAACTACTTCTGGACTTGCATATTCAACTCAATACAAACTACTTCGGGACTAGCCTATTCAACTAAATACAAACTACTTCGGGACTAGCATAATACACCCAATGCAAACGTCTTCGGGACTAGCATAATGCTGCATTAATTTTAATAATTCGCTAGCGTGCTGGGATCTTTAGAAGTGACAGGCGAAACCGATGATGTTAGACAAGGTACCCTACTCCTTGTCACATATCAGCTAGGTAAAAGCCTGGGATCGAAGCCATGCAACTTGATTGAATGAAATGTATTTATACTTGAGATGGCCAAGGCCACACAGATCACCTGTTAAATCGAATTAATTAGCGATATACTGTAATAATAATCAGAAACAAATTCTTCTATTATTAAAGGACTAACGCTAGACCATACGAATCTTTCATAAGAACTTCACTTCGAAGTTATTATTTTTTTTAAAAAATGAGAAAACCATTTAAGGCTTAACAAAAACTATTTCAAATATTTGATTATAGTTGAAGTCAACAGTTTATTCTTTTTTTAGAAACAACTCAAAATAATAATAAGCAAAGTAAAACAGAAAAGGAAAACCTTTTCTTACCTTAAAATCAGACGCTGCGTTAGTCCAACCATTCTAATCTTTCAAATATTTGATATAATTCTACACTGTGGGGTTTTTTTTATCTTGAGAAATATCTCAAAATAATAAGGAGAGTGAATCAACTTTAATCAAATCAAAAAAATCTCGAAATAATTAAAAGGTTTAACTTGTCTTACCTTAGAATCAAACTCTGTGTTTTCGGATTTTAAGTCCAAGCATTTAAACTTTCAGTCAAACAAAATACGCTTTCTCCAAATATTTAATAAAATTTATATTCCATCCCGATATTGGGTTTGTATATATATATATACTTTTTTTTTACTTTATTGTGATCGTTTTCTAATCTAGAGTGGTAAATACTCTAATGATCCCTCTTTACGGGTAGCCTATGCTAATGCGAGTAGATCCAATGTCAGTCACTGCCAATAAAAGCCTCAATCTTTGAAAAGTCTGGCTTTTAATATTGCGACACAAGACCGAAACTATATAATGGGTTGTTTCTGCGTCAAGGAATACGAATGATGTAAATGAAGTTGAAAGGATAGAAAAGGGAACGTATTGACAGCCCGTCTAAAGTAAGAATTAACACGTATTAAGTATTTCCTATCATACAGTAAGACTTCATTGATTCATTTGGAAACAAGACGCCACGCTTTACATTGCCGTGTTAACTCTTCGAACTTTTTAACCAATCACCGAACACCTGAGACACGAATGAACTGAAACATTTCTTCACAGAACTAGAAAATATTTATATAATTATCAGCGCTATCTATTCAGAAATCCTACACTAGTGTATGTTAAACGCTGAGTGTCTTAGCTTTTATCCTACGCGTTCGTCGTTCGGTACTGGTTGTATCAGCCATACAGGCGAGAGTTTTATTCACATTTAGTTTGCTCAACTGTATTTGGCATGATAATGTCTCGACTTTACGGCATTCAGTTACTGATTACAAAGTCCACTTGTACAGACATTGAAAAACACAATTTACCCAAGAGACCTCATTAAAAATCTTTAATGGCGTTAACTTGTTTATGTTACTTATGAACCAATGACATTTAACGCATTCCCCTATAAACCATAAAATAATGTGAATGGAAATAATAAGCAGTAATTGATAAAGTAGCAATCGAACATTTTTTTATATTAGCTACGGCCAATAACATCTAACTCTTTATCTGATAAAGGTTATCAATTATGAATGGGTAACAATTAATGAAGTAGCCAACAGCTGCCTAGCGAACGTTTCTCGAGCATTTAAGGCCAGGACAAAAAGCAAATTTACTATATGACTATATGAAATTGACACACACACCCCACCCTTGCTCAAAACAAAATTGCCAGTGTCATTTGACTTAATGTTGATTCGTTTAGGAGTGGTAACTCTTCATTTGACTTTATGTTGATTCGTTTTGTGAGGTGACAACTCGCTGAACAAACGTTTAATCGTATATAACCTGTCCCGAGATCAACACCCATTCAATATTTTGTCCTGTTTCAAAGAAGCTGAACACCCTCGCCTTACAATATTGATATATCGATGGTGTTCAAATTAAGACTGTGTGTCACTATTTTGTAAATAATTTTGCAAAGTGGTGAGCTCCTCTTGTTGATCAGTGCTAGGATTGTCGATGCTAGTGTGGATCAAATGTTTTTTTCTTGTTGAATGCAATGATGCCTCCTTTATTGCTTGGCATTGGCGGCAGTATGAACCAAAGCATGGTTGAGAGGGGGGGGGGGGGGGTCATAACGCATTGTCATGATTCGTAGTTTTACAAAGCAACCAGTTACGCATGTCTTGTATTTTTACATGGACATAAATAAAGTATTTCCTGGGATGTTGCGGTATGATTTCAGTCTTGAGTGCTTGTCATTTTCCGTAATCTGATATTTAAAGAGATGTAAACCTCATAAACCTCCTTGATTGTGGTGAAATAAAAGTATCGTGATATGTTATTTCAATTAGTGAATATGTTATTTCAATTATTTAATGGGCAAGCTCTATACTAATACATTTTTGTTTGTAATGATTAAGTGGAAATGTGTCAACAAAATAGGCTGGGACTGTGAAAATCCAAATTTACTATGTGACATTTGCTGAGATTTTGAATCGAAACGAAACATTTTCATTCCCGGGGAAGATCTTTTATTTTTTTTCTAACAATATTTATTCAATCAATAATTTACATATCTAAAGATAAATGGCGATTGAAGTCAATTGCTATCCCAAATTACAAGTTACAATGGGATCTACTTCATTTGTCTTCAAAACACCCGGAATGGCGGTCTTCAGAAAGGCTTTACAATAGTTTTAATGTCACCCTACTTAATATATTAGGTCTGCAGCCAAAATTTCTAGCTTGCTTAGAAACACAATTCCGCTACAAAGTCCTCCCTAATAAAGAAACTATACATTTTTTGAGAGCTTATAATACCAGGAAGACAAATCCAGAGAGTTCCAAGCAAAATGTTTGCACTTCCTTGATTTAGGGCCAGATGAAAATTGTGATAATTTTCAAGTCAATACTATATTCATACTAACAATTGTGAAGTTGACATAAGATTAAATATTGGCGAAAACACCCAATGCCTTTATCCTCGACAAAGAATATGCTATTGGTTAAATTTTGATTTAAACCAAAAAAGCAGAAAACATAATGGACAAGGTAACATACAGAATTTTGGAAATCCATTGACGGTAATAGAGAGTTATTTCCCTTTCTGTCAAATGTCTGCAGTTGATAACAGTATTTCAAGTGCGTGTTGACTGCTGATGCTGTATGACGCACAAGACCATGTGTGAGCACACAAGCCCAATATTTATATCGTTAATGGGGTCCTAGGAGACTGCAAGGGTTGGTGAGCGGGATTTTACCCAGAAATTATGGGCGGAGCGCGTAGTCTGATGAGCAAGGAGATATGTTTGACATTGGTTGAGCAATATTCTATGAAGTAATAGAGACCAAACTCTGTCCGTAATTTTTTTTTGTAAATTGCACTGCAACAACGTGATTTTATACCACTAAAACATAAACCCGCACCCACACACCCTTTCAATTAGACCCTACATTATTTATACTACAGGTAAAATTACAAACATTTAAACCGAAACCGTATCTATAATTGTGTAATTTGCTAACAAATATAGATATAAGACAAAAACTAATTATTTATTGAAGTAAAACAATTATTGAAAATCAAAATTACGCAGTTACCCTTCACTTTAAACGTCATCAAAGTTCGTCGTTATCATCATCACTGTCACTACATGTATAAACATCAAATTAGGTTTCTTTAACAGTCTTTTTGTTTCATTTTCACATTTACTACACTTACACAGATTAGCTATGTACATGTACAAGATAATCCCGATGCGGTCTCCCCCTATCAGTAGTACGGGATGAGAGTTTGCTGGAAGCACAATGCCCAGTCGTTCGGATGGGAGGGAAAACACTAGTTTAAACAATATTTGATTCAACAAACTGAATCGTATTGAACAATGGGTAAGAGGCTACATTGGTGTAGGGGGCCAATCTCAGTTGGGGAGGAGGAGGGGGGGGGGGGGGCTGAGCCTATTTGCCCGAAAAATTTCTTGGTCACCCAAATTTTCTGAATCAATCAATCATTAACTAAAATAAATTTTCCACAAAGCTGTGATGGGTTGTTTATTTTAAATTAATTACACAATTATATTTGCATGAGATGTGGTCGCATTCTCCATTCTCTGAGGCTTGTGCCCGAAAAACTGAAATGCATTGCCAGAAAAATGGACGGTTCACCGAATCTGGGAGAGGAGGGGGGGGGGGCATATAAGTTCTCCCAAAACAGTATTTCTACTAATATACATGTATATGTAAACTTTTAGTCCAGATTAGATTTGGGCCTAAATTCCTAACAACTATTTTAATTGAAACAAAGCATCTATATTATGTAATTTTCTCACTAAAATAGATGTATGGTAAAACCTAAATAATACTATAAGGGAGTGGCAATTGTAATGAAGAGAAAAAAAAATCAAATGGAGTTTAATGACTAACTGTTCATTATCAACCGGGACAATGAACATATACATAAGCCCGCCATACGTTATGCTATAGGGGGAATTTGGTCCAAACAGCAACTTTAAGGTCTACTCTTTATTTCGAATTTCAAGTTCTTTTACGTACACGCCAACGTGTGCACTGGACCTCAGTTTTATATTCCATCCGAATAACTAGACGCAGCTCATCACACATTTGGCGAACTGTCTAGGTCAACACGGGGATCAAACCCCGGACCTCCTGATTAGAGAGCCACGGACAAAGGGATACCACGACGGCCTAGGATTAAACCCTGGTTCTCCTGGTAAGTGAGCCAGCCCTTTACTGAGTAACAATTTTCATCCGGCCCTAAATCGAGTTAGTGTAAACGTTTTCCTTGGAACTCTCTGGATGTGTGTTCCTAGTGTTATAAGCTTTCCAAAAATGTATAGTTTGTTTATTGGGGAGTAACTTGTAGCGGAACTTCACGCTAGACATTTTGGCTGCAGGCCTATATGCGTTTGAGATGAATATTAACTTTTGAAATTTTAAAAAAAAAGAATATGAAGCAACCAAACACTTGGCGTAGGTGTTGAGCAATCTTGTGTTTTATGACACATTGTTAATGATTTTATGGATTCTATACTCGCGCTTTGAAAGTCTGTATCTAAAAACATACAGATATCTAGGGATTACATTCTGAAAATATGTAGTAAGCTAAACAAAAAACATGTGGTAATAACTAATATATCTTAGTTTAAATTCCTTTCACAAACAACTCTAGTTTAATAGGTTCAAGATTGATTGATTGGGAAAGACAATGTGTTTCAAATGACACATTAAACACCATTTGCCTCACAAAAATTATTTTAAAGATGCATTAAACATACATTATGCCAGAGCAAAATCTGATTATTGCAAGTCTTAATTTAGGCTTCAGATGTTATAGAAATTATAAATTAAATCTTTATGTAAACAACAAGCCCAAAATCAACTCTGTAGACCCACGGATCGCTCGGCTACAGCTCGGATTTAAATAGGCGCATCCTGATGAGAATACGTCAGTTAGATCGAGGCCAAATGATAGAGTGTACTTAGCGAGGCCGCTGTAGAGCGTTTCCAAATGCCATTGAAAACTTTACTTGATAATCGAGATATGTAGGTGGAGTTAACGCCTGTCATTCAACGATCGGCAAGGGTGAAGGCACATTTCACTACTATTTCTAGTCAAATATTACAACGATGATAACTATGTTCAGAATAAAGTAATTGGACTGAAATTTTCAATATATTCTTCTTTCATCATCTACTTTTGAACTGTTATAGCAAGAATGGCCAATCCTCTATAACAATCTCCCATAATGTATCTTTAAGCAATAACTTAATCTGCTCATTGCAGGTGTTTTTATGGTTTCAAATGCTCTATAAATTATTATTTAAACATTTATTTAACTAGATCATTGGGTGGCTTAGATATTAAGTTGATTAAACGATAATATAGACCCCGCTCATGGAGACTGGCGGTTGATGGACAAACAATCCAGATTTCATTTATAATCGTGACAATGGTACTTGACACTCGAGACATATTAGGCCATTTCTTGTGAAAACTTCAAAAATTCGTAAGCTCGCTCAGAATAAAATAATTTGCTTTGTCGGTATCCAGTTTTTAACTATATTATAGCAAAACGACCAGCTTATTATCGTATATCCAAACACTTTTAGCCTTACATAAAATGAATAATAATCTTTACGAATGTAAAAACAAGCATTCTGGTAGAAGGTACTAACACTTGACAACGGTATCCAGCATGGCTTTCCAGTTTAACGTTAACATTTTCGTTGATTGTTTAGAAAGCTTCAAGTGGATAACTAAAATTCTAAAAGAAGGGACATTTCTTGAAATGAAGGCCAATAACCTATAATATTAAAGTTATATCAGCCGAATTAGCGATACAATAATTAAACAAGTAAATATTTCTTAGAAGTAATTACCTCTGTTTGCGCTTGTTTTACCTCTTCTCAGGAAGTACCGCATAGATCAATATGATCATGAATGGTAATTTTTGTAATATCACGTGGATTTTGATATGAATTAATCCATTTCCACAGTTGTTAAACTGAATATGGCGTAGGCCTACTTGTGTATGGTGATATTAATGGAATCTTGTGAGTTTGATGATTATTCGTATCGCAACTCTCCGAAGATTAAGAATGGCAGCAGATAAAGCTTTCAAGCATGAATAAGAAATGGGTAGCAGCTAAATTATTTGATGCTAAGGACGCGGAAAGCTGAAAGGCAATTCGAAAATATATGACCGGACTACTGTACCACATAGGCTGTCGCTTGAGAAAGATAATCGCTGCTACCAACGTCTGTCGTTTATTTGTAGCTATTAAAGCGATGGGACAATAAATTGACGAAATTTACATTTTTGTTGACATCATATCTGTAGCTGGGACAAGAAATTGATGAAATAGAGATTTTTTAACACGAGGGTTAACACAACAAAAGTCTTCCGTAAGCCACTACTGATTTTGTAAAAATCATCTCGAAAATACACAGTAAATCCAGTCAATCCACTGTGTTATATCTAGTTATTTAACGACCTTAAATTTATAACAGAAGGTGTCGTTTTGAAAACTAAGGAGAATTTAACGATAATGGGTTCTCAAATCGAAAAAAAGGTATTGTTTATAACAGCTTAAAGTTTGAGTCCCAATATCGATGTAATTAATTTGTATTGTCTTACTTCAACCAGATTGGTAAATGGTGCTGTTTGTTGCATTGACTGTAATCTACCCTGTTTTATTAAGCATGCATTTTCAAAAAGGAAATTAGACTACGGTCTACTCTTATTTCGAATTCCATCTGTCAAGGGTTCTTTTACCTACACGCCAATGTGTACACGGGACTTCTTTTTTTTCGTCAAATTCGAACAACTAGACACTTTTCCATGTCAGGGCCTCAATCCAATACCACTGACACATCGAAAAATCCAACATCAAGATCGAATCCGTGACCTGCAGGCTAGCGAGCCAGTGTCTCACCACCGCCCCTTTTGACAAAAGATCAGTTTTCTCGATCAACAGTCATAAAGGAAAAAATACTTTCCATAAAATAAAATAAAACTGTTTGCTCATTGTTTTTAGTATTCATTGTTTACGAGGTGATTAGAGACATCCGTTTGCAGATCAATAACGTCGTGGACAGTTCCTGTACCCCGGCACCGCGTGGCCACAAAACGAAATAATGAAAACTGCTACAAACTCATTGCTTTTACAGAAGATGGGTTGAGTGGTACAACCAGTATTAAATGCAACCCTTTAACTAATTCAAGGTGGCATTCTTTCAATAACATGAATAAAAAATGTATTTCTTGACCAACCTCCTCACACACTTTGCATTCTGATGAAGCAGTCTTGATCGATGAAAAACATTGTTAGAATACAGAATAAACACACACCATAGTAGGTGATTTTGAATTCCTTTCTAATGGTGTTCTATTGGGTGGACTTTTATGTAGTTGGGCTTAGACAATATTGATAAAAAATCTTTTAGTTTTTAAAAAGGATGTCGACATTTATAGACATATTTATATCCAATATAATAAGCATTACTCTTGGCTATTATATATCCACTCTTTGTATGTTGTCACAGCGATTTTAAAAATATACGCAGTAAGAATACTAAATATTTCTCACTGATATGAGTGGGCCTATATAATAATCTATATATATATATATATATATCACCGGACCTGCCGATTACAGTGTTCAGATGACACTTTGCAAATAATTGATGCTCGTGTGATCAAATTTAAACCAAAGTCGAAGCTGGGCGGAATTGCGGACATGTAATGAGCGGTTGCCAGGCAAGATACGCCCATATTTTACAAGAGATCGATAGAGAACCAGCTAAAATAAGCAATTTTTATACGCCCACATTTTCATGTTGACGTATTATGCCGTAGCCCCTGTCCGTCCACAATTGTTTGTGGACTCTCTACAGGTCACAATTCTTATCCGATTTTGACGAAACTTGAAATACAGGTTTATCCCCAAAAGATCTCGGCTGCTTTCGATATTGGCATGTATCGGATCGAAACTTCATGGATTATGGCCCCTGATTGTACGAAAAATCACGTTTTTAGCTTGTGGACCATATAGAGGTCACAATTTTTATCCGATTTTGTTGAAACTTGAAATGTAAGTTTATAACCCAAAGATCTCGGTTCCTTTCGATATTCGCGCATATCGGACCGTAACTTCCTGAATTATGACCCCTGATTGTACGAAAAACGCGTTTTTAGCTTGTGGACCCTATAGAGGTCATAATTTTTATCCGATTTAAAAAAACGTATTATTATATCACCGACGGCGGAGTTTGGGACGAATTTCGTGAAAATCGTCCCAAAACTGACAGCCTTGGTATTACACACTTTTACACTATCTGCGTACAAGGAGTGGCCATTGGGTAGTTTCGGTCCCATTTTCATGAAATTCGAACGCAACCATCATTAGGGTGTAACCAGGCCTGGAAATACGGGTTATAGATGTACCTGACAAAATGTCACACTAATGAAATAGTACCTGACATTTCAGCTTAGTGCCGGACATAACTTAATAATATCAATTAAAAAGACAAATCAGTGCCAGATAAAATGACAGGCACCAAGAGTTTAGTGCCTGGCAAAGCCTGGATTTGTGTCTGACATTGTCTGTGACAGATGCCTTATTTCCAGGCTTGGGTGTAACGGTGATACATTTAAACGGTTTAAAAAAAAAAAAATCAGATAGAAATTGTGACCTCTAAGTGGGTCCACCAGATAAAAACGTGATTTTTCGTATAATCAGGGGCCATAATCCAGGAAGTTACGGTCCAATATGAGCAAATATCGAAAGGATTTTTGGATTATAATCATACATGTCAAGTTTCATCAAAATCGGATAAAAAATGTGACTTCTTGAGTGTCCACAACCTTGGTATTACATACTTTTACACTATTTGCCATTTTGTCAGGCAGTTTGTGTCAGATTTTTACGAAATTCGTACTCAACCATTATTGGTGTGTATAGATGGGTCCACAAGCTAAAAAGGCGCTTTTTCGAAAAATCAGGGGCCATAATCCAGGAAGTTACTTTCGGATATGTGCGATTATGGCCATAATTCAGGAATATCGACATAAGCCAAGATCTTTCGGTTATAAACAAAATCGGATCAAAATTGTGGCCTCTTGAGGGTCCATAATATTTTTTTTTATATACTATTTGCGTACGAGCGGCGGTCATTTTGTACGACAATTTTGCGAATATCGACAGGAACCGAAATCCTTGGGTAATAAACATCCATTTTAAGATTTATTACAATCGGATCAACATTGTGACCGCTTGAGTGTCCACAAGCTAAAAACATGATTTTTCGTACAATCCATGAAGTTACGTTCCGATACATGCCAATATCAACAGGAACCGAGATCTTTGGGATATAAACCTATATTTCAAGTTTCGTCAAAATCGAATAAAAATTGAGACCTGTGTAGTGTACACAAACAGATTGTGACGTCCGGACGGACAGGGGAGACGACACTATACGTCCACATGAAAATGTAGGCGTATAAAAAGGTAGAAAGAGTAGGTGAAAAGATTTATCATGAACTTAAGGAATTCTTAGTGGTTCTAGTCATATGTACTGATTCGGGTACTTTGATGTAAAGTTAAATATTCGCCTAAAGATATAGTTATGTTACGGTCGTCATATGTTATTTATTATCCTTTTTGCTTATATTATTTTGCTCTTTTCGTGTCTTTTATCATCACATTAATGACAATACTAACAGTATTAACTACAATTAGTCTTTATAAGGCAGAGGATGCATATCCAATTTAAAAAATCATTTCTGACTCATAGAGGGAATAGGCGGAAATGCCATAGGTTGCGTAAAATTCCCATCCCCCGCGTCGCACGACTACAACAGCACTAACAAGATATTTCCAGAGGCGTTTAAGCATGTAGACATATTCGTCGTTATCCGTATATTCTAGAACCACTATTTTCACGACCAAAATATGTAGCTTTTACTTGTCTGTACAATGCATCTGACCTGAAGATAGTTACGCAAGAATGGGTAACAAACATTTTGTAAATTTCTTTCAAGCTATTAAAGTTATCATTGTGTATGGTATTATAGCAAAAGCTAAAACCATCTTTAAAAATAACGCGAGAAATATCAAATTGATCAGTTGGTCTTGAATCATTGTGCAATTAAATTCTATCATTATTGGACATTTCAGCAGGTGCTTCAAATTCAAAATTATAAGTTTTATTATTGAAAAAGATGCCCATAAGGCAAGACTATGAACACTACATAAATACATATACAACGGTTTAATACGACTGTTTATGCTAAATTACATTACGATTTGTCATAGCAATATTTACGCATGGATGAAAAGATTGGTTAACATAGACGTTCTGTACATCTGTATTTATTCGTTAAAGGACAATATTGCGTCTACAGATCGTAGACGTGATATGATTGGTTAAACAGATGCCAGATATAATTTGATCCACAACAATGTTTCCGGAACAGAAGCAAAAGTAAGAAATGAGGCGAAGTTAAGAGCGTAGCAGCTACACAGATAATTTTCAGGTGTATTATAATTTCCCGGAAGATCAAGGGGTGTTATTATTACGAGACTGTGGGAGGATATTGGTTAGAAACAGAATATTAAAAATAAAAGCCAAATGCCACGAGGTCAGATAAAAATGAAACTTGAATTGCGTGACTGCATTTTAAACGAAACTTTTTTTTCTGAATAAATCAAGTGGATTTGTGCCTTAAAGCTGCAATTAGGGGGATTTTTTTATTTATTTATTAGTTTCTCATCCCGCACAAACAGTGTATAGTGAGCTCATAAGATTTTTATGTACTTCAGAGCAGATTTGCACAAAATTGTTTTATTTTACGCAAAAGTACAAGAATATGTTAGTTGTATGAACTTCAAAAATATACAAGTGGTAAGAGGTGTTTAAAGAGTAAGTATGCCCTACCCCGTACAAAACACCACGACTCGTGCAACATGCCTAATATTCCCCTCAAATACAGCGCCCATTTTGATAAATGGGTTTAAAATTGTTCAAATTAGGCCATAAATACATAAAAATCTTAAATAGGAAATACAATATGTAATCAACAAAGATCATATTTCCATGTCTACCCTTCTTTAATTAAGTAGTATTTCAAAATCATTACTGAAAAAGCATTAGACAAAGATTTTTCTGCCCAGCAGCGTTCACCGCATTGCTATTTGTAGATAACAGTAAATCTTGAGTTCATTGATTGAACTATTACTATCGTTTAAAATGTAAGCACATAATTAATCAAAACTAGGTGATACACTTATTGTTCTATTTGTTCGCCTTTTCTGATATTGTGACATAGATTATCTTTATAAATATTAGGTTCAGAACTGATATCCTTATAGTTTCAAATAACCCTCGCTTCGCCTTCGGATGAACTGTTAACTCCCTCTAACTATACCCGATTTCCTGAATCTTAAAATCGTGGGTGCGGATCAACCATAGCAAAGACCTCCCATGTTAAAAATAAATTTGGAATCTATGTTGGCAATTCTATCAAATGTAAAATCTTTTATCAATAAAAACACGAATGCAAGTGTTTGATTTAAATTAGAAATATGTGTCCATTCAGTCGTTATACCATAAATTGCAATATGTTTTCAAGTATTATAACTGTCCATGGTGACTTTAAAGCAAGGAACCCAACCCGCTATTGCGCGAAATATATTACTTATAAATATATATGTTCAATGAATTGAAGAACAGTTAGTAATGGACATTCGCTTTAATTTTGATATCCTTTGGGAACAAAATCATTTAACCAAAGATCCTAAAGTTGGGCAATACAAAAATACATGGCCCTTTCTTGTCGTCTTCATGGTCTATTTATCAGCGTAATATATTTTTTTATGGAAGCTGTTGCAGCATGTGCGCACATCCCGGGGGAATATAATTCAGATAGTACGTTGACAGAACAAGTCTGTCTTGCCAGCTGCGAAATTCTGCATCTTGAAGGCATTCGAGTGTGCTAATCTCATTTAAAGATACATTATGGGAGATTAGATAAAGAGCTGACAGTTCTCACTATAATAGTTAAAAACTAGATAATGTAAAGGATTTTCGCTGAAAATTATGTCAAATTGATCCACTCTGAACCGAGAAATTAGCGATTGAATTATCTGCCTAGCCTCGATCATCATTACTATAGTCTCGATTATCCATTTCATGATTTAATCATGAATGAAAGTTGAGCCGCAAATCGAATCCTAATCCAGTAAATATGGCAGGCTAGTGATGACATCGAGAGTTGATTATGGTCAGGATAAATTAATTAATGTCTAATTAATAATTTAGATAACATTATACAGATTGCATAATGTATGTTTAAGCAATTTTTTATACAAACATCTTTTATCTACACAGCTCGCATCCAGATCGTCTTGTTTGTTATTAATATTTTGCATGATTTTTTTTATTGTCCCTTACCTTTCAAAGACATCAGAGGACTAATAAAATGGGTCTGTCCGTCTGTCTGTCCGTCAAACTGTTTGGGACAATTGGTCAGAGGTGAGCATTTTCTGCTTAGGCTAAACAGAGATAAGCAATTTGATTGGTTGATGCTTTGCTTTTAATTAAGTGAGAGTGATGAAACTTGGTGTATAGTTTCATTACATCAATACCTTGACTAAGTCCGATAATGAGCATTTTCTTCTCAGGGTAAGCAGAATGATAAGCAATTTGATTGGTCAAGACGAATTTAGAGCTCGATAACTTTGATTCTAATTGAGTGAGAGAAGTGAAACTTCGTGTATAGTTTCATTTCCTCAATACCTTGAGTAACTTCGATAATGCACATATTCTGCTTACGCTAAGTAAAGACTTCAATCTGATTGGTCCAGACTTTGGAACACAATACCCCCCCCCCCCCCACACACACACACGCTATGTTCAAACCTGGTGTAGGTGTCTATTAGGTGATGTACATTTTCCGCTAAGACCCAACAGAAGTGAGCAATTTGATTGGTGAGTACTTTGGAACATAACTCTGCTTTTAATTGAGGTAGAATGTTTAAACTTGATGTAGATGTTCATTAGGTGAATGTCTTGACTGAGTTCAATGATTAACATTTTCTCGTAAAGCTAAGCAATTTCATTGGTCGATGCTTTGGGTCAAGATAACTTTGATTCTGACTGATGGGGAGTGATGAAACTTTGTGTATAGTTCCACTGCCAGGTACTTCAAAACCTTGACTGAGTTCGATCGTCAATATTTTCTGCTTAGACTATCTATAGTTAATCAGTTTGATTGCTCAATACCTTTCAAAAATATAAATGTGCAATTAATTAATATTATAATGTGTCGTCTATTTATTTAGGGATTTTGGCTGGGGATATCAGCCTCACTGTTGGCTTGTAAGATTTAGATAAAACCCCGTCTCCTTTGCTATGAAAGTCCAAAATGGGGTCTCTTCTTGCTATAAAAGTCAAAAAATGGCGCCCCTACTTACTATAAAAGTTCAAAAATAAATACACTGAAAATTTGAGTGAATGTACTCTGTTCTCTGAGCGAAGTTAAGAACGTCTGAAGGTTTGACAAGAAATAGCCCTAAATTGTCTCAGACGATTGCTAACAGTCCATATTCTGGATTGTCCATTGCCCTTGCTGTGATAATTGCCAAGTGTCATTGCCAGTTCTTCAATGGACAGTCTCCGTGATGCTCACGTGATCGTTCACTGGAATTATGGCGAACATTGTCTAATCCACTCAATATGTAAGCAATTTAATGGTCTATAGAGTTAATTATGGAATTGTCATGAGATTGAATGTCTAAATAATAATAAATATAAAATCTTAAGCTAGATATAAGACACTAATGGCAATCTGGAAGTACGATATTACATTAAGAATTAACAGATAGTAAATAAGTTCCGCTGTGCAAACAATTGGATTTAAACATAATGTGCTAAATGTTTGCCCTGCAGTTAGCTCATATGTAAACGCATAAGTAGTTCTTCGTAATAAAATATATTGGCAATAATTTAAATTTTGAAAATATAAAATATTGTTAGAGGCTAACCAAAGGTGAACCTCATTGAACGCAAATGACATCGTTTAATAACATTGGGTGTCAATAACCACTTGACAGCTTGCTGTGTTGTTGGTATCAAGGTGTTTATAATGGCATTGGCAGCTTGCTGAGTTGTTGGTAGCAATGGTGTTTATGGTTGCATCGATTGGGTATCGTGTTGGGGCAGTAGCGGTAGTTGTGATTGCATTGTCCAGGTGTTGTGGTGGTGGTAGTAGTAGTGGTTCTGATAGTGGTTGCATTTGAAGGGTGTTGTGTAGGTGGTAGCAGTGGTGATCGGGGTAGCATTGTTAGGGTTTTGTGCTACTGGTTGTTGTGGTATCGCTGTTATAGGGTTTGTAGAGGTTGGTGTAGTGGTACTTTGTTAGGGTTTGCATGTGTGGAAACAGTAATGGCTGACGTGGCATTGGCAGGGTTTGTGCGAGTGATAGGAGTGGTCGTTGTTGTAGCATTGGTATAGGGTTCGTGTCGGTGGCAGCAGATGTGGTACATGTAGCATTGTCAGGGGTTTTACTGGGGATAACAGCTGTTGCATGAAATACAGAATGTGAAAAATCGAGCTTTATTCAAACCTGAACCTGTTGGATATTGGGAAAAGCATAAACATGTCTCGCATCGCGTACAACACACGTCACAGCCGTGATATAGATGAGCCCACGTACAAAAAAATCTAAAAGCACGGTATAAATTAACATTTCAAACTGAATTATAAGATAACATATCACAAGATAAGATACAAATAAATATAATTAAAGTTGAGAAGAAAGAATATAAAGTATAGCTAACCTTTGCAGTAAAGAGTGCGTGAAGAGAAGGGGTGGGTAGTAAATAAACTGATAATTCTTACAATTGTGATTCAAAACACAACCTTTAATTTGATATTACATAACATAAATTGAAATACGGTTAAGCGTGCTATGTTTTATGTGCACAATAGATACATATCAATAAAGAATGGTTCTTCCATATGGATATAAAAAACCCTTATTATAACAAAAAAAACTAATTAGGTGCTTAAAAGCCATCCTTTGGGCGGCGCGAGAATAAAAACAGTTAATCTGATTATGTTTACCTCGTGAGTATTCATGTAAAGGTTTTAGTCCTTGTTTATGTTAAAACATAAATTTATAAATTTGTATTATAGCTATATGAAGAACTAGCTCTATAATCATTTCGGAGCATTCCGCGGGATCACATTGCCATTCACTAAAACACTACCATAAACAAAAGGTGTTTTGACTGAAACTATGATTGGAATTCTGCTATGCTAATGTCTGAGGCTACTCTATAAAGATACATACGCGCGAAAGTATTTATGAGGTAGTTATTTCCAATAAAAGTGTGGCAGTTGTTTTATATATGGAAAGTAGAGACACCCAATCTTACTAGTAAAATACTAGATTCCCAGGAAAACACACATGGGACGCGCACACGGCTTAAACATAAGGGTGTCCTTAAAAGATAACCTGTCTCATCGGGTGACGTAAGGAGCACTTCTTATGTGTTGATCTAATTACTAATGCTTGTGGGAATTAAACGTCCAGCTAGACTCGGCGATTAAACTTAAACAACGGAAAAAGAAGTTGGCGGGTGATAATCCATGAATTTACTTATGCTTTGATATGTATTTCAATGGACAGCAACTAACATCTAATGCAAGCCAAAAATGGATCCCCCACCCCAAGTCAAGTTGTGGTACAAACACGATTGGTTATAATAGATTGGGGTACTTTCATTTCGGTTAAAATGTTTTGACAGATAAATTAGTTTAAATATGTTTTTGTCCAAATATATCTGTACGCGGGAAGGCATCTTTAACTTCTTTTCGGATCGAACGGCCATGTACATTTATATTAAACAATTCCCCATCTGATAAACAGGTCGATAAAGACACCATATAAAAATAGATCATTGATTAACAATTATCAATCGATCGGGGAAAAATATCTGGACTTCTTCATAATTTATTTGTTGATGACTCTTATTGGGGTATCACGTTTAATTACTGGAATCTATAATTAATTACTTCAGCTAAATGTATAAAAATTGGATTAAGCGTCACGGAATCAACAATCTATTGTATTCTGTGCATTGTTTTATCTGCTTGCACTAACGAAATAGTTAGTCATAAGTACCTTCGACCATTAACAGCAACTCGACCATTATCTGACAACCCAAAAGATAAGGAATAGGTTATTATCTAAGTTTGTGCTTAAGAAACACATAATAGATAGCCCCCCAGAAGAAAGGCATATTTTATATTAGCTATGTTTAAGCTATGCCTACAGGTGTATTCTGTTGAAAAATGGTAATTACAGAAAATACCACGATAATCTGCAATATGTTTAATATTGAATAAACAGCCATTCTATTCATCGCTATCCGAGTATAAATACACGGGCGGATACAGGATTTGTCAGTTAATTTTCCGAGAAGAACCATTTGGCAACGTCGACTAAAAGTGTAATGTGATATATTAAGTCAGTTCGATGCATTTTTATTTCTATATTATTTGTTGGCTCAATAATATTTGGTTGGTGTCAATGACATATTGATTTTGGCGCATGAAACATTGAAATAGACAAAAATGGTTCTAAAAGAACATATTAATGTAATATGAATCTATGTTAAGTGATTTATATTCAAATTTTGAAAAGTTTTGTAATTCTAATTAATTATGTTCGGTGAAATACTTGAGCAGTTCAAATTAAACGACAATCGTTTATGCCTGCTTAATGCATTCTACACGTTGTTTTAACTTATTATTTTGTCGTTTGTGAATCAGCCTTTACTAATTACTTTCACATTGTGCTGTAGGATACGTTTGTATTTGTTCATTACAAAATGGCACCCGAAACCACAGGGTACACGGCTCGTTTACTGATTATAGAATGTTAATTTTGTCTTAAATATTGGATATTGGGATCCTATAGTTTAAAGGCAAGATCAATTCTAATTCGTGTTTTTAATTTCAAACAATATGGAAAATATTGAGTTAGAGACTTAGCTCTTTTAGGAAAAGCGGGGCGTCCCTTATAAATTTATTCTAGCTCTCTGAGGCTTGATAAATGCATATACACAACGATTTGTTAATTGTACGATCTGGGAGTACGTTTTATATAATGTACTGCCAACCCATGGAATTACATATATCTTGTGTCTTACAATATGATTAAAACGCAGATCCTGTTTCGTTTCGTTTTTTATTGTTTAAAATTTCGTTTTACTTGTCTTCACAACACTAGGATATGGAAAAATTATTCTATAACATGCGTTCTGGTTGAAGTGAGATATTAGCCAATGAAACGGTTTGTTACGGCCAGGTCTTGGCGTACGATGCACGGGGCAAACCACTAGAAATGTCAACGCTGATTTATTAATTAATGTTTGACGCCATAGGGTCAAAAGTCGGTGATACGACCCCCGACGCGACCTTCCACTAGAACCGATAAGATCTTCATGTGGTGTAGGCCATCAAAAGCATAAAAAAGGAAACGAAATATAGATCTGTACTTTAATCAGATTGTTTGTCTTAAAGCCCCCGTTACACAAAACAAGTTCTTTAAAACCCTTACCCCTATGGAAGACCAAACAGCTCTTTATTCAGTGTTCTTAGTTCTTAATTCATAGTCCTTAAATCTCATTTCTTCATTAGTTGTCGTATTTCGACATTTGTAACTTAAAATCATTATTTGTTTTACAAATTAGACATTTACCAGATCAGATTTGTAAAAATGTATTTTTATTTAATTTAATTTTAATATAAAGACAAAATCTATTTTAGTAGATCAAAAAATAATCTACATTTACATTTCATCATAGACATACAACGAAAAACAAATCTCGAACAAAACATTTCTAAATACAAATCTCCAAATACAAATCTTGCAAAACATTTCTCCAAAAACATTTCTTCAATAATATTTCTCCAAAAACATTTCTTCAATAATATTTCTCCAAATACATTTCTCGAAATTTATCGAACCGGAACATTATGACGACATAAGCGGAAATCAACCTATGCAATCTCATCCTGGCTCGGGGGTTATAAAACCCTAGAGCGTTCTTGCAATCCCACATTCCCATTCAAATTCAAGCTGTGGAGATCAAAACATTCAAATATCGTACAACAGTTGTCTCATGTGTTCCGGCATGCCGCCAACGAAAAGTGCTAGAAGGGATGCCCGCAGATCCCCAAGCTTCAGCTCCTCCGAAGGCCAGCCAGATGTGAACCAAGTCGCTGAGTCTCCTGGGCATTTCACTGCTCCCACTAGATATCCACACTCTATCCCACTCTGTCCCAGTATATGATGGAGAGTAGCAGAAGTCCCCGAAGAAAACCAAGACTCTCATCCGGTCGTACTTATAATTGGTGTGATGGGGGATTCGGAGGCCAAGCAAGACTGGTGTACATATACAATTGAATACATATTAAGATTGTAGAAATAAATCAGCCGAGCGGAAATAAAATGAAATGAAATGGGGTTTAACGTCCTACTGTTCTGCTCCGGCTGGGCTAATGAAGACGCGCATACGCAATACAGTGTGCTATGAGGGAAATTTTGCTTGGGCTTCCTGGGCAGGTCGCCACGACCTATTCAAATTCCAATTGCCAAGGGACCCATTACATGCACGTTAATATGTACTCGAGACCTCGGTGTTTCGCCTCATCCGAACAACTAGACGACAGCTGTGCTTGCCAGGTCATCCGTCCTGCACCACTGACCATAGGAAACCACGCATGAAAATCCCGATGAACGTTCTGGCCCAATACCGGGAGTAATCCTGCAACCCCCAGACTAGCAAGCCAGCGTTTTACCCACTTAGCCACCGTGGCTCCCTCAGCCGAGCGCGGAGAATCGTCGATAAAGTAATACACCATAGCTTGCCAGACAACAAAACATACGCCCACAACGAAGTTTCAAGTCAATCGTATAATAACTGCAGTCCAAAACACTGGTCAGACCAAATCAAATGACGATGCGAGAACAATTACTTACGCCAATTATGTATGCTTACTATAGAGACCAGCGCGAATGGTAAACCAATTACATATACATCCATTCCAGTCTTAATAAAAATTTAATCACTCGCTTACATAAACGTTTTTGCCAGCGTTATAGGGGTGATTATTTCTAAATATATATTTTAAATTTATGGAAACCTCACTGAATTCGTTGGTCTTCCCCTTTAAGGGCTGCTATTCATTTTTATACGCCCACATGTCTAGGACATATGTTCCAAAGAAAAACCACGTATTAGGAAAAGTTTGACAATCGGATAAAGATCCGATTTCTTGACGGCATCTTGATCAAACTGCTCAGAATCCAAGTTTTCCGTTCGGATAAGCTAATGTCTATGGCAATCTTTTTTCGCTTGTGCGTACGTCCACACTTTGCGTGTCTATCTTTGTAAATTACAAGTCTATAGACACATTTATAAACTGAAATTGGCCATGCTTTTCTGCACATTTGTAAGCAGCCCGAGGTGAAATTTATTTATGGAATAGGATACACATTATTTAGGGTTAATTCGTTAATATCTTCAATAACAATGGTGGAGATATATAACTGGAGACCCACCCACTCAACGGCTGTAATATCAAGTGTTTTTTTAAGATCAAATTGACTTCCAGAATAGATTTTAAATATAATAAATATCCATACTGCGCATCGTGGCTGGAGTTTTGTTTTTTTGTATTAAAGTAGCTAAGTCTCTAACTCAATATCATCAAAAATCTTCGACATTGAAAACACGAATTATGTGTCAATTCAAATCAACATTGGTCTTGTGATCTTACAGGGAAAATATGGGCTTCTGATATCCAATATTCAAGACAAAATAAACATTTTACCATTGGTACACGAATCGTGTACCATAATGCGTTTCAGCGCTATTTGGAACAAGGGATTCAAAGAACAGGGCTAGACATATTCCACAAGTCATGTCAAATGGTGACGCCATATTCTTATCTGGAGAGCATGCGCAATAAATACCATCGGTGTAGACTGGCAAAAACAGACGCAAAAGATTGTCATTCACATGAGACTTCTGGCGTATTTCGTCGAACATAACTGATTCGAAATTACAGTAAACACAGAAACGATTGAATTAAATCAGTTTATATACATTCATAATGAATTATTATATGCGTTGCGATCCATTTTTGTCAATTTCTAGGTCCCAAGAATTAGCGATTTAGCTACTTTAAGTAGAGAATCTCCTCATCTTTTTTTGATATAAATCGATAATGTAAAAAAGAACGAGCGTTCATATTTTTTGATATATACTATTCAAAAAAAGTAGGGGATATTTGATTTTGGGGGCATAATACTAAAATATGCAAATGACTACGAAAAAAGTCACTATAGAACCTAACAGAAGAAACATTTCCAGTTACATGTGACGCCCAAACGCACCAATAGCTACGGCATGGAATGCAGGTGATGCTTGGGATCATCATGGGGGTCCAACCCAAGATTTGCACGACTCTGACTTTGAATGTTACAGTCATTGTGGCATTGAATTCCAGGGTGGAAACATCAGTTTAATTGTTTTAGTGACCAGAAAACAAATTTTGATATGCGTCGGCTTACCCAAAATGAAAGGTTACGTGCCCTTGGCATGCTACAGATCGGCACAACACAGGCGGTTGTGGCGCGGACGATGAATGTTTCTCAGTCTGTCATAAGCAGGCTATGGTCCAGATACCGTGATACACAATCTGTACAGGACAGACCACGCTCAGGTCGACCAAGGGCGACAACTCAAGCCCAGGATCGATTTATCCGTACCTTGGCCTTGAGAAATCGTGTCATCACAGCAAATCAGATCAGCGCTCGTCTTCAAACAGACACTGGTGTGAGAGTGAGTGGCCAGACGATTCGGAATCGACTGCATAGGGGTCACCTTCGCGCCCGACGTCCTCGCGTGATCCCTTGTTTGAGAGATCATCACATTCAGGCAAGACGTCGTTGGTGTAGGGATCGTCAACACTGGGATAATCGACGCTGGAGCAATGTGATGTTTTCAGATGAGTCAAGGTTCACTGTTGATTTTTTGGACAGACGTAGGAGGGTGTTATGGTGTGGGGAGGCATCACTGTTGCTGGAAGAACGGCTTTACATGTTGTTGCATGGCGTGTTACAGGCCAGTACTACCGGGACAACATCTTGGCAGTCCATGTTGTGCCGTTCGCACGACGTCATGGCCGCCGTTTCATCTTCCAGGATGACAACGCAAGATGTCACAGGGCCAGGATCGTTACAGGTTACCTCCAACAACAGAACATCACCACATTACCTTGGCCAGCACTGAGTCCCGACCTCTCCCCCATCGAGCATGTCTGGGACATGCTTGGACAGAGGTTACGTCAACGTCAACAACGTCCTGCCAATGCCCAAGAACTTGCTGCTGCGTTGCAACAGGAATGGGACAATCTGGACCAAAATGACCTTAGACGTCTCATTAGGAGTATGCCACGTCGGATCAATGCTTGTTTGGCAAACAGAGGAGGATTTACCCGTTACTGACTTGGTTGTGATGCTGTGGTAACTTTGCTGTTTGACCCCGGGTATCATTTTACCCTTATAATGGTCAGTCTGTGCCTTACTTAGTCTAACGATCATTTGGAATAAATCGATGAATGTGAACTTCATTTCATTTTGTCATTTGTTTCTTCGTCAGTTTCATTAGGTGACTTTAATAACACTTAAAAATCAAATATCCCCTACTTTTTTTGAATAGTATATAAGAAAAGACGAATAGAAGATTTTATTTATTACCCAAACCTTTCTTACACGCACAAATAAATACATAACTGACAAATCAAATTTATGTAGAACGATATCGTTCTGTAGAATATCAAAGTGATATCTACTGTAGAATGTGTTATTGGATGATAATATCACTGTAATGGGGAAGTTCGGTTCTATTATTATTTATAATACAATACTGTTCTGTTTCTAGCGTTTATCACACAAACTCTCGGACATGAACATTGTCCATCCATCTTTGGCCTTCTAAATTTAATCACCTATTAAGATGTACATTTTTAATGCCAGGTTCCCGCTGTCGTGCGATGCGTTACGGTTGGATTGTCCCTATTGGGACCACGATCTGCTACGTGCAGATATTTTCGTATACGTCTCGATACGATTGCTACGACTGACCTCAGTATATGATAAAATCTGATGGGATTTCTAAATATACGATTACTTCACTATTAAAACCACGATTTCAATCGTAGTACGAATCGTGATAGTGGGAACCCAGCGTAACGGAATATACTATTCAAAAAAAGTAGGGGATATTTGATTTTTAACTGTTATTAAAGTCACCTAATGAAACTGACGAAGAAACAAATGACAAAATGAAATGAAGTTCACATTCATCGATTTATTCCAAATGATCGTTAGACTAAGTAAGGCACAGACTGACCATTATAAGGGTAAAATGATACCCGGGGTCAAACAGCAAAGTTACCACAGCATCACAACCAAGTCAGTAACGGGTAAATCCTCCTCTGTTTGCCAAACAAGCATTGATCCGACGTGGCATACTCCTAATGAGACGTCTAAGGTCATTTTGGTCCAGATTGTCCCATTCCTGTTGCAACGCAGCAGCAAGTTCTTGGACATTGGCAGGACGTTGTTGACGTTGACGTAACCTCTGTCCAAGCATGTCCCAGACATGCTCGATGGGGGAGAGGTCGGGACTCAGTGCTGGCCAAGGTAATGTGGTGATGTTCTGTTGTTGGAGGTAACCTGTAACGATCCTGGCCCTGTGACATCTTGCGTTGTCATCCTGGAAGATGAAACGGCGGCCATGACGTCGTGCGAACGGCACAACATGGACTGCCAAGATGTTGTCCCGGTAGTACTGGCCTGTAACACGCCCTGCAACAACATGTAAAGCCGTTCTTCCAGCAACAGTGATGCCTCCCCACACCATAACAGAACCACCCCCAAATCGATCATGTCTGATGACGTTAACGTCTTGGAAGCGCTCGTTTCGACGACGCCACACCCTCCTACGTCTGTCCAAAAAATCAACAGTGAACCTTGACTCATCTGAAAACATCACATTGCTCCAGCGTCGATTATCCCAGTGTTTACGATCCCTACACCAACGACGTCTTGCCTGAATGTGATGATCTCTCAAACAAGGGATCACGCGAGGACGTCGGGCGCGAAGGTGACCCCTATGCAGTCGATTCCGAATCGTCTGGCCACTCACTCTCACACCAGCGCTGATCTGATTTGCTGTGATGACACGATTTCTCAAGGCCAAGGTACGGATAAATCGATCCTGGGCTTGAGTTGTCGCCCTTGGTCGACCTGAGCGTGGTCTGTCCTGTACAGATTGTGTATCACGGTATCTGGACCATAGCCTGCTTATGACAGACTGAGAAACATTCATCGTCCGCGCCACAACCGCCTGTGTTGTGCCGATCTGTAGCATGCCAAGGGCACGTAACCTTTCATTTTGGGTAAGCCGACGCATATCAAAATTTGTTTTCTGGTCACTAAAACAATTAAACTGATGTTTCCACCCTGGAATTCAATGCCACAATGACTGTAACATTCAAAGTCAGAGTCGTGCAAATCTTGGGTTGGACCCCCATGATGATCCCAAGCATCACCTGCATTCCATGCCGTAGCTATTGGTGCGTTTGGGCGTCACATGTAACTGGAAATGTTTCTTCTGTTAGGTTCTATAGTGACTTTTTTCGTAGTCATTTGCATATTTTAGTATTATGCCCCCAAAATCAAATATCCCCTACTTTTTTTGAATAGTATATATGCCGATACATATTTATCTGAGAACGGCTTGAATATTAAAGCAATTCGTCTCGTCAAAATACGCCAACTCTTGTGTGGGCGTACCTGTCGTGACAGCAACTCGTTACTAGTATGTATCACGCTTATGGATTTAAACCGACATCATTCGATATAGCTCATCAGTATGGAAGGGTATCACTGCCAATATTAAATACTCTGCTAAAATGTCTTTTCCATTGATTATATGTAAAAAGTACAATATACAAAGTCCTAATACCGGTAATGATAAAGTCAAAATATCTCTAAGGCCAAAGTTAAATGTAAAAAAACAAATGTAATGTGTCAAATGACAAATGTGTTATTGGAAAAGGATCTTTTTGACGTGTCTACATTTTACATTTCTCTCATTACATTTTACATTTGCGCTCTGCCACATCTCATTTGTCCTACATGCTTTCTACATAGTATCTTACGTAGAGCACTAAATATGATATGCGAATATAGATATCACGTGACTTATTAACATATACGGCAACGAGGCCGAGATCAACCTGGCACACTGTAAGCCAGTACACAATAAGAGAAAATCAACCTGGTACACTATAAGAAATTTACTTACCATGAAAAACGATCAAATTTGGATGGTACTAAACTATATTACCTTGATCACGTGAATGGGGGGGGGGGGGGTAGGCAATGTCCAAATACGGGCCATAATACGAAATTCCAGATATTTACATATCAGTGAAAAGCACGTTCACGGGTACTCATTCCTCTCTTTAAGTACATGTATATTCATTATTTGTTGGCCACAATGATGGTTTTTTTTTTGTTGGTTTTTTTTTGAATGGATTAAAGTTAATTAAGCTGTACTAAAATTTAACGAGAGGGTGTGGGGCGGTGGCGAGGGTTTAAAATGTTCAAATATGGGTCTTAATACGAAATCCTAGTTGTCGTGTTATTACGTACTTTAGAGAAAGAAAAATTCTCGTTTTGTCGAAAGAAATGTGTCGCTGTCCGACAGTAACCTAATTAGCCATACCAATCACATGATTTTATTGCAGGCACGGTCGTCCAGCGAATTTCTTATAGTTTGCCATGTTGATTGCCTCAATATCGTATGGTAAATATCTTATAGTGTGCTGGGTTATAGTGTGCCAGGTTGAGCTCGGCCCCTTTCCGTATATGTGAAGTCACGTGATATCCTACATTTGCATATCAAACTTAGTACTCTGTGTAAGATGCTATGTAGAAAGCGAGAAGGACAAATGAGATGCTGCAAAGCTCAAATGTAAAATGTAATAAAGGAAATGTAAAATGTAGAAACATCAAATACGGCATTTTCCATTAAAAATTTGACATTCATTTCACACATTGCATTTGACGTTTTGCATTTAACTTTGCCCTTCGAGGTATTTTGACTTTATTATTACCGGTATTAAGACTTTGTACATTGTACTTTTTACACGTAAACAATGGAAAAGACATTTTAGCAGAGCATTTAATATTGGCAGGGATACTCTTCCATACTTCAGTAGTGATGGTTTGTAGTGGTTCTTTAGAATCGTACAATAATTGTTATTTTCCATTCCGAGTTGTTTTTTAAAGGCACGTTTCCACGAAAGTATTTATAGGGTTGTTATTTTCCAATAACGGTATGGCAAATTTGGTATTTATATGTAAAATAGATACACCCAGTCTTACTAGAACAATACTGGATTCATTAAAAAAAAACCCAAAAAAACAGGCGCCCACAGGACAGATATCTAAGGGTGTCTCTGAGGTAACTGGACAGCGAATAGCAGCACATACAATCTCAATATGAAATCTCCCTCAATCAAGTGGCAAACAAGGTGGCTTAAAATAGATTTGTCTCAATATATTATCAAACTACACAGTTTGTATCCGGGGAGGCATCTTTGAAGAAGCAATACTGTTATTAATGTATAAATACCAATCACATCCAACCATTGCACAAAGTTAAAACATGTTATATTATGGTCTTCTGCCAAATTTATTGATTTATTGACCCCTCCACCCCCACCCCCCCACACACACACACCCATCGCCTTTCGAAGAAAGTAGGGGAGGGAGGGGGGGGAGTAAATGGATCTGTCTGTCTGTCCGTCGCACTTTTTGGGACACAATAACTCTCTTTTAATTGAGCTAGAATGTTCAAATATGGTGTAGGTGTTAATTATCTGAATGCCGCGATGGAGTCCGAAGATGAGCATACGCGGCTATAAACAATTTGATTGGTTGATGCTTTTGAACACTATAACTTTGGTTCTAATTAAGTGAGAGCGGTGGAAATTGGTTTATAGTTTCATTAAATCAATATCGTGACTATGTTCAATAATGATCATTTTCTGCTCAGGGTAAGCAGAACGTTAAACAATTTGATTGGTCGAGACTTTGGAGTTCTATAGGTGACGTGCCCTTTGTTTGGAATTATTCACACTAAACCACTCTACTGACTTCTCCGGCAGATTGACAGGCCTGGATTATTGAGATTATTTTCTACCATACATACATCAAGCAAGGACATAAATCTAATTCAGAAGATCACGGATTAGACAAGTCAACGAATGTTTTAAAAGTTGTAAAAAACAGAAAGGAAATGCGATTATTATGATATTTTTGCGTACCACGCGATCTTTGTAGATATTAATTCTATTAAACCAAAAATGCCACTTCTAAAAATAGGCCTATTCTTAATAAAATAGCAAACTACCCCCCCCCCCCCCACTCCACACACACAAACACACCAAATAAAAAACCCAGCAATGATATTTTTCAAATTTTTTTTTTTAAAACGGCCTGCAATCTAATTCGTGTTTTATGATTACATATAATTTGTAATTATAAACTAACGACTTGATGTCGGGCTTAGCGTCCACCTAGGGTTATATCGCAGACGGTTTATAGGCTAATACAAACTGCAATTGCGAAATCGTCATTTGTAGGTTAACTTCGTTGCTTGTCGGGTTCCCGTCCTGCACCACTGACAAGGTGAAATCACACCAGAAAATTACGTGAACTTTCTCTGCAAACACCTGGAGTGTACTCAAGACACCCTGGTTAGCGTGCCCACTGAGCCAGCGTGGCTCCTTTTGGGCTTTGTGGGGCACTCAAATATCATCGCGTTAGATAGGTGATTACAGTTACAATATGGCCTAAACGATACGTACACAGGGGTCTGTGCTTATAGCTATACACGTAGCTTAAATCCGAGACAACCGTAATCCTTTCCAACCTCGCTGAAATCGATAGGAAATATTTCTTGTTGAACTATAAATTTAATGTCGGTGATACATCTGTATCAAATTAACCCACATGATACTAAACTCAATACTGCTAGACTCCAAGCCGGACCGGCGACATTAATATATGACCACATCGGGTGTGTCCTGGCGAATTACTTGTGGAAAGGACATAGAACGTATTAGATTGGCTATAGAAGATTTAGAAACAATTATGGCACGGGGAGTTCGAATGGGTCACCGTGTAAGACTTGTAGTGTCTTGATTGCAAATATATTGGTTCTTTCAATGGAATAGTCACCACGTTCTAACATAACATATGAGTGGTGAAATATGAGTTTAACGTCCTACTCTGACTGGACTAATGAAGACGGGCATATGCCATACAATGTGCTATGAGGGAAATTTTGCACGGACAGCGGCGCCACGGCCTAATCTTACGTCTAATTCCAACTGCCACCGCTAACTGGCTTCAAATATTAGGATAAAATATATGTATTTAATCACAAATGAACGAACACAGTTTTTAAAAAATAAATTTATAACCGGCACATAAGTTTTTGAGCAAGGGTAATGACACATCAAGAATTTGCTATTAACTTCTAAAGAATCCATCTTTATAAAGATAAAATTAAAACGAGAATTTCATATTTTCTAAGAAAGTCAAAACATAATTATTTCTATATCTTTTGCTCAATGGGTTATCAACTCACTATTATACGATCATGGGCATTATTTTCCACCCTTAAAAATCATTTACACAGGAAATAATAACACAATTACCTTCCATGGAATAGCTATGTTCAAACGTTTGAATTTGAAGCTGAAAATGACATTTTTGCCAATTTCTTAGCTGACAATAGTGAATTATACGATTAATAGGATTATTATTTAACAAGGTAGGAATGTTTATGGATACCATCTATTTTAAGGCTTAATTTTAATAAATTTTAAAAATAGAACTTAAAAATATGAAATTGTAGCTTTAACGTTCTGGAGAAGAAATCACCAACATTTACAGTTATATTTGCGACTCGTGTCTGACTGACATTCTGAAAGTCAATAGGATAGTTTACGTAGATTAATATTTTGAACTGTTCCATGACTAATCATGAAAAGGGCGGCATTCAAAACTATTACATTAACAAAATACTAGTACTCCCAGTTAACAAAATGAACTAATTTGTCTATTCTAGTAGGAATAAAACTTTGGATATACATTATTTCTACCTAAATAAAAGTTCAAGTAAAAAGTACTTCATGATTTATCGAGTCCTTCGTGTCCATTATACAACCAGTTTTATTATAGATTTTTTAGAAAAAAACAAAATCTCAAGGAAACCTAAGTAAATTGAGTCTGAAACCGTTTTTTAATGGTAGTCATTCAATATACTTACACCTCGTATATTGCATTTAATTTGCCTGACCAGCCGTTTTACAGAATAATACCACATACGTTGATGTAGAGGCTATACTAATAGTCAGATTAATTTTGATAATAACTGTAAAAGCATCAGGTTTAAGATACAGGGGTCTAGACATTTTCATTAATAATGAAAGATGCCGGAGGTATTGCTTTCATTTCCACAAAATACGTAAAGTTTAATTGAACGGTAATGAAGTTTCATATTTCAGTATCAGATATATGCATTATATAAAACATTTTGTGTTAAAACCAGCTTGGTTAGTAGTTTGAAAAAATATTTGGTAATTTACCGGTTCGATTCTATTATATTGTTGGTGTGTACATAACAACTTCGGCAGTCCTCTTATTACAGTTGTCCCGGGATATTTATGGCTGCTATAACAGTGCAGGGTATAGTTTTTGTATGTTATAATTTATATGTAGAATATTTCAGATAATATTTTAATAATTTTAAAAGTGAAAGCCCGCAAAGTGAATTCTGTTTTGATTTAAACTCTCGGGACAATAACTAGCCTATTCCTTGAAAACTTTAATAGTGTAAAGAAAGAAATAATGTTATGTAATGCTTGTGGTTGTTTTAAGTGTTTAACGTCCGCTTCCACCGTAGGTGATATCGCAGACAAGTCTTTATCTTAGCGCATGCGTCTTTCCTGTGGGAGGAAACCTGAGTACCCGTAGTAAAACCTGGCGCAATCCATCGGCTGTGTTTGGTCTCGGTACGACGTTATTAAGTCTCCTCTGAATTTCATCCCAAAGATGTTCAATCGGGTTTAAGTCCGAACTAAGGGATGGCCAGTGCATAACCTTGACACCGTTTTGCTATAGAAAGTCCCGAGTAACTCTGGTGGTGTGGACACGGGCGTTGTCATCCTGGAAAACGTTGTTTCGATGACCTGCGAAATGTGGTATAACGTGGGGTCTGAGAGCTTGATCGATGTAGCGCACTGCACTGTCCTCTCCCTAGACCAAAATTTTGGAACACCACAGGACCCACTCTCTGGTTCAGGTCGATTCCACCCCAAACCATTATGCTTGGACCTCCCCGTGAGTCTCGTTCCATGACACATTGGTCAGAATAACGCTGGCCACATCTACGACATATTCTGTTCCTGCCATCTGCAGCTGATACGCAATACCGACCCTCATCTATGAACAGAATAGTTCTTCATTGCCTGTGTCGCCAGTTCTGGTGTTGTTGGTCATACTGTAGACGTTCACGTGGATGACGAGGGGTGCGCGAGGTTGGTGGCCCGAAAGCTTTCCTGAAGCCTGTAGATGGGCCAAACATTGACCTGGAAGGGAGTGACAACGGCTTGGGCAGTGTGGCCAGCGTCGAGTTTTCCAAGCGCCTTGTTCCTCTGAGCTGTCGTGGTATGCTGCTGACGTTGTATGTGAATGATTCAACCAGGTATGGGGGTACATATTTTATAGGGGGGCTAGTCCCGGTGAACAGCACGTGCAGAAGAGGTACATTAAAATCATGGAGAACACATTACCATCTCAGAAGTCAGGTTGCGTTTTTGAGAACATTTCCTGAGTTCAATTATGTGTGTGGGAAGGATCCTTATTGCTCCGGTAAAGTTGGAGATGTGGTCACAAAAATACAATAAAAACATTTGGCAAGTTTTATGCAATGCGTCTATTCAGAGTAACATACCAACCTGGCGTTTCTTTTTCTGCTTAGTATATTATAATCTCTTAGTGGTTATAAAAGCTTTATAAAAAAGAAGTAAGTGTCAATGGGGTCTGTCTGGTGAACATTTCAATCGTATGATTAAATCTATTTAATTCTTGTATTTAACATTTACTCATGTTGTAAGTTATTACACCAATGCTTGTTTATGTCAACACTGAGTAACAATTGGTTCAGAAACTCATTTTTCCTGCCACTAGCTTTATTAACATTCTGCAATTCACAAACATTACAGTATATCATAGATTTATTTTAATAACCTGTCTTTTTTGATTAAGTAAAAGGACTTCCCCGTTTAATTTGCCTGTCCAACCGTTAGCCATTAGATCAACACATAAGAAACGCGCTTTGCGTCACTCAAGCAAACAAACAGTATTTTTTTGTCCAGTGCACAGAAAGGTGGGACGTTAAACCTCATTTCGTTTATTCATTCTCGAATGTAACTTCCTGATTAATAATCAAATAACAGTACGATGGGATTGCTTACTCTCATTAAAGACATATACTTAATTGAAATCGTACACCTGTATGTTTATTGTAGTAATGTGATTTATGTAATTATATGCTGCTCCCCGTGGTTGTTTTATGGAATACAATTTCACTTGTTTCTTATCTAACATATTTTGTTGCGACATTCTACCTAAGCTGGAAGCAGTGTCATCGTGTTCTAAAGTCTTGACCAATCGAATGGCTTCCCAATGTTCATTAACAAATTCATTCAAGGCATTCGCCCAATGAACAATTCCACCAAACCTGTCCAATCTACCTCAATTATTATGTTCCAAAAAGTGTGGCGGACAGACAGACAGCTCTTTAACCTACTTAGAAAATGGCCATCATCAAATTCAGTCAAGGCAGGCATTTCTACACAGTTTGAAATTCTTAAGTAGAAGACGAGTTATTAGAAGCAGAGTTATTGTGTCTCAAAAAGACACCATCCTCTGCAGCCACCTCCACACATACCAACCTTTTTTTAATGCTTCCCGTTTTCTTCGATAATTATTTACATGGATCAGTTCGAAAATGGCGAACGCAAAATTGACGTGAAGATATATTGGCATTGAAGACTGTTTATTATCGCACATTTAACAACTAATTATAGATTACTCTTATCTCATGTCATGTCATTAGTAATGAATGCTTAATAATAATTATACATATATACAGGCAATATAATGTAACACGACATTATCGTTACCTATTCTGATCTAATCTAATAATCATTGATGGATAACAGATGGACGATCCAATAATCTATCTTAATAAATAATTGTTTATGAAACGAAATATAATGATATGTTTACAAAACAGGATGTCCAATAATCTTTTATAATTTTATTAACAACACAATATAAATAGTTCCGACTATTTGTACTTAAGTAATAAAATTCTAATTAGATTTTTTTTGAAGGGAGAGTGGTGGTATAGGCCTAGCTGGTTCCCCAATCCTGTTCTTTCAATACAATATAAATTTAAACATACATTATGCAAGAGCTAAATGTGTCTATTGCAGGTCTTTCTTTAGGCCTGGAATGTTATCTAAATTATTAATTAACCTATCCAGACCATAATCAACTCTAAATGGCATCGCTAGCCTGCGATTTTTAGTGGATTATGAGCCGATTTACTGCATAACTTTCCTTCACGATTTAACGATTAAATGGATAATCGAGACCATGATGACCTTAATAATGATGATCAAGGCTAGGCGAAAATTTCAATCGCTTAGTTCTCGCTTCATAGTTGATCAATTTGAATGAAATTTTCAGCAAATTGCGTTTACATTATCTATTTTTTAACAGTTATAATAACTGCCAACTCGTTATCGAATCTCCCATAATGTATCTTTAAACATATATATTCCAATTAAAAACATCTATTCAGACAGGAAATAAATTAACACAGAAATTAAATCCAGATAAGCATGTGTATTCTAAGCTTTCGAGTCCGTCTGTCAAGCTTCTATATGTTTCAAAGGACCGTGAGTACTATGTCACCCTGAATACCGAGTAGATAATACACACCGCAAATCCTCAAGCGAGAGAGAGAGAGTGAGAGAGAGAACGAAATGGGGTTTAACGTCCACTCGACACAAACTAGGTCATTTCGGGACTAACGTGGTTTAATTGTATTTCAATAATTCGCTTGCGCATAGGGTCTTTAGCAGTGGGAGGAAATCGGAGGACCCGGAGAAAACCCACGAGGTTGGACAGGCGACCCTACTCCTTGTCACGTACAACCGGGGATTCGAAACCACGCCAGTCGATCAATGACAGACTTTATGATACAGCGCGCGCACGCTAACCGTTCAGCCATCCAAACCCACAAAATCCTCAAGCCGTTGACAGTGAAGGTGTCAAAGGGTCAATTAACAGAGGTCAAATCGAAACGTGAGTTAAAGGTGAACAATGTCAAAAATCAATTAGCAAAGATGTGCAATAAAATAACGTAGGTCATGCTTGTGTCCACCCATACGAAATCATAGCTAATTTGTTTGGCCCACGTATTGTTTGGTATAACGTAGATGAGTCATTTCAAGTCACAGTTGGTGGCGGAATTTTTGAAGCGATGTGCAGTAGCAGAGCCTCGTATAACATCGTAACTAGGCGGCGCCGCTGCCGCACACTGTCCAAACTGTGCCGCCTACTGAGCCCAAAAGTTGAAGACTGGACGGCAACATACATACGTTTTGATAATCGGTGACAAGGTTTTTCCCATGTGCCAAGCATGCCTGAGTCTGATAATCTGTCATGTCTCTGACTGGCCGAACCAGTCAGCAGCCGGCGCATCGAAGTTCCCGTGGTCTCACTTTGGAACGAGTGTCCTGTCAGTTTCATGTCTGGTATCCTAATAATAGTGAAAGTGAAAGTAGAAGTTTGGAAAAGATTTTATTTTGATATTTCTATCGTATTTTTTTTATCGTATTTACATAGTTTTTACCTCTTATGTGACCTCGCTAGGCAGTATGGCTGAAGGTAACGGTCCACCGGACAAAGTAAAGAAACGGTTCGTCCAGATGACATTTGCCTTCACAAAAAAAAATCTAAGGAAGATGATGAAAATAACGAAACTGATATCGGGGTGCGTAGATTTACAAAAGCGTCTTTTTGATTGTTTTATGGGTATATTTCTGTCTCCCGATTTTACAGGGTATTAATCAATCCATGGTGTTACAAGATGCCAAAACTAATAGTGTATCAAATCTCCGAAACTATTTTTCAAGTGCTCAGAAATCGAGTCTAAGGGAGTCAATTTTTAAAATTTTCGGAGGGAGGGCCCCCCAGACCGCCCGCGCGGGCTCACATCTGCGGTGTTTGCGCGGGCTTCGCCCGACAGTGCCGCGCACGACCAAGATAGCTAATTAGTTTGGCCCACGTATTGTTTGGTATAACGTAGATGAGCCACTTCAAGTCACAGTTGGTGGCGGAATTTTTGCAGCGATGTGCAGTAGTAGTGCTTTTCAGCATTGTGCATAATTGGCAATAATTTAAGACACAGTCGGCAAGGTTCAATCGTGACTTAATCGGTGATATCCGTTGCAGATTGGTAGGTCGAGAAACACTGATGATCGGCGTGTTTGAAACGGCTTTCTTCATTCTGTCTATTAGATGTAGAAGTGGCAGATAATGAGTGAGTATACCTTAAGGTCTGGGGGTCCTGGACGGTACTCGACCGTTAGATATACATTCTTGACCTTCGCCTTATAGTCGGTCGCCAAACCCAATTTTTCGAGTGAACCTGGAAATTATATACAAAGTTTTTTTATGATTGATTTTAGTAGCCTATGGTATCCTCTTTTAGAATCTTCCGGGTGAACCTTGGTCATCCTTGTGCGTTTTGAGAAATTCAAGATGGCGTCCAAGACGGCCGCCACATCAAATAATCCCCTATAGCTCACATAGTATTTATTCTAGGATGATAATTTTGGTGTCTAACCGTATGTTTTTGGGGTCAAGGAATACACTGAAATCATGTATTATGCTGTGGAGTGATTAGATGATATTAAAAACCAAACATGCCAGACAATAATATGGCCCTTTCACTATAGTTAGCGGCGGTTGGGGGCAATTATTTCCCCGAACCAAATTATATCAGGAGATAAACTATATATTTCTGGACATAAGAGCGTATGAGTGATAGGATAACACCACATACATCCCTATCAGGGCCCCCTTTGTCGGTCCTGAAAAGGGAGACACAAGCTGTTTGTTGAAAACAGGAACATAACTTCCAGCAATACAGTTCCGGATCAAGTTCCGACGGATTCCGATCTTCCAGTGAACGCAACTCAATAGCTTAGAGATGTCGTATTTTTATGTTCACTGCAAATGCATCATTCGTTGGAGCTAGACTACATGGTTTAGGTGGGGATGATGTCGATACATTTCCAGTTTTAGATACCCGATACCTTCCAGCGTGTTTTAAGTCATCGATTTGCAAGAGCTCGGTCCAAAATCACCAATCCAGGAAAGAACAACATCGGAACTTGATCTGGAACAGTATTGCTGGGAGAAAGATACCAAATTGAAAACATTACAATCAGTAAACTTGCTCCGGAGTCTGCCATGTGGCTCATCAGATGTGGATGCAGTAGTGACAGCTCATGTAGTATGTGTGCTTGTAGCTGCACTAGGGATGGCTTAGAATATACAATATTTTGCTCTTGTGCTGTCACAGGCTGCAGCCAGAAACACGACTCAAGTATTAAACTGGATATTACCTAGTTTTGTGGAAGTTATGTTCCTGTTTTGCGGTTAGAAATAGTTTTTTCTTAAATGTTCAACAATCAGCTTTTGTCTCCATTTACAGGTCCGACCCATGTGTCCCCGGAGCCCCTGATAGGGCTGTATTTGGTGTTATCCTATCACTCATACGCTCCTATAGTTTGTCTCTAGATTTAGTTTGGTTCGGTGAAATAATCGCACCCAACCACCGATAGCGAGTTAAAGGGTCATATTATCTGACATGTTTGATTTTAATATCATCTAATCACCCCACAACATAATAAATGATTTGAGTGTATACCTTGACCCCAGAAACGTACGATTAGACACAAAAGTTATCATCCTAGAATAAATACTATGGGAGCTATAGGGGATTATTTGATGTGGCGGCCGTCTTGGACGCCATCTTGAATTTCTCAGATTCTGAACGAGGACACACTAGGCTACTAAAATCAATCATAAAAAAAAACTTTGTATACAATTTCCAGGTTTAGTTGTAGGTCTGCCGGAATATTAGGGTCACTGTCCTCGCTAGGTTGGGGCGGTTGCAGATACATGTCAACAGGCTTACGAATCTGTGCCTCAGTTGTTTTTTTGAGACTGTAGCCACGCTGTACCAGGAACTCCGCTAGTTTTTTACAGCGTTTTATATATATTAGACAGAATTGAAAACAATTTGGGTCAAAATATTATTCAGTTGGATCAATGGCCATTTTAAATTTAGATTAGATTTCACTGATTTAATATCGTCATCTGTATTTCGTTCAGTCAAATATTTTGATAATAACTGTTCTTTTACGTACGAACCACCCTATTCCTAATAAAGGTAATATAATTTATACTCAGATGTGTTTATTTCTATAATACCAATAGTTTTTACTTATTTATGAATTGTGAAATAGAAGTGAACGATCGGATTTGTATAGTACCCTTTAAGTTCCTAAAATGAAATTTACATTCGATGTCACAAGGATCACAATTGACATGTAATTCATTTATTGATTTGTATTATTATATGGACCGGTATCAGTCGGCAGGTCATGAGCTGGCAATGGCAACATAAATTTCATTAACATATGTAACAATTGATTTTGCCAAATAAAACTGCCAACAGATAATGCTTATTTATGTCCATATAACATATATTTGGGCTTTGAAAACAATTTGGTGAACCATCTAATCGACTAAACGGAAAACGTGACTCTTTATATGTTTTCGGGGTGGTGTAGGTTTGCTTCTAGGTACTAACAACTGTAGGTTTACCAGTTTAAAGTACATGACATGGTGTAAATGAATATTGTCTGAGGGTATTCCCTGAGCCGATTACTCCTGGTTTAACTAATCAACGGAGTGAAATACTCTACATTAAGTTGGTTCCAAGACATATATCTTTTATAACCAAATTTGAAAGAGAAAATAAAAAAAAAACCATTAGAAAAGGAACTGGGATATAATTTTAGGTGAGGGTAAAGCAATGCCAGAAGGGGCGGTATACTTGAAATATTTTAGAATATGAAACATAAACAAACATAATAATATAGGGGTTATATGAAACTGCTTACAAATAAGTTAATGGCTTGAATTTTATTACAATATATGGTCGAAATAGATTTACTTATATTTTACAGTGATCTCAAGAAATAAAAAAAAACTAATACGAGAATTTGTATCATAAAAATTATACATGATTCAGACAAAAGTCGAATAAGTACAAGATTTAAATAGATTTCGTTTTAAATTCAGATAACTTTATTATAATTGGTATGATGGATACACCATAAGTTTCATCAGGTCACAGAACTGATCACTCGGCATTATTACTGAACTAGTTAATTCCTTTTGAAGATTCAATAATGTCGAAGATACTGAATACTACTAGGCAAGAATCAGAGTTCGTGTAGGTCTTATATTTAGGTTAGTGATCATTCCTTTGTCTTCAACGATCAATTATATCAAAAAGATATTTTGTTCAGTGTTCATAATCATTAAAAGTTACAGTTGTGAAACAAATTAACACGGTCTGGTCAAAATTGCTAGTCGCTTCTTCACCAGATATACACAGTTATAGTTATTTAAATAAGAATGACAGAAACAGGTAGACAACATACAATGTTCGTACTTATAACTTAGCGATAAAGAATAAGAAACTCGTTAATGCCAATTAGGTACTGGATTTTCCATAATGTACATGTTCTAATTAAATGAATCTTTCGTCAAGTATTTACTCTCATTATCACATGATACAGGAATATGGTTGTGGGCATTGTTTAAATCGCCACCGTTTCAGGAAGAGAGGCATGCAGATGTGATTACGTCCACTCGACACAAACACGGTCAATTCGCTTGCGCGTAGGGGTCTTGCACAGTGAGAGGAACACGTCCGTCTCAGGTGAAAACACGAGGTTGGACAGGCAATCCTTCTCCTTGTTACGTAAAAGCTTGGGATCCAAAAGCACGCTACATGACTCATTGGCGGACCCTATGATGTAAAGCTCGCGTGGTAGACTCCTGAGCACCCATCCCCCCAAAACGCGCTGAGCAACGGTCAAAAAGTCTATACCAGCTTAAAGGAGGGAAGTCTCTAATCCAATATTATCCACAGCCTCGACATTGCATATATGACTTATTGGTCAATCTATATTAATATTGATGACGTTATCTTACCGTGAAAGGATGGGCTTCTGATATCGTATATTTAAAACGATTTGAACATTTTAAATTGGCACCCGAATCGCGGACAGAATGCTTTCGAACGCCATTTGTACAAACCAGTGACTGTTCAAGATATATTGCCTTCTTTATGATATTGATGGCATGAAATGAAATAGGGTTTAACGTTCTACTGTTCTGCTCCGAACTGGGCTAATGAAGACGGGCATACGCCATACAGTGTGCTATGAGGGAAAGTTTGCCCGAACAGTGCCACTACGACCTACTCTTAAATCGAATTCCAACTGTCAAGGAATCTTTTACGTGCACGCCAATGTGTACACCAGACCTCGGTTTTTCGTCCCATCCGAACGACTGGACAGATGTCCTTGTCAGGCCCTCCGTATAATTTTGATCATTACAAACTTAGAAATTCTTAATATATATTTCAGACACGGAAAGTTCGGGGTTTAAAGGGGGAATAACTTTAATATTTGGAACCTAATAATAGATGAAAATGAGTAATTTTATTCATGTAATATCAATGTATAAACAAGATTCAATTTTAATTTTTTTTTATTGTAATTTCTAATCATCTATTTCTGGCGAAATACATGAGCAGTTCCAGTTGGACTTTCTTTTTGTTGTTTATAGGTCAGCCATTTTAAATTAATTCCGCATTGACTTGTAGGTCATCCTCGGTATGTCCAGTGGTATCGTTCTGTTCTATTTCACTAACCAATGGGTCCATCCACGGGGTTTTCACGAATTCAAATTATTTGCCCGTGTGATCCATTGGTCACGTAGGTTGATTCTACGAACCAATCAAAACCAGTTTACATTCTAGATTTAGCGTCATTGTGTATGTTCAACACACAGTTTCTAAACTTGATTATGAAAAGGTTTGCAAGAAATTTTATATCACAGAAGCAACAAGTACACGCATAAAACGATGTCCTAAAATATTTTGAAAATTTTGGGATCTTAGTTACAATAAAAGTTACTTCATTTCGCTTTGTATTTATTGAATTTTTTGATTGGTCGATAAAAATTATCAAGGGCGGATAATTTGACTATGTGTCTCACCCGTGAATGGACCTAGAGGTAAGTGGAGCAGAACGAAACGATACCACTGGCATGGGATATCGAGGGCGCTCGAAACCATAGATAATTATTTTAAAATGTTCACTGTGTCTTAAATATTGGATATCACGTTAATTGAAATGGACTAATAGTAATGTCGACATTATGAATAATACTGAGATCGAACTATACGTTTTTAAAGAGCCACTAGGCTATTCTTTTAAGCCCACAAGTACAACAGAAAAACAAACACTTATAGCAGGTGTTCTACATTGATTAACCGTACCTCGCCGCCCTCCCCATTGTATAGAGCCGGGGCTGAATAGATCTAATTTTCAGAATTCGAAGCTACTGTTTTTCTTTATTTTCTCATATATTGAATATTATAGCTTTGTGTATAGTGATCTTTGCTGACAAACGTCTAATGGGATTTCATAGAGTATTGTTATACGGTATTCGATCACCATACTAAATGTTATGTGGATGAGAGATTATATTATTACGACACATATGATTTCAATGTATATAAATGTCCCTCGAGTTAAATAGTGTAGACACATCAGTGTTTAATGGTTTCAATTAACATCTCATGGGTGATACTCAGTAAGTCGTGATGTTCAAATCTTAAGCATATGTGTGGTTTAATTGTCGAGAACGAGACATTACGTAATTTATTGATACAACACGAGGACGGTTATGCGTATGGGAGAAACATAGAATTGCGTCTGAAAAGTAATAAACTCATTTTCATACGCAGAAACTGCCCTTAAAAATACAGAATTGTTCGCTTACTTACCGAATTGAACCTATGGGTAGTGTATGCGTACAGCCAGCGTATGTCTATAATATGAGTAGATTATGGAATGCGCATGTCCAGGGAATCACTATAAAGTGACAAGGTGTAAATATATAAACGGTCCTCGTCGGAGGTCCACGAAGAACTGAAAATGGGAGACTATATACTATACACTTTCTCAAAACTCTGGTAATACGCTGGTTGTGCGTTGTTTATACGTTACTCAATTGTCATACATACGCCAAGATGTACGGTACATCTTCATGCCAGCGTATTTGGCCTATAGTACGAGTAACGTATCTCTAGCGTAACTCTCGCGTTTCCAGCACATTAAAGTGTGCTTTAAAAACATTTTCTGCCTTGCCATATACAACCTATATCTAACGCAATGGGCCAATAGTGTGACTGGGCCAATAGACACTATCCCACACGTGCATTTCAATGAAATCGTCACCCGAGTCCAATATTTCATTTAGTATAAACATGGACCGTATAGAGATCGACAGGCGACGAGTCCCGTTGGTTGGATTCTCTGTCGCTGGCGCGAGACACGACGAAATCTCTATGTCAACGGCAAATCAAGCGATGTGATTTTTAACATTGCAGGCTTTTATACAGATTAATTTCTCGAATTTACGGTATTCTTATAGTTACAGTGTAATTTTTCAACCCGATAAGTATTCCTATCCGGCAGTGACGAATTTCTCCACTTTAGAAATTTGAAATTTCCAAATGCAGCAGTTGAAAATTGTGAAATGATCGATTTCAATATTTTCGTAGTTTTTGTAAGCATTTTGGTTTTGCTTAATACTTCAAATTCCCGTATGTAAGAAGGATTTTAAAATTATGAAAATAAAGTTCAGGTATAATACTGTCCGGAATGATGATTAATTGGTCAGAAGTAAAAATTAAGAGTGTTTTAGTAGGTTTGTTTTTACGGTTTGTTTTTAACAAAAAACCCGTCTTCATTTGCCCAGTATAGGAGCAGAACAGTAGGACGTTAAACCCCATTTCATTTCATTTTAACAAAAACTCGACATGGTTTTTTTTTCGGATTCACAGGAGCGCGTCCGAAGTAAACAAAGACGATGTGTTGATACATTTACGACCCAGTCATCAATTAGTAGTCTATCTATGTGTGGGTTGCAAAAAAAAAAGAGTAGCAAGATTAATAAAAAAAAAAGTATGAATTGATTTCTGTTTCTTTGCTTTTAAACTTAATACTGGTAAATGCGCGAGGGGAGGTAATTTTATTTTAGTCACGATTGTCCGGTCTATTTTTTGCCGTGGCACAGATTTCGAAAGGCTTCGTTGGCGTTGCCTGTCCATCTATACACGGTCCATGATATAAATTATGTACAATTATCATGTTGCTTGTACTATTATTTGAAATAGCAGTACGCCAACATCCAAGGATGATGGATGGCGTCACGTGTTTTAATTGACTTTCAGTAGACGCTTTCTTGAGAAACGTGGTCGGGTTCTCATCTGTGCGTGAGTTGTGCCCAGCATCTCTTTTATATATTTCCACATTAGACAATGTTAACGCTACGATAATGTCTTTCGGTCACATAAGATAGGGGACATTGCCAAGCAGTATGGTCCCGTACCCCACACGGGCTAAATGCACAACACAGGCTATTATTATCACTCTTGTAGACTACCAAACGCCACTCCACTATCGGCCAAATTCAAGACCCGTTAATGTCACAGTTGTCACTTGATAACGAACAGCTCGTATTCTAATTAGCTGAAGTGTGAATTATACGTATGAATATATTTAACTACACGTATTTGTTTTCACCAAATAAACCTCAACTAATTTATTTACTTACTTCAATTACAATTAACGAAGACAGTATGTAGGATTAGTAACGTTTTAATTATTTCGAAATTAAAATATATTTATTCTCTTCTTCAGCAGATATCTGATTGACAAATAAATGAAATAGGATTAAAACGTCCGCCGTTTCTGCAACAACCGGGCTGATGAAGACTTTCGCATTACCGCTGTGAAACAGTTTGAAAATCTAAAAGGAAGTGTAATGCTGAGCTGTAGAAAAAGCTAATTATTTTATTTCTTCAATCAAATTAAAAATAAAAGGAAGCAGCAGGTGTGGAGTATTATATTAAAACATGTCTGAGAAGTCATTTCCCGGTAATGGCGGAATAACCAGCTCTGGTAGAGAAAGATAAAGAAATGAAATGAAGTGGGGTTTAACGTCCTACTGTTCTGCTCCGTCTGAGCTAATGAAATGTACCAAGATTGGTAGAATTTTTGCTCTTTAAATTAGTAGCATTGTATTAATAATATCTTTGGCTAGTTAATATTGTCACATATGCACTTAGATCAAAATGAGTGAATGGTTGACATATAAAAAGGAGTTATAATTTGGTAAACATATCTGGTTTATGTGGAAATCAGAATATCATGTTTAACACGTGATTGGAAATTTACTAATTGCATCATTTGGCTTAATAACCAATCATATCAGTAATCGCATAGATCTGAATAGCCTGGTCTATGCGTGAGGTCCATGTGGGTCCTATAAAAGAGACCCTGACAAGCCTTTAAGTTTAGATATCCTTGGGTTCTGGAGAGATTACCACCTGAGTTCCTAGACCATATAATGTAGCAATTTATATCAGTAGACTCGACCAGCTTGATAATCCTTTAAGTTTAGATATCGTTTATCCTTGGGTTCTGGTGAGATTACCATCTGAGTTCCTAGATCATATGATGTAGCAATTTCTATCAGCAGACTCGCCTGGGTGGAATGGGATTGAGAGAATGTAGAACTGAACTGTGGCATTGTTATTCCTGGTAAGACAAACGTCTTAACTAATGAGAAGATAAACGTCTTAACTACTTAGGTAAGAAGAAGAAAATACACAACGTGTAAAGGAAACAAAAAAGACAAATTGAAAATAAATGAAATGAAATGGGATTTAAAGTCCTGCTGTTCTGCTCCTATGTGGGCTAATGAAGACGGGCATACGCCATACAATGTATTATGAGGGAAATTTTGCCTGGGCAGCGCTACTCTTATATAGAATTCCAACTGCCAAGGGATCTTTTACGTGCATTCCAATGTATACACGGGACCTCGGTTTTTCGTCTCATCCGAAGGACTAAACAGCTGCTGTCCTTGTCAGGCCCTCCGTCCTAAATTGAAAATATTAAACGATCACAAGGCTACACTGTAAAAAATATTCCGATACACGTAGTTTAACACCTTTTTTCTGTTAATCGATGTTTTTTTGCTAAAAGTGTGAATTATTTTTTCAAATTACTAAACGATCACAAGGCTCACTGTAAAAGATATCCCATGGCCGAAGTCCGTAATTTAATTTAACACTTTTCTTTCTGTTAGTCGATGGCATTTTTTTTTATGGAGAAATTGTGTTAAAATTGTGAATTATTTCTTAGGAATAAAATGTTTTATTCCCTTCTATAATGGACTTAATTACGGAATAAACGATGGAATGGCCAGGAATTTCCGTGAAGTTTAGGGATAAATTGTTTTATTCCATTCTATGATGGACTTAATTCTGTTATTTTACGGGATAAACGGTGGAATGGCTAGGAATTTACGGATTATTTCTGTTTGCAAATGCAACGATAAGTAATCGTATACATATATAATCATTCCTAATAATTATCATGTTATAGTATTCATTTCAATCTATGAACCATAATATGAAGAATCATATTTTGTAAATTTTGGTATATTACATGTCATGTATATCTATGTTCCATTTTTTTATTAGATGTATAAAGTGTATTGTTAATGATCATACGGTAATCAGATTGTAAGTATTTTCATAAATGTATAAAAATTTGTTTTAACGCTCCGTGCGAATAGGTTGTATTATCTGGTAATTAAGAACGCTTAAATCCGGATAGTATAACCGATTAGCCACTGTAAGCCTGTTTGTCTCTATGGTAGAGTTTACATACCTGCAAATTAGCGGAAAGAGGTTGCGTATAAAGACTGTCTGTGATATCACTTCGATGGAAGCGAGCGTTAAATAAAGCTACTTCAATAACATTTTTATCACTTTCATGTTTAGGAAACAAACATAACCAGGATTTATTTTTCTGTATTTGAAAATGGAATTTATGTTAATTGAAGGAATTTATGTAAATTACAGGAAAAACAAATACGGGTAAAATTTTCCTGGTAATTTTTGTTTTTTCCGGATTTTTTGTTACTGTGTACTAAGATATGTAGTAAGAAAGGATGCATGCGTATACGTAGGATGTGGCGACCGGTTTTTAACGTGGGTCCAATCTCCATGTTTGACAGACGACCTATGGTACTACAGACGACGGCGGAAGATAAAGAGCGTTCAATAAATTGCTAAATGTAAAGGTAGATGTAAGATTAATAAATTCTGATGAAAACCTATTCGAACAGTCAACTAACCGCATCAATCAGGTGTCCCCTGAAAGAGTAAGCACACGATACCCCGTGCACAAACCCGTCACCACATATCGCTAACTAGATGAAGGGCCTGAACCTGGTTTGCTTAAATCCGCAGAACGTCATTTGAATATTTAGACAATATCTAGTTTTATTTTTCATTGCTTATTATCCGCTAAAATGCCATCAAATTGATTATTTAACGTTTAATTTAAGAATACAAAATCAAAATATCAACGGCAGATAATCTCACGTCTTGGGTTCATAAGAATTGAACAGCAGCCCATCAAAGGATTTTAACGAAGATTATAAGTGGCGCTGGATTGTATTTACCATACCCCATTTATATCGTCTGCAGAAGATGCCGAATTGGGGGGGGGGGGGTGGCTGAATGGTTAGCGTGCACGCGCTGTATTATAAAGTCTGTCATTGAGTCGACTTGCGTGGTTTCGAATCCCCGGTTGTACGTGACAAGGAGTAGGGTCGCCTGTCCAACCTCGTGGGTTTTCTCCGGGTCCTCTGGTTTCCTCCCACTGCAAAAGACCCCTATGCGCAAGCGAATTATTGAAATAAAATTTTAAAAAACCATATGTTAGTCCCGAAATGACCTAGTTGTTTCGAGTGGACGTTAAACCCCATTTCTCTCCGTCTCTCAAGTCCAATGTTAAACCTAATCTGTGTATATACTGAACGGAATTGAACTATGGACTATATCCCATTTGTATGGTGGCCGATTGGTATCATGTCGTGATACATTTGAAATTCAACATTTATAATTTTGTAGTTAATAAAGGATTAAAATACATCAAAAGGTCGTCTTTAACTCTAATATATAAATAAAGTGAAAATATATCCGAATTCAACTTTTACAATATGGTAATTGGCAAATGCCATTTACTTTTACACTAGTAGCTGTTTCCATAAGTATGTGTTTTTGTTGTTACTTCTACAAGGTTGTCCGCTGCTTAGATACCTACGTATGGTTCATATCTTATTATATTTTACAGATTGCTTATTCTATACTTGCAGGTCAAAATGCAATTCAAGAGACACTGCATAGTCCATGCCCGTTTTAATTAGCCTGTCAGCGGCGATTGTTCAATGGGTAGGGCGCTGGTTCAATAACCAGAAGTTCCGAGTTTGATCCCGGTGTTAGCTGACAAGGTTTCTCGGGATTTTCCGGCTTGTTTTCCCCTTGGCAGTGGTGCTAGGTAAGGCACAGTTCAGATGAGACGAAACCCGAGGTCCAGTGAACATGTTGCGTGTCTATAAAAGAACTCTTCACAGTTGGAATTTCCGTTGGGCGTATGTCCGTCTTCATTTTCCCAGTTCCCGGATGCAAGGAATAAAACCACATTGCATGTATTTACCAAGAACCATTGCATTCTGAATCGTGGGAGGCTGATTCTTTGAAAACAAAAAGCCTTCACTTCGGGCAAAAAAACTCAGTTTCTCAAGATATAGTTTGGTAGGAAGTCGTAGAATCTTTCTTGTAACTAAATTTCTAAAGCAGCCAAGACCCAATTTAAAATCATGAATCACATTGTCGCAAAGTAGCGTTATCCAATCGTACATAACAAAATTACTTCATCTCGCCGAGTGGAGAAACCGTATAAATCGATACTATATACTACCCCTATGTTACAGGATGACAAACCCCATTGATGCATTACTTGATCATCTACTTTGATGTATTTTTTTCTGTCAATGTGATGTTCTCATTGACAACTTTGATTATTACACTTTTCAAAAGATAAATTGCAATTTCACCAGAAATCAGAGTAGATCTACTTAATTACTTTATTCAATATGGGTTCTACTAATCACCGACAAGAGCTTTTGTTTTTTCGATAGCGGTCAGAGTATTTCAAAAAGTTACCGATCGGGAAAGTAGTATGTTAAATATATATATACATAATCTACACATATCCAAAACATAAATGATTTCATAATTTTTTTACAAAGTTATATTGTAGATAATTTAAATCGACCACCGTTCTTATCGCTGATTAGTAAGGCCTTTTTTGTTTTCAAAATTTCACTCGTCCATAATTTTTTCAATTTTTATGAAATCATTTAATATTGGGTATCATATGTAGAATATGCATATCTATAACATATCTCTCCTTGTCGTCACCGGGGGGTTGGATGGTCGAATGGTTAGCACGTGCGTGCTGTATCATAAGGCCTGTCATTGAATCCCCGGTTGTACGTGACAAGGAGTAGGGTCGCCTGTCCAACCTCGTGGGTTTTCTCCGGGTCCTCCGGTTTCCTCCCACTGCTAAAGACCCCTACGCACAAGCGAATTATTGAAATAAAATTAAACCATATGTCAGTCCCGAAATGACCGAGTTTGTGTCGAGTGGACGTTAAACCCCATTCCTCTCTCTCTCTCTCTTGTCGTCACCGTTTGCAAAACTGTGTGCGCTACTAATAATCGGTCTTATCGGTGATTTGTAGATTGTGTATTGACAAAAGAAACGCCCCTGTCAGTGATTTGTATCGCCGTTCAATAGGGTTTTGGAGAAGAATGGAAGGTGTTTTAACCGTGTTATATTTTCGATTGTATCCCTGTTTGTTTTATAAGATGGAGTGCTTATACGTGTTCAGTTTATTTTCCATTTTTATTCCCCCCCCCCCCCACACACACACCCCGCCCCAATAAAAACAAACCACAATCCACACGCATACTACTTAAAGGTGGACAGTTTAACTTAAGCATCTAAGCAAATACCGGTTTATTTGTACAGATATAACTCTTGTCGATAGCAAGGGATTATACCCATTTCGCCGCAGGCTTAACGCTTATCTTTCTAAATGGACTGAGATGGAATTGGTTAATGACCACTATAGATTTTGTAAATACTGATTATGTACGTGAATTAGTAAAACAAAAAATATCTGAAATACCGAAGTTTTGGTCGTTGCTGCTATCCATTTGTTATTATAATCATATTATATCCCTTTAATATGAAGCGATTGGTGCATTACACGAGATAGAGCATGGGTTTCCTTTCTCGGTCTGCTTTTATATTAAACCAACCTGTGGTTAAATTAAATACGAAATAAGCGCAAACTAGCTGGCCTATACGAAGCCAAGTTGGAAAACATATATATTTATACATGACTTGTTCTAGAACCGTCCGTAATCTACTAATAAGTACCCCGGGCTTATTAAAACAAAGAAACTTCCTTCGGTATGTTCCCACTTGGCGAATCACGCCTGTCCACTACCCAGTGTTTGTGAAGGATTTACAATCTAGTTTCCAACTGATAGGTGGGCAGTCCGGTTGACTTACCAAGATAAAATATTTCGAATGGGACAAAACACCAAGGACCAACCAAAAGAACCCTTGACAGTTGGAATTCGCTGAAGAGTAAAATTTACCTCATAGCACACTGCATAGCGTTAGCCCATCTTCATTTCACGGCATTTCGATGGTATAGTATATACTTGAACTTTCCCGATAAATAGCCCAAGAAAAATAATATGATTCTAAACAAAAAAGAAGATAGGAAAGTAATTATTCTTGGTGTGGTCTTCTCACAGCCAAATCAGAATTTAGACCCGTTCCATAGATTCACCATTTTTATGACTGGTTTATTCTCAGTTTATTTTCAGTAGACAATTTAAACGGCTCTAGTGTTGATGAACACCCGTCTGTTTGTCAACACTGCCAATATTTATGATGCCTGCATTGGAGAAATAGTAATTGACTTGGTAGATGCTAAATTGGAGTGTCAAGAAAACCGGTAAATAACAGAATGTATTTTAGTACAACTTTAATATTTATTGGTTTAAATAAATTGGCAATACTTTGTTAACACGCAATGCGAGTTACTTAAGACTGCTAATGATATTATACTTATTATCAGATTTACTTAATGTCATTCTCACAAAAACATGCTATAGAAATAAGCATTGGATGGTCTTGAATGGGGTGTTCGTTTTCGTTTTAGACTGCTAATGATATTATACTTATTATCAGATTTACTTAATGTCATTCTCACAAAAACATGCTATAGAAATAAGCATTGGATGGTCTTGAATGGGGTGTTCGTTTTCGTTTTAGACTGCTAATGATATTATACTAATTATCAGATTTACTTAATGCCATCCTCACAAAAACATGCTATAGAAATAAGCATTGGATGGTCTTGAATGGGGTGTTCGTTTTCGTTTAAATAACAGAATAGTACACTTCTTAAGTGGCATGGTTTCGAATGGCCGGTTGTACGTGACAAGGAGTAGGGTCGCCTGTCCAACCTCATGGGTTTTCTCCGGGTTCCTCCCACTGCTAAAGTCCCTTACGCGCAAGCGAATTATTGAAATAAAATTAAACCATATGTTAGTCCCGAAATGACCTAGTTTGTGTCTGAGTGGACGTTAAACCCCATCTCTCTCTCTCTCTCTCAAGTGGTAAATAATACGTAAAACCTTTATACTGACAAACATCACCGGGACACGGATAAGATTAAATCAACAAGTTATTATCTGAAATTGTTATAATTCGATATGCTATTTTCTGGCAATTTAAATAATGCGAATATATTATTTCCATATCGCTGAAATGGACACAGATCACCAAATATTTCTACGCTGTCACCCACGAATGTAGGTCGAAAGTTATTTTTAGCCTTTCCCTTTTCCACCTTTTGCATGGCGATTTGTGTTGACTTTTGGTGTAGAATCGAAGAAAAGGTTTTGAAAATACATTTTCTGTCAGGTTTTGGTGAATGTTCATGATTTGGAGGCGGAAGGATACAAGAGTTGAGAGGTTCGTTAGGTTGAAATGTAGGGTCGAAAATTGCATGTTTACTTGTCTCTGCTTCCAGCTTGTGTATCTCAAGTTTTTGGGCAAGAGCTTGCCACATGTTGCTCTATCTGTGGCAGAAAGCGTGCTACCCAACGAAAATTTGGGAAAAAGGTTGAGGCGGTCTAAGAGACGAGAATTAACATTATTAAAGTCAATGGGGAAATCATTGTGGCCAAATGAACTTCAACGGGCGTCTTGATTTCAACAATCAAAACAACTCGTATACATTGTAAGCGGATCGGATAACTTGAGTTCCCTAGAGCGACCACGCCATTCTACACAGTGAGAAAGGGCGATAATTCTAGAATGATTATCGGTTAATAACTGGGCACAGATCACTAATGATTTCCCCATTGACTTCAATGTAAATTTTCGTCTCTTAGACTGGCTCTTAACCTTTCCCTAAATTTTCGTTTGGTAGAACGCTTTCTACCACAGACGAAGCAACATGTGGCAACCTCGTGCTCAAAAGCACGTATGAGGTTATTCATGATAAACTTGAGATACACAAGCTGGAAGTAGAGACAAGTAAACTTGTAATTTTCGGCCCTACATTTCAACCAAACCAACGTCTCAACTCTTGTATCCTTCCGCCTCAAAATCATGAATATTCACCAAAACCTGACAGAAGATGTCTTTTCAAACCCTTTTCTTCGATACTACACCAAAAAGTCAACAAAAATCGACATGCAAAGGAGGGAAAGGGAAAAGGGAGATACCTTTGGCCCTTGTTTCGTGTGTGACGGCGTAGGAATATTATGTGAGCTGTGTCCAACTGTTATCTTATTCCACGAAGCGAGCAAGAATAATAAATGGACAAGTAATTTGTTAAAATTCGATAAACTTCTTCTACAAAGTGTCCAAGCGGATCGGATAACTTTTATCGTTGGAGCGTTTACGTGATTCTAAATAGTGAGTTGGGGCCACAACTCTAAAAGTAATTTTAAGAAATTGCTGAAATTCAAAAGGTGTCTTTGTCCCACTAATTTCAATAGCACCAATACATACCAAATTTAAAGAGATTACGTGATAAATGTCGTTCTATCATATTTGACAGACACAAGGAAATGGCGATTGCAATACAGGATAACATTTCAATGTGGGCGTTTAAAATTGTTAGGACCGAACACACAGAGAAAAAATAAACTCAAAAGAATAATCTACGTTCAAGTCAATCTAACCAAACCTATTACTTCCCATTTTTAATTTTATTAGCCAACAATATAAAAGATACAATTGTCTGTCGTACTATTGTTTGAAGACATTCTGGTCCGTCTTCATTAGCTCAGGTTAGGAGCAGAACAGTAGGACGTTAAACCCAATTTCATTTCATTCCATTGGTTACAATCATTAAAGCCCGAGATGATTCATCATGAATTGGCGAGGGAAGAGGTCGGACTAGATCAATTGAGCCCAAATTAATGCATATTAAAACCAAGCTGATTAAATGAAATGAAATGAAATGGGGTTTAACGTCCTACTGTTTTGCTCCGAACTGGGCTAATGAAGACGGCAACCTGATTAAAATACAGATCCTATTTCGTTTCGTATTTTATAGCTACAAATTTCGTTTTACTCATCTTTACTACACTAGGATCTGTATTGTGCAAGGGATTAGCCAATGAAACTATCTGTTGCAGTGAGACCTTGACGTGTGGGGTGCACGGAACTGTGGGTATGCCACTTGAAACATCAACGCTGATTGGTTAATCAAAAGTTTGACATCAAAGGGTCAAAAGTCGCTCGTTTGACCGTGACACGACCTCTCACTACAACTGGTCAGATCTTCATGTAGCGGAGGCCATCAAAAGAATAAAAAATCGAAACGAAATATAGATCAGTATTTTAATCAAAATTTAACAAAAGTATAGCCTAATTTTAACTTATAATGTAGATGTATTTTGCTTTATTTAGATTTCAAAGAATGGTCTTCGTGATTTATCTGATTGAATCAGAACCTTTTTCTGCTATATATCTGTACTACTGCTTTGGAAATAACGTTTGATTGCATCAGTGGGCGTTAAATTTTCTCATTTCATTATTTCTTTTTCGATCCGCCGATTTTGATATATATGTAACCTAGAGTGATGTAATACATGTACTTCCGAAACATCAATTTTATGGCACCAGTTTCTGTTACCAGCATACATTGGATTCGACGGCAAGTCGAAGTCTAATAAATCATTGCCTTGTTGGTCGTAGCACCTGTAATTACCAAGCGACGAAAAAGGAAAGCGATAAGATTTTAAACGGCCCAATAAATCATTGGCGGCTTTTTATAGATGTAAAGCTGGCCATCTTCCCGTATGGTATTGAATCCATCAAACCCGTGTACACAATATATCGGTTAGTGAAAACATGTACATCCATTGATCCGTTTCCTTCTCTGATGAAGATGATAAAACCACCCCTAAACACCAGCAATGACACAGCAGTCGTAAAACGTTTCATTAAGAACGATTAGGTAGCAGAGGAATCAATATAGATTGGATGGTGTACTTGGGATATATAGAGTTTGTCTCAAAGTATCTAGATTTTAGACAAATTGTTGAAGACCATCACAGAATTTATCTTTTTTTAGATATTGATAAAACATAACTTATTTCTGACTTCTAAACCACGCATTATATATCTTTAAAAATCGATGGCCTGACAGCAAGAAAATTTCTACAAGCTGCAATCTCTCTTTCTGTCCTTCGCCTCATTACTTTTTGAAGTCCATGTATATCCACCACGGCATGCTACATACATGCAAATCTATTGAATTAGGATATGCTTGTCCTTTATTTATACATTAGACCCTTTGGTGTATTTTTAATCCTTTACACACTATAATATTATAAATGTTAAAATCCCAAAAAGAAATATCCGTCCATACACTGTTTAAAGGAGCTAAATCGCTATTCTGTGGCACCTAGAAATGGACACAAATAGGTCTCACCGCGTAAAATAATGTAATATGAATGTATATACTCTGATTTATATTATATCGTTTCTGTTTCTACTGTAATTTCTAGTAAGTTTTTTTCGACGAAACACGCGGAGAGAAATTAACCAAGATGGGTTATATTTAAAATTTTAAAACTGATACATGTTAGGATATACTAATATTCTGAGAATTATAGCATCCGAATGAGATAATTTTTTGTGTATTTCAGTATTCTCTGTGGAGTCTTATGGGCCTCCATGTCATTAATAATCAATTATAGGGGATGCCCTTGGAGAAAATTCATAAATTCGAGTTGCAGTAATAATTTTTGTGAATTGGAATTATTAAAGGAGCTAAATCGCTATTCCTTGGGACATAGAAATGGACACCGATGGGTCGCAACGCTTATATAATGTAATATGAATGTACATAAACTGATTTACATTCAATGGTTTCTGTTTTTACTTCCGTCCACAATTGTTTGTGAACAGTCTACAGGTCACAATTTTTATCCGATTTCAACGAAATTGGCATGTATCGGACTGTAACTTCATGGATTATGGCCCCTGATTGTACGAAAAATCACGTTTTGTAGCTTGTGAACACTGTAGAGGTCACAATTTTTATCCGATTTGGTTTAAACTTTAAATGTAAGTTTATAACACAAAGATCTTGGTTCCTCTCGATATTTGCGCATATCGGACCGTAACTTCATGAATTATGGCCCCTGATTGTACGAAAAATCGCGTTTTTAGCTTGTGGACCCTATAGAGGTCATAATTTTCATCTGATTTAAAAAACCGTATTATTATATGACCGTTAAACCCTAAGGACGGCTGAGTTCGAATTTCATGAAAATCTAAAAACTCGTATTATTATATCACCGTTACACCCTAAGGACCGCTGGGTTCGAATTTCGTGAAAATCGGCCCAAAATTGACAGACAAAATGGCCGCCCCTCGTTCTCAAATAGCGTAAAAATATGGTATATCAAGGTTGTGGACCCTATAGAGGTCACCATTTTTTATCCGATTTTGTTGAAACTTGAAATGTAAGTTTATAACCCAAAGATCTCGGATCCTTTCGATATTTGCGCATATCGAATTGTCATTTCCTGAATTATGGCCCTTGATTGCAGGAAAAATCACTTTTTTTTAGCTTGTTCTCTTATCCATCTCTCGCAAATGTGGGCGTATCCTGCCTGGCAGCCGCTGGTTAATCAGTTATGTTCGACGAAATACGCGACGAGTCCAAATTGAATGGCCCTCTTTGGCGCCTTGTTATTCCAGTGCACACCTGTAGTCTTTTCCGGCGAGATATGTTTAGCCTCGTTCATCGAGTCGCTTCATTAGAAATGACACACGAAAGCATTGTGGCACGCGCTTCGTGTGCCACTTTTAAAATTTACATTTTGTCTTAAATATTGGATATCAGAGCCCAACTTATCACGGTAAGATAACAACATCAAAGTTGATTAAAACTGACCAATAAGTCGTATTTGCAATGACGAAAACTGTGGACAATATTGAGTTAGAGACTTGCCTCCTTTAATTTAGTATTTACACAGATATGTTGGATTGACAATTTGTCAATATTCAGCATCCGCTATCGGTGTTAATGTTGACCCCGGTTACATTTTGTTGTAATATTTGGAAGGAGTAGCTAATTTCAGAAATAAACAATCTGATTAAAGTTAATGTAAATGGCGCATCGGGTCATTAAATCTTTGTTCCTCTCCGATTCGATTTAAACAAATTGTTTTCGTCAAGAAACTAAATGACGATCTAACTACTTCTTTAGTGTCACACAAGCCACTTGATTGACATAATATGTGGCTTTGGACCTCTAATCACTAGATCAGACATGGTAAGACTCTAGTGTAATATACATGTTAATATTATGGCCGTTGCCATATCTAACCTATGGTAACTTTGCAATTACTTTAATATTATTTTTCAAACTCTGTTCCATATAAATTTGGCATGATCTTTAAATATACATCTGACGCTGTGATTCAAGTCATAGTTTGGGCAATAATCTCTCGTGGTTTTAAAGATATTGAATTTTGAAATCAGCTTAAAAATGATCAATTTTCATCATAAATATAGAAAGTTCTCAGTCATGCAGGATCCGAATTATATAATTTTTGGCAAGCAAATCGCTACGCTAGTGCCCAATGTAAATACGGGATTGTTTTTTCATGGTGCCAATAATAGTGCCAAAATTAATGCAAATCAAAAACAAATCATAGATCGTTATGTAAATTGGTTGGAAATAAAATCTATTTCATATAATCAACATTTGTCGCACATAAATGTTCTTCCGAATGTAAGCTTCAATTTGATGCTGGGTTTGTTAAAATCGGTTGAATAGAACTTGGATTTCTTTCATTGTTTTCCTTTTTTATTAACAAAATAAGGTCCTTTCGAATCGTGGCGTATTCGTGTAAGAAGTAATGCGATTCATAGAAAATTGAACAAAATATAATGAATTAGCAATGAGTAGACTTTACCGCTCCTATCTGTGTATTTTGTGAAAATTAATATGAGATATTCGTTCCACAAAAAAAGGAAAACGAATCGAGCCAAATTTTCGTTATCGGCAGCTGTCAAAAGACTGGTTATTTGAGATCATGAATTAGCAATGAATAGACTTTGCCGCTCCTATCTGTGTATTTTGCGAAAATTAATATGAGATATTCGTCCCAAAAAATAAGGAAAACGAACCGAGCCAATTTGTCGTTACCGGCAGCTGTCAAAATGACTGGTTATTTGAGATCGAAGGAATTCCCTCTAGTCTAATTGCTGTTATCAGATATGAACAAAACAAGGCTACAAAAGCATATTTCTACGCAGAAAAAAAGAAAACCGAGCTTCTGTATTTACTGTGACGTTTGAAACAAGTTCGGATACTATTTTTAGATCAACCAAAGTCAGGGATATCCTTCCTTTTCCAGACTATTCTGACCCATCCGGCGATGTGAACGTTTCTTTCTATTGACGATTTATGTTTTTAGGGGTAAGAGAGACACTTACTAAAGTATCACCGAGAAATAGTTCGAAAAGTTAGTGCGAATCGTAGACATGGCAACGCCCTTATAGAACAAGATACACTAATCTGGTTTATGGACAGACTAGACAAGCCCTTTCCATGTAAACAGACAACAGAAGTCATATATACATGTCCGAATAAATTGTATTTTTCTCGACTGTCACTCTTAATGCTAAGAATGCAAACGTAGCGGCATTACTCTAAAAACTTTAAAAGAAATTAAGGCCGCTAAGTTGTCACACCATTTCCCAAGATGGATTAAGGTGACTAATTAAATCCCTTGAGATTATACACAGACGAAATTTGTCCCAAGCAACAATCGAATATATTGTAAACTTTACTCAGAATGGCACCTGACTTATATGTCACAATATTCATATCCTCTACGTGTATCATACAAACGGTATTATTAAAGAAACATAAATTGGTAGTGTATTATATAAATAAAGTATATGTCACGGAATTAGGTAACTTATATCCGTGTATGAATTTACCAAAAAACCCAACATATTAATATGGATTTTAATTTTTTTTTTTTTCACATGCTTCATAAGTTGAAGAACTGTGATAGCATGCTATTGGACACATAAGAATTGGACATCGGTATTAAAGTAATTACCCAGGTTTTATGGCGGAACCAGTCTAAAGTAGACCAAAATACAACAGTTGAGTTGTATATATCTTGTGTGTTATTTAGATTAGAGTTTGAACAATTTGTAGTGGATTTATACACCATATCATTTTAAAACATTTTTTTTCTGTTTACATTCACTGTCGACCGCTGAAAACGTAATCGATCGTAATTTAACAAAGGGTTAAACTAGGAAGTAAAATGGGTTTGGAGGTTGTAAAGTGTCTGTTAGCACTACAAACATCTACAATGGCATGCATAGTGCCCGCCAACAGCAATCCAAACTGATTTCATACTCGGTGCTGGCCATCACCTTCAGACTTTGTATCATCGATTTAAGTTAACAAATTTAGCCACTTTCATCCTATTTTTATTTACGGATTACAATGGGCATCCAGGTATTTGCTTTCATAAGCATTGTCATTAGGCTGAAAATTTACAGACATGGTGGATATACAATATCGGATTAAGGTCCCTAAGACTTAGAATTTGTGGGTGTATCGTAATGTCTGCCAAACCTGGGTATTAAACTATGTATAATTAGCGCAAACACTATATTCCTGGGCAATCCTATATCATTTGTGTCCAGACATTCACACTACCTATTAATATCTCATTTAGGTAATTTGCATCATTTCATCCATGTCAAATTGATACACACAGATTTCCGTAAAATTGCGAAGGCTATCATTGAATTTACCCCTTCTTCGACGGAAACCTTATATTAATTCCAGTTAAGATTCCCTTTGTCATGCGAATCTAGGAATTGGTGACATAGTACAATCTGTAAATACACTGTAGACATTAACTCAGATTACAGGGCCATCCATCTTGTTTCAAACTAGTCACCAAGTCCAAATGACACGTACAGAATCACTTACTGTTCATTTATTACATCTCATCTTACATCCGCATTTGTTTGAATTGCTCATTATTATAGTTATATGGTTTCGTAAAGATCGCATTTATTTCGTTGGTGACCGCGATCTATTCATTAAAGCAGTCCCTCGCCTTGGTAACTATGTCCTTAATGAATAGCTCCATGCAGTTTCAATGGTAGTTTGTAACTTATGTTACATTTTGTCAGTTAATGCCAGCTTCTGAAACGTTTTCCTTTTAAAATTATAATACGTATACACACCGAATAATATTGCCACGTAAACCCATTCATCTCATATAGTATGCACCACGTAAAGAACAATTTATAGTTGAACACTACACAGTTAAAGATAATAAGATAGCTTACACCAACTCGGGTTGCCACCTAAATTAGGGTAAACCCTAACCTTTATGTAAACTGACAACACCATATTCGGACCCGTGTGTTACACTCAAAATAGTGTATATCATTTGCACTAGTTGCCACTTCCAGTAGCGTAACCTGATGCACTACATTCGGATAAGTGTAATCTATATATATATTTGTGACTGTCGTTTGTCTGTCTGTCTGTATGTTCGGGGTTGGCGGCTACACTAGGTGTGCCCTGAGTCTGAAATATAGGGTATAGGGTTAGCTCGGACCGGGGAGTAACATAGGCCAGGTGGCGTTAGTCTACCACTTCCGGTTTCGGAGTTATGAGCCCCGAGCGAAGCCGGTCTGTTCGGGGTTGGCGGCTACACTAGATCTGCCCCGAGTCTGAAATTTGGGGTATAGGGGTAGCTCGGACCGGGGAGTAGCATAGGCCAGGTGGCGTTAGTCTACCACTTCCGGTTTTGGAGTTATGACCCCCGAGCGAAGTCTGTCTGTTCGGGTTTGGCGGCTACATCTGCCCCGAGTCTGAAATTTGGAGTATAGGGGTAGCTCGGACCGGGGAGTAACATAGGCCAGGTGGCGTTAGTCTACCACTTCCGGTTTCGGAGTTATGACCCCCGAGCGAAGCCGGTCTGTTCGGGGTTGGCGGCTACACTAGGTCTGGCCCGAGTCTGAAATTTGGGGTATAGGGGTAGCTCGGACCGGGGAGTAACATAGGCCAGGTGGCGTTAGTCTACCACTTCCGGTTTCAGAGTTATGACCCCCGAGCGAAGTCCGTCTGTTCGGGGTTGGCGGCTACACTAGGTCTGCCCCGAGTCTGAAATTTGGGGTATAGGGGTAGGTCGGACCGGGGAGTAACATAGACCAGGTGGCGTTAGTCTACACTTCCGGTTTCGGAGTTATGACCCCCGAGCGAAGCCGGGTATCCTGCTAGTTTTATACATAAAACGTTTACACCATTGGGACCTCATTGGGTGTAGATTAAAGGGACTATCCCGGTTTGAACAGAGTCTCAAAAATATAAGTCTGAGTACGTATGAAATTTAAACGCCAAATATAGAGGAATGGTGTATATATTAAGTCGTTTGGACTTGAACCCTTTTAAGATTTCCGGTCAATTTTTTCGTTGGTTGACCAGATAATCGATTGCAGTTCCTTTAGACGTCTATACAATGAATGACCCATGTGCTGTACTTGATAACGAAAGGTAAATTTAACATACACATTATTTTTTATAAAATGAAAGTCTGGTTTTATCCAGACACAGCATAATACAGCTTGGGACACCTGTCTCCATTTCCAGATGAAGACTGACGGGTTTAAGTTGTTTGAAAACGTATCACATATATTGAGTTAGTTGCTCGGTCTTAAGGTAGAGGATTCTAAGTGATTTTAACACAAAATTAAGCAGTTTTATTCTCCAAAATATTATCGGGATTGGCCCTTTAAGCATTACACCTGAAGGATGTTTTATAAATTACACTTTCATATTAATTATTACACTAAAGCGGGTGTAATTTGTTGAAATCACTGTTGTAAGAAAGTGTTGGGTTAGATATTTATTTCAAGCAAACGACTTCTAAGTTCAGAAAACTTGAAATTGGCCACAAGCCTCTGTAATAATAAGTATGGGGCGTTTAGTCCGACCCAGATTACACATAAACCGACGTCGGCTGTTTCACTTCATTTTACAACATTAAATTGACAAATATTCACCAGAATGATTAAAATTTAACTGGTATCAAGCAGTTAGACAATCTGTATCAATTTACAATGAATATAAATCTTGAGGAAAATCAATACACATAGCCTTACAACTTAGTTGAATAATGTGGTTTATATACTTATGCACCTCATTTGAATCAAAAATAATTAAAATATAATACGTGGTAATATTTTGGCAATGATAAAATATGAAATATAGCGAGACAATATAATTATACATGTAAAAAGAACACTTGATTAATGCTGACCAACCTGGGACACCCTTCTAATTACCCTGAAGGAAACCTAACTTAATTAAAGTAATGTAATTATGAACGTGATTGAGGTTGATAAGGTAATTCTAAAACAACATCCAATATGTTATGTTCTTTATTCCCTTAAGCCAAAGACACATTGGGTAAAACACAATACAATAATAATATTCATAACAAAAATCCAAGAAAATTAAAATATTTACACAGGGCAGTATGTTTATATCATGTGTACAGAAATAGATAAAAGTGCGGTCATATATTAAGAGATAATTTCAGATATTCTTTTATTAGAGATAATTTCAGATATTCTTTTATTGGCATGAAGTAGGAACCGACCAAGATATTCTAGCTCGGCAATCTTCTTTATATATCCCGAAAAGTCAACATGACGGCTTCTAGAATTTTGCAGTCAAGTAGATTATTCATTCCTTGCCACCAAAGATCGTGTGGGTGCTTTTTAATGTTGCGTGGGCGTACCCTTTGTTTATTGAACCCACGAACCTCGCCTCAAATCCGGGTTGCGAGTAACTTTGCGAAGATATAACTCGATAAGCGAACCTAGAAAGTTAATGAAATTTGGCATGTTCATACCTTATGCATATATCGATTTGGTGTAATAAAATATCTTCGAGCCACCAAAGCTAATGTAGAAGTTGTTACGTGTGCAGTGAGCCCACCCTAGCCCGATTCCCCAACATATTTAGTACGTTTACGTCAATATGTCTTTATAAGCCAACATAGATAGTTAATGAAATTTATCATGTAGATAATCTGTATATCAGTAGATTTGGTGAAATAAAGATTGTCGAGCCACCAAAGCTAATTTAGAAGTTATTGTGTGTACAGTGAGCCTACCCTAACCCGATTCCCCAAGACCCTCGCTTCGAATCCGGCTGAAATAAAGACTTTCGAGCCAGCAAAGCAAGTTTTTAAGTTATCGTGTGCACAGTGAGCCTACCCTAACCCCCTATATTTTTAGTATGTTTACGGTAATATATCTTGAAAAGCCAACAAAGGGGGGTACTGGAATTTTGTAGTAGCATATTCATCCCGTGATTCTGTGAAATACATTTTGCCACCAAAGCTTGTTTGGGTGTTTTTTTATGCAAAATGGCCGTACCCTTTTCTGCGTGCTCTGTTAGCCTAGTGTGCGATATTTTAGTATGTTTACGGTAATATATCGAAAAGTCAACACAGGAGGCTACTGGAATTTTGCAGTCTGGTAGTATATTCATCCCTTGATTCTGTGAAATAAAAACATTTTGCCACCAAAGCTGGTTTGGGTGCGTTTTGATGCAATATGGACGTACCCTTGCGTTCTCAGTTAGCCTAGTGTGAGATATTTTAGTATGTTTACGGTAATAGTTTTTTGCCTATTTATATATACCTTGCATTATTATGTCTTAATATAAAGGTTACAATTAATCTTGTGATAATTATATAATATTTATATACATATATAGGTTTTTATTGGCGCTAGGAATATGTTTGCTATGACGGCTGGAATATGGGTGAAAGATTCCGGTCGGTAGAATGATTGTTGTTATTGGGATTTAATGCACTTAATAGTTTGTAATCCCTATCATTCTAATAATCAATTTTAGCTTAATGGAAGGCCCCATACCCTTTTAATGGATGGAACATGTGCTTTGAGTCTGAAGGAATTGCAATTGCATCCGGTGTAAATACTACTCCCTGATTTAATTACTGGGCCTTCAGGGGACGATGAATGGTCTGTGGAGCCATTGTTCTAATAGTTTGCAGTGTATTACCTCTACACGCCTGATAATATTTAATAATATTAATAACATTTCATCTGCTTTCAAGGTGTTGTGATGTTTGATACCTGATCAAATCACTGTCAATACTTCACAAGTTATCCATTAAACAATTTGTTTAATTTTCAGGTAAAGTGGTTTATGTCATATTGAATGTTGTTTTAGTATTACCCTATCAACCATGATCACGTTATAAACTGACCCAAGACTGACCGGGTACACATTTTTATGGAATGATCGTCCTAATCTGACAAAAGGGTGCCCAGTGGGTGTTGCAATATTCGTGGGTGAACAAATCTCATACAAGTTTATTAGCATTGACTCTAGCGAAGTTGAGGCAATCGGATTAGAATTAGCTACAACAAACAAAATATGACCGTAATTAACATTTATAATCTATGTATAATCAGTGAGAAAAAAAAATAGATCAAAAATATTATATATGAAAAATAAAAACTATAGAGATACAGGTATATGTTGGAGATATACTTGGGGCTCCTCTTTTAATAATAATGCTGGAGATAAATCGAATAATTTTATTGCAAATACAAATTTAGTCATATTAAATAACGGTGACCCAACATATGTCAGTTCCTACAAACTTGATATTACCCTTACGACTCTCAGTGTAGCTTTAAATTGTAAGTGGCAAGTCATGAATAACTGAAAAAAACGCAAACGTAAGTAAAGGACCAATCACGTGCAAACGAAGATGGAAACTTGAACAAGCAGATTAGACTTTTTTCAACACTACTGTGAAAAAATCGATCCAAGCGTAGACATGTTGATATAAATATATTCACCGAAAATATTCCGAGGGCGATCTTTAATGTAGCAGAAGCTTCAACCCCCAGAACAACAGGTGGGAAAACTAAAGGTGTCCCAAAACCTTGGTGTTCCTCAAAATGTCAAAAAGCCATAAATGCAAGGTAAAAATTGGATCAAGTATGTTCAGCAGATAATAAATCTTTGATTAGGAAGTGCAATGCAAACACTAGACTGTTCATTTCAGAGGAAAAAGAAAATCATTGGATGGCATTCTGTGATAGTATTAATGATAAAACTAAAATTTCAAATGTCTGGAAAAAATGCATCCAATACGCCGCAAATGTTTCTCTCGAAATATTCCCACTCTTAGTTATGGATCCCAATTAGCTATGACAAATAGAAAAAAGGCAAAGCTATGAAATGAAATGGGGTTTAACGTCCTACTGTTCCGCTTCGAACTGGGCTAATGAAAGAGTTATTAGCGAAAACGTTTGTTAATAGCAGTAGAGATAAAAATCACAATTGTATCGCCTATACGAAGGCTCAGGGTGAAGTAATTTGACTGAAATTATCTGCAGATTCGCTTTTCATTATCTTTTTTTTTAACTATTATAGCCAGAACTGTCCGCTCCTTATCTAATCCTACCTAATCTAGTTACATAGGCAGGAACTATTGATGTAGGACAATATGGCAGTTCAGTCTACTGTATCATTTAATATAATATATTAGGGACAAATAATGACAAAAAGAATAGGTTCCTACACAACCATTTACTAACAATGACAGTGCATATAAATCTATATAGTTTGTGTTTAAAAATTTGATGCCATGTATTATTCTTATGAATGTTTAAATTGTTCTGCTCCCTGTTGCTGCTGGCCCTTCTTTCCCTTTTCAGGTAACTTTTATCTGGGAAGCCATGCACACGGAAAACCTCAATGGACAGCAGGCTATAAATGATTTTAAAGATAGACGTTAAAGTTCTGTATGGAAATAATTTCACGAACAGTTTTTAATATGTATATAATCCAACAGTTCAGCGGGAACTTCGCTTATCCACATAAAGCAAGCGGATTCTTTTCCCCACGTTTATTTTTCAAACCGCAGCTGTACCTAATGTTTTAACTTTTCATTATGACAAAGGGGGTAGATGACCCGCCATCTCTTCTCACGACGTTGAATTGTAAAAGCTGTGTTTTAAAGTGACTTTTTGATATACAAGAACTTTTGTGTGTGTTTTACCCAATTTCTTAATATATATATTATATATATATATATATTGTTTTAAAGTGACTTTTTGATATACAAGAACTTTTGTGTGTGTTTTACCCAATTTCTTAATATATATATATATATATCAATAGATGTATGAAGTTAAAACCGTAGTAGAGTTAATATAGAAAAAAATAAAGATTAAAAATGCCTAAAGAAAGTACTAATTATTTTGAAATGTTTAATTTGGGTTTAAAATTGTCAATAAAATATCGTTCCTTCAATCTCATTTTCATGGGATCTCAATACGGCATCTTAAAGAAAGGGTATATTTTGAACTCGCCTTTACCACAGACATCAAGGTGCTCACTTAATTGAAGGTAAATCATTTATATTTGACAGTGGAAATTTTTTTGTCAATGAAAGTATGAACTGTAAAGTAACTCATGTATTATATGTCATAAAATGTAGTGGCTGTGCCGAACTGTACATCGGTTGCACGAACAAGTTACAAAACTGAGTAACGGTTCATAGAGAGCATACCAGGGAACCAAATTTAAGGAAGGTCCCTTTAAGTGAGCACCTTGATATCTGCGGCAAAGACGAGTTAAAAATATACCCTTTCTTGAAGATGCCGTAGTCAGATCCCATGAAAATGAGATTGAAGGAACAATATTTTATTGACAAATTCAAACCCAAATTAAACATTTCAAAATAATTACAATATTATGCTATATATATATATATATATATATATATATATATATATATTATCTACTTCATTATTATTATATTATTGTATGTTTATTCTTCCATGACGTCACATCATTGTTATAGTTATTGTATGTCTTGACAAGCTCAGGCGAAACATGTAGACAATTAAACAATAGTACTTTCTTTAGGCATTTTTAACCTTTATTTTTTTCTCTCTCTATATATATACTCTTCAAAAAAAAGTAGGGGATATTCAGAAACAATACAAAACACTGCTGTTTTATTAGAGGTAACCAGTGTATGTTAATATCAGGCCAATTGCCTACACATGAACATAAACAGTTCATAACGGCGGCTTATCTGACGGCCCCATTTCACTCGCAAAGAGATAATCTGTCAAAAGTGAAAATGGACATTTTTGATTTTTGTCTTAATAATGAGTAATTGCTCAACCAATCCTCAGACATTAAGCAATTCGTCGTGGCATGCTCCTAATCAACCGTCCAATCACGATTTGGGGCAATCTGACCCACTCCACTTGCAGTGCCACGGCCAATTCTTGCAGTGTTGCGGGTGACGTTGACGAATAGGTCTCTTGATCAAATTAAACGCAACACACTAAAGCAAAGATACGCTAAAAAGTAAATCTTATGCAAGAACAGATAAGAAAGCAAACATGGATAGGATAAACCAGCAAGCGGCAGTTTTCATCAACCCTTCCTTGCAGTGTCAAATTTGACAATGAACCCCTCCCACGTGTATGGCGCTATTGCGAGTCGCACATGCAGCTCAGCGGTTCTGTTGGGACGATTAATTCTTCATCTGTGAACATACTCTCAAAGCATGTCAGGTGTCCATGACTATTTATCATATCACAACCTGTATAGGTATTTGCATTTCAATATCTCCTACTTTATTAAAGAGTATATTACGCCTCCATATGTGAATAACATTATTAAATCAACGTGTCCATAATGTCATATTTCAATGTATAGGCCGTTAAAGCCTAGTCGAAACGTCGCTAAGTAATAAGCAGTAATTGTATTCCATGGGATTGTGACCTGTAGATTTAAGTGCAACCACGTTAAAATAATATTAGTTATGGGTAAACCCTCTTAAAACACGTTATACCTGTGATACTAATGCAAATAACGCCATATTTCATAAAACAAAAAACAAAAAAAACCCACACACACTCAAATTTGAGTAATTAAACACTTTTGCAACGCAACATAAGGTGCAAAATTGACCCCTTACTAGAAGGCATGTTTCCCAAATAATAATTACATCTAATGGTGTAAATGCAATAAAACGCTTGTAGGGGTGTAATGTGACAAAATGCTCCATAACGTGTATCATACTAAGACTATATTTTACACATATAAAATATTTATTTAGATGCAACAAACCTACTGAACCCCACCTGTTTTGATCATATATGATATTGGCTATTCACCTCTACAAACCTCTTCATAAGCACATATTCGTGGTCAGCGAAATTCATACCATAAATTGTAAATAATGATGACCTTTTGTGTGTAAACCCAGTTCCTAACAAGGTGTGAGTATCCATTTATTCGCCTGTTTGAAGGTAAATAAGACCCGGCGTTGTCTGTAGTATTTTGTCTGCGATATCACATCGGTAGAAGCGGACGTTAAATAAAGCTATTTCACACACTGTAGTAAAGGTGACTTGGTTAGGGAGAGACTGGGGGAGTGGTGATGAGAAACTCGGAGCGTATGGACGGAAAGGTTGACTTAATATAGTGATGCACTTTGTGGATGTTTTTGTTTATGTTCCTGGTGTCTTTAAGTTACTGTTTGACGTATGTTCCTGTTTCCAATGCAAAGCAGTCCTATATTTAAGAAACTGATCTAATAGTGTTACAGTAGTTTTAGGATTTATTCCCCAAAATAATTACACCCTTTGGTGTAAATGCAGTGTAGCGGTGTAGCTCATCCAAACACCCAACGATTACACATATTGAGGTGTTCAGTAGTCATGCAGCTGTAGCGCATTTAGTTGGTTATCCTTGCGAAAGTGTTACATTTTAAAACACACTACCTATGATGTAAAGTTTACAGTTCTTAACACCTTTAAACACTGATGCTGAGAAAAGCTTATATATTCAATTGTCACAAAACGTTTCTTCCAAATCAACTTTCAGCACAGGAGCTATTCCGTCGTTTATAGATCTCGTCTATCTGCTATAGAGCTTGCACACTTTATCATGATCTTCTGACTAAGAGTTAGAATATTCACATATATACTACTGGGATTCAGTTATTTCAACCTAACACACAAGAAACATCAAGCGGACACATGTGTACTGTTGGGATTTACTACTTTTTCGAATTTTTTTAATTACTTAGCGATTTATATGATTATGTATTTGTTTCCTTTATTTGTATCCATTCTGGGACATCTTGGACTACAGACACAGTAATAGATGGTCAAAAGGCCGTATTTTGAACAGAATTTGAAAAGATTTGTTTACAAAAAGTTACAGGCTTGTAATTCCCATAAATATACAATTAATCTGGCACCAAAAGGTACCACACATATAATAAACTAATCCACTTTGAGGTAAACGTGTGGAAAAATCCAACGGCTACTCGAGATTGTACATGGGTTAAGATATGGCCACTTGTGTACATAAAAATATGTCGCCTCAAATATGTACCAAAAAGAAACAACAGTTCGGTGACTATTTTAATGTCCAGACGTCATTGTGATAAAACATTCTTTTCATTATAAATTAAGACGAAATGTGTTGAAAATTGTTCGTTTGGGGCTATTTATACTTAGGGGGTTGGATGGCTGAATGGTTAGCGTGCGCGCGCTGTATCATAAAGTCTGTCATTGAGTCGACTGGCGTGGTTTCGAATCCCCGGTTGTACGTGGCAAGGAGTAGGGTCGCCTGTCCAGCCTCGTGGGTTTTCTCCGGGTCCTCCGGTTTCCTCCCACTGCTAAAGACCCCTACGCGCAAGCGAATTATTGAAATAAAATTAAACCATATGTTAGTCCCGAAATGACCTAGTTTGTGTCGAGTGGACGTTAAACCCCATTTCTCTCTCTCTCTCTATTTATACTTATTACCCAAAGCATTAATAATATGGCATCTACTGGTACTCATATACTATCCGGGTATTGGCTATTACTTAGGAGTTCTACTTACAAGTATTTCCATTTTTTCTTTCATAAATTGATTTTTTCTACTACCACAATAGAACCTTTTACGTGCATTATTTTTATCTTCTATTTCCGTTCTATCTATTTGTTGACACTCCAGCCGTCTTCATTAGCCCAGGTTAGGAGCAGAACAGTAGGACGTTAAACTCTATTTCATTTCATTTCACTTCATTTCGTTGACACTTCACAAGTTATTGCTAGCAATAGATCAGCGAATACTGAATCTTCTGCAGAAAAATACAAGTGCAGTGGTTCCTTTTTTAAAGGGAAGACCTGTGAGCGTTACAGTTAGACTTAAATACACGAGAGTACCATTGGTTACTTTCCTTTACGCGGGAAAAAGGTGATCCCTACGCTTACACCGTAAACATGCCAGTACATTGGTTACATTTTGTTTATTTCACAATATAGAATATCGAGAACTGATAGATATACTCTTCAAAAAAAGTAGGGGATATTGAAATGCAAATACCTATGCAGGTTGTGATATGATAAATAGTCATGGACACTTGACATGCTTTTTTGAGAGTATGTTTACAGATGAAGATCTTATCGCCCCAACAGAACCACTAAGCTGCATGTGCGACACGCAATAGCGCCATACACGTGGGAGGGGTTCATTGTCAAATTTGACACTTCAAGGAAGGGTTGATGAAAAGTGCCGCTTGCAGGTTTATCCTATCCATGTTTGCTTTCCTATCGGTTCTTGCTGTTTAGATTTACTGTTTAGCGTATCTTTGCTTTAGTGTGTTACGTTTAATTTGATCGGGGGAGTGTTCGTCAACGTCAATCGACAACACTGCAAGAATTAGCCGTGGCACTGCAAGAGGAGTGGGTCAGATTGCCCCAAATCGTGGCACGACGAATTCCTGAATGTCTGAGGATCGGTGGAGCAATTACTCATTATTAAGACAAAAATGAAAAACGTCCATTTTTACTTTTGACAGTGTATCTCTTTGCGAGTGAAATGGGGCCGTCAGATAAGCCGCCCATGTGAACTGTTTATGTTCATTTGTAGGCAATTGACCTGTTATTAACATATACTGGTTACCTCTAATAAAAACAGCAGTGCATTTCCGCAGTTTTGTATTGTTTCTGAATATCCCCTACTTTGTTTGAAGAGTATATATTGCGGCGGGGAAATGTTTCATTTCAAACTTGGATTCGTTTAGAAACACCATAGAGAGATATTGAATATCCGATACCCTTTTAAGACTCCCAGACATCCATACGTATTCTGATTACTCATTCTTGATCATCTGCGTCTTATCCTATACATTGCATATTTTGTGTTGATAAAACCGACCGACAATGTATTGAACGACGAACAGTGCAAAAAATAATGTTTTATCATCTTGGGCTAAATTCGAACATACAATGACTAGGCCTCTGTAATTAGGTTGGGTGTTTGATTTGTTATGTGACGTGTGTACATGTCAACACTTATAATTTTAGGTTCACAGACATGGTCAATACAAAAAGAAATAAAAATAATAAATAAATAAATAAAATAAAAAAGGTGCTACCTCCAAAGGATTGTCGAAAATTATATTTATAATAAAAACAGTGGCGTCCATATTAATGGCTACTCCCTGCATTAAGATGTTTTGGAAACTATTTCGTCAGGACGTGGATATATTTTGATACTAACACGTAATTTTCATTTTCTATTGTCACGTTTACAATGAAAATTCCTAATAATGAGAATTGCGGTAATATTAGCGATTCCTTTGGGTATCTGGAGACAGGCCACCATTAAATTCCCCATTGACTTTAAAGTAGCTAAGTCTCTAACTCAGCATCATCCAAAGTCTTCCACATTAAAAGACACGAAATATTAGTCAATTTAAATCAACATCATGTCAAACGGTAACGCCATAATCTTATCCGGAGAGCATGCGCAATAAATACTCTCGGTGTAGACTGGAATAACCACACGCTAGAGATTGCCATTCGATTGAGACTTCTGGAGTATTTCGCCGAACGTAACTGATTTGAAATTAGAGTAAAAACGGAAACGATTGAATGTAAATCAGTTTATAAACAGTATGACCTCTGATATTTGCGATACATAAACTATACTATATTATACTATATACTATACACATGTAACTATCCATACATAGCGTTGCTATGCCAGGGACAGTGACAACGGATGCAGACTTTTGTTGTCACAATCCCACCAAATTAGAAATCTGTATTGCAGGTTATGCAATTGAAAGAAACAGAGATGCGAAGATATTGTTGTTATATTTTCTACATTGTTTTGGAAGAACTGAGTAATTTACAAGATAAACCTTATCAATGTAGTGTAGTGATGTTTCCAAAATAGTGCGTATAGGTATTAATACGTTAAAATACAAAATATCACAATGTTCTCAAGATAGGCTTTTCAGAAGCTGACATTATCGCATAAAATGTAATCTAAGTTACAAACTAACATTGAATCTACATGGATCCATTCATTAAACATGCATTATGTAAGATTTAGATAAATAACTGACAGTTCTCGCTACAGTATTACTTTATTCTGAGCAGAGTTCTCTTCGATTGCAGAACAGTATAATCATGATTGTCATTGCTACCGTTGTTACGATAATAAACATAATTTGATTATGGTCTTGGCAAGTTAATAAATGTGTAATAAATAATTTGTATAACATTTAAGGCCTAAAGAAAAAACTGCAATAGGCAGATTTATCTCTTTAATAATGCCCCTTTAAGGGCATATTTATCAAGCCAGCGACGTGTTGCGTTCACCAACGCAATAACTCCGATCTTTACGAAGCCACATAACTATAATAATATTAATGAACATTTCAAACAAAGGCGGATGTAAGTTGAGATGGACTAAATGAACAGTAAGTGATTCTATACGTGTCATTTGGACTTGGGGACTAGTTTGAAACAAGATGAATGGCACTGTAATCTGAGTTAATGGCTACAGTGTATTTACAGATTATACCATGTCACCAATTTTCCTAGATTCACAAGACAAAAGTGAATCTAACGGGAATTAATATAATAATACATAAATGACATTATAATAGGTAATGCGAGACGCAGCGTCTGGACATGTCATGTAGAATTGCCCAGGGACACTGTGTTTATACTAATTATACATGTTACAATACCCATGTTTAGCAGACATTACGACACTCCCTCAAATTCTAAGTCCTGGGGATCTTAATCCGATATTGTATATTTACCATGTCTGTGACCTCAGAGCCTAATGACAATGCTTACGTAAACAAATACCTGGATGTCCACTGTAGTCAGTAAATATTAACAGGATTAAAGTTGCTAAATTTGTTAACTAAAATCGAGAATACAAAGTCTAAAAGTGATGGCCGACACTGAGTGCGAAATCAGCAGGGAATGTTGTTCGCGGACACTATGTATACCATTGTAGATGTAAGTAGTGCAAATAAACACACTTTACAATCTCAGAACCCGAGCACTAGCTAATTCTATTTCCCAGTTTAAACCTATTGTGTACGATCGATTTTAACACAAGGTGCATACAAATTGTACCTTATATGTTAATATATGTTCAAATCATAAATGCTTTTCAAAGAGATTATACGACCAATTTGTTTTCAGCAGTCGACATTAAAACTAAAACAGATGTCGAACCAAACTGCAAATATAATGAGACTACAAATTGTTATAAATTGTTCCGCCCCTAAAGCCTATGAAATTACTTTAATACCGTTATGTGTGCAATGGCAGTTATACTGTTCATGAATTATAGAATATACCAATTTCAAAATCCATATTAATATTTTTTGTAAATACATGCATGTATATCTCAATTACATAGCCTATACTTTATTTATATAATACATTAGCAATTTCTGTTTCTTTAATAATACCTTTTGTATGATACACGCATAGGGTACGGATTCAGTGATATATAAATCATCTGCCATCCTGTGTAAAAATAATCATAATTTAAGGTAATAATACATGTCTACGTGACTGTTATTTCAATTACGCTTTAAGTTACATAATAAATCATGTTCGTAGTTCATATTGAGCAGTTTAATGAACAAAAAAATATGAAAAACACCGGTGAAAAAAAATCAAAACAAATAACTGCTGTAAAATAATATCATAAGGATTAAGAATCTTAAAGAAGCCGTTGCAGATCTGGTTTAGTGAACAAAATTGCTTGATTATGTGCATCCTCTTTTTGGAAGAGGGGCCGGGGGCCTAGACCTGCAGCCAAAATGTATACTTTGCTTAGAAACACAATTCCGCTACAAGGTCCTTGAAGGTAAACAAACTATACACTTTTGGAAAGCCTATAACACGAGGAACACAAATCCGAGAGTTCCAAGAAAAATTTACTCTTCAAAAAAAGTAGGGGATATTCAGAAACAATACAAAACCGCGGAAATGCACTGCTGTTTTTAATAGAGGTAACCAGTGTATGCTAATAACAGGCCAATTGGCTACACATGAACAGTTCATATGGACGACTTATCTGACGGACCCATTTCATTCGCAGAGATACCCTGTCAAAAGTGAAAATGTGCGTTTTTGATTTTTGTCGTAATAATGAGTAATTGCTCCACCAATCCTCAGACATTCAACAATTCGTCGTGGCATGCTCATAATCAACCGTCAAATCACGATTTGGGGCAATCTGACCCACTCCTCTTGCAGTGCCACGGCCAATTCTTGCAGTAATGTCGGTTGACATTGACGTCGACGAACACGTCTCCCGATCATGTCCCAGGCATGCTCTATAGGGGAAAGGTCAGGACTCATGCACAATATTGTGACGCGGGAGGTAGTCATTCACGACACGAGCGCGGTGGGCACGGGCATTATCATCTTGCAAGATGAAACGTCGACCTGCGCGTTGAGCAAAGGGCAGAACTATCGGTACCAGGATGTGGTCACGGTAGTACACAACAGTGACCCTTCCTTGAACAATATGCAAGTCCGTTCTGCTAGTCATGGTGATTCCTCCCCACACCATAACAGACCGACGCCCGAATCTGTCATGTTGTCTGACGTTAACGTTAGCATGACGCTCATTTACACGCCTCCAAAAGCGAGCACGCCTATCGGTGAAATCCAGAGTAAATCTGGACTCAACTGAGAACATTACACGCGCCCATCGACGATTACCCCAATTTCTACGCTGCCTACACCATTGACGCTTGTTTCCCATGTGCTGGCGAGTTAATGGAGGCACAACACGCGGTTGTGGCGCATGCAATTGAGCTGCATGTAGCCGATTTCTAATTGTTTGGGGTGAACTCAAATTCCTAGAACGACCTGCACGAGGTCTATCATCAGCATTGTGTGTTTGTTGGTACCGGTTCCACAGTCTGCTGATCACAGACTGTGACACATTAAGCATGTTGGCTACTGCTCGCTGTGTAGAACCCATTTGAAGCATGCCAATAGCACGTAGACGTTCATCATGTTGAAGACGTCGCATTGCAAATTAAACGTAACACACTAAAGCAAAGATACCCTAACAGTAAATCTTATGCAAGAACCTATAGGAAAGCAAACATGGATAGGATAAACCAGCACGCGACAGTTTTCATCAACTCTTCCTTGAAGTGTCAAATTTGACAAGAAACCTCTCCCACGTGTCGCATGTGCAGCTCAGTGGTTCTGTTGGGGCGATAAGTTATTCATCTGTGAACATACTCTCAAAGCATGTCAAGTGTCCATGGCTATTTATCATATCACAACCTGCATACGTATTTGCATCTGACTAAATCCCCCCTACTTTTTTTAAGAGTATATCTCGATTTGTGGCCTGATTAAATCGTCGCAATAGTTATACTAATAATTCTGAAGTTGACATCAAATTAAATATTGGCGAAAATACCCTATGGCTTCATCCTTGGCAAAGAATAGTGTATTGGTTAAATTTTGCTTTAAACAAAAATACCCAAAACATAAATCCCAAGAATGAACACGGAATCTTGAAAATTCATTAAGGTAAAAAAAATAGTTATCTCCCTTCCTGGCAAATGTCTGCAGTATTTCAGGGAGGGAGAGAAATGAGGTTTAACGTCCACTCGACTAGGTAATTTCGGGACTAACACGGTTTAATTTTATTTCAATAATTCGCTTGTGCATAGGGGCCTTTAGCAGTGTGAGGAAACCGGAGGACCCGGAGAAAAACCCACGAGATCGTACAGGCGACCCTCCTCCTTGTCACGCACAAACCACGCCAGTTGACTCAATGACAGACCTTATGATACAGCGGGACGTGCTAACCATTCGGTCATCCCCCAGTATTCTAGGTGCGTGGGAACTGCTGATGCTGTATGACGCACAAGACCATGTGTGAACACACAAGCCCAATATTTATATCATTAATGGGTTCCCAGGGGCCTGCGAGGGTTGGTGGACATAGAAATTATGGACTGGGTGGCCAGGGTCTGATGAACCAGGAGATATGTTTGATATTGGTTGAGCAATATGGCTATGAAGTAATGGAGACCAGAATCTATCAGTAGTATTGTAAATCGCATTGAGTCGCGTTGAAAGCTGGAGAAGGTCTTCTTGGATAGCGAAGGTCGCCGTCAGGTCTTGGTGAATCGGGAGCAGGTCTTGTTAAAAAGGCATCAACTCGACCTCTTCCTGACGAGTGATTGTGGCGGTCCAGGGCGTGCAGGACCAACTCGGTCCATCCCAGAATCAACATGAACTTGATGAGACCTACTCGACCTATTCACTTGCTTTAGTCCAGATACTATACAGATCTAGTCCAGATCCATCATGGCCTCTGCAGAATATTATAAAATGATCAGAAATAGGCTCATAGTTTCATTTCAATAATATATTTTTAATTTCAACAGAGTACCCCCTAACATCTAACCACGTTTGAAAACCCCTGACATCTACAGCGTTTACAAGAAATATTAACACATATGGACCAGGGGCGTGCTGGCAAGGAGTTTAGGAGGACGGTGTCCTCCCCCAGGCCCCCATTAAACAATAAGTCTACCCGTATAAGCGGGACCCCTGAGAGCTCTAATTTTCACGCGGAATCCCCTCAAAAAATTGAGAGTGCGCACGCGAAAAATCATACATACACAACGATTAGTAAAATATATTATGCTGACGCGCAAATGTCTGTCACCTTAAGGTGAAATGGTCTTTGATTAAAAATTTGGCGACTACAGCAAAATCATAAAGTGGAGTCGGAGAAAGTACAGTAGTATGTCTTATAGTCAAAATAGCAGCATAAATTTGGAAAATATGATACCTAGATTTTTCCCAGAAGTGCTTGCAAAACGCGTTTCCCGTTGTCAAATTTCGGCGCGCGGGTCGCTTTCGGCCACCGACAGGCCCCTTCCGTCCTCCTGGGCCCCTTCGGGGCCAGCACGCCCCTGATATGGACTGACTGGCAGATAGGGGAGGCGACAAACAATTTACGCCTTAAAAAAATTAAAAATCACACAATTTTATGTATGGAACCACAGCAGATTTGAAAATGATTGGTCATCACGTTTTTGCTGCAACGCGTCACTTGTGCACATGCCGTTTTTTAATTTGTATTCTAGACGAAAGTTCTAAAAAGACGACTATTGCAAGATTGCACAATATTGATATTAGACTGTAATCTTAGTAACTGTTTTCCCTTTTAATATAATTGCTCTTTTCGTGTAAATGTTTGAGCTAAAAAGCAATATAAAATCCCCTACTTCTATAAAATAATCGATGTCTATGGCTGACATCTTAAATCATGTAAATATACTCCCATACTCGCACGTCAACAAAAAGAACAACGCAGATATATGAGAGGGAGAGAGAGAAATGCCACAAACTTGCGCGTGGTGGTCTTTAGCAGTGGGGGAGAACCCGGTGAAAATCTGCAATGTTGGACAGGCCACCCTACTCTTGTTACATACTAGTTCGGAATCGAAAGCACGCCAGTTGACTCAAGGACAGAACCTTATAATCTAAATAAGACAATTCGGCCATAAAATTCGATGGACAAGGGTGACCCAAATTTACAACCATGTTAACTTTGAGCATATAATGAGTTCAAATATTTGATGGTTCGAAATGAAATTGGGTTTAACGTCCTACTTTCCTCCACCAATCGGGCTAATGAAGACGGGCATACGCGATTCTAAGACCTTTGGTCGGATTTTAACAGCTATATGGCTTCATGTGAATTTAAACAAAAATTAAATCTGCACTAATCTTTCACTATCTAAAGAATAGAGGAAGGGAGAATTCTTCCTTAGAAAAAACACATTTTATTTGACAGTTATAATGGCTTATATATTATAATTCGCTTCCATTTGTTATCCGTGATAAACATGATTTATATTTGCAAGGTATTAAAAATCTTTGAAAACGATTGCAATGCATTTTTTTCTGCACCATCCAACAACTAAATATAAGTCAACCAACGCACAAAATGTCATTTATTTAAAAAAACAAAATACCCAATTGTGTTTTTCACCCAAAATTCATTTAATATTGTAACATTAAAGATGTTACGTAAGCCTGCCCAACAGGGGTCAGGGGCGGATCACTGCTGAGCTACCTAAAAAGAATAGTAACACTACACTTTTACTGGAAAAGTGTCACTGCCGTGTGCTTTATTAGTCCATGTGACAGATCTCGGATTTCGAAGTATCATTACTAATTTATTGACGAATAAATTCAACCATGATTTTCAGTGAGCCTGGTGCCCGAAGTGTTCTTATTTGATTGATGGACTTCCGGGTCACTTTGCTAAATGCCATTTTGGCGGCAATCTTTAAAAATGGCCGCCGTTTTTTTCATTGCAATTGAGCGCGTCAAGGGAACCGTCATAATTCTTTCACAGATTGACCTATTGATATGGAATATGGCTCAAAATGTTCGCATTAACATTCTGCAGCTGCTTTTATATGATACATGTTGGTAAATAAATCATAAATTTTCCAAATCAACAGATTATTCTGAAAATAGCAACGTTTTGTCATTTTTTTTCAAGATTTATTTTATACGTTTACTACCAAATCATGTTCAGGGTAGATTTAGCCAGATTTTGTGTGTGGTCCACAAATGGTAATGTGATAATTTTTACTTTGAAGAGTCTGACAACCTCTTGTGGTATCATCTAGAATCTAGACAGATGGTATCATGGATTCATATTTGTCAATTATGAAAGTGTAAAATGTATTTCACAACACGTTCTAAGTTTAAAAATGATAATTATAGAGATAATTTGAAATATATTTACGACTAGGTATCCCAAAAGCCATGGCTCACGATGTCCTCTTTGTTAATGTCACAACTACTGTTTTTCTTCAGCAATGGATACTAGCGAAAGTACAAAAAGAAACAGGAGATCTCAGCAGCGACAATGATGATATCATTTTAATATCACAGGCCTGCCTAAAGCGAAAGAGGAAATTGGTCGACATTACTTTTGTGATGCTTAGTCGTAAATGCATTTTAAATTATCTTTGCAACGACTCGTTTTAAACTTTCAACTTGTTGTGAAATGGATCTGTGGATACGATATCTAGACTATTCCACAAAATTCCATATAACGAAAAAATGCGAAAAGTACCGAGATAAAAATCTGAAAAGTGCAGAAAAAATACCCAAAAATCAGTGATAAATACTGTAAAAACTTTTTTGATACTAATTACCGAAAACCCCAAAATATCGACAAATCAATAAATAACGAAAAAACAACAATGATTACAGACAAAACCCTAGGCCACACATAAAAATTGCTAGGTGGGTCAGACTAGACAACGCATAAAAATTGTGGGGAACTGTAGGTTACGCATTAAAATTGTGGACACTCTAGGTGGGTAATGGGTCAGGCAAGACCAGGCATAAATATAGTGGTACACTTTCAGTTGGCCATTGATCACAATATGTCCCGCATAAGACTAGTTGGACATTGTAGGTGGGTAATGGGTCAGGTATTTAGTAATTGAAGCATAATCAAATAACACACTATTTATGGATAACAATTTCTATAGTTTATTTCACTGCGACGTTTCAACAAGATTTCACAAGTCGTTATCAAGCATATAACATTAATAAACAAGCCAACAGTGAGGCTGATGTCCCCCGTCGAAATACCAAAATAAATAGATGACCCATATTAATTAATTGCACATTTATTTTTTTCAAAGGTATCGAGCAATCAAACTGATTATCAACTATACACTAAGTTTCATCACTCTCTATCAGATAGAATCAAAGTTATCTTGTCCCAAAGCATCGATCAATGAAATTGCTTAGCCCTACTTAGCTTTAGCTCGAAATGTTAATTATTGAACTCAGTCAAGACATTCACCTAATGAACATTTACACCAAGTTTCAGCATTCTACCTCAATTAAAAGCAGAGTTATTGTTCCAAAGTCTTGACCAATCAAATTGCTTATCGCTCTTTAGTCTAAGCAGAAAATTCTCACTATCGCACTTAGTCAAGCTAATAATATAATGAATCTATATTCAGAGTTTCATCGCCCTCACTTCATTATCGTGCCCCAAAGCATCAAACAATCAGATAGCTTATCTCTGCTTAACCTAAACATACAATGTTCATCATCGAACTCCCATCAAGGCATTCACCTAATGAACGCCTGCACCAAGTTTGAACATTCTTCCTCAATTAAAATGAGAGTTATTGTGTTCGAAAGTCTCGGCCAATCAAATTGCTTATCGTTCTGCTTACCCAGAGCAGAAAATGCTCATTATCGAACTTAGTCAAGGTATTGATGTAATGAAACTATACACCAAGTTTTATCATTCTCACTTAATTAGAACTAAAGTACTATCGTGTCCCAAAGCATCAACCAATCAAATCGTTTATCTCTGCTTACCCTAAGCAAGAAATGCTTATCTTCGAACCCCATCACGGCATTGACCTAATAAACACCCACACCAAGTTTGAACATTCTAGCTCAATTAGAAAGAGAGTTATTGTGTCCCAAAAAGTGTGACGGACGGACGGACAGACAAACCCATTTTAATAGTCCTCTGCTTTCTTCGAAAGGCGGGGGACAATAAAATGAAAAGAATATGGTTATATATATATACAAGAGCAGCGCGGACCCTCCAATGGGATGCAAAATCAGCTAGCATGGACAACTGTCCCAAGCCGTTAGATAAACAAATGCACATAGACAGGTATAAACTGTAATTGGTATATTTAAGCACAAGAATAAAAGATCAAACAATTATTTAAGCGGTATAATGAACCACGAGCAATAGGCCATAACAGTAAAAACATGATAACGACTTGTGAAATCTTGTTGAAACGTCGCAGTGAAATAAACTATAGTAATGGTTATCCATAAATAGTGTGTCATTTGCTTATAAAAGACATATTACAAGCTACATCAAACAGAAAATCGATCATTTTACGGAAATTCTGGCCGCCACGGTGGGATAGGGTGGACATTCAAAGCCCGCGATAATGATATAGACATATGTGATATCACAATTAATGCCTTGCATCAAGGAAATTGAATCATAATGTGATAATAATAATAATAATAATGACTTTATTTGAGAAGGGTTGAAGATTAGGGTACAAAAGCCTTTCTAACATCCTGCCGTTAATAAAAAAATATTACAAAAGATATAGACTGATAAATAACACACCACAATACTTTACAATAGAGGAAAATATATACAAATCACTTAAAAGATTAATTTAAATATATATGCGAGTTCATAAAACAGAAACTTTGAATAAATAGATATATCATGTATCAACAAATGTACAATATGTACATCCTTATAATATGGGTAAACAGAATACAATGTCATGTACAAATACATGTAACCATGTAATAAGAAATATAAGGAGGGGGGGGGGGCTTTTTTTTAGAATAATATATTTGGAGTAGATTTAATTAAGGTAAAGGAGAAGTTTTTTGCCTGAAAAGATTCAAGTTATTTCAAGTTTTTAAAGAGGGCGGCAACGAATTCCATAGTTTTGGGCCTTTAAAACTTATACTGCTTTTAACTATACTATTAAAAAAAAGTAGGGGATATTTGATTTTTAAGTGTTATTAAAGTCACCTAATGAAACTGACGAAGAAACAAATGACAAAATGAAATGAAGTTCACATTCATCGATTTATTCCAAATGATCGTTAGACTAAGTAAGGCACAGACTGACCATTATAAGGGTAAAATGATACCCGGGGTCAAACAGCAAAGTTACCACAGCATCACAACCAAGTCAGTAACGGGTAAATCCTCCTCTGTTTGCCAAACAAGCATTGATCCGACGTGGCATACTCCTAATGAGACGTCTAAGGTCATTTTGGTCCAGATTGTCCCATTCCTGTTGCAACGCAGCAGCAAGTTCTTGGACATTGGCAGGACGTTGTTGACGTTGACGTAACCTCTGTCCAAGCATGTCCCAGACATGCTCGATGGGGGAGAGGTCGGGACTCAGTGCTGGCCAAGGTAATGTGGTAATGTTCTGTTGTTGGAGGTAACCTGTAACGATCCTGGCCCTGTGATATCTTGCGTTGTCATCCTGGAAGATGAAACGGCGGCCATGACGTCGTGCGAACGGCACAACATGGACTGCCAAGATGTTGTCCCGGTAGTACTGGCCTGTAACACGCCCTGCAACAACATGTAAAGCCGTTCTTCCAGCAACAGTGATGCCTCCCCACACCATAACAGAACCACCCCCAAATCGATCATGTCTGATGACGTTAACGTCTTGGAAGCGCTCGTTTCGACGACGCCACACCCTCCTACGTCTTTCCAAAAAATCAACAGTGAACCTTGACTCATCTGAAAACATCACATTGCTCCAGCGTCGATTATCCCAGTGTTGACGATCCCTACACCAACGACGTCTTGCCTGAATGTGATGATCTCTCAAACAAGGGATCACGCGAGGACGTCGGGCGCGAAGGTGACCCCTATGCAGTCGATTCCGAATCGTCTGGCCACTCACTCTCACACCAGTGTCTGTTTGAAGACGAGCGCTGATCTGATTTGCTGTGATGACACGATTTCTCAAGGCCAAGGTACGGATAAATCGATCCTGGGCTTGAGTTGTCGCCCTTGGTCGACCTGAGCGTGGTCTGTCCTGTACAGATTGTGTATCACGGTATCTGGACCATAGCCTGCTTATGACAGACTGAGAAACATTCATCGTCCGCGCCACAACCGCCTGTGTTGTGCCGATCTGTAGCATGCCAAGGGCACGTAACCTTTCATTTTGGGTAAGCCGACGCATATCAAAATTTGTTTTCTGGTCACTAAAACAATTAAACTGATGTTTCCACCCTGGAATTCAATGCCACAATGACTGTAACATTCAAAGTCAGAGTCGTGCAAATCCTGGGTTGGACCCCCATGATGATCCCAAGCATCACCTGCATTCCATGCGGTAGCTATTGGTGCGTTTGGGCGTCACATGTAACTGGAAATGTTTCTTCTGTTAGGTTCTATAGTGACTTTTTTCGTAGTCATTTGCATATTTTAGTATTATGCCCCCAAAATCAAATATCCCCTACTTTTTTTGAATAGTATATATTAATGTTTGGCTTGAGAATAGTACGGTTATTGTTAAGATGATTATAAGGAGTTTGACAATAAGGTAAGAGGTCAAATAAGTAATCAGGGCATTGCTTTAGCAGAATTTTTATACGGCCACATTTTCATGTGGACGTATATTGTCGTCGACCCTGTCCGTCCGTCCGTCCACAATTGTTTATGAACAGTCTACAGGTCACAATTTTTATCCGATTTCAACGAAACTTGAAATATAGGTTTATCACCTTAAGATCTCAGGTCCTTTCGATATTGGCATGTATCGGACTAACTTCATGGATTATGGCCCCTGATTGTACGAAAAATCACGTTTTTAGCTTGTGACCACTGTAGAGGTCACAATTTTTATCCGATTTGGTATAAACTTGACATGTATGCTTATATCACGAAGATCTCGGTTCCTCTCGATATTCGCGCATATCGGAACGTAACTTCCTGAATTATGGCCCCTGATTGTACGAAAAATCACGTTTTTAGCTTGTGGACCCTATAGAGGTTATAATTTTTATCCGATTTAAAAAAAAAAACGTATTATTATATCACCGTTACACCCCAAGGACGACTGAGTTGTACGAAAAATCGCGTTGTTAGCTAGTGAACCCTATAGAGGTTATAATTTTTATCCGATTTAAAAAACCGTACTATTATATCGCCGTTACACCCTAAGGACGACTGAGTTCGAATTTCGTGAAAATCGGCCCAAAACTGAGACAAAATGGCCGCCCCTCGTACTCAAGTAGCGTAAAAATGTGGTATATCAAGGTTGTGGACACTATAGAGGTCACAATTTTTATCCGATTTTGTTGAAACTTGAAATACAAGTTTATAACCCAAAGATCTCGGTTCCTAACGATAATCGGGCATATCGGACCGTAACTTCCTGAATTATGGCACCTGATTGTACGAAAAATCGCCTTTTTAGCTTGTGGACCCTATAGAGGTCATAATGTTTATCCGATTTTAAAAAATCTATTATATCACCGTTACACCCTAAGGACGGCTGAGTTCGTATTTCGTGAAAATCGGCCCAAAACTGACAGACAAAATGGCCGCCCCGCGTTCTCAAATAGCGTAAAAATATGGTATATCAAGGTTGTGGACCCTATAGAGGTCACAATTTTTATCCGATTTTGTTGAAACTTGAAATGAAAGTTTATAACCCAAAGATCTCGGTTCCTTTCGATATTTGCTTGTTCTCTATCCAACTCTCGAAAATGTGGGCGTATCCTGCCTGGCAGCCGCTGGTATAAATAATAATACATTGATTAGAGAAATGTCGATTTAATATTGTCAAAAGTTTTAATTTGACTAGTCGAGGGTAAACGTCGGCAGTATAATTTACATCTAAGACTAATTTTAAGGCCATGATTTGCTGTCGAGAATGACGATCAAGATATTTAGCGTCACAACAGTCCCATACTGAGGAAAAATAATCTATATATAGTTGAAAGTAGGCATTATAGCAAAGGATTCTGGACGGAGTTGAACATCTTTCTGGCTTAATTGTTTAGAGATATACTCGATATGATCTTTCCAAGTTAGATTATGATTGAGAAAAACACCCAATATTTTTACCGAGGAGACCACTTCTAATGGTTCATTACGTAATTTAATATTCAAAGTAGCAGGGAGGATATTTCTTTTTTGTTGCGTCGTAATTAGCATGTTTTTTTTCAATACATTTCAACTCATATGGTTTTTATCACACCGGGCTAATACCGTATTGGCGTTAAGTTGAAGTTTGTGTTCTAACCCTTTGACAGTAGACCCAGGGGTGTAGATGGTTGTGTCATCCGCAAAGAGGTCAGTTTTAGCGGATAGGTATGAAGGTAAATCATCTGTATTACGCAGAATAGGGACGCACTCGTGTGCGCTAGTCTTAACATATAAATGGGCAATGAAATATATATTATCCTTTAAAGCACACAAAGAGAGTTGTTTTATTTATTTCAATGAAGGTTGGTGTTATAAAAAGAAAATAAAATACGATTCGTACACAAATCAAATATGTATTTTCGGAGTAATTTATCGGGTTTTGTTGACAATGTTTCTACAAATGACAACACTATACATTAATCAGTTAAAGATACATTATGGGAGATTAGATAACGAGTTGTCAGTTCTCACTATAATAGTAAAATACTAGATAATGTTAAGGCAATTTGCTGAAAATTTCATTCAAGTTGATCCACTATGAACCGAGAATTAAGCGATTGAAATTTCCGTCTAGCCTCGATCATCATTACTAAAGTCAGTACGATAAACAGCATAGTCTCGATTATCCATTTAATCATTAAATCGTGAAGGAAAGTTATGCAGTAAATCGGCTCATAATCCACTAAAGATCACAGACTAGCTATGCCGTCGAGAGTTGATTATGGTCTGGATAGGTTAATTACTGTCTAATTAATAATTTAGATAACATTTCAGGCCTAAAGAAAGACCTGCAATAGACAGATTTAGCTCTTGCATAATGTATGTTTAAATGATGGTGGGTGTTATAAAAGGAAAATACAATATGATTCGTAGACACATCAAAAAAGTATTTTCAGGGTCATTTATCGGGTTTTATAAATACAAATTGACAATGCTCTTCATGGTTTGTTTTCAGTATATTACAATTATTTTATACAAAGCAAAAAATTGTTGTCTTTATATTTCTTCATTTATTTCGTTCCTGAAATATCTAAATTAAGTGAATATAATTTCTAAAATCAATAAACGAATCCCCTAAAAAGACTTTGCACAAAAATACCGGAGAGTATAAAATCGTTAAAATTGGGAATTAATGGATCATTAGTTAAGTAGCAATATTTTTTTTTTATTAATTTATTAAAAAAACAGCGGCTGCCAGGCAGGAAACGCCCACATTTTTGAGAGATGGATAGAGAACAAGCTAAAAAGAAAGTGATTTTTCCTACAATCAAGGGCCATAATTCATGAAGTTACAATTCGATATGCGCAAATAATGAAAGGAACCAAGATCTTTGGGTTATAAACATGCATTTCAAGTTTCATCAAAATCGGATTAAAATTGTAACCTGTAAAGGTTCCACAACCTTGATATACCATATTTTTACACCTTTCGCGTACAAGCGGCGGCCACTTTGTCCGGCAGTTTTGGTTTGATTTTCAGGAAATTTGAACTCAACCTTTATTATGGTGTTACGGTGATATATTCAAACGATTTTTAAAATCAGATAATAACTGTGTCCTTCAGAGGGACCACAAACTAAAAGAGGCGATTTTTCGTATAATCAGGGGCCATAATTCATGAAGTTACGATCCGATATGCGACAATATCGAAAGGAACCAAGATCTTTAGGTTATAAACATGCATTTCAAGTTTCATCAAAATCGAATTAAAATTGCGATCTCTACCTGGTCCACAACCTTGACATATACCATATTTTTACACTATTCGCGTACAAGCTGCGGCCATTTTGTCCGGCAATTTTGGTCCGATTTTCACGAAATTCGAACTCAACCTTCAATACGGTGTAACGGTGATATAATCAAACGTTTTTTTTTAAATCGGATAATAATTGTGACCTCCAGAGGGACCACAGGCTTAAAAAGGTGATTTTGCGTACAATCAGGAGCCATAATTCAGGAAGTTACGATCCGATATGAGACAATATCGAAAGGAACCAAGATCTTTAGGTTATAAACATGCTTTTCAAGTTTCATCAAAATCGAATTAAAATTGTGACCCATACAGGGTCCACAACCTTGATTTATCCTATTTATACACTATTCGCGTACAAACGGCGGCAATTTTGGTCTGATTTTCCCCAAATACGAACTCAGCCTTCCTTAGGGTGAAACGGTGATATAATAATACGATTTTTTAAATCGGATAAAAATTATGACCTATATAGGGTCCACAAGCTAAAACCGCGATTTTTCGTATAATCAGGTGCCATATTTCAGGAAGTTACGATCCGATATGCGATAATATCGAAAGGAACCAAGATCTTTAGGTTATAAACATGCATTTCAAGTTTCATCAAAATCGAATTAAAATTGCGATCTCTACCTGGTCCACAACCTTGACATATACCATATTTTTACACTATTCGCGTACAAGCTGCGGCCATTTTGTCCGGCAATTTTGGTCCGATTTTCACGAAATTCGAACTCAACCTTCAATACGGTGTAACGGTGATATAATCAAACGTTTTTTTTTTTAAATCGGATAATAATTGTGACCTCCAGAGGGACCACAGGCTAAAAAAGGTGATTTTGCGTACAATCAGGAGCCATAATTCAGGAAGTTACGATCCGATATGAGACAATATCGAAAGGAACCAAGATCTTTAGGTTATAAACATGCTTTTCAAGTTTCATCAAAATCGAATTAAAATTGTGACCCATACAGGGTCCACAACCTTGATTTATCCTATTTATACACTATTCGCGTACAAACGGCGGCAATTTTGGTCTGATTTTCCCCAAATTCGAACTCAGCCTTCCTTAGGGTGAAACGGTGATATAATAATACGGTTTTTTAAATCGGATAAAAAATTATGACCTATATAGAGTCCACAAGCTAAAAACGCGATATTTCGTATAATCAGGGGCCATAATTCAGGAAGTTACGATCCGATATGCGACAATATCGAAAGGAACCAAGATCTGTAGGTTACAAACATGCATTTCAAGTTTCATCAAAATCGAATTAAAATTGTGAACGTTACAGGGCCCACAACCTTGATTTACCCTATTTTTACACTATTCGTGTACAAACGGCGGCCATTTTGTCCGGCAATTTTGGTCCGATTTTCCCCAAATTCGAACTCAACCCTCCTTAGGGCGTAACGGTGATATAATACTACGGTTTTTTTTTAAATCGGATAAAAATTATGACCTATATAAGGTCCACATGCTAAAAACGCGATTTTTCGTATAATCAGGGGCCATAATTCAGGAAGTTACGATCCGATATGCGACAATATCGAAAGGAACCAAGCTCTTTAGGTTATAAACATGCATTTCAAGTTTCATCAAAATCGAATTAAAATTGTGACCCATACAGGGCCCACAACCTTGATTTACCATATTTTTACACTATTCGCGTACAAACGGCGGCCATTTTGTCCGGCAATTTTGGTCAGATTTTCACGAAATTCGAACTCAACCTTCCTTAGGGAGTAACGGTGATATAATAATACGGTTTTAGAAATCAGATAAAAATTATGACCTCTATAGTGTCCACAAGCTAAAAACGCGATTTTTTCGTACAATCAGGGGCCATAATTCAGGAAGTTACGGTCCGATATGCACGAATATCGAAAGGAACTGAGGTCTTTGGGTTATAAACTTTCATATCAAGTTTCAACAAAATCGTATAAAATTTGTGACCTCTATAGGGTCCACAAGCTAAAAACGTGATTTTTCGTACAAACAGGGGCCATAATCCATGAAGTTTCGATCCGATACATGCCAATATCGAAGGCAGTCGAGATCTTTTGGAGATAAACCTATATTTCAAGTTTTGTCAAAATCGGATAAGAATTGTGACCTGTAGAGTGTCCACAAACAATTGTGGACGGACGGACAGGGGCGACGACAATATACGTCCACATGAAAATGTGGGCGTATAAAAACAACCAGGTAACCACACCAACGCATAGTACGGGGTTAAAAAATGTTATATTATGGTCATCTACAAACCTCCACATTTCTCAAATAAATGTTTTGCAAATATAATTCTTAAATGGAGGTTGTACGTCAGACACAGAAGATAGAAATTATTCAAGAAGAGCTTAAAATCTTTTAGAGTTTCTAAATTAATATTCGTATTCAACAATATTAGTATGAATAAAAGCTTATTTATGACGGCACAATATTATGGCTTACATAGACTTACTACTGATTTAACGCGCAATCTGCATTATCCATCAAATTTGTTTTCGAGAATACGTAAAATGTGGCCCAAATAATATTTAAAGCTATGCAATTGATGGGAATATTTTACATACAATAGATTCTTTAAAGAAATATTATGTAAGATTTAGATAATCTGCTAACCGTTTTTGCTATAATAGTTCAAAAGTAGATAAAAAAAAATAAATATATTGAATATTTCACTGAAATTACTGTGCGAAGAAATTTATTCGCATCCATTTGATAAAGCAGCAAAAATTCATTTCTGGCTTTGCATCTTTTTCAAAACTTGATGCACCGAAAGAGCTTTGTTTTGTATTTTGTGATACTTCTAAAGTTCGAATTCTCATTTACATAGTGTTGTATCAAATAGTTACATCATTTGCATTCGTATATATTATTTCTGCGGGCCTGTTTTACAATTTATTATGTTTGAGCTTATCTTTAACAGCTGATGTGCATGTTTTATATATATAATATTATTTGTGACAAAGTGATCTATACCTTTCTTCAAATTGAACGATCATTTAGGTGCATAGAGCTTCATGACCTCTGCTAGTTTTGATAATATATGATATTGACGTTTCACCTCTGTATAAACTTCTGTTAAGGCACGGACTTATTAAACATCTAATTAATTCAATATGTCCTTTACAAGCTACACATGATCTGTGTATAACACTCGGCAGAACTTCGTGACTTCAAAAGAAATACGCAGTGCAGTTACAATAATCTGATAAATAAACAATACATGTTTACTGTTTGCTGTATCCTTATGAAAAACTTATATAGGCTTCGTTCAACCCTTTTCAAATGAATAAAATATTGTTTAAACTAAATTTCTTATCAAAACTTTTAACACATATTCTCTTGGAACAAGTTAATTTGCCGGATATTGTCAAAATATTGGTCTTTCATTATTTATTTTTAAACAATGACATGACCAGCGCTTATCTAAAACTTACATAACGCATCTTTCATGGCTCATAAAAAAAATCGGCATGCACATTTAAGTATTTGTCATTTTTTTTTAATTTGGTACAATCAAGAGTATGCAAAGCGGCATCGATTATATAGCATGGATGACGTATGTTAATGAACGTTACCAATTAGTATACATTAAAAACAAAGAATAGTTTCGTTGATCAATATCAATTACTACCGATTTACAAGCTAGCGTTTGGGTTTTCTTTTCGTTGACCATTAATCAGAATTGCGAAACCGATTTCTTAACTGTCGCAATGCTCGACCAAATTAAATAAAAGACGAAAATCAATATAATTGACGAAAATAGAAATAGACCCATTCTTCCTTTGACACCAAGATTGGTCGTGAAGCTGATCTCCTGTCCTCCTTCTCTAAAGGAAGGAATGCAAATCGTGTCAAATAGATTAATAGATACATTTATTATGAGCGCGGGACCAAGGTGGTTCAGTCCATATGGCGCTCACTAACCTTGAGTTCCCGAGTTCGATTTTTCAGTAGTGCAGGAGGAAGGAGCTGTCGGGGAAAAACTTCTAGTCGTTCGAATAGGACAAAAATGCGAGGAACACCTGTGTATTCGTTGACGTGCACGTGCATGAAATATTTCGGCTATAAATTTCAGGAAGTGTAGGGTGACAGAAATGTCAAGGAAAAGCGTCTGATAGGACCCCCCCCCCCCCAAAGAAAATAAAAACTAAAAACAAAAACCAAACGATTGTATGCACGTAAAATAACCCTTTATAGAGTGTAATTTCATTAATTTAGGGGGAAACGCCGTTACCCAGAAAAACTTTCTCCCATAGCACACTTTATGCCCGTCTTCATTATCCCCGTTAGTGAAGAAAAGTAGGACGTTAAAGCTTATTTCATTTACTATGAATGTATATTGTTGTCATTTGCAGAAACATGATATAGAGAATTTGACGGAAGGCTAGAAGTTAATATTCCCCATTTATCTTGGGACTGATAAAATGTTTGTTCAGATTACAGAACCTGTGCACCAATCTGTTCTAACATACTTACCTGATGTATAAAGCACGCGCAAGACGGCTATTCTGTATCTGGATGGGGTGGGAGTATGTTAACTGCAAAGAACGAAAGATTTCAACAAACACAATTTTTAGACCAGGAATTAGGCTCTATGCCCTACTCATACTATTGTTCTTCTGGTCGCCGCTCTTAGAAAAAGCCTACGGCACTGCCAATTCGACATATAACTTGTTCCTTGCGTAGTTGGATTTCTATTTTTGACATGAAGTCACAATTCCAAGATCGTGGAGACGACGCCATGCTCCGTAGTAAGCTCGTACTTGTTTTTTTTTATTTAAATGACATATCTGGTATATACTGGAGGAGATTCCGTGACGAATTATCAGTAGCTGTAACTTTGTAAAGGTGTATAATTCTGTAAAATACACCCCATCAATAGTCACGCAACCATTGTCTTCCACAAAATGTACTGACAAGCGTTGGGCTTCCTTAATGATGCCATAATACGCCAAAGGCTTAAAAATATTTGTAAATGTAACTTAACGGTAAAGAAATAGACATTCAATATATATTTGTTTAATGTAACTTTAACAGTAGAGTTTACGCATTCAACATATTTCTCTCTAGTCTTAAGTACATAGGTAAGATACTCTTATTTATATAAAAAAAAAATATGTGCATTAAAGATCCAATACCTCTGAACTGACAAGTTTTGCGTTTAGTAGTAAAGATTTCTTTGTTTTGATATTTCATAAGAAAACAATAATATGGCGATTTCCAATACACGACATTGTACACGGCCCAAGGGTAGATATGTTTTTTTTAATAAACTACAAACATTTAAATGCCGATCGAGACATGTAACTAATCAATTCCTGTTTTTATTTTAAAATGATTGTGTACTTCCAGTTTCGCTTATTTCGTAAGGTTTAAATCGTGTTTTTATTTTAAGCAATAACACGAGATGTTCTGTCTCAGTATACCCACTAGACTAATGAACCATAACTATACCCGCTTGTCTCATCAAACACAAAATTGCAAGACGTAATGACACCATCAAACCCAATCAGGTCACTTTCAAGAACTGTGTCTAAGGAATCAGAAGAAATCACAGACAAAAGTTAAATTCTCTTGAGCACACACAATAACGAATAAAATAGTATTAGTTGGTTAGTATCAACTTACAGAAATTTACTGTGTAACTTTATTATCTCGTTGAATTTCATCGGGTTTTATAGATTTGCAAGTCTGATTGTATCAGGTCAATATGAAGATATCTATGTATCTGTCGAATAGTCTGTTTTAAAAACGTAATTTGATTTCCTTAACTTCTTTGAATCCTCTTAACCATTAAACAACTACGCAATGTAAACATATACGCAGTCAGTGTTATTCTACGGACTGGATAGAATGAATGAATGGATGAAATGGAGCTTATCGCCCGACCGGGATAATCTAAGTAAGGGTTATCTACTGAGACAGAGGGGTTCAAGTTAGATGAACACCCGAGCTCGTGCAAGGTTGTACACTGAGAATGCGTCAGCGTTCAAAGTGTTCAATTGCGCGAGCTGGGGTGTTCATCTAACCTGACTCCGATGGTCAACAACTGACTTAACACGGGATTCTTTGTGGAAGTAGTTGAATGAGTCAATGAAAATGCGCGGATACGAGAGAGACGCAAGTTTATCACAGGCCCTTTAACACACAAAATAATTTTACCGATTCGTCTATAACAGGTATTAATACATTATTTTGCACGTCATAATATATTGTTGTTTACTCAGCAGATTGGAGAGTGGGTCAATAACCTGAATATGTACATACCTGTTTATTTACGATGCATACAAATCAGATCATTCCAATGTCAGGTTTTTGAAATACAGTTTTAAGAAATGTGGATTGGTATATGGATAAATGTATTTTAAGCCTATTTGCTGATTTCCGGTTTTCGGCACTTTTTATACGCCAACATGTCGTATATTGTCGTCGCTCCCGTTCGGTGTCCACGCTCTGGAGGCTAAAGAATTATGGTGATGAGACGAGAATCCTATTGATTTTCAATGATTTCCGATAATGACTTCCAGATTTATGGCCCTTGATATTTAATGTTTTTAGTACTCAACGTCAGTATAGGGCAGAATTAGAGGCCAACCAAGTTTGACAATTACTTAATGGGTTTGGTATTCGTAATTATATTTTAGTGTGTTGTAAATGTTTTCCTTACCGACAAGGGGGGTTCGATGGCCATATGGTTAGCGCGTGCGCGTTGTATCATAAGGTCTGCCATTGAGTCAACTGGCGTGGTTTCGATTCCCCGGTAAACCCAATTTCTCTCTCCTTACCGACAAAAGAAATAAATATGCGACACCCCTTATTGACTGCCGGACGACTTAGCTACTGTGGGCGTATGTTTTGTTGCCTGGCAATCAATCTTTAAAGTCCACAACAGGCCAATGAATAATGTAATATCAATTTGGTGTGAATGGGGTATGCTGCATTGACTGGAATACGTTTTACATTCACGAATCGTCGGCCACGGAATAAACTAACCATGTGCGAAAAAATAGTATGTGCGATGATGTAGGAAAGGTATTTTACAAGATTACAATCATCTAAAACATGACCAAACAGAAATTTCTCCCAGTTCGCTAGGTTTTGTGTATTTGTTCCTTATACTATTGGATGCGTTTTCTAACTAATGATACTATTTCACAATCTACAGTGAAAATATATTTATTTATTGTTTTAACTACATGTATTTATCTTTTTTAATTAACACGGTGTTTCTTGATATTTCTAACAAAATAACGAAAATGCGTGGTCTGTTTTGACAATCACCGGGTTAGTATGTTGGGGTGTCCATTTATATGAACACCTATCTTTCCTCAAATGATCACTTGTGCACGTGCTAAAACAACACATTACAGGTTGATCAGTAACTTGAACACCCGAGTCAGAACAAAGGGGTCCAGTGTGTAAGCGGGAATACGCCATGGTGTGTTTTATTGGGGAATATGCCGTGACGCAAGATGAATTCTAACTACCAAGGGTTCTTTTATTCTCGGTCTTACCTAATGTGCATGTGGGGTCGGGGTACCGATAGAAAACACACATGGTTAGACATGCGAAACCCGTACTGAAAACCACTCACAAACGACCCCTTTAAATGAAATAGTAATATTTAGCTTATTAGTTATTACATCAGCTTTAGAAATTACGTTCCTTTTATTTTTTTTAAATTGCTTTATCATGAGCTGTACCATTAGGAGCTGCATCTTTTAGTTTAGTACAAATAATATCTCTGAAATACTTGCATTAGGCAAGAACATGATACTAGCAGTAGTTTCATTTTACTTTTACAGGGTTCTTAAAACAATTGTTGAGTTGCCCAACGTGCGTGTTTCTAAATTCAATTTATTGTTCCAGCTTTCTGTTATGTTTCGTAAAAAAGTAGTCTTGATTATCCCGGCCTTTTTAATCAAACGTAGAATACTCCGTAGACTGGTTAAGTGAAACCACTTTCAAAACAAAGGCACGTAACCTATTTTTTACTCACACGTGCTCGCATGTTATGGCCGACACTCGGAACCATCTTTCAGTGTATTATTTATGGATGATTAAATGATCATAGCTTATTAAGTACAACATGGCCGTTGATTTAGTGACTATCAATGTGCCAAACAGATTTAAGGATGGTATATATATATTTAAAATACAGATGTGACGTCACCCTTTGATGTTGGCGTACCATTATTTTAAATAATCGTACGGGCAACTTGCCAATCGTACATTAATTATACTATTGAAATATTAGACTCGAGTGACGTATTTCACTGTAAAAGCACGTGCGGAGTGTCTGTATTTTAAGTTGTTTAATGGTCTCGAGCTTAAGACATTGCGTAATATATTGTAAAAACATTCCGGCCTACGGCCCTCATGTTGTTACAATATATTACTTAATGTCTCGCTCTCGACCATTAAACAATACATAAATATTGTGTTGTAATTGTCGAGATATTTATTTATGGTGGGGCACTCTATTTATGGTATTGTAATGGTGTTTTTATCTAATGGACAGAATGTCTTTGATTTGTGAAGTGATATCCATCTAGACTGGTGGGGGGGGGTATTCGAAAATAGAATAACTTACATAAAAAATGGGAGAACTAATCCATTATGTTTGATGATCTTTCACGTTTTCGACTATATATTATTACAATGACAAGTAAACCTAAAAAATCTTTAAGATTTTTACGCTTCCCTTATCGAATAAGGTGCAATGCCAATCACCCAAACTCCCAGATGAACGAAAGGGTACTTTAAAATGTTAATATGTTATTAAACCAGCCCTTCGTTTAATCTGGGGTCTTCCCTAAAACTTTGGACAGTGATTTAAGATATTAAAAACGGTGAAAGCCTTGTTCGTCTACATACAGTATTGTTTACATTGTATTCGTGTTGATAGCCTCGTTTGTCACGCAATTAGTTTTTCTGCAATAATCTGCTATGCACTGGTTAATTGGGCATAATAAAATCGTGAGTCGTGACGTAACGTTATGTAAACGTATTTGGTCCAATATGGAGCTTTGTTTAAAGCGTTATCATATTGTTACGCAGTTAAAAATTGGTTGTTATTCGGACTATTGACCAGTCATAATTTGGAACAGAAATTTGCTTCCATTAAAGCAGTATTTAGTGGGATTACCTGTAATCAAACGAAACACCGCGGGGAGTATGGTATGCCCCTGACTTGTATGAAAAATATATGGCTGAGGAATGAAATACAGTATTATGCGAAGTCCTGGGGTTTGGTCGTTTACTGAACGATTAGACACTGTTTCAATTACCAGGCTATCCGTCCTGCACCATTGACAAGGAGAAACCACTTTGAACAAACGTGGGACCTGCATGCTATTGAGCCAAGGCCTTACTGATCAACCGTGGCTATGCGCTACCCCACACTCTTTAGATTATATCTTTGTCTAAAATACACCAACCAACATCATCTGTGATCATCAATGATAAAAACAGTATAAGAATAGTTTTCTTCATCAAACACATGTTAGATAACCATTCATACGACCGACTTGAAAAATTAATTTTCTTAAGTAGGTGATGTTTGTTTACAGAGAAACAAAGGACACTGTATTAGATACAAAAAGGCCGAGTAAAATCTAATAATGTCGAATAAATTCTGAAAGATCCAGAGGTCGTGACCGAAATATAATTAACAAGAAGTAGCAATATAGGGACCGATAATTATATTTACAGTAATTATCATATTAAACCACTTGATAAAACGACCGAGAAAGATCGTCAATAAGAATAAATTCAGGTCGGTGCCACACTTTATAAAATAAAGACCACGACTTGTCTCGAACCATATGTACCAAAAATAATTGAGGTCATCCTTAGGGCAAGGAATAAGTATTAAAAGTTTTTAAGGCGATCGATCTAGAATAGCGGCCTGTAGGCGACACACAAAACGAAAATGGGCGTGGCTCTGCCCATGGGGATTGGGTCTGCACCAAAAACGATAAGGAATTAGCATGCAAAGATTAAGTGGGTCCGTTAAGAAATGCGGCCTGCAGACGACAAACAAACAAATACAAAAAATGGGCGTGGCTCTGCCTCTGGTGTCAAGCATGCACCAAAAATAATAGGGATCATCCTTGGGGTATAAGTATACAAAATTTCAAAAGGATCTTTTAAGAATTGCGGCCTGTAGGCGACACACAAAAATTGGGTTTGGCTCTTTCCCAGGAGATCGGGCATGCTTTAAAAAATAATTGAGGTCATCCTTAGGGTATGAGGAATAAGTATGAACAATTTTCAAGACGATCGAAAAAGAATTACGGCCTGTAGGCGACACAGAGATACACAAAAAGAAAATGCGCGTGGCTCTGTACCGGGAAGTTGGGCATCTCCAAAAATAATAGTGATGATCCTTAGGGTATAAGGAATAAGTATGCAAAGCTTGAAGTGGATCCGTTAAGACATGCGGCCTGCCGACAACAAATAAATACAAAAAGTGGACGTGGCGTTGCTCGGAGAGTCGGGCTTGCTCTAAAAACAATACGGATCATCTTTAGGGTGTAAGGAATAGGTATGTAAAGTTTCAAGACGATCAGGTAAGAACTGCTGCCCGTAGGCGACACACACACAGATATGGTTTGACGGCAATATACGTCTACATTAGCATGTGGACGGATAAAAAGTAGGACAGAAAGTAACATGTTTGCCCTTCCAGTTTGTGTATCTCAATATGGATATGAGAAGATTAATAACTACTAGCTATAATTCATCTTGTCTGATAGATATATGCCGTTGTTGGCTTTTTTTGTGCGAAGTGGCGTTACTACCATTACTATAAATACCAATTACTTCTCGGCTGGTGCGAAAGCTATAAACCTTTTTTTTTTAGATATTAGCGTAGTTTGAAAGGGGAATAAGACTCCATAATTACCCCAACCCATTGTTGATGTGAATTTTTTGTACACCCACGTATCGTTGTTTAAGGGCAATGACAATATATCTCCCAACACTCGAGAGAAATTGTTTGTTTTAAGTGTCATGAATATGAATGATTAAAAATAATCGGTATATTTCTATGGAAGACACTCATGAGCGCATCCGTTCCCAGAACAAATGTTTACTGATTTATTTATTTATTGATGTAATGCGATCGGTGAGTTGGTAGATTTCTATAACCCTTTCAAAAATTACATACTTCACTGTAATAACAATAAATAACTATAGACAATAGATAGCACTTAGTGACCAGCTCGCATAAATCCGTTCACACTATTTTACAACTCCATCAGTAGATGAATACAATAACACATCGCAAAGTAAAATTTGTATGACATCTGCGACTAACCGTGGCCATTTTGATAGTCTAATTAAAATGTATACTTATTTAGTTTCGTTTTATATTCCGGTTATCCAAGTAGCTGAAAATAATTCGCTAAATGGTCATGTTACAATCGCGTATGGAAGTAATCTTACAATTCTTATTCGGTACAATAATTAGGATTAAATTAAATGAATATTCGGGAAAGATTTAAATGAGACTTCGTTTTTCTCTTGCACATTCCAGCCTGAATCGGATTATTTGATCCATATATCAAAAGCTAAGCATGGAATTAATAAGAAAGAAAAGTTATGATGGATAACGTGAGTCATATAACCAGGGGCGTAAAATAAGATGATTATTAAAAATAGCAGGATGTATTTAATTTAATCTTTAAATGACATTTAGAAATTTCGTAGCGGATTATACTCAGACTGCTCTTTTCTACGCAATATCCAATATATGAAGGCTTTACATAACGAACGACGTTTGAGTCAGATTACTTCCTTTGGCACATATAAATAATTACTTGTTGATATTTTAAAAAAAAAACATATTAGGCGATATTAAGAGAAATTAAGGTAAACAAACGGAATATGATAAGATTTAATTTGCTGACTTCACTCTGAATGAAAATTCGACCAGTACGCTACGCAGTGTAGGCTAAAGGTGCCGTCTACCGGAACGTTTCACATAATCTGCAAGAGCAAGAACAGTTGGAACAATATTTTGGACATGTGATGGATCGCTAAGATTCTACAGGAAATGGGAGAATTCAGGAATGCACTCCAATTTAATGCGCTTGTGATTATTTACATTTAAATTTCTATCATTTTTTTTTTAAATTGTGAATGCATCAATTAACGTGAAAATAACACGTGGTGACGTCGTTTAGCTAAATATTCTGACGCGCAGGGATCATGTTTGTAAGGTGAAAACTGAATAGGTAAGGAGTTATGAGGCTCCAAAGGTACATTTTACGTCTATTGTTCGGCCCCCTAAAAAACTAATATTTTGTAGAAGATGATCCCACGAACAAAATGGTATCATAAAACCTGTCGTAATTTGTTCTAGGTGGCCGTTTAATTTACCGTAGATTACCGTAAACATTTAACGTGAAAATAATACGTGATGACGCCATTTGGCTAGATATTCTGAAGCGCAGGGGTTATGTTTGTGCGGTAAAAACTGAATAGGTAAGGCGTTATGAGGCTCCAAATGTATATTTTACGTCTATTTTGAATTTATGCAAATTGAGCCCATTTTCCGGCCCCAAAAAACAAAATATTTTGTAAAGGATGATCTCACGAACCAAATGGTACCATAAAACCTGTTGAAATTTGTTCCAGGTTGCCCCTTAATTAACTGTAGATTAGCTGGACTATTAGCTAGGTTTGTGCAGTAAAGGTAAGACGCAAAAACCAGATTTCATTAAATTTCTAAGGCCACCTATACATTCAATAATAAAAAAGCAAATAGATTAGAAATAATAACCTACCACTTGTGTATTGGATTAGATATAATATCTGGTCAATAACATATCGATAATGTGTTTTGTTTGTGCGCAGTAAGTCATACAATAAAATACAATAATATGGTGGTGAAGAAGTATCTATTTAATATATCAGAAAGATTGGTGTTTGCACATACACGCTAATCAATCTTTAAGATCGACGAAAACCCAGAAGTGTGTACGTCAATGAATTTTAAGAGTATCGCAAATATTATTAAAGGCAACAGCGTACAGCTAGTTAGTGTCGATATATTACAGAATCGGATATATAAAAACACCCTTTAAAGATAAGAAATAACAAATAAAAAAAATTAAAATAAACACTGTGTCGAAAAGAGACGTTACAACAACCGAGAGTTTCAATGATCGGCACCTGATATATGAAATCTATTTGTATGAAATATATCTTCATATTTGTCGATAATCTAAATAAAATCGTGAATATTCAATTCAATATGCATTTTCGTGACATAGCAATTAATTTACACATCCTTGCGACCTAAGGAAAGGACGGTAAATGAACAATATCCGTATACATTCCCGGTGTATCCGTCACATTCATAATTAAAAAATATGTAACCGATTTTTGAAAGACTTAATAAACTGTTTACCTTGCTGGCAGTTCTGCCGATGAGATTCGATACCAAAATAAAACATACAAATCCGATTCGTTTTTTAACAAATGTCATCATCGTGGCATTTTATGGCTGAATCACTGACGGAAGCTTTAAGAGAAATGGTGATTTATATTTAACAAAGTGCGATGCTACGATTCAATATGACAATTACATATACAGCACGGTCTGTTGTAATGAACCGTTTATCCAGTGGCTGAACAACTGACGTTCAATTAACAATATGGGCTCTAAAGATGGATCAATGGCGTTTAGATTTGAAACAATACTGCTTTATAAGGACGTTATCACAAAAAAGATTGGCGGATAACGAGCGTGAAGGCCCTTGAATAATATTAAGACATTTTCTTTTCATAATTCTGAATCTTAACGGCTGTCGTCTGCCAATATAATATTGATTTGAAGTGATTTACTGTGTGTCCATTCATAAATATTTGATAGAGGATTTATTCTTAACAGACAATTGTTTCGGTTAGAGCAAAAATATATTTCGGATGATTAATCTCTGGTGGGACATTTCGTTTGTTAATACAGATAACTGTAATTTTCCCCCATATTACTGATTTTACATAGTATGTATTGATTTAACTCAAGATTTGAACGGAGTTAATCATAAAAATATTGCATACGGAGTTGTAGTTAACAATAGAAGTCTTCAACGCCATTGTTAACACCGTGTTCATCTTTAATAACGGCAAAGGATCAAGGATCAGATTAAAGTGATACCAAGGCAAGAAAATATATATATGTATATATAAAACGATCTAACTCTCACTGATAAGTAAAATTCAAATATTAGAGACTTTCCCGATTATCCACTCTAAATTATGTAATTCTAAAGCTGACCTAAATTAAAATAAATACCATGTGCGTGTACCGGACAACCCCTTCTGTTTATTTGGAAACAACTGTAAATCTAGAGAACATTATTTCTGTCACTTTATAGACCAAAGCAGATTCGCCATCGATACATTGAAATGCCATTACGAAAATGTAAATGCACTTTAAGGGGGAATGACCATCTTTCTAAATATAATAATATAACTATATTTTCGGTCGTTCTCCAGTACATAGCTCTAGCTAAACGCTTCAAATTTCTTAAATGGAGGTTCCTTTTCGTACTTTACTCATACAGTACTATTTACTAGTAGTTTGATCACATACAGACCCCTGTCTGCATCATCAACTGACATTGTATTTTAAAGTCACACATAGCCAATGTCCCTAACAACTGAGCTCGTTGCCCCTCGTGATGTTTTAAGTTGAGCAACCATTTCAGGGCCCCATGGTCTGTTTTGATTGTAAAATGTTTGACGAAATGCACTACCGCTAACAACTCTCTACAAGTAACGCGGTATTTTCTTTGTTTTAGATAGCGATCGAGAAGCCTAAGCTATAACCATTTCTTGTGTATCCACTACTTGAGATAGGACGGCTCCAATGCCATACCCACTTCCGTTCGTGTCTAGCACGAAGAGGCGCTCTGGATTATGAAACGTAAGAAATGAGCTGTAATAAGCTTGGTCTTAAGGGTGCCAAAATCCTGTTGGCATTCTTTCGTCCATTTGAAATTTCGCCCTTTCCGTAAGCCGATACAGTGGACTCGATCTTAACTGTCAACAAGCCAACAGTGAGGCTGATGTCTCCCGTCGAAATCCCGAAATAAATAGATAACACATACTAATTAATTGCACGTTCATCTTTTTTCAAAAGTATCGAGATCAAATCAAAGAAATTGCTTAGCTCTGCTTAACTTTAGCGGGAAATGTTAATCATTGAACTCAGTTAAGACATTCACCTAACGAACATCAAGTTTAAACATTCTACCTCAATTAAAAGCAGGGTTGTTATGTTCTTAAGTCTTGACCAAACAAATTGCTTATCGCTCCTTAGCCTAAGCAGAAAATTATCATCAAACTTAGTCAAGGTAATAATATACTAAAGAGCAATGAAAACGTCAGTACGGTTTCAAAATCGGAGCGGCACTTTAATCAAATCATTCTAGAAAACGACTTACTGAATGGATCAAAGCACTATTTTGTGAACAGTATGTTGACACATTAGTGATTAATTCATCACAATTCCAAGACATTGCGAGAAGGTTTAGAGTTAGTACACAGTCTATACAGTAGTATCTGGTGTGTCCACCGCGAGTGTCAATAATAACAGTTGCGCAGCGTCTGTACATGGGGTGGACCAGACGATTGATGAACGCCATTGGCACCCGGAACCACACCCTCAGAAAAGCCTGTGTTTTGTCTCGGTACGACGTTATTAAGTCTCCTCTGAATTTCATCCCCATAATTTTCAATCGGGTTTAAGTCCGGACTACGTTCTGCTGTAGAAAGTCCCGAGAAACTCTGGCGGTGTGTGCATGGACGTTTTGGTGCTGGAAAACATTGTTTCGATGACGTGCGAAATGTGGTATGACGTGGGGTCTGAGAGCTTGGTCGATGTAGCGCACTGCTGTTATGCCGCCTCCTCTCCCTGGACCAAGATTTTGGAACACCACAGGACCCACTCTCTGGTTCAGGCCGATTCCACCCCAAGCCATTATGCTTGAACCCCCCATGAGTCTCGTTCCATGACACATTGGTCAGAATAACGACTCTCATCTGTGAACAGAACTGTTTTCCATTGCCTGTGTCGCCAGTTCTGGTCTGGTGTTGTTGGGCAAACTCTAGAGGTTCGCGTCGATGGCGAGGGGTGACGATCGGTCCACGGTAGGGTCTACGGCAATGGATGTTCTCTCTGGTGAGACGTCGGCGCACTGCATCGGTACTGATGGGTCTTCCATGTGTTCCCACAGTCTGACGTGCTGTCTCAGATGCCTGTGTGAAGGGATTCTGCACGTGCTGTTGCACAACATGGCAGTCTTGTAGTAACCCTTGGTCTACCAGTTCGGGGGCGATCACCCGTGGTGTTGGTGGCCCACACATTGACCTGGAAGTGATTGACTTGGCTTGGGCAGTGTGGCCAGCGTCGAGTCTTCCAAGCGCCCGGTTCCTCTGAGCTGTCGTGAGTCGTGGCATGCTGCTGACGTTGTAGTGTGAATGATTCAACCAGGTATGGGGGTGCATTTTATAGGGCTGGTCCCGGAGAACAGCACGTGCAGCATGAGCTACATGAAAATCATTGAGAACACATTACCATCGCAGAAGTCAGGTTGAGTTTATGAGAACATTTCCTGGGTTCAATTCTGTGTTTGAATAGGAGCCTTATTACCCAGGTAAAGTTGGAGATGTTGTCACAAATATACAATAAAAAACATGTGGAAAGTTTTATGCTATGCGTCTATTTGCTGCTTTGTATATTATGAATCTAAACTAGGGGGATTCATAGCTCATTATACCCAAAGTTATCGTCCCCAAAAGCATCAACCAATCAAATTGCTTATCTCTGCTTACCTTAAGCAGACAATGCTCACCATCAAACTCCATCAAGGCATTCGCCTAATGAACGACTGTACTAAGTTTGAATATTCTACCTCATTTAGAACGAGAGTTATTGTGTTTCAAAATTTCGACTAATCTAATTGCTTATCGCTCTGCTTACCTACAGCAGAAAATGTTCATTATTGAACTCAGTCTAGGTATTGATGTGATAAAACTATACACCAAGTTTGATCCCTCCCACTTAATCAGAATTTTAAACGAACATCAGCTATTCCCTGTATACACCATATCTAAATTCTTTATATGTTGATAAAAATGTGTAGAGAAAACAATTATCTGATCAGATGAACTAGACATACTTCCCATTGTAAACCAGCTAAGATGAAATCAATTAAGCGTTCGAATGTGCTCGGTGCATTGCACAAACGAAACGACATAACTCGGACCTGAAATAATCCATAAATTGTGGTAAATGCAGTCTTTGGTTTATCTTCATCATATTTTTAACCATTAATTAATTCCACCGAGGCAATCTAGCGTTCGGTCGATTCTCGGGAGCTGGTATGCGCCGTTCTCTGTAAAATTCACGAAAACCACGAGACTCGCACACGGACTTGTTGATGGTTGTATAACTACGCTATAACATTTCGTCTAACATCGATTCAATATCTTTACGCTGGTACATGTAACTCTTCTTGTCTTTTGGTTTATTGGCTTCACATTACCAACTTTTATTTCGTGTTTAATACTCGGCTTTCCAAATGTGTTGATATGATGACGATGTAGCAATCTTCTTAACACATTTGCTTCATCTTCTCTTCAGCTCCCTTATAGAGATCACCAAGGTTGGTTGAGAGCGCATTCGTTAAATTTGATTTAGCTCCAAGGTTTATTATCTGAATTGTTATACATCGACTGGAGAATAATTATTCGCTAGCACATTTTTATGAAGAACTGTCACATCATCAGACGGATTCATTACTCTAACCATAACTTTGTGTGCCACTCCTTCAGTTCTACAAATATACGAGCTAAGAACAGAGAGAGAGAGAGAGAGAGAGAGAGGGTTTAACGTCCACTCGACACAACAAACTTGTTCATTTTGGGACTAACCCAATCATGATTCAATTTTATTTCAATAATTCGCGTGCGAGTAGGGGTCTAGTGGGAGGAAAGCCATGAGGTTGGACAGGCGACCCTACTCCTTGTCACGTACGACCGGGGAATCGAAACCACGCCAGTTGACTCAATGACAGACCTTATGATACAGCGCGCACGTGCTAACCATTCGGCCATCCAACCCCCCTAAGAGCATAGAATATTAAATCAAATAAAGCTTCCGTATCAAACCATAATGTCTTGTGGTCTGTCTGAAGGACAGTCGGTACTCTTGTATTTTTAGGTAGCCGGTAAACTTGTTTTAGCTAAATTTACCCGACATATGCCAATGTTGCCATATAAGTGAGCATCATATTTCTTGTTATCAGTGTTGGGATCTTTCCTATTACATCGATTGTACAGTTATTGTTCTGGAGGAAGTCTAGCCCTGATCCTATTTCGGCTACCACAGCCTCGTGTTCGTATATGGAATCATCTATATTTAACTTGAATATACCCTATCCGTGTGTCTTAAAATATTGTCTATTTGCTGCTCTAAACGTCTGCTGTATATTATCCTTAGAAATCAAAGTTCGGGTGATACTATCGTTAGTGTCGCGCCCGTATCCAACAGTCACTTGCAACATCATATATATATTGGCTTTAATCTTGAGCCCTGCCTCACTCGGCTTGTCAAATACATTACACGAAAGTCTCGTATTGCGTTGTCGAATGGTTTTCCCTCTTATGACCCTTAAATTATTCCCCAATGCGCTGAAATTTTTTGCTATATGACAACGATAACACACATTGAAACTTCCCTGGTGTAAATGCTATTCCTTTATTACATCCTATACAGTGATGTTAGCACTGGTTGCAGTCAACACGTGTAAGTTATTTTGTAGCCTATCAATACGATTAGTTGTTAGTAAATGTTTCGTTCGTATATAAAGGTATTATCTACACATTTTACCACACAGGACCCATGACAAGTAACATCCAACTTGTTGGATTGTAGTAACCAAAACAACACGATAAAAATAACAACCGTTTTCAGTGAGGATGTGACCAGGAACGTGTATTATAAAACCTAATTTGTTTTTATTTGAAAAAATATTTCGTAAAACCATGCAGCTAGTCCAGAATCTACAATTTTCTAACTAAATAGACATATTATATAGGCACAGTGATGTTTTGTTTTTTTTTGGTGTAGCCTATCATTTTTATTATTTCAAGGTTTCTTCCTAGCCTCAAAAAAGTATGCTAATAGCTAATATTTCTTATAATTGTAATAGATATACATGTCTAATAATAAAAAAAAAGTCTTTATGTTTTATTAACTTAGGGAAATTCAGTTAAGATTCTAAGGGAATTCTGTATAAAAAATTTGACCTTGATAAATGGTCTCAGCATTTTGCCAAAATGGAACATATGTATCCAGACTGAAATTTGAAGGGGTCTCATCTCATGTAATACATGTAACTAAGTTTCTTAGCTCTGATTTAATATTTAAAAATTATCATATTCATTCTAATCCAGTTCTATTGGTGTACATTAAAGAGGCATAGTATATTGGAGGTCTTGGGTGGTGCCATTCGCTAGAAAATAAGTTTGGACTGCATTAGTTTAAGCTTATGCACACGCATTCTTGGTATCCCAAGTGGTATCGTTCCGTTCTACTCCACTAACATCTGGGTCCATCGACGGGGTTTTCACGAATTAAAATCATCTGTTCTTGATCGTAGCTTGATTCTAAGAATCAATCAAACAACAATTTAGATACCAGTCTTAGCGTCATTGTTAACGTTCACCACAATAATCCTAGTTGCAATAAAATGCTAGTTTTGTCCCTTCGCCCACTCGATTGGTCGGTAAAAATAGTAGTAATATAAAGGGCGGAAGATTCGACTATGTTGAATAATATTCTATATCTATCTATCTATATATATATTTGTCTGTCGGTCTGTCTGTCTGTTCGGGGTTGGCGGCTACACTAGGTCTGCCCCGAGTCTGAAATTTGGGGTAAAGGGGTAGCTCGGACCGGGGAGTAACATAGGCCAGGTGGCGTTAGTCTACCACTTCCGGTTTCGGAGTTATGAACCCCGAGGGAAGCCGGTCTGTTCGGGGTTGGCGGCTACACTAGGTCTGCCCCGAGTCTGAAATTTGGGGTATAGGGGTAGCCTGGACCGGGGAGTAACATAGGCCAGATGGCGTTAGTCTACCACTTCCGGTTTCGGAGTTATGACCCCCGAGCGAAGCCGGGTATCTGTCTGTCTGTTCGGGGTTGGCGGCTACACTAGGTCTGCCCCGGGTCTGAAATGTGGGGTATAGGGGTACCTCGGACCGGGGAGTAACATAGGCCAGGTGGCGTTAATCTACCACTTTCGGTTTCGGAGTTATGACCCCCGAGCGAAGCCGGTCTGTTCGGGGTTTGCGGCTACACTAGGTCTGCCCCGAGTCTGAAATTTGGGGTATAGGGGTAGCTCGGACCGGGGAGTAACATAGGCCAGGTGGCGTTAGTCTACCACTTCCGGTTTCGGAGTTATGACCCCCGAGCGAAGCCGGGTATCCTGCTAGTATTATATAAAAATAACTCCCTAATTTTCTTTATAAACGTAGTAATACCCCTTTAAACTATGTACTTTATTTCTTTTGTGGGTGGCTGTGAATATGCAATGTTCCTTGCTACAACCCTCCTTAAATAACAGTCTAAAAAGAAGATTTTATTGCAGGTCACAAATAAAATCGTATTTTTCTATTCTTTAACTGGAAGAATCAAACAATTTTAAATATAACAAAAGGTTGCCATGCAAGATACGCCCATACTTTGAAAGAGATAGACAGAGAACAGGGAAAATCGATAGAGTGCATCCTTTCATTGTCCTAATGCTTCACACCAAATTTTGAGCGAGCTGCAGTGGCCCAGTCAGTTAGGCACTGGCTCAATAACTGGTGGTGTTTAAAAAATGTCAGTTGGAACATGGATAGAAAAATATTTGTTTTTTTTTATACTCCCTATGAGTTTTGTATATGTACGTCTTCCCATTATTTTCTTATTAATGGACCAGGAACATAAAACAACTGTATTTATTTTATATTTCAGAATGTACAAACCTGAGATTAACACAAACCATTTTAAGGAGATCAGATAGACAATGCATGGAAACTGACTGCAAAACTGTACAGCTAATAATACAATTACAATTTAGAAAAAAAAACAAAAAAACAGTGTGCTGTACTCACTCCGCAAGCAATGAAATCCGCTCTTTACATGACATTTGTCGTGAAATGGATTATAACTTGTAACACAGACAATTATTGTGTATTTACTAGAATATCAACATTTCAGCTGCCTCACAGTAAACAATGTAGGTCTACATATATTTGTAAACATTACATGTACATGCATTAAACTGCTAATGTGTGCTGGTGCATAAATATGCTACTTAATATTTGTGACAATTAATGAATGTGAAAATTGATATGACAACTGTGTACATACGACTATGCCAGTGGGAAATAATTAAACATATATTATGCAAGAGCTAAATCTGCCTTTAGGCCTGTAATCTTATCTAATTTATCAATTAGACATTAATTAACCACATTTATGGGCGCCTCGCCAATCATGTCGTTATATATAAGGCGCCCCCCAAATAGTGAGGCGCCACAACTTGATTGATGGAGCGCCCAAACCGGCGTGATCTGTGGGGAGCCTTACCCCGGAGGGGCGCCCATAATGAAACGATTGGTGGGGCACCTTATGGTGACAATATATGATTGTCGGGCCGCACAAAATGCATAATGCCGAGTGAGATTGATTCAAGTCGCACTCTAACCCAATTCCAAACTTTTGGTATTCCTTCCTTTAAATATTTATAATGTTCATATCAAAATACGCCAATTCCGAACTTTTGGTATTCCTTCCTTTAAATATTTATAATGTTCATATCAAAATACGCCAATTCCGAACTTTTGGTATTCCTTCCTTTAAATATTTATAATGTTCATATCAAAATACGCCAAAATCGCAAATTCAGCCTCAAAATTGAAATTTTCCGTCATTTTCACAGTTCCTCTTTTCAGGTGCAAAACTTATTTTCTATAAACCCGCGTTAATAAAAACGTAATTAGGTATTAAAAGGCCCTTAAAGTGACTATGTTGAATATTCGTACATCGTATAACGCTACTAATACATGTGGGAGAATGGGTACCCTCCCATTTCGCCTAAGTCCCATTTTGACTACAGCTTATAACAACAGATTATATGGTCTGTTGGTTTTATTATCCCTACTTATTTACCCTCTCTATAACTAAAATAGATTGTTCCATAAAACATCCCATTTGGGCTACATCGTATAACAGATTATATCAAAACAAACAGAAAAAAGAATGATAAATTAATTTAAATAGAAACTGAATAAAATATGTAACAATATTTCGAATTATGTCAATAAATCTATAGAGGCTAGGATGACTGTGTGGTATGGTTTTATTCATTCTTGAGTGGAAACCTACTGGGTTGTTATTTCTCCTGGGCCCAACAGTTTCAAACTGGTTCCATAAACAAACAGAAAATTTTGTAACTTAATCATTAAAATTCATTCGTGTTGGTGATATTTGGAGTTTCCTCTATTATTGATATTTGACATAAAGGAATTCTAATAAGATAAAAAACAATTTTGACTGAATGATAGTGACTTTGAAAAATAAATGCCCACAATTTGAAACAATTCATCTTATATAAATAAGCAAGTATTAAACTCAATGTAATCTCCAAATATTCAAAACAAAAATGTACTCCGAGTTGATATTTTTTCTTTGATGTTAAAGAAAAATGAATAAGCTTTTTTTAACAATAATCATTATCTTAATTACATCTTTTAATCTTTTAATCGGTCAGTATTATGGGGGTAATAAAATGTGTAGTCGAAATGGGAGTGAACCGGCGAATGTGGATATATGTAATCCTGATAACATTTGGCTTAAATAGCTTACCGATAGGTAGTGACCTTAATTAGCCTTAATAATACATAGTGCAAGTATAAAATACATCTACATTTGTGGAATTAAATAAAAATACAAGCATAGAAACAGATACATTACATACATATAGTTAAATAATGAGGACTAGCATATAACGATCTTGAAAATGATGATGATGATGATGATGATAAATAGCTGTATTTTACGTCCGCTTCCACCGAAGCTTTAACCTGCCAGATATTGATTGGTTCAAATCCCAGATTACAGGCCACCAGTACCCACTAAGAGTTAACGAGGCCTTTATGGAAGTTGCAACGGACAACAGTCTGGAACAGCAAGTGGACTTTCCCACCAGGAAAGAAGCCACACTTGACCTCATCCTGACCAGCCACCCCAGCTACAAGCAGCGATGTAAACCCCTCCCAGCGATCGGGAACTCAGACCATGACATAGTGCTGTGCGACACAACCATATCGTGTACACCACCGAAACACAAGCGTCGACTAATCAAACTTTGGAAAAAGGCGAACATTGAAAGCATAAAGTCCTGCATTGTGAAGTTCAACGCAGCGGTATTCAGTGGCGTAGACGCCCTCTGGAATGCATTGAAGCAGACAACCCACAAAGCAATCGAGGACCACGTACCTCAAAAGCTGACACAGGCAAGGACGAGCCACCCCTTGATGGACACTTGCCTGAGACGCTTAATTAAGCGTAAACAGAAGGCACACCGTAGAGCCAGGCAATTACCCAACGAGAGAAATACTGAGCGCTATAAACGTCTCCAGAAGGATGTCCAGATAGATGTCCGGAATAAGACCAGAACCTACATGGAGGAGGTTGTCAGTGAAGATTACAAGGACAACCCCAAGAAATTCTGGCAGCACATTAAGAGCACAAGGCAAGAAGCTGTAGGCGTAGCTCCCTTAAAGAAAAAGGATGGCTTCCTAAAGAGCGATGACCAGGCGAAGGCAGAGATACTTAACGACCAATTAACATCTGTCTTCACCCAAGAAGACACGACCAACACCCCCTGTTACGTCCCTCTAACACCCCGACCATGAAGACGATATCAATCGATAAGAAAGGTGTCCACAAGCTGTTACAAGGTCTTAAACAACATAAAGCGACAGGACCGGATGATATCCCACCACGCATCCTCAAAGCAGCTGCCACAAAACTCGCTCCGATCCTCAACTCTCCCTGGACACAGGCCAAACCCCGAAAGACTGGAGGGATGCAAGAGTTGTGCCTATATTCAAGAAAGGTGAGAAACACCAGCCAGCTAACTATAGGCCTGTCTCCCTAAACTCCATCATATGTAAGATCTTAGAGCACATAGTGCACAGCTCCATTATGGACCATCTCAATCAACACCGCATCCTTCTCGACAGTCAACATGGATTCGGGAAGAAAAGGTCTTGCGACACACAGCTCATCGTCACCATCCAGGAGATAGCCAGCAAGATGGCCAAGAGCAAACAGGTAGACGTCATCCTTCTTGACTTTGCCAAGGCTTTTGATAAGGTACCACATCAACGGCTACTACAAAAGATCGACCATTATGGCATCCGCGGTGCAACAAAACAATGGATCAAGTCATTCCTGGCGAACCGCCAACAAAGAGTTGTTATAGGAGGCACAACCTCCGATCAAGCAGATGCGCTATCTGGTGTCCCCCAAGGGACAGTTCTTGGCCCCCTTCTGTTCTTGATCTTTATCAACGATCTGCCGGACAATGTCGACTCATCCGATGCCAGGCTATTCGCGGATGATTGTATCCTATACCGTGTCATCAAATCCCTTTCGGATGCCCAGACCCTCCAAGACGACCTCACTAAACTCGAGGACTGGGAAACGACCTGGCAGATGAAATTCAACGCCACCAAGTGCCTGGTTATACGCATAGCACCAACTAAGAGGAGAAAGAAGACCATCTTCCCATATGTTCTACACCACCACACCCTAGATGTCGAAGTAGCGAGCAAGTACCTCGGGGTAACCATCACAGAAGATCTAACATAAACAAGGCACGTCGAGTCAACCGCGGCGAAAGTCAACAGAACCCTTGGCTTCATAAAGAGGAATTTCCGGCAATGCACCCCACATGTAAAGGAGGCAACGTACGCCCAGTACTCGAGTACTCCTCAACAGCATGGGCTCCAAACCTTCAAAAAGACATTTAACACCTTAGAGAAGGTGCAACGAAGCGCGGCCAGATTTGTCAAACACGAGTACCGGGACAGGACCCCAGGAGCCGTCACACGCCTCCTGGCAGACCTAGGGTGGGAATCCCTATATAGAAGCTCGTAGACAAAAGGCATCAGTGACCATGATGTACCGGATCCGGAACCAGCTCACTGACATCTCGGAAGGCGATAGTCGTACAAGAGGCAGCAGCAAACTACACCAACCTAGATGCCTCTCGACTCAACACCAGACTTCCTTCTTCCCCAGGACGGTGAACCTATGGAACCAACTGCCACATCACTTAACAGCAGCAGTCACCTTGACCCAGTTCAAGCGCGGGCTGGGTGACTTCCAGTTTTAAACGACAGCCAGCTTTTATCCGCACCGACTACTTTTTATCGATCGCACCTGCTCATCTCATCCAGATTCAACTACATTCCAATTGGAACCCGAGTCTTTAGGGGAAGAAGAAGAAGTGATATCGCAGACCTTGAAAATATAACAAGAGATAATTTATAGTCTGCGAGAGAGAGAGAGGGGGTCCACTCCACACAAACTATGTCATTTCGGGACTAACATATGGTTCAGTTTTTATTTCAATAATTCGTTTGCGCGTAGGGGTCTTAACCAGTGGGAAGAAACCGGTTATAGTCTACTAAGTTGGATGGTATCAATCAAACATGTAGGTCAGATTTGTCACATCCATCTATACCCATTGTTTTTTTTAAATTAAGTACACTTACCTAAGATGATAGTTTATAGTCCGTATATTGTTTCTCACTATTCAACCAGAACCAAAGGATTAAATTGAACAATACCGGTGATTAAAGCTCAACTCCGATAACAAAACTCCAGAAATAATTAAGTAAAAAAAATACCGCCCTACATAATCGCCATACTTGTTTTCAATTTTTAGAACAAGCATGGCGATTGTAGTTTTGTAATCGGAGTTCAGCTTTAAGGCCTACAGCTGGGGCTATCTAAATCACGTGACAGCTCTTAGCCAATCATCTGTAGAAGATAAGCATAATAGTTAGCTGTCTTTAAATAGGAATGCGAAACGGGAATTCAGCGCGGATTCTTTCTCCCCGCGGGTGTTTTTCTATCCCCACTGATGACGCCAAACATCAGTCAGCTGGACCTCCTGTTTTAATTTGTTTGTATTATGACAAAGAGAGAAGATGACCCGTCCTCACTTCTCAGCGATTTTATAAGTGTGTTTTAACGTGACTTTTTGATTAACAAGGACTTTTTATTTTTGTGTTTTTACCAATTTTTCAACCCTTTAGATGTACATCATTTAATTAAATCAACCTGTCCATAATATCATATGTATTGTATTGGACGTTAAATCTGTAATAAACAACAGGAAATTCAGCATATTCCAACTCAGCAGCCCCAAACTATCTTTTGTTATATTTTCAAGGTAAGAACGTACTTTAGATCGTTATATGCTAGTCCTCATTATTTAACTATATGTATGTAATGTATCTGTTTCTATGCTTGTATTTTTATTTAATTCCACAAATACGCGCATGTCGATATATTTTATACTTCCACTATGTATATTAAGGCTAAATTAAGATCACTACCTATCAGTAAACTATTTAAGCTACACCAGGATTACATATATTTATAGTCTCCCAAATTCGTAGCGTTCTACGAATATTCAGCATGATCACTTTAAGGGCACCTTAATACCTAATTACGTTTTTATTTACACGTTTCTCAAGATATAGATATATTTTATATTCGTGCCGCGCTTGTTTCCCCCAATCACGTGACATGTCTATTGAGATTCTTGATTGTATTTACGCGCATTAGGATTATATTATATCTAAACATGTTCGTATTGTTCTACGAGTATTTAGCGACGTTAAAGGTCATTATTTTCTATTTATGTTTATTTTTACATGTTTCAAGATATAGATATATCCACTATATTCGTGTCGCTCTGGGTTTCCCCAAGCACGCGACGTTCCTGTCGGGATTCCCGTGTCGTCACGTGATATCTAGGGTGTCTACATGTTGGGAATCCCTTGCATCTGCAGGGACGTCAAATCTCTTGTGATTTCCACTGATATCACATGCCGTCACAAAATCATCACGTGATCTACATGTTGGGAATCTCTGGCGTCGAGTCATTATCACGAGATGTTTTTATCATGTGCCACGCATTATTACAATTAGTCCCTCTTGCACTTAAGCGAGTACACCCCCCCCCCCCGTTTTATATATATATATATATATTATATATGTATATATATTCATTCTTGTATATTTAATTGTATATTTCGCGTATCGTATGTCATATATGACACACAGAGAGAGAGAAATGGGGTTTAACGTCCACTCGACACAAACTAGGTCATTTCGGGACTAACATGGTTTAATTTTATTTCAATAATTCGCTTGCGCGTAAGGGTCTTTAGCAGTGGGAGGAAACCGGAGGACCCGGAGAAAACCCACGAGGTTGGACAGGCGCATATATGACACGTTCTGTCAAACATTGTATCATATTCTTATATAATTATGTTTTTGTGACATTAAACCAGTGGTTCTCAACATTGTTTTTCCAACGGCACACCTGGCTAAATATATATAAAAAAATATTTGAATTTTACAAAATAAAAACATGGCAAGTCATAGACAGCGTACAACCGTACACACAGACTAGACATAGACATATAGAATAACTCAAACTAAACAAGCCAACAGTGAGGCTAATATCCTCCGCCGAAATCCCGAAATAAATAGATGACACATATTAATTAATTGCACATGTATTTTATTTAAAAAGTATCAAGCAATCACACTTATTATCAACTATACACTATATCAGATAAAATCAAAGTTCTCTTGTCCCAAAGCATTGACCAATAAAATTGCTTAGCTCTGCTTAGCTTTAGCTCGAAATGTTAATCATTGAACATCTACATCAAAGTTTAAACGTTCTACCTCAATTAAAAGCAGAGTTGTTGCGTTCCAATGTCTTGATCAACCAAATTGCTTATCACTCCTTAGCCTAAGCAGAAAATTTTCATCATCGAACTTCTTCAAGGTAATGATATAATAAATCTATACTCGGAGTTTCATCACTGTCACTTAATTATAACCAAAGCTATCGTGCCCCAAAGCATCAATCAATCAGATTGCTTATCTCTGCTTACCGTAAGCAGACAATGTTTATCATCGAACTCTATCAAGACACCAAGTTTGAGCATTCTACCTCAATTAGAAGGAGAGTTATTGTGTTCCAAAGTCTCGACTAATCAAATTACCTATCACTCTGCTTACCCTTAGTCAAGGTATTGATGTAATGAAACTATACAGCAAGTTTCGTCACTCTCACTTAATTTATTCCCGAGATAAACACATTTATTTCCCAAGAAGTCCAACAATTTATTCTCTTATCAAAAAGATTCAAATCTCCATAAAACAACTCTTAAGTTATTTCAAGCCACACTGTACAATCATCTAAGTCTCTATATTATTCATTATGTATCCTATATGCTCTATATATTTATGTAATTATGTACAGTGTATGTATATACTTATAATGTATGAATTTAAAAAAGAGAGGGGTTACACATAGGCATAGCCTGTTCCACAATCCAAAATCAGATTTAATGAATAAAACTATTGTATATAAAAAATAAAATAGAACTAAAGTTATCATATCCCAAAACATCAACCAATCAATTTGCTTATCTCTGCTTACCCTATAAAGAAAATGCCCATCTCTTCGAACTCCATCAAGGCCACGACTTAAAAAAACACCTATACCAAGTTTGAACATTCTAGCTCAATTAGGAGGGCTATTGTGTCCCAAAAAGTGTGACGGACAGACAGACGGACGATCCCATTTCTTTAATAAAGAAAACACAGCTATGAACTTACTTTATTGCAGTGTTTCGAATTTCATCAGTGAAATAGTTGGCTTCTTTAGTGAGAAATTTGCTTAGTGTGTCGTTCAAAATTTCGCGGCACAGTTAGGAAGATCTGGTTGAGAATCACTAATATAGACAGACATTCCAGTTTACCGTACAATTTTTTTTTGTATAATTCAAGTATTATATCCGGTTTTCACAACAACGAGGTATTACATGGTTTGTAATTGGTGGTATGTAGTTAGCATTGGGTAAATCATCTATGACAGCATTGCGAATTGTAATCCATGTGTTGTAAACAGTCGAAACCTATAACCCTATAATTACGGTTACTGAATTAGAATCAAAGTTATCGGAAAACAAAATTGCTACGCCAAATAACAATCATGGACCCTAATCGAGCAACACACTCCTTGTGGCATGTACACCCCGTATGAACACCCTACCTCAATTACTCGTGTTCCCAAAAGTATGACAGACACATACACGGATGAACACATTTTAGCAATCCCTGATTTTCTCGAAAGGCGGAAAACAACGTATTATCGTGTTGTGGTCCAGAACATCTCGACTTGTGTATCTTCTAAATCTTGATAACAGTGGGTAGATCTTGAACTGCCACACATATGAAAATCAGGGGGTTTCGTTATATCGATTTTATTTGGGAATATAATCTTTGGGTCACCAGAAGCAAGAAGGTAGACAAGAATTTTAGGTCGGATGCATGACAGTGTCGCCATTCTCAATCAAATTTATTATCCGTTTGACCCGAGTAGGAAATGCTCATTATGGAACTCTGTCAAGTAAGATATTCACCGAATGGACATTTTCTGCAATATCGATAGTTTTCTACTTCGATTTTGTGTATCTCACACTTTAACTGGTCATCCTCACGCACACTCTGAAGCAAAGACATGGCCAGTTACTGCTCTGTCTGTCGTGGAAAACGTTCAGCCCATCGAAAACGTAAAAAGTTGGAGCCAGGCAGAGAAACAAGAATCAACATTAAAGTCAATGGGGAAATTAAATGTGGCCAGCCTTCCGCTCCTCTACTAGACTACTAGTCTTATAGTTATTGCTTCCTTTGCAGTGAACTCGTTAAGCCCAACGAAATATTGGGAGAAGTTGGAGTTAGACAAGCATTATGTCAATGGAGGAATTAGTGGTGGGCTGACACCTTTTACGTTTTAGCAGTAGTGAAAACAAACATTTTAAAATAATATTTGGAATATGCTTAAGCAGGTCTATCACTTATGTAGACGCCAACATTGCACTTTATTCATCATTACACCGTTCCGCCAGACTGGATTATCAGCTACAAGTTAACTTGTTGTCCTGGCAGAACGGTGAAGACCGCTCATGTGTGATATTCCCATGACTTTTTATTAAGACTTTTATTAGCTGGTTATCAAGACGGGCAAGTCAAAGGAATTCTTACCCATTTTTAAAATGAAAACTTACAAAGACCATATTATTATCCTTTCGCGTTACTTTCATTATACTTTTATATTAAAACAATAGGTTGGTGATTCTTCTGGTGACACTTGGCCCTTTTGTCATGCTTTACCCATTATCAGATCCAAACCCTCTTTGTGTTCACTGTTTAGCTACATCATCGACGGTGGTATCGTTCTACTGATAAACTACTGATACCGGGAATGTACATTTCAATAGCAGATTAAATAATGGCTGCCATACCTGTCCATAACATTCAAATTACATTACATTCTCTCGGCAAACAATACAAAAATGTGTTAGCAGCACAGGACTGATGTTGATAAAGACGATGCAGTAGGTCCATCAACAATATATGCTTGTTATTTTAGAAGGGGTTGGCATGACATTATTTTATACCATGCAGTCACATGGATACTGACTTAACCTTTATCATAGGAGATACTAATTCAGTGTTTTCTAGCTGAACAACGGACAAGTCGCTGGTTTAGTCAAAAGTAGCCAATTGGTATTCAAAACACAATTATAATTTCTTTCAGTTAACGTAGAACATGTTTGATTTCTTGAGTTCCAGCAAAACAGATTAAAAGAAATAGTCAAGGTTTTAAAGAAATGCGGTGATTTCCTTTGACAAATATCTTTATTTAATTCAAAGCACAACTGTGGAAGCTTGCAAATGATTTTCCCATGATGTGCGATTGATTTATAAATATTTTAAACTACCTTAAAATGCAGAAGGGAAATAAAAAGTACATGTTAACATAAAGATGTATTGTGTAAGAAATAGATAAAGAACTGGCCGTTCTTGCTATAATCGTTCAAAAATAGATAATGGAAAATGAATATTTGGAAATTTCCGTCATATTACAAATGAAGCGCAGAATATGTTTATGAACGTAGCAACAGTACTTGACAATCGAAGTCTCGATTATATATTCAATCGTTATACCCTTAAATGGCCGCAGTGTTACAATCTACTTAAAATGGTCGTGTCATGTTAATAAATGTTTAAATACTAATTTATATAACATTTGAAGCCAGAAAAAGACGTACGTGGAACATGTTGAAAGCGAAGTGAAGAAACGAATAGTAAAGCTGTTAATAGATACAGTAATAATATGCAAAGGTTTAATTTTAATAGTCGGTCACGCGGACACGAAATTTGTAAATAGTAATATTCTAATCAATTTTGAGGCTCACTAGCCAGGGGGTCCAGGGATCGATCCCGGTGTTTGCCGAGAAGGCCCCCCTTCTTTCAGATTGGACGAAAATCCGAGGTTCCGTGTACAACTTAGCGTTTAGTTGTAGTTCAGTTGCTGTCCGACAGCCAGTTAGCATAATACTCGGTGCAATTTTGTTCAGACTATATTTGTGTTAGTCCCATCGGAATCAAAATAGACTGAAGCGATCAGATCTGCTCCTGTTTACTCAACGTATTGTGCCCGTAACCATTGAAAACAATTATGTATCAAAGTTGGATACACTATACCTCATTCTGCCTTTGGATCGCACCCTATTCCCACGTATTAGGAATTAGGAGTAAGAATTGGTTGAAGATTAGGCGAAAAATAAATGCTCAATGTATTATCTTGATGAGACGTTAAACTCCTACATAGTGTTTTTTTTCTTTATTAAACAGAATATTAGAAGTAAGGAACCATCCCTTGAATTAACAGAAATGTATTTAATAACCCGTTTGATGAGCTTGGAATTAGGAGACGTCAAGCTGCTTTAAAATAGCTTTTGGTCTGAAAACGGCCAGATTATCTTTAAATGCCGAGCTTCCATGTAATCGAATGAACCCTATGATGTAACATACATTCACAGAACTGAATTACGTTTAATTGTGATGGATATTCAAAGATTAATACGAAAGCGATATCTCATCTCTTAGGGGGTGACATATCTTCCTTTAAACGGATCTACAAAAGAAATGTGAAAGAAATGATGTTGTAGATCAAAGAAAGTAAGGAAAATAGTTTAGGAAACTATGACATTAAGCACCTGGACGATAGCCCGAGGTATTCCATTAGTATGTCCATAAAACAACATGCATTACCGTGTTATTTGTGGTGTTGTTTAAAAGAAGACAGTAAAAGACAAATATAATAGAGACACCTTAGTTTAGCTTCGACATTATCCTGTATCTTCGATTCTAAAATCCAGTTCTAAAGCACCGCCCCATTGCACTAATTAAGAAATCCACATAGCTAATATATATGTGTTGTACTTCGTATGTTGACAAACTGTGCTTTGACTTCAACTTTACTATCAATTCAGTGTAATTTATTTGAGATTTAGCACAATCAACCCACCACTCTAGACCTAATGAATGTTGAAAAGGCGCAACCGAGTAATCTTACACTTTTAAATTATCTGGAGTTTATCATTTAATTATGACTAAGCGTCGCAACGTAATATCTTTGGGTCTACGTACATTTACTAAATAATGCTAATTGTCCCACTAATTAATATACATATACATGTATTACGATTTCGTCCAGTTTTAATCTTTTATAGCCTACTAGCGTGATTCCCAGGCTTCGCCTGGACTCTATTCGACCCGATTGGAAATTTACCCTAGGCGCCAAATTCGATGGACTTAAACATTCACGCGGTCATGCTGGTTAATTTCATACCACATATATGGCGGTGGAGAGTGGCGACGAAGCCTAATTCGCATGGGGCCCAAATTCGATGGCCTAAAACATTCACGGGGCCATGCTGGTTAATTTGATACTACATATTATGTATGTGGGTGTAGATCGCGACGACGAAGCGTGATGGGCGAACATACACACACACACATTGATTTTATTTATATACATGGACTAAAGAGCGAAGGTAACCAATTGAATAATCACACCCGAACCAGTTATATTTTATTAACACAATCTGAATTTGGAAATAGCTCACGGGAATGTGCCCCCGGGTCCATTCACTTAATTTGATATTTGTCCATGTAGTTTGTCATTTCCGCAGGTTTGTCTTACGTGTAGTGCTGTCCTCCGGAACTTACTGTCCGAGAGTATAACACAATCAACCATTTCGTTTGTGTGTACTGTTTAAGTTACTACGAGCACTTCCAAATTAGTCTTAGCTGATTTTGAATCCCATTTATGATGGCTAAAATGTTTTATTTTATGATCAGTAGTGGAATACCGCGTTTTATCAGTGAAATAAAAGTGTTATTCCACTGGCTAGAAGCGAACAAAGTAGTCCATGTTGCTTTTACCTAAAATGATTGTAAAATCATAAAATAAATAGAACATTTGTCGTTTTGTCGTGAATAACATATTTTATTTCATCTCTAAGCAAGAAAACGTTTATATTTTCACTCATGCTACGCATTCGTGAAAATATAAGTTTTCTTGCTTCTCGATGAAATAAAATATGTTATTCACTCTAAAACGACAAATATCCTCTATTTATTTCTTATGACATTTAGGACATCATAAATGATAGGTTCAAACACAGCCAAAAATAATTCTCAAAAAAGATATGTCAATTGACGACCATATACTATCTGTGTGGGATACATGTGGTGACCGCCTGGCACTGAGGTGTTTTTTTAGTAGGAAACGGGACCAATTATTATTAACAGTAGATTGTAGACACAGTAAAGGTTGTTCTTTTTGAAATTCACAAGCTTATAATATGCCCATTGAGGATTTTATTTTTAAATAAAGCGGCGGGATGATTTACCTGTTTATTTTATAAACTGATTGCATTTTTGATATTTCCTAATTGTATTAACTCATTTTAAAAATCTTATATTTTATGTTATATATTAATATGCTTTTAACGTATAATATTTTGCCATTTCTGTGTATATGTCTTGATAAAATTATGTTTTTTAAGTGTAATATTGTATAATACCGCCACATGTTAATTAGATGAAAACAATAATTATAACCGGGGAATCTACATGTATATTGCCATTGCCCCTGTACATCCGTACGTCTGTCTGTCCACAGTTTGGTTATTGACACTCTACAGGTCACAATTCCTATTTAATTTTTACGAAACTTGAAATAAGGTTTATCTCCAAAAGATCTCTGTTCCTTTCGACATTGGCATGCATCGGATCAAAACTTTGTGGATTACGGCCCCTGGATGTACAAAAAAAATCACGTTTCTAGGTTGTGGACACTCTAGAGGTCACAATTGTCATCTGACTTGAAATACATATTTATAAGATTTTTCGGTTGTGCCTTTTCAACATTCAATAGGTCTAGGGTGGTGGGTTGATTGTGCTAAATCTCAAATACATTACACTGAATTGGTTGTATAGTAGAAGAGTCAAAGCACAGCTTGTTAACATACGAAGTACAACACATATATTAGCTATGTGGATTTCTTAATTAGTGCAATGGGGCGGTGCTTTAGAAGTGGATTTTAGAATCGAAGATACAGGATAATATCGAAGCTAAACTAGGGTGTCTCCATTACATTTGTCTTTTACTGTCTTCTTTTAAACACCACAAATAACACGGTAATGCATGTTGTTTGTGAATTAAATTATCAGGGATACCAGCTAAGGGATAGTTACAGCTGTCCAGTCTAGAAGTTACAAGTGAATTTACAATGGTTTTATAACATCAGGGGCTAAATTTGTTGCTGAGATGAAAGTAACATATATTACAAATATTATTGATTTGATTGCTCATGGCCATATAACTGTCAAAAATACACCAATGTTTCTGGTTGACTCAACAGGTTTGATAATGTGAGACCCTAATAAAATGTTAACATCACTTTTCAATTTCAACAGACGATTTGGATCCAAAAAGGATGTACGCTGTTTTATCGTGGTTTAATTTTAAAAAGTTAACAGACATCTAGGATTTAATTTCTGATATACACATTTCTATTTTTTGCTTTGAATAGACGAGACAGGATTAAAAGCGATATAAGGTTGGGTATCTCCGCATAAAAGTGAAAGTCTACACCATATTTATGAGCAATGTTTTCGAGGGGATTTGTATAAACTGTAAAAAGAATCGGCCCTAACATTGACCCTTGGGGCACTCCATAATGAAGGTCCTTGTGCTCAGAGAGTTTGTTGTTTATGAACACTGCCTGACTTCGTAAATGAAGATAAGAACGAAAAAGTGCTAAAGAAGAGTCAGACACTCCAAATTTAAAATATAGCCTAGACAGAAACAAATCATGGTTCACCGTATCAAATGCGGCGGACAAATCTAGCAGTACCAGCATCACGCATTTGTTGTTGTCCATGGACATCAAGATATCATTTTGGACTTTTAGTAGAGCAGTCTCGGTTGAGTGAAACCTTCTATATGCACTTTGGTACTTATCTAAAAATTTATTTTGACACAAATGAGATTTAAACTGATCGGCAATTTCGAAAGAAAACTTAAATTTGATACAGGTCTGTAATTTTTGTCGATATTTGGGTCGAGTGCCGTCTTCTTTATAAGGGGCGCAACGTAAGCTATTTTCATAGGTTGTTGAAATATACCGAGTTGAAGGAAAGTGTTCAAAATATCTTATATGGTAGGGAGGAAAAGGGGTAGGTTCTGTTTGATGAGCCAAGTAGGTGCTGGATCCAAAGAACAAGATGCGGATTTCATGGAGTTGATTATGTTACATAGCTTGTGGTCCTTCTAGAGGTCACAATTTTTATCCGATTTCAAAAACCGTTACACCCTAATAATGGTGAGTTCGAATTTCATATAAATGCAGTATAACACTGGTAGTGGTGTAGCTTATCCAAAACACCCCACAATAACACCTATTCAGGTGTTCAGAAGTCATGAATATCGGTTACACTTGTTAGGTGTAGTAGCTCTCTTGGTTGGTTACCCTTGCAAAAGTATTACATTTTAAAAACACTAGTTGTGGTGTAAACACTGCTTATAGTTTTTAATCACACCCATTTCTAACAGTGTATATGGTATATCAAGGTTATGCACCCTCAAGAGGCCACAATTCTGGTCCGATTTTGATGAAACTTTAAATTTGTGTTCATATCACAAAGATCTAGGGTACGTTAGATAATCGCGCATATCCGAAAGTAACTTCCTGGATTATGGCTCCGCTAGAAGTCACAATTTGTATTCAATTAAAAACAAAAACGTTTAATATATCGCCGTTACACATCAATGAAGGATGAGTTGAAATTTCGTAGAAATCTGACCCGAATTGCCGGACAAAATGGCCACTCCTTGCACCCAAGTAGCGCAAATCGGGCCCCTACTTACTGGCTTTAGCTTTTTATCCGATTTAAAAAAACAAACAAACGTTTAAATGTATCACCGTTACACCCTAATGATGGTTTAGAGCGAGTTTCGGGAACATCGGACCGAAACTGCCTGACAAAATGGCCGCCCCTTGTACGCAAATAGTGTAAAAGTATGTAATGTAATATCAAGATTGTGTCTAGAAGTCACAATTTGTATCCGACTTTGATGAAACTTAAAATATATCTTTGTATTCCAAATATCTCACTCTCTTTTGATTTTCGCGCATTTCAGGCCTAATCTTCCCCATGATTGTACGAAAAATCGCATGTTGTTTAGCTCGTTCTCTTCCTCTCTATCCGTCTCTTGCAAGATGTGGGCGTATCTTGCCGAGCAACCGCTGGTTGTTGTTGTCAATGCCTGACGATTCCCTTGGAGGGGTTGAAATAGTTATTTATAGACTGATGGCTTTTTCTTATTTTAACTTCTTCGTTTTATAAACTAACTCCAAAGCCAAAGAAGATGATTATTCTTTAGCAATCTAAACTCTATTTATCGGTTGTAAAGGGAGATAACTGCGTAAAGATTTCAATTTTCTGCAAGTTATCGAATATTCGTTGCAGTAATTATAATAAAATGATGCTATTAGGTTTCTATTTGATAATACTGGGCAATATAGTGTTATTATTTGCTTGTTTTAGGTGATATATGGAGGCAAATGGAACAGCCAGAAATCGGTAATCGCATTTAATGTACATTTCCTACGAAATAAAATGATATGGCGTTTAACGTCCTACTGTTCTGCTCTGAATTGGCTAATTTAAACGGGCATACGTGACCAGTGTGCTATGTGAGAAATTTTGGCCGGGCAGCGGCACTATGGCATACTCTTATATCCAACTGCCAAGAGATCATTTACGTGCTCGCCAATGTATACACGGGACCTCGGTTTTCCATCCCACCCTACACTACTGACAAGGGGAAACCGCGTCGGGAAATCCCGATGAACTTTCTCAGCAATTGCAGGGATCGAACACTTAGCCACCGTGGCTACACATTTCCCACGATATAACTCGCTACTTTTGCAAAAAATTCAAATAATATGTCCATTTAGATCATGTTGCATTATGTATTGTTTAATGGTCGAGAGCGAGACATTAACTAATATATTGTAACAACATGAGGGCCGTGAGGCCCGAATGTTTTTACAATATATTACGCAATGTCTTAAGCTCGAGACCATTAAACAACTTAAAATACAGACACTTGCACGTGCTTTGCAATAAAATACGTCACTCGAGTTCAATATTTTACCAAGTTACGCTTGGCACATTGCCCGTACGATTATTTAAAATAATGGTACTCCAACATCAAAGGATGACGTCACATCTGTATTTTAAGTGTTTGTATTGGGTAGTATTGGGTAAATCTCCCACCGAAATAAAGGGAATCAAGAATAAAGGCTTCGCACCCGTTTCTAAGAAACTATGCAGTGAAGCCTATATCGGAGCGGATATTCGCCATTTTAGGATAATAATCCTAAAATTCTAGTAGATTGTTTATGCTTTTATTGAAAATACAGACCCATGACCACTTTTTAATTTGCATGTGTTATTTGCCCATTTTGATCATTATGTTGCAGTATGTAGTGGTATTGGGTAAATCTCCAACTGAAATAAAGGGAATAAAGAATTAAGGCTTCGCACCAGTTTCTAAGAAGCCTATATCGAAGTGGATATTCTAGAACGATAAGGATGGTTATTCGCCATTCGTTTTATATAATAATCCTAAAATTCTAGTAGATTGTTTATGCTTTTATTGAAAATACAGACCCAGGATCCCTTTTTAATTAGCATGTGTTATTTGAAGCGTCACAGTGCAAACCTTCGTTCATAGCGAAGTGAAAGATCGAGAAACCGACATCGTATGGTTTATTTGCCCACCATATAATTCATGTAAAATATTACCCACATTGACGTGCGATCCAGGGGTGGGAAATCCGCATCACTGACAAAAGGAAACCACGCAAGAAAATCCAGATGAACTTTCTCCGCCAACACCGCGGTATCTTCTTTCGGCAGAAGAATTCGTCATCAGGATTGCAAATAGTTTTATTTCCAATTTGTATATCTAAGTAAAATAGTTTTTCTTATTTCACACATTTTAACGTATATATTTATGGAATAAACTTTTTAGGTCAGTCAAGTTACCTAAAAATAAAGAATGAAAATTTCATAGCCATTGTACTTTTCCTGGTAGTCACTGCTATAAAGAGCCTTCCAATGGCAGTGGCAGTGGTCTAAAGTGTCGCGCTTCGACCTCTAGCTGGCCAGTTACCTCTAGCTTGCGGTTGTGGTTTCGATCCCTGGTGTGAGCGTATGTGGCTTGGAGATAGGGGCGCCTCTCAACCTCGTTGGTTTACTCCGGGTACTAGCCCCCCCCCCCCCCACATGAAAGATTCCTGGGTGTGCGCTAAGATTATAAAAATGAAAATAAGACAAATTGTCTGCGATATCACTTTCGGTGGAAGCGGACGTTAAACATTAAAAACAACAACACTGGGCAAAGTCTAATTTTTAAGGCCGGCTCAATTTTTGTGAAGGTCGCTAAAATGTAAATAAAAATTTGAGGCTCTCGGGGGAGAGCCACATTAGTGTGTTTCTTACTAGGGATTAGATTTTCTAAAAAATGGTGTTTGTTCCACACCACTGGGTTAGGCCTAGGGGTTCTATCTAGTTGATTTTATTTACTAACGGTTACGGATAGGACTTAATATATGGTTTGCTTTGGGTTAGAGTGGAGACTGGTCTTATTTAATCTAATTTACTGTGCACTAGGCTGTCGTCCAGATTTTTATTTTTAGAATATGCAATTATAAGTTTCTGTATGAAGATTTTCGGGTGATTTTCTTGGAGATCAGTTTAGTGTTTTCTGATGATTTTGGATGCACTTGCTGCTGTTGAGCTAAATGGAACTACAAAAGGGGCTAGTGTTTTCTGATGATTTTGGATGCACTTGCTGCTGTTGAGCTAAATGGAACTACAAAAGGGGCTATTGCGCTAGCCGTATGAATATTCAAACCCAGGGGGGGGGGGGGGGGCTGTTGTTTTCAATTTGTCGATCCAGAATTGTTTTCTTGTTAGCCTAAACGTTTTAATTTCTTCTGTAGTTTCAATATCGCTCTTGATCTTTTCTATTGCCGTGACAATGAGATCAGAAATGTCATGATTTGGTTGGTTGAAATGAATTGAGACCGGTTTATCTTTTTTGGTGACTATGTCTGACCGGTGACCGTTAATTTTGAGTCTCCCCTACGCATTGCTTGTCACACTGTCTACATGAAATTAGATAAATTATGTTTGAACTACTGCACGAAAGTTGGTCTAATATTGGGAATTGTGTGCCAGATGTTTTGTTATGAAAATGGTCGGATATGTTTATAATTTTGCATGTTTGACATCTCGGATGGCCACAAGTTTTTGTTTTAACTGCTGATTGCATATTATTTGTTCCTTTGGCGCCAAGTTCAGCTAAAGTGTTGTTTTTTATACGTCGGAGATAGCGTTTGGAGTATTCCCTTTCTCTTAGTTTGCTAAATACCAGCGTACATGCTGACTCAAAGTCGGTCCTCTGAGTGCATATCCTATGAAAACGGAGAATCTGAGATTTTATGATGCCAGAGAAGGTATGTTTGGAGTGAAAGGAGCTCTTGAACAATAATTGATGTGTATTGGTTTCTATAAAAAAAATACTTTAGCTTCTAGCTGGCCTGTGTTTTAGGTGTTGCTACTTTTAAAGACGGTGGTGTCAAGGAAATCTATGCTCTTATGACTTACATTTGCGGTTAATTTGACAGATGGATGATGATTGTTCAGAATGTTGAAAAACGTCCCGAATTCGTCTAGTGTGTACGTGAAGACTATGAAAACGTCATCTAGAAAACGTCCATAGAAATCTGGTTTTAATGGGCAGAGCGGCAGAACTTCCCTTTCCGCCATGAAAAGATTTGCATAACTCGGGGCAAATGCTTTTCCCATCGCAGGTCCGGAAGACTGGAGGTATACTTGGTCGTTGCAAGCGAAGTCATTCCTCCTCAGACAAATGTCGAGTAGTTTGAGGATTAAAATGGTTTGTTCAGGGACTCTTAACTGTTTGATTTTGTGAATAAAATCGTTAGTGTCTTTTAGGTATGATGGGTGTTGGCATGCTAGGGGTAATAAGAAATGGTCTATATATTGTGATACGTTATATGATTCGCTGCCACAGTCTTGAAATTATTGGGCGTCCCTTGGGTAATTTATTAGGTATAAACCATTCCGTTTCTGGATTTTTATGTCTTTTTGGTAGCGTATAGAGATGTCGTTGTCGACAGTCAGATTTAGCGGATAGATAATCATATTGTTTTGCTGTTATGTATTCCTTGTCCTGCAATTCATGTAAGATGTTGTTTATTAAGGTTGCAGTGTCCTTAAAGATGGGTTGGTCTAATTTAGTGTAATGTTTAGGATTATTTAATTGTTTTTCTGCCTCAGAGATATAGTCTGCGCATTTCATTACAGCACAACACGAACCTTTGTCGCTTTTCTTAATTATTATGTTTTTGTCTTTTTTGAGGGTGTTTAATGCTGTTTTAGTTTCTCGGTTGAGATTTGGTTTTTGTGATTGTGGTTGAAGGGATGATATTTCTGTGTTCATTTCGTCGAAAGTTTTCAGAATGGCTGTTGATAATGACTTTTTAGGTGGTTTCCATGTGGATTTTTCTGTGAATATTTTTTTTTACCTCTGCCAGGTTTGTTCCTAAAAAAAATAAGTCAACGAAAGTGTTCTTTGGAAGCGATCGGTTGCCTGGGTGATGGGGTCTATGGATGTTATTGTGGGGGTTGGGATGAATTTAAGACCTTTATCAAGAATGTTCATTTCTAGGGGGCTGAGAAGTCTGTCGCTCAAATTGACAACTGTCTGTCCCAAAGACGGCTTCTCATTCCTTTTCCCTAATCCTAGTTTAAATTCCTCATCCAGCAGTTGATGATCTCTCTGGCCGTGTCTGGGCTCCAGTGGATGGCGTCGTTACCTTTCAGTTCTATTTTGCCCTTGAAGGTTGGTAATGTGGTGGCGTTTGGTGAAGGTGCAGTAGAGATCAATTGGTTGTAGCTGTAGCTTCTTGAAATAAAGACCAATTGCCTTTTGCAATTTTTTATAGTCCCGTCAACAAAGACTTAAATATAATTAGTGTTATTGTACACTACTGCTCTGGAGATTAATGAGTCGAATTTCCACTCCTGAACGTTGGACTTTTGATGCCTGTGACCAGGATGTAATCCAATCTGTTAACACTTTTCCAAATAATAATTTTATTATCGCAAATTTGTGAGGCATAGGAACTATACATATTTAAGTGCTTATGAAGGCGGGTTGGTGTTGTCAATATGATTCTTTAAAACAGTGCGGTTTGTTTATTGTGTAATAAGTAATACACAATTTGAATACTTTGTCCTCAAAGCCCAGAATGTACTACCACTTCATACCCGAAGCCCCTTGAATGATTGTAATAACTAGTTAGTCAGAAAAGTAACCAACCAGTCTTGAAGGCAAGTCTGGATATAATGTACCCGTCTCAGACATTGTCAGATATCAATTATCACACAACGCTTATGTTGTAATATATACGTTGTGTGACAATTTGTGTCTGACGAAGGCTGTCAAGGCCTGCTTAAAGGGAATAAAATTTCAGTTCTTATTCTGATTTTAATTGGTGTTCATTGCTTTTAGCCATGAACGCCCCACTGACTGCATACAAAATGCCACGCGATTATTACGTCACAACATCAAGGGTATTGCCCTAATGCTTGTTTATGTTTTCTACAAAGCATTTGGGTCCGGCTACTTTCTATATGCTTAAACATATCTTGCCCTTTACAACGTTACTAGTACATTGTATCCGACCAAGTTTTACTTTTGTTGATCACGATACTGATAATTAATATATTGAAAATATCTTTCAAATTACTTTATTTAACGACATTTGAATCTGTCCAACAATGATCTAGAGTCTGGGTTCCCGGCTGGGGTCGCCAAGCACTTTTCGTGGTGTCGCGGCGGACTACACTGAAAGGCTATGTTTTAATAAAAATCTCCGATCTATACACTTCTTGTCACATTGCCAATCGTCTTACGTCAATTTTTATGCAGGTGTAAAAATGTAAACAATAAGTAGTTGTCAGATAAGTAGAACAATAATAAATGTGAATGATGATGTTGTTCACAGGCGTACGGGCTCGATGACAGCTAGGGGGGCAGAACGCTATATGCCCGAAAAAATTTCGGGTTTACAGAGAGTGCCGGTCTTCCTTGAGAGGCGAAGAGAGCTGAGCTTACCTTAACTTGCCCCCCCCCCCCCGCCCCCTCAGGTGGCTGACTCGAATTCCAGTCAATCGTTTACAGTCCACGAAGACGGGACCTTTGGGAGAAAATTTTGAAAATTTAACTGGCACAAACGCGTTTTCCTGCTATTCCAGTCTGTGAATACAGCAACTTCAATTTGGTCCAATATAGCCTACCTGACTGACCGGAATTCCAAACAACCAATCAATCGTCGCTGGGTTCGGGGGAAAACTCTCCCGGAGAAAATTTAACCATCGCAAATGCGTTTTGTGCTATTCTAGCACGTGTAAATTAGTGTTTTATTAGATTTCGTGTACTTTATTTTATTTCACTTTACCCGTCTGCCCGAAAAGTCAGCTTGTCCGAAAGTTAGGGGGGCAGCTGCCCCCCTCCCCCTGCCCCCCACGCCTATGCTGATGTTGTATAGTAAAAGGTAGCTCTGTTCTTCGAGGGGTCGCGATCAGATGCTGGTTTCTGGCATCGGATCAAAACCACAAAAGGTTTGGAACCACTGATCTAGAGAGTTGATTATAGCTTTGACATGTAAATAAATGTCAAAATAATAGTTTATATAACATTTGAAGCCAAAATAAAGACCTTAGCTGTTACATAATGCATCTTAATGTATAACGTCTGATTTATGTTTGGAATATGATGTTTAAAATGGCGGGATTATTCATTAAATGACAGTAACACCAGAGACAAGTTGCAGATCGCAGTATACCAACAGCTTAATGTACAGAAATATTAAATATAAATCCAACATTTAAAGGCATCTAACATATTAATTCCATGTGCATTGCTCTTTATACTTGGCCAACTTTATGTTTCGTAAAGACAACATGTATACATTTCCGCATAGTTATATTTTTAATTTATCATTACAATAAGACAACAGAAATTCTTGCCATGATATTCACAAAACCCCACTTATAATGTCCTTGTTAAATACCTGTGTCTGGCTGCAATATTTGTAGCGGTGATATGGCTTAAGAAGCTTTGCGCATGTAAAAATAGCCCCAGGCGCACAATTCTGTCACAAATAGTGATGATTGGACCACTAAAATAGTTACCGAACAGATTTTCTTCGTAGTACTGCGGTCTACAATATTTCTAATGATGTACAGGACGCCATGACTTCACACAGGTGAACCCCGCCCATCGCTTTATTTATGGAAAGTGACGTATGATCACGTGCGACGGAGTGGACATGCCATTTTTGTCCGGGCGGACATTTTATGTTGGACAGGAGAGAAATATCGTGTAGCAGCTGCATTGTATTAACTCATATATGGCGTAAGGTTTCACCTTTTTTTCAATGGAAATTGGTTTATTATATGTTAAGCTATATACAGTCATGCGGGTCAGTTTAATTGGAAATTAAAGGAGTTGTAGGTTAGTAAGTTTCTGTAGTCAAATGACTACAAAACTTGCCCAAAGGAAGTTCTTAGAACTATCCACTGCTGTGGCTTGGACAAAACGGAAGACATCGGTAGCGGGACCATTTCTAGCCTGTGGCTGGCAAAACAGGCCCCTCCCCATCGATATCCTAATTAAGCGCGACATAATACTCTTGAAAATTCACATCGTGTTACGTTAAATAATAGCTCTGTACAACAAAATAACGCAGAAATGAACTGCAAGTTAACTGAGTATATGTAGCCGTAGTAAACATCTGACATCTTTAGGGAGGTCTGATTGAGGTAAAAATTATATTTATATAATTGCAGTATAATATGTAGTGGCATATTCTCAGTAGTTAACGTAGTTGGCCAACATAACCCGATACAGAACTAATTATAATGTGGATCAAGAATATTATGTTAGTCTTTTGTCTGCCACTTCAAACCATCTCCGTGTAGTTTATATCTTCTAGTGACTGATGTTTACATAAATCTAGAAGACAAATATTTCTGTAGGTGATCACTTTGTCGGCTGTGTTCGAATGAACGATGTGTTTTGCATGTAAATGCTAATGCTTACTCGAAAACATCTCTTTTGTAATCCGGTTCATCATAGTGTAGTCGAAGCTAAAGCCTACTTTTCGTATGACAAGTATGAAATAGGCTTAAGCAAGGAACATTTAATCATTGTTCAGAGTTTACTCTAAGGTCGAAATGTCTTTGGTTTTGTTTTATGAGATAAGAACAAATAACCAGGAACAGAACAAAGCTGAAGAATTGTCCTTGGGTGACCATTATTCAAGATTTATATGGCGACTGCAGCACGATGCTATTAATAACATTCAATATATCAATATCATAAAACTAATCTTATTCCAAACCTCATCCCGTGTCATGCCTTATAGTACCCGATTCTTCGTCTTAATATTAAAGAACCCTTTGATTTGGGTCCAGAATATGTCTATTTTATGGGGATTTATATGTTGATGTGTTTTCTGGGATAATCTGTCTTTTACGTTAATAGGTGTAGCCATAGATATAATCAATTTGGGTTCCACTGTCACAAATGAAACTCAACTCTGTAAACATGCCGATCTACCGCTTTATAGTTTGAAACACACGTATTTAAAGGAGCTAAATCGCTATTCATTGGCTACTAGAAATGGACACAAATGGGTAAAATGGACACAAATGGGTCGCAACGGATATAATAATGTATTATGAGTGTATATAAACTGATTTATATTCAATCATTTCTGTTTTACAATAATTTCTAATCAGTTATGTTGGGCGAATTACTCGAAGAGTTCAAATTGAATGACAGTCTTTGGCGTCTGGTCATTCCTGTCTACACCGGTAGTATTCTCCTGTGAGGTATGTTTAGCCTCGTTCACCAAGTCGCTTCATCATAAATGGCGCTCGAAAGCATTCGTGTGCCATTTTTAAAATTCCATGTTGTCTTAAATATTGGATATGAGAAGCCCATCTTTTCACGGTAAGATAACATCAATGTTGACTTAAATTGACCAATAATAATAAGTCGTGTATGCAATGTCGAAGACTGAGGATGATATTGAGTTAGCGACTTGCCTTCTTTAATTGTAAGTGTGTGTGTGGGGCGGGGGTAACTCGTGTGCGTTTGATCGTAAGGTATGTCATTAAGTCAAGTGGTGTGGTTTCGATTCCCCGGCTGTACGTGGCAAGGTGTAGGGTCGACGGTCCAACCTTGTGTTAGTCCCGAAATGACCTAGTTTGTGTCGAGTGGACGTTAAACCCCATTTCCCTGTCCTTTAATTGTACAGTGCTTGTCCTATCATATCAACCAAATTCAGTATTTTATTTGTTTTTAAATCTAATTCAAAGAGGATTAGCTTATTGAAAAAGGATTTGACCTGGCGTATTTACGTGTAGTAAAGTCGTCGCTCTTCTAGACGCCTTGCATTATTAGCACAATAGAAAATTCATACGTCACGGAGTCCCTTATGTGCACGATTCCATTCTTATATAATAATTTCGTTTAATATTAAATGACATGTTAATTCGTTTAAACCAATGACCTCAATGCTTTTAATCAAATTTGAAAAATTAGGACGGGACTTGGGGCAGTAATTCTGGAACTGAAAATCGTCGACCACAGGGTTTTCAGATTGAAGACCTTGGGGTATGTGGGGGTGTGGGAGAGTATTAGTCTGGGTGTGGGGGGTATAGACAGGATTCGTTCTCTCATGACCCCAATGTTTCACACCAATTTATAAAAAAGCAAAACTGATTTAAGATGTATTCCCATTCGCATTCATAAGGTTTTCGGAAATGAAGATCGCGGCACGGTGGAAATCGATGGGGTTCATCATCATATGAGTCCAATGCTTTACACCCATGCATTCGGCAAAAGTGGGGTAGCGCTAAAACTCGATAAAGTTCGTCCACTAACGACCCTAAATTGCACACCCTAAATTTGAACACAAGCCGCTATAAACTGATTTCCGGAAAAAAGAAGGTGGGGGGGTAACTCTGTATAGGAAGGTTGCGAGATGCTAAAAAGGTTTCGCGTTCTCCAATGACCTCAATGCTTCTCCCAAATTGGAAGAAAACTGCATTAAAACGTATTCTCTATCGCGTTCACAGGGTTTTCAAGACGACGAGGGTTGGTCCTCCCATGATATCAAAGAAAATGTATCCCCTCTCGTGTTTTCGGAAAAGGGGGTGAAGCGCCAAAGATCGATAGATTTCGTCCACTAATGACCCCAATGCTTCACACCAAAATGTAGCCTCTATCGCGTTCAAAAATGTTGACTGACAACTTTATACGCCCAACCTGATTTGTGGGCGTATAACACGCGGTTGCAAAGTTGGAACAAAATAAGCCAATATTTTTCAGGCAATGTGTGAGAGCAGTGAAAATTGATCAGACCCGTCTTCTTGTGGTCCCAATGTCTCAGACACATCGAATTTGACAAAAAAAATTATTTCAACCCTACAGTCGCAGTCACATTAAGAAGAAATCGGCGACGATTGATAGAGTTCATGTTATCATGGTCTTAATGCTTCAAAACAACGTTTAAAAAATCAGCACGTTAACAATAAATTATTGACGTACGGACAGGTGGACAATGAGGGAAATTTACAGGGTCCATCCACATAACGACGCAATGGTTTATGTGACTCCTGAACGTCCGACCTTGATCACTTTGAAAAATCTTGCGGATGCTCTACAGACCAAAGTTATCATCCGATTGACTTTAGGGTTTAAGGTCTTGAGACGAGCACATATACTGATTTTCAATGATTTTTGATAAATTGAACATCTAAATCCATGATATTAAATGTTTCGTATACTAAACCTTAGCATGGGGCAGAACTAAAAGCCAATAAATTCTAATGATTTTCTGATAATTACTTAATGAGTTGTTACTAACCAGATTTTAGTGTATTATAAAAGTTTCATTGCCGACAATAGAAAAAATATGCGACAATTCTTGTTGATTGATCGGACGACTTAGCTGATGTGGGCCTATTTAACGTTGCCTGGCAACCTACCTTTTTAGGTCATGCGCAGTCATGGAGAAACCGAAAGTTGCATATTGAACAAGATATATATAATGATGTCAACGTGGTGTTAAACAATAGGTTTTATAATCTTATCATTTTGCGATTGTTTAGTAGATTTAATGGAAAACAATTGATAGCACAAATATTTTTGCAGCATTGATTAGATGACTAATGTCCGGTCAATGAGATTTACTTTTCAAATATTGTTTTCAAATTTATAAGAAAGCAGGCTTTTGCCCATTCCTTAGTTGTATTGTTATATTGATAACGACCTCTTCCAATGTTTTCCTTTCCTGCGTTTATGCAATGATTGAATTAATCAATAATAGGACTATTTATATTTTTCTTAAACAAGCATTATGCAAGAACTAAATCTGCCTATTGCAGGTCTTTCCTCGGGCCTTAGATGTTATAAACAAATTTTAATTAGACATTAATTAACTTACCAAGATCATAATCAACTCTCGATGACATGGGGTGACTCTGACTCTGATATTAAGTAGATTTAAATACGTTTTGCGGTTACCGTACAAAATTGATAACCGAGACCTATCGTAACAACGGTAGCAATGACATTCGGGACTAGACTATAATTGTATCGCCGATAGCCTAGGGATCATGCTGAAGTAATTTGACTGAAATTTTCAACATATTCCCTTTTGATTTAACTTTTTGCCATGTGTTCACTTTTCATTATCTATTTTCATGTGGACGTATTTTGTCGTCGCCCAGTCCGTCCCAAACTGGGGGATCACGTGGCTAAGTGGGTAAGACGCTGGCTCGCTAGCCTGGAGGTCGGGTGTTCGATCCCGCCATTGGCCGAGATAGTTCATCCAGATTTTCCGGCGTGGTTCCACCTTGTCAGTGATGCACACTGTATGGCGTATGCCCGTCTTCATTAGCCCAGCATAGGAGCAGAACAGTAGGGCGTTAAACCCCATTTCATTTCATTTCCGTCCCAAACTGCACGCAGCGATCCATCTACGCCATACTTCGAGATTATGATCACTGCCCTAGTTGACCTCCCATTTAAAACGCTCACGTGATCATTTTGGGACGGGACTTATCGACTGGACTACTGCTTTGTGTACACAACAAAGTAAAAATAACCCGATCAAGCACGTTTTATGTAAACACATGTCATTGGCAAAATGTCAACTTCTGCCACTCCGGTAAAAGCGAAATATAATATGTGCTAGTGGGTAATATTGCAATACATTCTTTGCCATTGTAAACTGTCTTTAGAGTTCCAATCTATGTATCTTTCAAAACAAGGTTAGATACTTCTAAATTTGTCTTCGCAAACAAAACCGCCTCTGTGAAATTATCCTTCATGGGCGCCGCCATATTGAATAATTAGAGGACTATTTTGTGATTCGGCTTTGATTAGTTTGACATCTTTCATACACACAGCGGCTAAATAATCATTCAATATGACAATAGAAGACAAATAAATACTTCTAAAAATTACTAAAAGCATACTCAGTGTTGTCGACTAAAATCGTCGATGTAGGAATTAAAATGTCGGTTAATTAGCTTAGGGCCTGTTCTCAGGCGGAGTTAGCTGTAGACAGGCAGCCTAAGTTTGGGATCCGTCCGTCCGTTCACATTTGACGAAACTTGAAATATTGGCTTATATTCCAAAGATCTCGGTTCCTGTCGATATTGGCATGTATCCGACCGTAACTTCATGGATTATGGCCCCTGATTGTGCGAAAAATTACGTTATTAGCTTGTGAACACTCTAGACGTCACAATTTTTATCCGATTTTGATGAAACTTGAAATGTATGTTTATAGCTAAAGATCTCTGTTCTTTTTGATATTTGTGCATATTGGATCGTAGGCGGGACGATGTACCAAATACTACCGAAATATCACCACATACTACCCTATACTACAACATATTACTTGCTAGCCTGGAGGTCGGGTGTTAGATCCCTGCATTTGCCGAGAAAGTTCATTTAGATTTTCTGGCGTGCTTTCCCCTTGTCAGCGATGCAGGATGGAGGGCCTGACAAGGACAGCTGTCTAGTCGTTCGGATGGGACGAAAAACCGAGGTCCCGTGTACACATTGACGTGCACGTAAAAGATCCCTTGGCAGTTGGAATTCGATTTAAGAGTAGGCGTATGACCGTCTTCATTAGCCCAGGTTAGGAGCAGAACAGTAGGACGTTAAACCCCATTTCATTTCATTTCATTATACAACATATTACTTGAGTTATATCGCGGGAAATGTTCTACTAATGCGAATACCGTGCCTGACTGTTCCATTTGCCTCCATATTTCACCCAAAACAAGCAAATTATAACCCAATACTACCAAATATTGATAAAATACGACAATATCAAATTACAACCTAATATCGTCAAATAGCAGTACATCGGTATAATTACTGCAACGAATACTCGATAATTTGAAGATAATTGAAATATTTTCGCAGTTATCTCCCTTTACAAACGATAAACAGTTTTGTTTTTAAAAGTAAAACCATAAATCAAAACTATCCCCACCTTGCCAATCAAGGAAGATTAATTGCCTGGTTTAAAAGAATATGGGGATGAACATTAATGCTGTCAACAATATTCGTTCACATTAAATGCAGACGTGTAAATATTGATCTTGTATTTAGCTTTGCAAATCTCACGTTGGCATGCGATGGTCTGGCGTAAGCAGTACTCAGGGTGACCACGTGGTGACGCCATGGTGATTATTTAACAACATGTACGTTTGATTACACAACCGTAGCATCACCAAAGGGACATCCTGTAGTCATAGAAATATCTATATGTTAATTTGCCTATAGGCTATAGGCTATAGCACTTCTATAACCTCTGTGCAAGATGGCATTTAAGGTAACGCCACGTATGGTTATACATAAAGCCGCACTCATGTGAGACATACTGTAATTTTAGAAAATGTGAATTTCGTTTTTCTTACGAACAAGATAATGGCAATATTACAAATACTATTCGCCGAAGTTAATTAAAAACGTACGACAACCTACCAAGCATTTACAATTGCCTGCAAGTCGATTTATGTTATTAGGGGTGAACATATATTACCAACAGTTGGACACAGCTCACCAAATATTTCTACGAATGTAGGGCGAAAGTTATTTTTAGTCTTCCTCTCCCTTTCCCTTTTCCCCCTTTAGCATGGCGATTTTTGTTGACTTTTTGGTGTAGAATCGAAGAAAAGGGTTTGAAAATACATTTTGGCAAGAGGTTGCCACATGTTGCTCCATCTGTGGTAGAAAGCATCCTAGCCAACGAAAATTTGGGAAAAAGTTAGAGCCGGGCTAAGAGACGAGAATTAACATTAAAGTCAATGGGCAAATCTTTAGTGATCTGTGGCCAGTATTTGATCGGAGTTATTCCTCCTACAGACTCTTTTGAACCATATGTTAGTCCCCAAATGATTTAGTTAGTGTCGAGTGGACGTTAAATCACATTAACTCTCTCTCTCTCTCTCTCTCTCTCGGGTGAACTCATTGATGGAGTTCAAAGATGGGCATTGTTTGATACTTAGGGAGTGGTGAAACTTGGTGTAGAGTTTTAAGGCAAGATTAGCAATTTGGTAGGGTGAAACTTTGGAACACAATAAGTCTCCTGGTAGAATGTTCAAACTTGGTGTAGGTGTTTATTAGTTGAATGCCGTCATGGAGTTCGAAGATGAGCATTTTCTGGTGAGGTTAAGCAGGAATAAGCAATTTGATGCTTTGGAACACGATAACTTTTGTTCTCATTAAGTCATGGTGGTGACATATGGTGTATAGTTTCAGTGCACCAATACCTTGACTAAGTTCGATAATGAGCATTCTCTGCTCAGGGTAAGCAGCGCGATAAGCAATTTGATTGGTCGCGACTTTGGAGCTCGATAACTTTGATTCTAATTGGGTGAGGGTGGTTAAACTTCGTGTATAGTTTCATTACATCAATACCTTGACTAAGTTCGGTGATGTGAATATTTTGCTTGGGCTAAATAGGCTTAAATCGGACTGGTCGATACTATTAACCCTACTTCTAATTGAGGCAAAATGTTCAAACTTTATGTAGCGGTTTATTCGGTAAATGACGCGAAATTGTTCGATCGTGTTCATTTTCCACTAAGACTAAACAGAGATAAGCAATTTGTTTGGTTAAGATTTTGGAACACGATAACTTTGGTTCTAATTGGGTGAGAGTATATTATATTTATTATATCAATACCTTGACAAAGTTCGATGATAGGATTGGTCAAGACTTTGGAAAATAAAGGACTCTGCTTTTAATTTAGATAGAATGTTTAAACTTGGTGTAGATTTCCATTACGTTAATGTCTTGACTGAGTTCAATGATTAGCATTTTCTGCTAAATCTAAGCAGGCTAAGCAATTTTGATTCTAACTTAGGGAGAGTGATACTTCAACACCTTGACTGGGTTGGATCGTGAACATTTTCTGTTTGGACTAAGTATAGATAATCAGTTTGATTGTTCGATACTTTTCAAAACGATAAATGTGCACTTAATTAATAGATATCATCTACTTATTTTGGATAGCGGCTGGGGACATCAGCCTCACCGTTGGTTTGTTTTATTATATAAGCAGTTCAATAAGCTATTTCCTCCCATACTCGTTCTGGGGATCAAATAAAAGATAATTCTCTGCGATTAGTGGTCATGTAAACGGACTGTTATTTGTTGTTGAGGTATCACATTTAGATTATATTCAAAAGTACAAAGACCTCGAGGGTGTAGGTTATCTGCATCTCCGCACAATTAGCCTGTGACTTCTGCCAGAGTAGTGACGCGTGTCTTAAACCTAGAAGTCCAATACAAACCTGCGTGGGTAAATATTGGTCCATCGCAATCAATATTATTGTGAAAATATAGGTTCCTAATATTCAATATTTAAGATACGCTGAACATTTTAAAATCAGCACACGACGTCGCTTCGAGAGCTATTCGAAATGAATAAAGATGAACGTATCGCAGAAAACAATGCGGAAGTAATTCTAAATGACCGATTCACAAACGATAAAATAATTTTAAAAAAACTTTTAGAATCGACTGTCATTACAATAACAAATTTAACCAGTGGCTGCCAGGCAGGATACGCCCACATTTTCGAGAGATGGATAGAGAACAAGCTAAAAAGAAGGTGATTTTTCTAATGATCAAGGGCCATAAATCAGGAAATTACAATTCGATATGCGCAAATATCTAAATCTGATAAAAATTATAACCTCTATAGGGTCCACAAGCTAAAAACGCCATAATTCAGGGGCCATAATTCAGGAAGTTACGGTTCGGTATGCGCGAATATCGAAAGGAACCCTGATCTTTGGGTTATAAACTTACATTTCAAGTTTCAACAAAATCGGATAAAAATTGTGACCTCTATAGGGTCCACAACCTTGATATACCATATTTTTACGCTATTTGATAACGAACGGCAGCCATTTTCTCTGTCAATTTTGGGGCGATTTTCACAAAATTCGAACTCAGCTATCCTTAGGGTGTAACGGTGATATAATAATATGTTTTTTTAAATTGGATAAAAATTATGACCGTTAGGGTGTAACGGTGATATAATAATACGTTTTTTTTAAATCTGATAAAAATTATAACCTCTATAGGGTCCACAAGCTAAAAACGCGATTTTTCGTACAATCAGGGGCCATAATTCAGGAAGTTACGGTCCGGTATGCGCGAATATCGATGGGAACCAAGATCTTTGGGTTATAAACTTACATTTCAAGTTTCAACAAAATCGGATAAAAATTGTGACCTCTATAGTGTCCACAACCTTGATATACCGTATTTTTACACTATTTGAGAACGAACGGCGGCCATTTTGTGTGTCAATTTTGGGCCGATTTTCACGAAATTCGAACTCAGCCACCCTTAGGGTGTAACGGTGATATAATAATACGGTTTTTTAAATCGAATAAAAATTATGACCTCTATAGGGTCCACAAGCTAAAAACATGATTTTTCGTACAATCAGGGGCCATAATTCAGGAAGTTACGGTCCGATATGCGCGAATATCGAAAGGAACCGAGATCTTTGGGTTATAAACTTACATTTCAAGTTTCAACAACATCGGATAAAAATTGTGACCTCTATAGTGTCCACAACCTTGATATACCGTATTTTTACACTATGTGAGAACGAACAGCGGCCATTTTGTCTGTCAATTTTGGGCCGATTTTCACGAAATTCGAACTCAGCCATCCTTAGGGTGTAACGGTAATATAATAATACGGTTTTTTAAATCGGATAAAAATTATGGCCTCTATAAGGTCCACAAGCTAAAAACGCGATTTTTGGTACAATCAGGGGCCATAATTCAGGAAGTTACGGTCCGATATGCGCGAATATTGAAAGGAACCGAGATCTTTAGGTTATAAACTTACATTTCAAGTTCCAACAAAGTCGGTCATAATTTTTATCCGATTTAAAAAAAACGTATTATTATATTACCGTTACACCCTAAGGATGGCTGAGTTCGAATTTCGTGAAAATCGGCCCAAAATTGACAGACAAAATGGCCGCCGTTCGTTCTCAAATAGTGTAAAAATACGGTATATCAAGGTTGTGGACACTATAGAGGTCACAATTTTTATCCGATTTTGTTGAAACTTGAAATGTAAGTTTATAACCCAAAGATCTCGGTTCCTTTCGATATTCGCGCATATCGGACCGTAACTTCCTGAATTATGGCCCCTGATTGTACGAAAAATCGTGTTTTTAGCTTGTGGACCCTATAGAGGTCATAATTTTTATCCGATTTAAAAAACCGTATTATTATATCACCGTTGCACCCTAAGGATGGCTGAGTTCGAAATTAGTGAAAATCAGCCCAAAATATGGTATATCAAGGTTGTGGACCCTATTGAGGTCACAATTTTTATCCGATTTTGTTGAAACTTGAAATGTAAGTTTATAACCCAAAGATTTCGGTTCCTTTCGATATTTGCGCATACCGGACCGTAACTTCCTGAATTATGGCCCCTGATTGTACGAAAAATCGCGTTTTTAGCTTGTGGACCCTATAGATAAAAATTGTGACCTGTAGAGTGTCCACAAACAAATTGTGGACGGACGGACGAACGGTCCGGACGGACAGGGGCGACGACAATATACGTCCACATGAAAATGTGGCCGTATAAAAAGGAATGTTAATACTATATATGTGTATACACTGATATTACGTTAATATGTTCTTAAGTTGCAAATAAGAGAGCTATTACATCCTTTAACCTGTTAAAAAGAAAAGACAGTGTTATCGTGCAGAAATGATGTTGTGTCGGGATGTAGACCAAAAGTTACCCCCCCCCCCGAAAAAAAAATCCAGCCAGGTAGCTGCCCCACCGCCACCTAACTTTTGCTACTGATTCTCCAGATAAGTGTATGTACTTCGTTTTCTTAGATATGATATGATCTATGTAAAACTTGCAAAATTGTTGCTGAACATTGGCACTCTAAGAGAAAGCTATACCGGGGAGTTGGAAAAGTTCATTGAAATTTGAATCTAGACAGCACCCGACTTGTTTGATGAAATATGATTACATTAGAAGCACATATTACAGAAAATGAACAATATTCCTTTAATGTATATATTATACCGTTGATTATAGAAAATAGCTTTAAAAGAAATAATGTGTACAAGGCGTACGGAAACCCATTTCCAGTTCTTTTGATGTCTATATACAAACTTGTAATGGAAAGTGCTCATATCGTCATCCAAAAGCATCGCACAACGTTTCATGTGAGTAGGGTTTCTTGACTTGGTTACTTCTGGCAGTGATCGACTGATTAAAACAATTCAAACATTCCGATCGGACTAGCGGATAAATAATTGTGAAAGGCAAAACATGTAAACATATTTGGACCACTTTATGTTTTAAAGTAATAGCAATAATTTAAGTTCACTCGGTATTCGTTATCAGCGTTATATTTAACCTGGTCATGCTTATTTAACCGTTAAATTACTAATGGTATAGTTAAAATATGTCACGAGTTGGGCAGCGTGTGCTGAACATCCCTGCCGTGCGGTCCTATTCTATCAAGGCAGATTGGAGGATTCGTTTGCAATAATTGACATGCACATCCTTGACGCATGGGGCAAATACTTGGTAAATAAACACAAAATGTATACTAAAAACTCCCAGTTGACACCCAGACAATAGCTTTAATCTCCTTAAAATGATGAAATACATTATCACTTTTGGCAACATAAAAAACATTAATTTTATACAAGTTTAGACTCATCTAATAATTGAAAATACTTACTGAACTAACTAACTACTCTGATACTGTAAAGATTGTTGAAATATAAATAACTATAAATTGAAAGGAATGACTTTTTCGAGAAATCTGTATTTATGAAACATTTTTTTACTCTAGAATAGATTTATCGATAGTCACGGAGACGCAATTCTTATATAATGAATCCCAACTGGCGAAGTTTGGCATTAATTTGTAATTTAGGTATTACGATAAATGAGTGGATTTTCTCAGATCATGACGTGTATAATTTAACGCAAAGGCCACATATGAGTTCAATTTGATAAAGGGAACAGGGACGTTTTAAAATATATTTAACGAATTAAATCAGAGTAGTTTTATATGAATACATTTTTTGCCAATCCATTAGATACATATAATACAGATCATTCATAAAGACATTCATAAACGGACAAAACGCGCTAAAATTTGTTGTCAAAACCATATCTTGTTAGAACAATACGTTTTCATCAACAGAATCATTGCTGTATTAATTACTTTCTTGAAAGGGCTTACAGATTGACATACAGCCGATTTGCTAACGGGTTTTTGCGGGGTGGGGGTGGATGGCCGAATGTTTAGCGCGTGCGCGTTGTATCGTGGGGTCTGTCATTGAGTCAACTGGCGTGGTTTCGATTCCCTGAATGTATGTGACAAGAAGTAGGGTCGCCTGTCCAAGCTCGTGGGTTTTCTCCGGGTCCTCCGTTTTCCTCCCACTGCTAGACCCCTAGGCAGACGCGAATTATTGAAATAAATTGAACCATATGTTAGTCCCGAAATGACCTGGTTTGTGTCAATTGGACGTTAAATCCCCCACCCCACCTTCTCATGTGTTGCTAATCAACAATCTAATCAGAGTTACCTCCCTTAAACTATAAGCATCAACTTCACTCCCCTCGTATCAATCTGTTTCACAGAGAATTACGAGTCTCGTATAATATCTCTGTCATAGATGACTGCCTTAACACGTGCTGTCACAGCACGCGGTGTGAATCATTGGCTGAATGGCGCGTGCATTGTTTACATAAGACATAACTGCTTCGGAGAGAATGCTGCATTTTAGTCAATTTAATACCCATTTACACTAAATCGGAAATAATTTTTACCTACAAATACGTCAAACGCCTTTATTTATTTTTCCAATATATACAAAAAATGTTTTAGAATTTAATTTGTCGCAGGAAAAAAATTAATATTTCTAGCTCATTAAGCCGCATCAATGTCATCCTTATCAGTGATTGTCGCGGCCAAGCAAATATTCACTGCGGATCAGTGTGCCCTCGTATATGAAATATTTTAAAGAGGAGTTAAGACTTTTAATGTTATGTAACTGCAACAATATTAGTTGACACCAAATAATTTGTATTTAATTCTATAGTATTTAAAATCAAACAAGGAATTGGGTGTCGCTGATGTTATAAATTTAATACCATATATAGGGTGATCCACGCACCTACAGAAATACAGTCAACCGCTGATAGTTCGAGACTACCACTGAAGCGTGCACATTCGCCGTGTCGAGGCCAATTTTCTGACAGTATGATACTATAAATAGCCATGGCACGTGCAATTCTCTACAAATCTATCAACTATTACAGCCGTAAAAGATTTATTGTTGATGATTTTGAATAGCAGTAAAATTAAGCTTCTTGGTTATTACAGCAGATTTAGAAATTACGTTCGTTTCATTTTTTAAATCCCTTTATCATTAACTGTACCGTTAAGAGCGGCATCTTTTGGTTTAGTACAAATAATATCTCAGAAACACTCGGGTTAGACAGGAACATGATACTAGCAGTAGTTTCATTTTACTTTTACAAGCTTCTTAAAACAATTGTTGAGCTAGCTAACGTGCTCATTTCTAAATTCAATTTCTTGTTCTAGCTTTCTGTTATGTTTCGTAAAAAAGTAGTCTTGATTATCCCGACCTGTCAATCAGCCCTAGAATGGTCGATAGACTGGTTAAGCGAGACTAATTTCAAAACAAGGGCACGTAACCTATCTTTTACTCAAAAGTGTCTGGATGTTATGGACGACACATGGAACCAGTTTTCAGTCTATTATTTATAGATGATTAATGGTCATAGGTTATTAAGTACAACATGATCGTTTATTTAGTGACTATAATTGTGTGAAACTGATTTGAGGCTTGGCATATATATAAATATTGTGGCGAAATTGTCGAGATATATGGAGATATTTATTTATGGTGGGTCACCCTACCATATAGATTATCACATAACTAGGGGGTCGGGTGCGGTCCAATGTCTATATCTCAATGATATTATTATTAAGTACTTGCACATTTACCTTTATGTCAAAATATCGACCAAACAAATTGATTAACACTGGGCTTATAAAGAGCAGAAAATATTCATTATCGAATTTAGTCAAGGTAACGATCTAATGAAACTATAAACAAGTTTAATCCCTCTCACCAAACTAGATTCAAAGTGTATCATGTCCCAAAGATTAGTCTACGCAGAAAATGTACATTACCAAACTCTGTCTAGACAATCACATAATAACATCTACAGGTTTGAATATACTACCTTAACTAAAAACAGAATTATTGTGTTACAAAAAGTGTGTTGGGCAAACTAACGGATGGGTGGGTAGGCGGGCGAAACCAAAAACCCGTTTTAGAAGTCACCTGCATTCTAAGATAGCATGGTCGCTTTTTAGGGTCCAGAACATTTAGACGAATGTATCCATAATATATTTTACGAAATTTGATCATAAAACGGGTTTTAATAATGGTGGAATCTAATGCCAAGTCAATGGTGACTCATTCATGAAACGGTGAAATTGGAACACACTCGATATTTACTTGACGTCGAACACTATATTTGAAACTTTCAAATATTCTTATGCCTGTCTTCACTAGGCCAAGTAATAGGGACTCATTCACGACACGGTGAAATTTGAACAAACCCGATATTTATTTGACGAACACTATATTTAAAACTTTCAAATATTCTTATGCCTGTCTTCACTAGGTCAAGTAATAGGGACTCATTCACGACAGGTGAAATTTGAACAAACTCGATATTTACTTGCTGAACACTATATTTAAAACTTTCAAATATTCTTATGTCTGTCTTCACTAGGCCTGTGTTGGCAGTTAGTATTTTATTATTGTTAATTATTGTTAAAATGATATATAAATATTGTATGTAAATATTGTATGAACTGATACCCCCCCCCCCTCGTTGCTTTTGACGTTTATGTAAAATTTATGGTCTCTAGCGTCAATTTGGCGTATATCTGCGGAATTTCGATATGTCACTTCCAAAACACAGAACCTGGCAAATATGCCAGACTGGAAATCAGGCAAATTCTAGCAAGCTCGAGTTTTGTGGGAGAGATTGGTCACACGCTCGACGCGCCATATAGCGACAAAACAACGAATCGTAACTCGGATTCAAATTTTCCCAAAAATATGGATTTGGTACAATGATGGGCCCTACTTCGGCTATAACCGGTGCGCCCTTTTCCCCAAATTGAAGCTTTTTATTTCTCAGAGCATGGCTTTCGCTAATCAGAGCACGCATGTACTCCAAGGCATGTTAAAATAGGCCCTGGGAAGGCATGACGTGGGAAGGATACACCTCACTAAGTATTAGATCCGTATGAATATTCAATATTGAATAAGATGCTTTATGCCTGTACATACATTCCGACAGACTGCAAATACCAATATCTACTGCTGACTAGATTCACGCGTGTTTTGATTCTACACAAATTGCCCGCAGTTGCTGATTGGGTCACAAAGAACCTTGCCATAGCAATTCATGACGTTATCAACCGCCTAGCCTACAACATAAAATACAACATAAAAAGGATTCGATAAGACTAAAGCCCAGTTTGCAATATGATTCTTAAAAAATTTGTTTAATTTGACAGGCCCCTTTGCAAATTCAATATTTTGGGATGTAAATTTCGGATGTGTTTTGCGGATTTATCTTCCATGTACATTTTTTTTTGTAAAGCAATGCGTTACAAGACCGTTCATAATTTACATGCTTTAAATATCGTGGGGTTGATCGTTGGGACTGGAAAACTTATGTGTTTTTGTGGAGCGAAAAGATGATAATCACGTGGTGATGTTTCGCAAGTATGCTTTGGCATTTCGTCAACCTATACATTCTTCTTATTACCTTGGGTATGTCACATTCTAATAATATTCTTTTCATTGAATACAAAGGTAACCAGTTGCCATGCTGTGATAACCTCTTTTCAAATCTACAAACTAAAGACTAAAGGTTGTATATAGTCGTTAGATATAGTATTAAATTATAAGGGTCATAGATTAGAATACGTCTTGACCGCGATGTACATTGATGTTCCGACATCAACGGACGATTAGAAGACGTTATTCTCGGGACATTCTAATTTTGTCCAAGTTTGTGGCAAGACTGCATTTATTAGCAGGCATTAGCACTTGTCGTTAGCACTCGCGCATCTGTGAGCAGCTTTAGTTCTCATTCTCAGGAGATTAGTTCACGATTAAATTTTTATAAGACACCGAAACACAATAATATGCATAATGCTTCTTGAATATTGAATAAATTTGCTTCAATACAAGACACAGACATTAAGCATAACAAATCAACATATTTTATGGGGTGGGAACAGTGTCATATTATGAAATAAACAAACAAAAGCATGTAATTGGTGACTAATATATATATAATATATTCATAAGATGATTACTTTCAAAAGATAATAAGTAACATAATATACGAAATACATAATCTATAACTTTCATATCTACCAAATTGGCACAAAGCAGCAATAATTGTTTCCAGATCAAAACCTTTCACTAGTATTACCCCTGTACAGAGAGAACTGCACTGGTTGACCTTAGAATATCGCATTAAATTTAAAATCTGATGTTTCACATACTGTTCTCTCTACTCTACTGAATTCCCTGAATACACACCCACACCGCTACGACAATACCAACCAACCAGAAGCCTTCGTTCAGAGAACCAGAACCTGTTAGTTGTACCAAAAGTAAAAAGTAATCTTGGTCTCCGCAGCTTGAAAACGGCTGCTCCGACACTATGCAATGAGCTTCCACTTGAACTGAAAAGTGCAGACAACATAAACATTTTCAAAAACAAACTAAAAATTCATTTTATTAACGAAGCTTTCGTGATTCCCCAGTGTGATCTTTAAACTTTATTCCATTTGACATTACATGTGTATTTAATTATCTTTTTTCCCCGGCTATTATTGATATTGTAACAACGCATCAGAACAGCTAATCTAGCTGGATGTTGGCGCTCTACAAATGTCCATTATTATTATTATACTAAGCAGCAAAAGAAGCGTTAGGTTGGTATGTTACTCTGAATAGACGCATTGCATAAAACTTGCCAAATGTTTTTATTGTATATTTGTGACCACATCTCCAACTTGACCTGAGCAATAAGTCTCCTTCCTAAACACAGAATTGAACCCAGGAAATGTTCTCAAAAACGCAACCTGACTTCTGAGATGGTAATGTGTTCTCCGTGATTTTCATGTAATCCATGCTACACGTGCTGTTCACCGGGACCAGCCCTGTACAATGCACCCCAATACCTGGTTGAATCATTCACACTACAATGTCAGCAGCATGCCACGACCCACGACAGCTCGGAGGAACCATGGGCTCTTGGAAGATTCGACGCTGGCCATACTGCCCGAGCCGTTACCAATCACTTCCAGGTCAATGTTCGGACCATCTACAGGCTTCAGCAACGCTCTCGAGCCACCAACACCACCGATGATCGCCCAGGAACTGGTAGACCAAGGGTTACCACAAGGCGACAAGACTGCCATGTTGTGCGACAGCACGTGCAGAATCCCTTCACACATGCATCTGAGACAGCACGTCAGACTGTGGGAACACACGGAAGACCCATCAGTACCGATACAGTGCGCCGACGTCTCACCAGAGAGAACATCCATTGCCGTAGACCTTACCGTGGATTGATACTCACCCGTCGCCATCGACGTGACCGTCTGCAGTTTGCCCAACAACACCAGAAGTGGCGACACAGGCAATGGAGAACTGTTCTATTCACAGATGAGAGTCGGTATTGCGTATCAACTGGAGATGGCAGGACCAGAATATGGCTTCGACGCGGCCAGCGTTATCCCGACCAATGTGTCATGGAACGAGACTCATGGGGAGGTCCAAGCATAATGGTATGGTGTGGAAGCTTCCTGAACCAGAGAGTGGGTCCAGTGGTGTTCCAAAATCTTGGCCCGGGGAGAGGAGACGGCATCACAGCAGTGCGCTACATTGATCAAGCTCTCAGACTTCACGTCATACCACATTTCGCACGTCATCGAAACAACGTTTTCCAGCATGACAACGTCCGTGCCCACACCGCCAGAGTTACTCGGGACTTTCTACAGCAGAAGGGTGTCAACGCTATGCACTGGACAGTCCTTAGTCCGGACTTAAACCCGATTGAACATCTTTGGGATGAAATTCAGGAGACTTAATAACGTCGTACCGAGACCAAACACAGCCGATGGATTGCGCCAGGCTTTTCCAAGAGTGTGGTTCCAGGTGCCAATGGCGTTCATCAATCATCTGGTCCACTCCATGTACAGACTCCGCGCTGCTGTTATTGACACTTGCGTTGGACGAACCAGATACTGATGTATAGACCGTGTACAGACTCTAAACCTTCTCGTAATGTCTTGGAATTGTGGTGAATTAATCACTAATGTGTCAACATACTGTTCACAAAAGATTGCTTTGATCCATTGAGTAAGTCGTTTTCTAGAATGATTTGATTAAAGTGCCTCTCTGATTCTGAAATCGTACTGATGTTTTTTTTTTGGGTTTTTTTTTTGCTGTTTAGTATATTATTATTATATACAATAACGGAGTAGTATTGAATGGGGGACGTCATATTTTTGCAGATACCTAGGAATTTCCGGTTTCAAAGAAGCAAGAATTTTCAGATGGTATTGCAGGCCCGCGGGGGTACTCCTTTCTCCAGGTTATTGCACACAAGTAATTATTCGGTTAGATACAACGACGCCTGATTTTTAACATAGAAGTGATTATTCTAGAACGTAGACTTTCAGAAGAAAACCCTGCTATGCTCTATACTGATCCGTGGGTTTAGACCAGCCAGTTGCGAGGGTCACGATTACTTAACTTGACAGTCGATCTTTATTTCAACCCCATCCCAATTTCGTTGTATCTATGACAGATTAGGTAATTAAAAACACATGACGGGATAGAGTTTTTCTTACACTGTTTCCTTGTGTCCCTTATCCATCAAATAATTCACTGCTATCAGTTATGACCAGTTGAAACAAGCGGTTGCCATGCGAGATGCGCCCACATTTTGCAACAAATGTAAGGGTAAGAGGTAAAATCAATAGGTCTCATCCATATTTCACATTTTGCGTACGTAAAAAGCTGGGTCTATAGCTCTGAAATATAAGGTCTGGTGCGTACCAAAGTCGAACTCATACAAGAACTTTTGTTCCTTAACATATAGTTTAAGTTTCACCCCATGAATTGGACAAATATTGTCGCCTCTGGAAGATCGACAAACTTCATTCGTATTTCACATTTTGAAAGAAGGCAGGGGACCAATGCGCTCCAAAATTGAACTCATTCAAGACCTAGTGATATTCGTTTTTAGTTTCATCTAAATCAAGACCTAGTGACACTCGTTTTTAGTGTCATCTAAATCGGATAAAAATTGTGACCCCTAGACGGTCCACAACCTGGGCATTACATGCTTTTATACTACTTGCGTAAAGGGGAGCGGCCATTTGACTGAAAGTTTCGGTCTGATTTTCACAAAATTCATACTTAACTATAATTAATATCTAACGGTTTTCAAAATAAGATAAAAATGGTGACATCTAGAGGGCCCACAAGCTAAAAACGTGATATTTTGTACAATCAGGGGTCATAATCCAGAACGTTACGGTCCAATACGCGCCTATATCGAATGAAACCCAGACCTTTGGGATATATCAAACTGCATGAAAATCCCAACCTTTGTGTGCTCCACAACCTGGGTATTACATACTTTTAAGGGTAGCGGACATTTTGTCGGACAGTTTCAGCCCGATTTTCATGAACTTTGCACCCAAACGTAATTATGGTGTAAAGGTGATATATTTGGTCGGTTTTATAAGGGTTCACAAGTTGAAAATGTATGTAGGAAGTGATAGTCCTATATGCTCTTAATATCGAAAGAAACCGAGATATTTCGGTTATAAACATACATTTAAAATTTCATCAAAATCGTATAAAAAAATTGTGACCACAATCTTGGTATTATTATATACATATAGTTGTCAAGTTCAGTATCCCAGGGAACCACCATCGACTGTGTTTGCATAGTAAGGGATTTAGAAAAGAAATAAAATTTCACTTCATTTCTGAGTAACTTTATCGCTCATAAAGCGTCTCTGATGATCTATACCCCAAGGAGTTTCCGGGGCTTAGTGGACCCTCGCCTAAAATCCTATGATGGTAGCGCCCCCGCCGCCATTAAATAATTGTTTCCACCGGCCTTGTATTGTATTCGTACAATAATTTATCAAAAATTTACAATAATGTCAAGGTTCGCGAAGAGAGTCTTAGTCTGTTTGTTGATTGAAGTGAAAGGCTTATCTTCCAGCCAATTGTATACGAGCTAGTGGAGCAAATTAATGCATGCAACCAGACCATTTCGAACATTTCCATTCAGTTTGTGTACAGTCACCAAAGGCATACACGTGAAGACGCGTTGGGTTTAAAAAAAACCCACAGTCGATCAATGTGCTGTGCTTGTGCTGTGTGATGGTCTATTGGCCAAGCACTTAGTAATGGCTCTAGATGACTTTGGTGTGTAGCCGCATCTGATAACAACAAATCAATAGTTACCCACGGATGTCACAAGATAAAGAATATATATCAGCTACTTGTTCATTGATGTATCACATGAGTATAGTATAATACGTTTCCTCTCGTATGTTACTTGTTTGAAGAGGTGTACACCTGTGGAATTGGGTGGATATATCGAAAGATGATCGGCATGATATTATGCTAATACGGTTAGTATCACGCGCTCGCGAGTTGTTATGTTATGCTCACACGTACGCATGTTTATATACCGAGCACTAAGGGTAAATGCGTCGGTGGATGTGAGGAAATAACAAGATTCATACATATAACTCACAAGCTTTGCATTAGTATCTAATTTAGATACTAGTGATATAATATTAAAGGAAACCAGGCCATAATATACTTAATTTGGTTAATTCATACGGTTCATTACAACGTCAGACTCATTTCATTTTACCATAAAATGTTTGTTTTGATATAGAAGGCCCAGCATACAGTTATCAAAAGTCAATAATATACTCACAACTGCGTATGGCAGTGTTGTGTGTGAGTGGTTTCATATAATGTGTATCGTTAGCCCAATATACAAGCCAAACCTCGATTTTACTGATATCGCATACATTGTTGATTTTTGTTATGTATGTTGAACTCTGACATATGCTACTTAAGATATACCTATTTGTGAATTTTATTGTAATGCATAGTTGTGTGCCCGTATTTTACAGAAACTCAACACTCTCGCTGTAGCTTAGGCGTCTACCATTGGACTAATCATAAAGGTGTATTCCAAACCTTGTGATAACAGAACTTATATCGTTCAGGGGCGGATCCAGGAATTTTTGCAGGAGGGGGTTTGCCAGGTTCCTGGGACAATGTATCTCCCCCCCCCCCCGCATGGTCTCTATCGTCATTTTGACATTGAGCTTTTTAAACAGAAATTCAACACCTCGTTTGACGTCAATTTTTATTATGAATTAATACAATGACATTGTGATTCAATTTCATGGATGCAAATCATTAATTGTGATATCACATAATGTCTATATCATTATCTCGTGCTTTGAGTGCCAATCCTGTCCCACATCTGACGATAAATGATAAAGCACGCGGCCGAGAAACTTTTGTCTTAAAAAGTGTTGATTTACCAAAAAAAAATATGTAGCTGAGCGTGGGGGGGGGGGGGGGGGGTGACCCCCCCAAACCCCCCTCTGGATCCGCCCCTGGACTCGTTATATGAGTTGTGTTGGAATTCTTCCACTAATTATAAGGATCAACCGTTTTTATAAACTTACAAATTTAAATATCGACACTATAGATTCACACGTATAAGCTTGCTTTTGGGGGGCACGCTGTATCATAAAGTCTGTCATTGAGTCAACTGGTGTGGTTTCGAATCCCCGGTTGTCATGACAAGGAGTAGGGTCGCCTGTCTAACCTCGTGGGTTTTCTCCGGGTCCTCCGGTTTCCTCCCACTGCTAAAGACCCCTACGCGCAAGCGAATTATTGAAATAAAATTAAACCATATGTTAGTCCCGAAATGACCTAGTTTGTGTCGAGTGGACGTTAAACTCCATTTCTCTCTCTCTCTCTCTCTCTCTCTCTCTCTCTCGCTTTTGGGGGGTTGGATGGCTAAAAGGTTAGCGTGCACGCGCTGTATCAAAGTCTGTCATTGAGTCGACTGGTGTGGTTTCGAATCCCCGGTTGTACGTAACAAGGAGTAGGGTCGCCTGTCCAACCTCGTGGGTTTTCTCCGGGTCCTCCGGTTTCCTCCCACTGCTAAAGACCCCCTACGCGCAAGCGAATTATTGAAATAAAATTAAACCATATGTTAGTCCCGAAATGACCTAGTTTGTGTCGAGTGCACGTTAAACCCCATTTCTCTCTATCTCATAAGCTTGCTTGTTTACTCGGGAGTAGCAGACGATGTTTTACAGACAACTCTTACTGTTTGTTACCGTTATTATGGCTACGGATCACCAATGATTTCGTCATTGACTTTAATGTTAATTCTCGTTTCTTAGACCAGCTCTAACTTTTCTCAATCAATTTTTCGTTCTGTAGAACGCTTTCTATCACAGATGGAGCAACATGTGCCAATCTCTTCTCAAAAGCACGCATGAGGTTCATCATAGAAAACTTGAGATACACAAATTGGAAGTAGAGACCAACCAAACGTGCAATTTTCCGCCATACATTTCAACCTGTCCAATCTCTTAACTCTCTTATCCTTCCGCCGCCAAATCATGAATATTCACCAAAACCTGGCAGAAAATGTATATTCAAACCTTTTTCCAAAAAGTCAACAAAGATGACCATGCAAGGGGGGGGGGGAGGGAAAGGAAGAGAAAGACTATAAATAACTTTCACCCTTGTTTTGTTAACCAGCGTAGGAATAATTGGTGAGCTGGGTCCTATATAGGGGTGAAACGGGCCTTTTTTATTTGCCTCCCATGTATTCTGACACCATGCTGGTGAAAGAAAATCAAAGAATAACTGCTAAAATGATGGCCCTTTCAGTATATATGCTGCTTTATGTACAGCGGTGCAGGTGCATCTCGGGTCGGGGGGGGGGGGGTAAGCGCGTGTGCGTTTTATCGTAAGGTCTGTCATTGAGTCACCTAGCGTGGATTCCATTCCCCGATTGTACGTGACGTGGAGTAGGGTAGCCTGTCCAACCTCATCGGTTTTCTCCGGGTCCTCCCACTGCTAAAGACATCTACGCGCTAGCGAAATACTGAAATCAAATTGAACCATATGTTACACCCGAAAAGACCTAGATTGTGTCGAATGGACGTTGACAACATAAAAGAGGCCTGAAAATGAGCAATATTAACATTTTATTTTCCTATAAATAACATAATTATGCAACAAACACCACAAATGCTAGATTTTGATAAAATGTTGAAAAGTAAGCTGACATATCTACACCAGTTTAATATCAGGGTGTGGTCTCATTGGCCAGAAATGCCTCAGAATTCTAAGTTTGACTCTAAACAAAAAGGGTTAGAAATCCTTGAAATGTGCAAAATAACATTCTTAGCTGTAATTCAACCTACAATTCCAATACTATCATTTAAATGTCAATACAGGTGCAATTAACTATCTCTCGAAAGACATTTTTAAAAAGGTGGGATGGGGAGTTTATAGCCTCTCCTAATGGAACGGCGGAGTGAAAACTGCCTAGAAAGACTTGAATTTGGCTTTCTACATGAAGGAAATGCAAGAATTTAATGTTTCAAAGATGAAACAAAATTTTTGTCCTGGGTAAAACAGTCGCAAAAGTGAGCCAACCCCTGTTTTGAACATTTATTACAAACCCATCTGCTGTTCATTATTAGGATAGTGTTACCAATTTTCAGTTTTCTGTAGGAAAGCTGGAGAATTTGGCACATCTAAAATCTGACAAACTTATGGATCCCACCATCTAAGTTATATTAGTAATGAAAATAAAGATATTTTGAGACATTTTGACTTATTTTAGTAGTCATGAAAAGGTTTAATTTCTACATCAAGCTGGGGGAATCTGGAGAATATTCCTTATTTTTAAACGACATTTTGTGAAATTGCAATACTGTTCACTTTATCTATCATTTGAGGCTGAATAAGGCAAAATTGGACATTAAATGTTTTTCTTACTAAGAATTTTGAAATTTGCAGTAAAATCACGTTTCCAGTCCTTTGATTTTCTTTTCCAAATTTAACCTTTTTTTCATTAGTTTTTCTGAAGTCAAATTATCTTGCACATATTTTCTGAGAATTTAATCTTCATATCTTCAAGACAGGCCACGGATCACCAATGACTTTAATGTTAATACCTGCTCTAACTGAGAATTTTGAAATTTGCAGTTAAATCACATTTTCCCTCCAAACTTTGATTTTCTTTTTCAAATTTAACTTTTTTTGTTAGCTTTTCTGTAGTCAAATATCTTGTACATATTTTCGGAGAATTTAGTCTTCATATCGTCAAGACAGGTCACAGATCACCATTGACTTTAATGTTAATTCCGTCTATTAGATCCGTTCTAACTTTTTCCCAAATGTTCGTTTTGTAGAACGCTTTCTACCACAGATGGAGCAACATGTGGCAACCTCTTGGACGTATGAGGTTCATCATAGAAAACTTGAGATATACAAACTGGAAGTAGAGATCGACAAACGTGCAATTTTCCTGCCTACATTTCAACCTCACTAACCTCTTACCTCTCGTATCCTCCCGCCTCCAAATCATGAATATTCACTAAAACCTGGCAGAAAATGTATATTCAAACCCTTTTCTTCGATTATACACCAACAAGTCAACATAGATCGCCATGCAAAGGGGGGGGGGGGAGAAAAGGAGAGAAAGACTAAAGGCTAAATCAAAATGACGTGCTTTTGAGCTATTAGTGGCCAACTCTTTTTCGTAGTCCGCTGTGTTTGATTCCCAACCTTTAGAAATATGAAAGTTGGTAGGTCTATGGATTTGTACACAACTTTAGTCTCAGAAAGGTCGGAGATATGTCTTTGGAACAGTAGTTGATGTAGTTTTCCAAATGTGTACAATATAATGTATGTCATGGTCGGAGTCTGGCTAAAACTGCTTAAACATCTTCTAACGGTGTTTTCTGAATGTTCTCTTAACTGACCGTCAACTATCTGATAGTCGTCAAAAGGTGCAGAGAAAGCAAGAATGGTTCATCTTCATTAAGAATAAATAACAGCTTCAGGAATATAGCCAAAGCCAACATACGAAACATAGAGCTTAGTTCTATCTGCCCCCTAAGCTTTTATTTCGGACGATTAAACGACGATAAGAGGATACTTGTCGAAACGTTGACCTTTTATATTAAAACCAGTGATTGTTTCCAATAAAAATTGTGTTCGTTAAACTATAAAATCAATTAATTTATTCATTGCAGATGCAAGTGAGGGTTAACAATCCTAATTGAAAAATGAGGTACAAGTGTTAAAGTAGTAATACCGAAAAAGAGACCATTTGTCATGGATGTACAAGCTAAATTAACTAATAGCAATCAAGATTTTGAAGCCACGTCTACAGAAGCCAATGGAGAATTAGGGATTGAGAACGACTCTCTAGTGGCAGTGAAGGTCGATAATGTGACTGCAGACAATAACAAAAATAAAAAGAGGTAAGGTCCAAGAAAACAATTCCTACAAATATAAATCTTTCCATTGACAATGTTGCTTTTTCTAAAATAATAAAGGGCGAACATATATCTTGCCAAGTATCTCGGTGTGCGACTTGTGTCCTCTTATGTTTTATGGCTATTTCGAGAACTGACGCCTCAGCGACAACAAGGACATATGTTTTACAGTTTTCAAAACCTCCGTAAGTTAGGGCGAATGATAATGTATATGCATACATTCTCTTCCTGAAACACCGTGGATTATATGTCGATCGAAAGTTTAATTCACTTTTCTAAACACATCCCAGAAACAATGCCATCTTTTGTTATTGCATAGTGACAATTCCGGGAAGGGGCTGACAATGGGTAAAAAAAACCTCGAGGTCCACCTGTGTACATATAGCACTTAAAGCAACCATTCATACGCCGCATTGCAACCTGAACCCCACCCCTACCGCGCACTGTTCACCTAACCACAGAAAAAAATAACTTACGTGTTAGTCTAAATATATATTTATGTACATTGAAGAGACTTTAAACTCCATCCAAATCCAACGATTGTAATTCCATGTATAATATAATGTCGGTTACGTGTTGTTATTAATCATTTATGGAAATGCTGTATTATTCCTAAATAATATACAAAATATATTGTGTTAATTGCAGACCTGTCACTGACTGGCTACTGCTGTGGTTATGCTGTATGTGTAACTTTCTTTTGGTTGGTTATTCGTACGGTATTGCAGTGTTATTTCTGGACATGAAGTGGACTTTCGGTTCCAGTCGATCTGATACATCATTAATACAGTCCATGAATAACGGCTTAATGTTTGGCGGTGGTAAGTTATAATATTCCAGTATTTGATTATAGTCAATACAATACTCACAGTCTATATTTATTTATTTTAGAGGACACCAAACAGTGTATTTTCCATCTGCCAACAAATTTAATTCTAGCCGATAGTGGTTTATAATAGGTTCAGCCGAAAGCTCGTGCACTTACTGCAACTCAGGTATCATTTAGTTGTGTTGTTTAGTATTTGATGTTTAGTTTTAAGCCATTAGTAGTAGTAGTAGTATTATCCTGGTGTTTTACGTCTGCTTCCACATACTAGTAAGTGATATCGCAGACAAGAAATAGGAGAGCCGAAGCTGCTTCCTGTTTTTAGAATATGATTTTGCAATCTTTCCATTTTCGGCCTTAGGCCATGGATTGGGTTTTGTGGGAAGTTCTCCCCTTTATTTAGTAAAAAACATATCGATTGGTAGATGTCTTCGTAGTGGGATTAGTGTTAAGGTGCCAGGCCCGTCTTATCGTGACCTCCCCTTACTCCACAATCCCACTCTGTGGGTTTGGTATCTGTTTCTTTTGCGGAATAGTGTTTAGGTCCCGAGTCCGTCTGACCGTAACTCCCCTTACTCCACTATCCTGCTAGTTTGGTAGATGTCATCTTTGTGGGATTTGTGTTTAGGTGCCAGGCCCGTCTTATCCTGACCTCCCCTTACTCCCCTGACGTGGTTGGTGGTACATTCTTCTCCGCACTCACAGACGATGACTTGGTGTTTGTAGTCTCGCAGCCGCTCTTTCACCCTTAGTTTCGATATAAGTCTGCATATATCTCTCCTAGGGTGATTAATCGCTGTCTCCGTGTAGATTTTGTCATCCAGTCTGAATCTGTATGTGTCAAGTTCAACGAGTTTTAATTCCCAGAATGAATTGACCTGTCTTTTAACCATACTGTAGATTTCCGTGGTGCTGTAGTCTATGGTACGGAGTGGTGCTGTGTCCTTAAGACCTTCGTTGGCGAGTCCATCTGCCTCCTCGTTTCCTCTAATGTTGACATGTGATGGAATCCACTCATTATCTAATCTAGACAAACCCTTTAAACTACACAACAGTAGAAACCCAACGGTTTTCTATGATTCCCAACAGATTTGAACAGTTTTCCAACAATGGTTTGAAACTAAACATTAAATACAGAATCTCCTGCTGAAATAACACAACTTACTAAATGATACTCAAGTTGTGGTTATTATTTGCTCTAGAAGCGTGGTTAGATTTTCGGTAGTATGGCGTACCTATTTAGAATCATAAAGTATATAAAATTAAATACATATTGTGTTCTTATTGAAAGCGATCTATTGCTATTTCAATGCAAATAGAGGAATATCACTATTTCAATCGCTACTTTTTTCCTTTTTTTATGCTAATCTTATATTTATTTCCAGGTATAATTTCATCCTTTGTCACCAGTGTAATGGGCATTGGTGATGCCTTCTCGGTTAGTGCCTTGGTAGCTAGTCTTGCAGCAATTGGTGGGTTTGTGTTCGAAAAATTGCCACTGGTTATCCTTAGTGTAGGGGTTATAGGCGGTAAGGTGTTTTTCTGTGTGCTTTAACCCACAAGACAAACAAAATTTGTGCGGAATTTTAAAATTGTAAACTGGTTTCGTTATACAAATCTTTGGGTGGACGGCATGCAAATAAAAAATCCTCTTAATTTACTTTCTAATTTCGACAGCAATTTGTTCATTTTGAAATTAAAGTTGCGTATATTTTTTTTTAATAATTTAAACGAAATAGTAATTAATTTCCATTGAAAATTACACTTTACATCTTATCTAATCATATCGATTTCTTTTCTTTGTGTTCCAGGTTTAGCATTGTGTGTCATGTTCACCAGTCTGTTTATAGTAATTGGTCGAGTTTTTAAAGACAAGTATAATATGGCGCTGTCTTGTCTTCTTCTTGGGGGAGGAATTGGTTCATTCGTCTTCCCCAATGTAAATGCTGTGTTACTAGAAAACTATGGATGGCGAGGCACATTTTTAATTCTTGTTGGCGTGATGCTGAATACTTTGCCGGTTGGACTGCTGATACGTTCTTTGTTATCTACAAATGCAACCACCACCGGTTCCATTAAAAAGCGATGCCTCGATAGTCCGTTTTTCCAATCGCATATATCACTTTGGAGAGATCCTTTATTTGTGACTTCCATAGTGTGTCTTATACTAAGGTCTGTGCCCATTGGATTAGTAACGTTCTTCATGTTGGATATAGCCGAATACAAACAATTTGACCTTTCCACAGGTTCGTTGTTTTTATCGGTAGTGGGGTTTGGAAACCTGAGTGGTCGATTTTTAGCACTGCTCACGAGACCGATCATGAAGGTGTCCCCAGTCAAAGAATACGCTTTGTACATTATGTTCTCTGGACTCGCAATATTCGCACTTGCAGTAGCTGATAGTTATGTGTTCATATTGGCAGCATGTGTATGGTTTGGTCTAGCGTATGGTATGATAGCCTCAACAGCTGCCACAACTGTCTTCTTCATAGCTGGCGAAGAACATTATCCTTCTGCATTGGGTATATTTAATACAGGCATGGGGATAGGATTTGGAATAGCCGGACCAATTGGAGGTAAGCGTGACCTATCCATTAGATACAGTTTATTGACATTGTCGTGATAATAAAACCAATCAAATGGGGGCCTCGTTTAGCTAAGGACAGAAACATATCAAGAAATTCTGAAATGGTAAAGGATTCAAATGGCTTTGGAATATCAGGCATTTTTTTTTTAGTATGTCTACATAGGCCGGCGGGGAGGGGGAGGGTTGCGGCAAAATGGTTAACGTATGTGACCCACCATAAATAAATATCTCGACAATTACACCACAATATTTATATATATACCAGGCCTTAACTCAGTTTCCCACATTATAGTCACTAAATAAACGGCCATGTTGTACTTAATAAGCTATGACCATTTAACCATCCATAAATAATACACCGAAAGATGGTTACGAGTGTCGGTCATACCATCCGAGCACTTGTGAGTAAAAAGTAAATTACGTGCCCTTGTTTTGAAATTAGTCTCGCTTAACCAGTCTACCGACCATTCTACGTCTGATTGACAGGCCGGGATAATCAAGACTACTTTTTTTACGAAACATAACAGAAAGCTGAAACAAGAAATTGAATTTAGAAACAGGCACGTTAGCCAACTCAAAAATAGTTTTAAGAACCTTGTAAAAAAAAATGAAACTGCTGCTAGTAACATGTTCTTGCCTAACCCTAGTGTTTCAGAGATATTATTTGTACCAACCCAAAAGATGCCTCTCCTAATGCTCATAACATCCGGGCACCTGTGAGTAAAAGTAGGTTACGCGTCCTTGTTTTGAATTTAGTCTCGCTTAACCAGTCTGTCGACCATTCTACGTCTGATTGGCAGGCCGGGATATTCAAGACTACTTTTTTTACGAAACATAACAGAAAGCTGGAACAAGAAATTGAATTTAGAAACAGGCACGTTAGCCATCTCAAAAATAGTTTTAAGAACCTTGTAAAAGTAAAATGAAACTACTGCTAGTATCATGTTCTTGCCTAACCCTAGTGTTTCAGAGATATTATTTGTACCAAACCAAAAGATGGCTCTCCTAAAGGTATAGTTAATGATAAAGCAATTTAGAAAATAAAACGAACGTAATTTCTAAAGCTGCTGTAATAACTAAAAAGCTAAATATTACTGCTATTATTTGTACTAAACCAAAAGATGCCTCCCCTAACGGTACAGTTAATGATAAAGCAATTTAAAAAATAAAACGAACGTAATTTCTAAAGCTGCTGTAATAACCAAAAAGCTAAATATTACTGCTATTCAGAATCGTCAACAATAGATTTTTTTACGGCTGTAATAGTTGATAGATGTGTAGAGAATTGCACGTGCGATGGCTATTTTCAGTCTCATAGACTCTAGCACTGATTATACTGCGTGGTTAGCCAGAAACACTTCGAGACAAGCCACTGAAGCGTGCACATTCGCCGTGTCAAGTCCAACTTTCTGTAGGGAAAATTTTCACTACACGGGTCACCCTAGCTATATCATAAGGTCTGCCACTGAGTCACATAGCGTTTGTGGTTGAACCATATTTTAGTCCCGAAATTACATAGTATATGTCGAGTGAACGTTACCCCTCTCTCCCCATCTCTCAAGGGTAGAGATTATTATTGATCTACTTATTGTTTCATAATAAGAAAGCAAATAATGTTGTTGGGTTTTTTTCTGTTTAAAACAATATAAATCTTTCATCTTGTAAATATGGAATCTTCATTTTAGGATAAGACGACGAAAAAGAACCATATGGACTAAGACTAGCTATTGTTTGCCCATTGACTTCAATGTTAAATGGCTGTAACATCACAGGCTATATCCTTTTGCTCAACATTCCGTTGGTTCCAATCTTTATAGGCACAATGGGGACCACATTTGGCAATATCCTCATCATAAATTTATAGGGGGTTGACCATTTAGATTTTTTGCTACGGGGATTTGAAGTTTACTGGGGTCAATATCTCACTTCCGACAAAATGATTGCTCTGCAGAAAGACACTTTACACCCCCTATCCCTCCGCTGTAATATCATCATTATTACCCAAAACTGCTATGAAATTGCAAATTTGACCCCTTTTCTCCAATTCTAGACCAAAAAGTCAACCCAAAAATGCAGGAAGAGGGTAGAAAAAAATTAAGGGAAAAATTGTATATTTATAACTCGCACTACATTCGTCTTAGTCCATATCTAAATGGCGTTTGTCTCCCTTTTATTTGATTGACAATTCCAACTGCTGTATATTATATATTTTCGCGAACCATGAAATGAAATGAAATGACATGAAATGAAATGGGGTTTAACGTCCTACTGTTCTGCTCCTATACGGGGCTAATGAAGACGGGCATACGCCATACAGTGTGCTATGAGGGAAATTTTGTCCGGGCAGCGGCACTATCGCCTACTCTTATATCGAATTCCAACTGCCAAGGGATCTTTTACGTGCATTCCAATGTTTACACGGGACCTCGGTTTTTCGTCTCATCCGAAGGACTAGACAGCTGTCCTTGTCTGGCCCTCCGTCCTGCATCACTGACAAGGGGAAACCACGTCGGAAAATCGGGATGAACTTTCTCGGCCAATGCAGGGATGGAACACCCGTCCTCCAGGCTAGCGAGCCATCGCCTTACCCAACTAGCCACCGTGGCTCCCTGCGAACCCTGAAGATCTGGGCCATAATTGCTGAAGCGGGGTACACAAAGCTGGTCTAACATTCTTCATAAAGTTATTATATTAATGAGGAACAGGTGTGCTAGATATGTTTTGTTTGTCCTGATCCGTTCGGTTTTGATACGAATCCAAATAAAAGTGGCATTCAGTGTATGCTTGGCTTTTTGGAACATCTGGTAATAATCATTTGTTTACTTCAGTCAGTCTGTCAGTGCGGCTTAATGTCCATTTGCACCCAGCGTTTTACTTGAATAAGATCGTTATTCCAACCCCATTCCCAGTATGGGCAGAACAGAAAGACACAAATTCTTGTAGCTATTGTGTACGGATCTTCTAAAATATTTAAAATTGTGACATTTTGTCGGGCCGGTCTTCATTATCTAAGTTGGTGTAGAAAAGTAGGAAGTTAAAACCCATTTTATTTATATATAATTATTCTGTCGGGTGTTATAACAATTAATCTTTACAGGTGCGATAAAGGACAGCGTGGATTCATATACCTACGTTCTGTTTGGTTTTGCTACAGTTAGTTCATTTTCTGGCATTCTGCTGATGACGGTTGCCTGTTGTTTTGAGAAATCCAATCTTAGATATGAATAAAAAAATTTTGAATAAAAATATTTATATTGATTTATTTTTCGTGGCTTCATCTGGTTTGTACCGTGGAACAAGTGGACTATTGGATGCGGATAGAGATCATGTTTGCAAAAGAATAATTTTAGCCTTCTTAAAAAGTGAGAAGCTACTTCAGCGGTCAGTGTAAATTTCTTTCTAACGATAAAATGGATAAATGATCTGCACTACATCTTCAGTCATAACTTCGTCCAGAATATATTTTTTGTTCGAACTTTGTCGTCCGTGCTTTTATGGGCTAACTGGAATTTCGTTGTTTATTGTCGTGATTAACTGTAAGCAGTGGAGATTTAGGTCAATGAATTTCCATATCTGCTAAAATAACACCAGTATAACATTGTTGTCCAAATCTATGCCGTGTTGTGAAACATGATTAAAGGGGGATTATATAAAGAGCTATAATAGTTAACAACTATTGTAACATGCTTAAGGGTGAATCTTGCGTTTTGATTGGTCGATTAGACACTGTCTATTGGACAATAACACCCCTCTAAATTAGAAAAATCAAAGCGTATTAATATCATGCGTACTACTTTAATGGCGATAACCACAATGGAGACAATCAATTTTGATCTCGGTACATTAGATGAAATATTTGGAGATATGTCCGAAGATGAACTTGAAACGCCAAGCCCCTTGTCAGGTAACAGCTACAAACAACAAAATATTCAAAAATCTATTACAGAAACATAAATTTTGTTTCAAAAACTACTTTTAAAAAAATGAAGTGAGAATTTTAGGGGTTTTTTGTGTGTCTATACTCATACGGCTACTATAGCAACCAGACGATAAGCGAGGCAAATTTAACATGAGCAGCCAGTTACCCCACTACGTCACTAAAACCGATTTGCAGTAAGACGAATTTTGAAGTTTACACAATAAAATAAGTTCTTTAAAAATTCTAAAAAAATAGCATGTTACAATGTCGATAAACACCTCCTGTTTCGCATTTAGAGTGTCGCGGGTTCTAATGTAAAATCTCAGGACATGTCTATTGGACAATAACACCCCTCTAAATGCGAAACAGGAGGTGTTTATCTCCTAAATAATGTAAAGGGAATTTGCTGAAAATTTCAGTCAAATTGATCCAATCTGAACCGAGATATTAGCTTTTAAATTTTAGGCCTAGCCTCATCATAATTACTAAAGTCGGTACGATAAAAAGCATAATCTTGATTATCCATCTTTGGATTAAATCATCAATGGGCGTTGAGCAGAAAATCGCATTCAAATCCAATACATATCACAGGCTAACGATGACATCGAGAGTAGATTATGGTCTGGATAAGTTAATTAATGTTTAATTAATAATTAAATCCAATACATATTCAAATCCAATACATATCACAGGCTAACGATGACATCGAGAGTAGATTATGGTCTGGATAAGTTAATTAATGTTTAATTAATAATTAAAATAACATTTTAGGCCTAAAGAAAGGCGTGCAATAAGCAGAATTTAGCTCTTGCATAATGTATGCTTAAGCAATATAACAAGCGACGATCCAATGGGAACTTGATATCGCCACCGTACAAAGTTTATTTAGGAAATTGGGTAATTTTTCGCCGTGACGCGGGTTAGCTAACCTGGAGGTCACGGGTTCGATCCCCGTACTGTTGACCGAGAAAGTGACCGGGAGTTTCTGGTATTGTTTCGCCATATCAGTGTTAAATTAGCCCCGATGGAGTAGACAATTAGGACGTTAAACCCTATTCCATGTTAAACAAAAAATAACCAATACAAAAATTTTATCGATCCTTTGTCCCTTTTTATATTTATGTGGAACATCTGGGATGGTATGGCTGTCTATTTTATTTATTAATTAAACGTTAAATCCTATTCCATTTTAAACAAAAAATAACCAATACAAAAATTGTATCGATCCTTAGTCCCTTTCCATATTTATGTGGAACATCTGGGATGGTATGGCTGTCTATTTTATTTATTATAAAAGATCATATCGCGTTATGATTGCATTCATCTGTAATAATATTCAGCTGTTGTTATTCTTACATTGAGAGTAATATTTATTTTCAAAAGGTATTTCTGTGTAATTATGTGTTGGTATAAATCTACCTTACTTGACCTTGCATTTGATTTAGTATTATACTTTAAAACTGACATGTCGTTGTTATGGGTGACTTGTGTGTAAATATTACGTAAAGCGTTGACAGATTTGCTTCCGGGTCATTATGGGTGGCCTCTATTCGACTTTCATTTAGAGTATACATGTTTGTATATACATTTCATGATATTGCGAGTAAGATACAAGTACTGATTGCTTTAGTATACAAACAGGTAAGTAGTGTTTGTTTATTTACGCATCTATTTTGGTCCTATCTATTATTGGCAGTGGGTTAAAGAGACTTAAGGTTATGTAGTAAAACCATTTTATAACTCGGGAAATTCAAATACACGACGAGCTTCCATATAGACGATGAATGAATAATACCAGAAAAGGTAAAGAATATAGATAATCCTTATTTAACTATAGTAGTGGATGTTTTGTCAGACTAGACAAGGTATACGTATCTTTTCATGAACGTCCTATACTGCTTCCTTACGGACATATCAGTAAGTGAAGTGCTGGCTCGTTAACCTGGAATTCCCGAGGTTAGCCGGGAAAGTTTCCGGCGTGATTTCCAGTTGGTGTAGGAAGGAGGGCCTGACAAAGAACAGCGTCTAGTCGTTCTAAAGGGACCAAAACCGGAGGTCCCATGTACACGTTGACATGCACGTAACAGAATCCCGACAGTTGGAATTTGAATTTTCCCTCACAGCATTAACCCGTATGGAGCAGAAGGTAAGCCGTTAAGCCCCCTTTCATTTCATTTGCAAGTATATCAGTCTCTCTTAGGGTTTTACTTTAAGAGAAATTATATTCTTTAGACAGTTTCCGTGATAAAAATAAGCCCTTTGGAAATACTCAGTTACTTGAAATAGGGAACTGGTTTCAGCTTATTAGTTTGTTAATATATTGTTTTACTTACACCGTTTGCTACCACCCATACAATTTATTTTGAAAGCTACAAAAATCGGCAGCTTTCAGGATGGATGTGACATCGAAAACCATATAATTGATAAACCATTTTCTAGCTTCGATAGAGTTCAGCTGCCTCATTCAAAAATAACATCCCACGTTACGATTACAAACTTTTACCAAAAAAATTCGTCTAATTTCCAAATTATCTAGTAAAATAATCTCACTCGTCGATTTCCGAAAATAAATACTGATACATGTATTTGACAAAAAAAGGTTCTTTATTCTGTCTGTTAAGGGAACGAACAGACTGTAATTTTAGGTTACGTGGGGCGTATATTTTTCGAATTCCAATGATCTGGACACACTTTCAAAGTCTTTTCGAATCCATATTGACAGGGCACATTTTGTGTCAACGCTTTTTCGAATTCGTGACCGAGAATAAACGGAAAAATTAACATCTAGACTTAATTACATTAGATACTGGGTTTCTAAGATTTACCTATTATATAACCCAGGATTAGTACATAATCCCAACCTTAAATTAAATTTAAACATACCGAGTTTTATCAATTTGCATTACATAATATATTGCATGCCTTTATTATAATGATAATGTTGATATTTACATATATGTCATAAAAAATTATCTTTATTTGAACATATACAGCTAAGCGTTCCTGTACTTATAGACCCTGAATAACCTGAGTATAATATATTCCTAGCAATTAGATCCAATGACCCGGAGTCAGTTACCCGTTTCGAGATTATAATCTAACTTACATGTGATATTAATCGCTTTTCATCATCATGTATTCAAACTACAGCAGAAAGTTATCTGAAACGTGTGTGTCCATAATATCAGTTTTGTACGGAAGACCATTAGGGTCACTCAAATGAAAAAAAGAAAATTATCTTGTAATTACAAGATAGCCATTTTATATAACTATCTTGTCATTACAAGATAAGGAGAAGCCTATTGAGGTCAATCACATAAAAAACAGTCTTCTAACTAATTTATTTCAAGTTCGCCCTACACTGATTTATCGGATGGCTAGGCCAACGAAGTACTTTTTTATGTTACGGGATCGGCATATTTAGGTCATGCTCCCATTAATATCATTCGTTATTTCACGCCCTCATTAAAAACCATTCATTGTCCCACCAACTTCATTCATACTCTTATTGATAATTTCTTGATGATTCATTGATTTCATGTTCTCCTTTAAGCTACGGAACGCCATTTACATTTTTCAGAAAAGTTTGTTAATCCAAGCCTGAATGTAAAAAAATTGATTATTAAATAAACCAAAATCAAGATGGCCACGATAGATAATTTCCAGGTTTGGATTCAATCGAATTTACAGGGGCGCATCAAAGAGGTTCAGCGAAACGTAAAGATGGCAACGGCTTGTTTGAAAGGGATATAGACGAAACGGCGATAACTTATATAACTGTGTAAAGTTAAAACAAATGAAAATAAAATGGCCAAAAATGCGATAAAATTTACCAAAAGACAAGTCAGTGGGTCTTTATTAAACATATCTTATGCAAGAGCTAAATCTGCCTATTGCAGGTCTTTCTTTAGGCCCTAAATGTTATATAAATTAGCCATTTACTAAAAAAACAAGACAATAAGCAACTCTCGGATTAAATCGGATGCCTCCGATTTATAACAGATTTGAATCATATCTTGCTGTTCAACGGTCGTTGATGTTTAACCGTAACCAGCGGCTGCCAGGCAGGATACGCCCACATTTTGCAAGAGATGGATAGAGAACAAGCTAAACAAAAAGCGATTTTTCGTACAATCAGGGGCCATAATTCAGGAAGTTATAATCCGATATGCGCGAATATTGGCAGGAACAGAGATCATTGGGTTATAAACTTACATTTCAGGTTTCATCAAAATCAGAAGAAAATTGTGACCTCTAGAGGGTCCACAACTTTGATATACCATATTTTTACGCTATTTGAGAACGAGGGACGGCCATTTTGTCTGTCAGTTTTGGGCTGATTTTCACGAAATTCAAACTCAACCATCCTTAGGGTGTAACGGTGATCCATTAAAACGGTTTCTTAAATCGGATAAAAATTATGACCTCTATAGGGGCCATAATTCAGGAAGTTACGATCCGATATGTGCGAATATCGAAAGGAACCGAGATCTTTGGGGTATAAACTAACATTTCAAGTTCCAACAAAATCGGATAAAATTTGTGACCTGTATAGGGTCCACAAGCTAAAAACGTAATTTTCCGTACAATCAGGGACCATAATCCTTGAAGTTTCGGTCCGATACATGTTAATATCGAAAGCAACCGAGATCTTTTGGAGATAAACCTATATTTCAAGTTTCGTCAAAATCGGATAAGAATTGTGACCTGTAGAGTGTCCACAAACAATTGTGGACGGACGTCCGGACGGACGGACAGGGGCGACGGCAAAATGTGATTTTTCGACCAATCAGGGACCATAATCCAGGAAGTTACTATCCGATATGCGCGAATATCGAAAGGAACCAAGATCTTTGGGTTATAACCTTGATATACCATATTTTTACACTATTCGCGTACAAGCGGCGGCCATTTTGTCCGGCAGTTTTGGTCCGATTTTTAGGACATTCGAACTCAACCTTCATTACGATGTAACGGTGATATAATCAAACGGTTTTTTAAATCGGATAATAATTGTAACCTCCAGAGGGACCACAACCTAAAAAAAGGTGATTGTTCGTGCAATCAGGGGCCATAATTCAGGAGGTTACAATTACATATGCGCAAATATCGAAAGGAACCAAGATCTTCGGGTTATAAACACGCATCAAAATCGGATTAAAATTGTGACCTCTACAGGGTCCACAACCTTGATATACCATTTTTTTTTTACACTATTCGCTTACAAGCGGCGGCCATTTTGTCCGTCAGTTTTGTTCCGATTTTCACGAAATTCGTCGGTTCGCGAGAAACGTGACGATTTTTTACCGTTGTTCCTTTGATGCGTATTTTAATTTTCTGTTCAAATGGAAAAGAAATCGCTTAACTTGGCTACTTCTGCAGACAATAAAATCTGTGTAAAGTCAAAAAAACAAAACAAAACAAAACGAAAACAAAACGGCCAAAAATAAAAATTTAAATAAATTTAATATAAATAGCGTTCTGTGTAATGAGGGCATGAAATTGGTGAATCATGATATTAATAATGATATTAATAATGATATCAATGCGTGTATGAAAGTTGGTGGGAGTATGAATTTGGTGAATCATGATATTAATAATGATATCAATGCGTGTATGAAGTTGGCGGGAGTATGAAATTAATGTGAGTATAAATTTTATGATTTTAATGGAGGCATGAAAATAAAGGAATGATATTAATGGGAGCATGACATAAATGTACCAATTCTGTAACATAAAATAAAGTACGGCGTTGGCCTAGCTATTCGAAGAATCAGTGAATGGCGACCTTGAAATAAATAACTCACGGTCGTCAGATAATCAGATTTTGTTTTTCATTTGATTGGCCCTAATGATCTTCCGCATTTTGTGTACATAAGTCAATGCAAGTTGTATGTATTTTTTATTAAGCTAGGATGCATATGTGAAGATCTTTGACTGTTCAGTGAGATCTTTCAAGAAGAATATGAATAAGGGCGATACGAAATGTCGTTCCCATGATACAGAACGCAATATTCCACCAGCGGAAGAAGATATCCTCGTTCTTGACACCATTGATGATTCGAAGAATTCTTGTTTACGGGTTTATAATTCACGGTGAGTTCTAATTCGTAAAAGTATGATTCAAAATATTTTACATCACTAGAGCCCTTGTTACAAGGTTGTCTATTTTCGTTATTTCAGCGCAGACAAAACGCATACAACACATGATGAAATGAAATGCAATGGGGTTTAACGTCTTACTTTTCTGCATCGACTGCGCTAATGAAGACGGTATACCGTATACGCCATACAGTGTGCTATGAGGGAAATTGTTCTGGGATAACTACGCTGTGGCCCATACTTACATCGAATTCCAACTTTCAAGAGTTATTTTAAGTGTACGATTAGACTTGTCAGACCTCCACCCTGCACCCACTAACAAGGGAAACCCATTCTGGAAAACATAACACAAGATACTAAAAGTAATGAAGAAATTAATATCCCTTAACGATCAGTTACGATACTGTTTCACTATTGAAGAATACTTCTTGTATTCACCGTACTTTAAGTCAGCTGAGTGTGTCGTGCTTGTGATACAGTCTGGTGTGCTCACTACCTCTGTTCATACTTTTCAAGGGAGGTCAAGTTATTTTAGTACTTTCCCACCCGAAACTACACTGAAAAAACACTTGTGTTAAAACTAATCTACACAAGTTATGTGTTGTTTTGCATTGCATTAACACAAACTTGTGTCGATTTATAAAATCTTGTGTTTTTTTCATATCATTAACACAAGTAATGTGTACCTTCCAAGATTTGTTTTCTTTTTAAAAAAAAAACTCCATACAAAGTCTGAATTCGGGAGTCGTCAAGTTTTAAGAAAAGTAATAAAGGGCTTAATTCACATCTCGAAAATCACATGCTGTTCTTCACTGGAAGGGTGTGAGTACCAATTAATCAGACAATTGCCAGACAGACTTGAATGTTAATTGATGTTAAGTTGTCTGTAAAGTTAAAATGTCTGTCTTTTTTTATTGACCCAATAAACTGATAGATCAAATGAATATATAGTGTACATGTGATTTTCAGCACCCTGGTGTTTTCGAAAATTGATTCAATGTACAATGAACAAAAAAAATGAGTAAAACTCTTAATAATGTAATTGGTTGATGTAATCAAAATTGGACAGTATTGGTTAACTGAAAAGTAACCAATCAAATTTAATTGATCATCCACGTGTATCTCATAATCGACTTATTGATATAATGGTTCTCCAAGTTATCTATACTTTTTGTCTGCGATATCACTTCGGTGGAAGCGGACGTAAAATACAACTAACTAAGAAGAAGTATCTATACTTTAGTCATTGCGACAAATTCTTTCTTTGATATTATATCAGCGACATTCAGTTAGATAGATGTAGTGAAGTTAGCATCAACAGGGTGCTTTAGCCGTGATATTTTAAAAAAAATTATAATGGTCACATAGAATACCAGACCGCAGGTTTGTAAATTTTTACAAAAAATAAAACCGTGTATTTAATTTAGCATGTATATATTGCTTCTATGTATATAATAATTCGTTTCGTTTAAAACAGTCAGATTTAAAACTACTGCCACTGACTGCACCGGAAGTCTATTTATATAATGGCGCCACAAAGAAAATTTTTTTGATGTGTTCTAAAAGTGTTCCGCTAATTCAGCAATCTAATGAATCTGTCTTAATTTTTCTGAAATCGTGCTTAATTATTATTAGCTAATCGGCGCTACACCGTTGTTCAAATACTTATAATTGCAAGAAACCCCCTACTAGGACCAGCAGGTAAGAATCTGTCTTGATTTTATAGTAATACCCGGTTGCAATTATTGGCCGCCATCTTTGATTTTTATAGACGTTCGGGCAAAAGGAGAAATGTATATCCAGACATGGACTATAGCTAGATTCTAACTTTTGTGTTAGTTGTTTAGTTGAAATGTAATCTTATTTCTGTAAAAGAAAAAAACAACAACAAACAAATCAGCCTTTTTTTTTATATCAATGTCATCAATGTGTAGGCCTAATATTAGACTTTCAATGATTCAGAAGTTTCTCTACAGTTTCGTTATTTTTTTTCAGTCATTGATGTTAGCATGTACTACACAAAGAAAAACAGGTAACAGAATTTCATTTCCTTTTAATATATTTTTTTAATAATGGCCAATAATTGTTATTGTATGTAACACGAAAAGTATTTATCTCTGTAGAGAGAGGGCGAGTAAATGGGGTTTAAAGTTCACTAAATTCACTTGACACAAACTATGCCATTCATTTCCTTGTATTAAATTGGTCGAATCAAGTAGGTCCATGCTATATATATGTCCTAGAATCAAGTAGGACAGGTAGTCTTCTTCCGCCCTTTTTCTGGTCTCAGCTGTTTTCCATACACGCCTTCATTAAGACTGGAGAGACCACCCGACAGTTACCATTGGTGTTTTGTGTAATGTCGGGTAAAAGCCAAGACGACTATTATATGGTAAATAGCACTTACTGATTGAATTACTATTAATAGTAAAAAAGGACTATTATTTGGGACCTTGAAATTGTCACAAATGGGTCGCACTAACAGCGACATTTGTTTCAGGCATATTTGTTTCATCGGTGACACGTCTGGTGTCATGTGAATGCAACGACAACAGCCTGGTTGATTGATTTGTTGATTGGAGTTCAGATGTCTACATTAAAATCGACCACTTTCAGGTTGCCGTATTCACTGCCAGGCAAGACCGACTTGAAATTTCTAGAAATTTTCCTGGGGGAGACAGGCCCCAACAAATCCCCCGACGGTGCGTTTCACGACTTTGGCGCAAGACGGTGACCTTGAAGAGACGTCGAAAACCATTTAATAGACATAGTAAAAGTCATATCTTACGAGATTATCGCTGGTCTTGTCAGAAAATGCTATTTTATATATGACCAGTTTGTGTTTGAAAAATTTAATTATTTATTCTCCCACCATTAAAGCACACTAATTACGAAATATCGCTCTCAGAAACTTCATGGTTTCTTTTGCAATTTGTTTGGGGTAAGACGTTATATAAATAATATCAATCTGTCTACCACACAAATTTAACAGATACAAATGCATGTTATTCCACAGGTAGACAGACAGGGCCTCCTTTGAAGGGACTCAGTGAAGGGAACGCGGTTGGTTTAGAGTTTGTCTGACCCCTTTGAATATTTGCGTCTCATCTCCAATGAAAACAATCATGTTGATCTCATGCTGTTCTCAACCAGAATCAAACATATATCGTACCTGAGATTTGTTAGCATGTTCCACACAACCCAACATTTATCGGCACCGGGATTAAGGGTGTATATCTTTGTTTCTAACGCTTATTGGGAATACGCCACGGAAACTACAATAAAAACTTATTTACAAAAACATTCTAAAGAGGGAAAACTGACATATTTCAAGCTTTACTGTATTTAAAGATATAATTTAAATCAGCCGGCTGAAACCCCGTCTCCGCTATTTGTTCAGTCATTCTTTAGGTATAGTGCCAGTTTCCACCGACAATGATATTGCAAACAAGTGTCCAATCTATAAAAGCATACATTCCTACAAAATGTTTCTTTAGTCAAGTGAAACAATTAATTCATAACTATGCGAGGGTGTTGTGAGTAAATTCGTGGTAACGTGAATAGGCTAATGTGACATAGAACAAGGTCACATTGATGTTGACAAATACGTAAGACGATATGAACATCAACTAAAAAGATATGTAATGTGATTCAGCTGCAAGGTGATATATGCATATATGCAGCATAGATAATTAAAACTTCTATTCAAGTTAAACCAACTGTATCTATTTATTTAAGTCTTACGTCGAGCTGAATACATTTTATGATTTATTTTCATCTATTGGTGGTTAACAGTGTGTAACTAAAAACTAAAATTGGATCTTATTATTGCCAATGATATAATGTACATGTAATAGCAAGTGTATATATATTTTTTGTTCAGTCTGTACACAGTAACATATCTGAGAACCATATTATTATCATTTCTGCCCAAGGCTCCCTGTGCCTTATAGTTAGCAGTGATACAAGGCAATTACCAATTTTCCATGTTCTTGGCCTGAAGAAATAAAATAATAAAAGTCAAGTTTTTATTATTATGCAAGTGGAAAAATACAATTATTCATAGTATGATTTGAATAAATACAACTGATTTGAAGTTGGAATTATTATTTGTCTAAGATGACTGGGCATTTACAAATTGAAATAGCTACTCTTCAATAAGAAAATACATGAATATTTTTCCCAATTCACCTGGATTTTATTGTAGGTCTTTGTACGTGAAATAGCTTTATTTAACGTCCGCTACCACCGAAGTGATATTGCAGAAAATTAACAAATTCGGATTCCCTTTTAAAGGAAATTGACTGCACTATTGCTGGATTGTATTATATAGGTCATGTCAGTTTTTTTCAAAATGGCGCCCAGAACACAAAACAAACATTGCAATTCAGGGCTGACTGGTGTCGAGGCTGTATCCTCAGAATGATTTTTTGAATATTTAATTACACAGAAACACAAGTATGCACATGCAGTTATGATATAATATTAAATTAGCTTACCTCAAATACCTCGAAATATACTGTTTGGTCAGTTTGTCCGCCCGTCATATTTCTATTAGTCACACATCCTTCGGCCAATTAAAATGGACGTATATTTTGTTTTAACCGAAACGAAAAATTTGCGTTATAAATAGTAAACGAGCTTGATTGACAGACCACTGCTAATGTTTTTTTCGTGAAACGGTATAACTGCAATCAACACACGGCCGCCATTCTCGATGATTGACAACTCACATTTTTCCTCATCCACCAAAGAACCGTTAGGTTTCTTTGAACATACTGTAATAACATTGGGATTATCAGTTAATCAGCTTTAATTATCCCGCTTTGATCGTTGCCATTTCTTATATTTTCCACAAAAAAACTTTGCCTTGTACGCACTAATTTATCAATTGGTATTGCCATCTACGACAAGCATATCAACGTGCAGCTCACGGATTATCGTTAACAATTTCTAGGGGCTTGTAAAAAAAGATTGCATGTCGTGTAAATATTTATTTTGTTTTTTGTGTAGGTCATTTTCAAATAAATTCATCAGCATATTATTCGTTTTCAATAAATATAAAACTTTTATGAGAAACGATGATTATCAAAGAACCGTAAGTGCAACTAATGTTTTATCGTTTGGTTGAGCCTTTTACTAACCACGTGTTTCATGTTAATAAATATTTTCTTTCGTGTTTTGTTTGAATTGGCCTATTTCTAATAAATTATCCCGAGTCCCAAACGTCGTTAACCCGAGTCCCAAACGACGTATACCGGCGCCCCAAATGTCGTGGTCATATTTTTTTGAGTCCCAAATGACGTGAGTCCCAAATGACATGTAATCAACCTAGAGTTGTTGTTAGTGTTTGTCGGATAGATCCTTTATACTTACTGGCGCTAGGTAATTTCGAGGCTAATATTGTTCAATTTTATTTGAATGATTTGCTTGCGCGTACCGTAGGAGTGTATTAGAAACAGTGTTTGCGCAGGTTCGAGAACGGCTGAAGAACATGAAAACACTTTCATGAGTCTCGAACATGAGAGAACGGTATCCATGGTAACAAGATGAATTAAATTCATACAATCTGTTACGATAACTTGTTTAGTATTTACTTCGCTACTAAGCATAATTTTGATAAATTATGACACCGTTTTACTCCTTTTCAATTCTTTGGATGACGATTACATCACCTTTTGATACGCCCTCGTCCGTAGGTTTGTCCGTCGTCTACAGAACTGATTATTTTAAAATTGATATGTTGTTTATTTTAATGAGATGAATCCTATTTAATTTCAATAATTTCTGTTAGTTTCTTCTGGAGTTATGGCCCTTGTTTCACTTTGTGAAATTCATTTAAATCTTTTAAATTAGTGAAACGAAGACGTCTATTAAATTTCTGTGAATTATGTCTAGAGTTGTGGCCCTTGTTTCACTTTTTCGAACCTTGTGAACGCACGAACAACAAAATTATCATCCGATTTGTATGAAAATTGTATGCATTATTTAAATTAGTAAAACACAAAACAAAAAAATCTGTCAAATTTCAACAATTAAGGCCCTTGTTTCAGTTTGTAGAACCTTTGTAAACCCACAAACGACAAAAATTATAATCTTGTATGAAATTTTCTTGTAAATGCCCACATTACCTACAAAAGAATGAATATGCGACAATCCCTGTTGACTGCGCAAACGATTAAACTGCTGTGGGCATATGTTTCGTTGCCTGGCAACCTAACTTACTTCATGTTATACTGGCCACATACTACATCCAATTTTCGAACGGTATTAAACTTCTAAATTAATAAATGCACCCATGATGCTGTTTTCTCAGCAGTTATCGATGCGTCGACCTTTGTAAACCCACAAACGACGAAAATTATAATCTTGTATGAAATTTTCTTGTAAATGCCCACATTACCTACAAAAGAATGAATATGCGACAATCCCTGTTGACTGCGCAAACGATTAAACTGCTGTGGGCATATGTTTCGTTGCCTGGCAACCTAACTTACTTGATGTTATACTGGCCACATACTACATCCAATTTTCGAACGGTATTAAACTTTTAAATTAATAAATGCACCCGTGATGCTGTTTTCTCAGCAGTTATCGATACGTCGACCATGTTTGTTCTCCCTCACACCAGCTATGAGGTAGTGTGGGATTTGAGAACGGGAATGTGTTCGTGAACGCATTCCAGACTGCTCAAGTCCGACAAGAACCCATTCTCCGTCCGTTCTCTGCACCGGAACACTGTTTCGAATACACCCTAGGGGTATTTAGGAAAGGGAGGAAACCGGAGGACCCGGAGAAAACCTACAAGGCTGGACAGGCGACCCTATTCCTAGTCACATTCAAGTGGGGAATCACATAATAATGGCCTATTTCAAATAAGATATTTGCATATAAAGAAAGTAGGCTTACAGCCTCTTTCAAATGTGATATTTGCATATAAAGAAAGTACAAACTTAAATCGTCAGTGCTGGATAAACTAGCCAAAGGATTTGGCTGAATCAATTGGCGCTAAACTTCACCTAGTTTATCCACTGACATACGCCCGAATCAAACATGTTTGATATATTTGGCCGAATTGTATTTGAGTGGTGTGTCCGCTTCGCCGAAGCATTCGTCTGATTTTAGAATTCATTAGCCAATCACCACTCATTCATATCGAGTGGGTATCGCAAACTAGCAGTCGAACTGTGACACGGGTGCTACAGCCAACAAATTCCAACTACCATACTATCGGCTTAAATGCACGCCAATGGGACCTCAGGTTTTGTGTTCCATTGAAACGACTAGAAATGAAATGAAATGGGGTTTAACGTCCTACTGTTTTGCTCCGAACTGGGCTAATGAAGACAGGCATACACCACACAGTGTGCTATGAGGGAAATTTTGCTCGGACAGCGGCGTATCGAATTCCAACTGTCAAGGGATCTTTTACGTGCACGCCAACGTGTACACGGGACCTCGTTTTTTCATTTCATCCGAATGACTAGACAGCTGTCCTTGTCAGGCCCTCCGTCCTGCATCACTGACAAGGGGGAACCACGCCGGGAAATCTGGGTGAACTTTCTCGGCCAATGCAGGGATCGAACACCCGACCTCCAGGCTAGCGAGCCAGCGTCTTACCCACTTAGCCACCATGACGACTAGGCATGGAATCCATGCTGAAAAATTCAAATGAGCTTTCTCGGTCAACACTGGGAGCGAACCCGCAACCTCCCGGGTACCAAGCCAGTGCCTTACACACTAAGCCACATGACTCTCTTCTAATTACTGTGACAGTCCAGTCACATGACAAACAAGGGTTATTAAAACAGATTTTCAAGGCTTGGGTAAGATCTTCGGGATTCAAATGGTTTTAGATATCACACAGTTTGTATATGGTAAGGTATCTTAAACAGTTTATTACATGTCACATATTCATATTTTTCAGTTTCCATATTAGATGCCATAGCAAATCAAAGATCATATAATAAAATAAGTCAAAAAACCCAAATATGGAAAAAGAAAGAGCTGAAGAAATGGTGATTTGAGCACCTGTGCTTTCTCATAGGTGTTTTTGGAGGGTGAGTGTTCAATTCTAATAGAAAGATTGTTGTTATGGTATTTTAGAATCTCACCATAATGTGTTTGGCACAATATATCCCGGTTGGAGCTGTTGTGACATAAACCTCCATTTCATTTTATTGTTTTGAAATTTAAAATTCAGTTTAGTATAGTAAATTTGTACACGTACATGTATGTGCACAAACAGAATCTTACTTATGTCCAGATACATGTAGATATGACTGTCTCATCTGTGGGGGACCACGGTGGCCAAGTGGGTTAGACACTGGCTCGCATATTTTAAGGTCGCGGGTTTGCAGTAAGACATTGCAGTACGTAGGACTGGGCTAATGAAGTTTTTGCCGGGTACCGTGACCTTAAGGCCTTCTCTTGTATCAAATTCTAACTGCCAGGGGATCTTTTACATGCACACCAATGTGTACACGGGACCACGTTTTTTTGTTCAATCTGAATGACTAGACAGCTGTCCTTGTCAGGCCCTCCGTCCTGCATCACTAACAAGAGGAAACCACGCCGGAAAATCTGGGTGAACTTTCTCGGCCAATGCAGGGATCGAACACCCGACCTCCAGGCTAGCGAGCCAGCGTCTTACCCACTTAGCCACCATGACGACTAGACAGGGAATCCATGCTGAAAAATCCAAATGAGCTTTCTCGGTCAACACTGGGAGCGAACCCGCAACCTCCCGGTGCACAGACAGAATCTTACTTATGTCCAGATACATGTAGATATGACTATCTCATCTGTGGTGACCAAGTGGGTTAGACACTGGTTTGCATATTTTAAGGTCGCGGGTTTGCAGTAAGACGATGCAGTACGGGGGGCCTTACAAGGACAGCTGTCTAGTCGTTCAGATTGAACAAAAAAACGTGGTCCCGTGTACACATTGGCGTGCATGTAAAAGAGCCCCTGGCAGTTAGAATTTGATACAAGAGTAGGCCTTAGGGTCACGGTACCCGGCAAAATTTCTCTCGTGGCACACTGTATGGCATATGCCCAACCTCATTAGCCCAGTCGAAGCTGAACAGTAGGACGCCAAACCCCATTTCATTTCATTTTTTTCATTTTGTCTCATCTGTGACAAAGCAAACCAACACATTACAATACAATTTAATTAAATTAAAACTTTCGTCTATTTAAATATTGAATCGATTTAAGTCAACTAAAACATAGTATATTTTTTTTCTCAGTTAACTACATCAGAAAGATCAAGACAGTTGGAAATGGCTATTCATATTATGGAAACTTTTTCTCACAGAGCTTGATAATCAGGTAAAATGTAAGTAACATACATATTTGTATTTTTAATCATCAACTAGTTCTATACACTTGATTGGTAATCTAGTTATTCTTCTTGGGGCAATGCCTAGGACTCTCCTATTCAAGTCTTGGCATTCTTGATTTTTGACAATCACATCCATTGATTTTCTTCAAGTTGTGATAGACCCTATGTGTATTTTTACAGTAAATAGCAGTATAAAAATGGACAATATTTTACTTTTCAAATAGATTTTAATAGGTAATATCCAATTTGTTGTCGATGGAAATAAAATATAATAATCTGCCTGGGTCTGTTACTGGACAAGACACAATAAGTGTTACCCAAAGATGAAACAAAATAGAGACTCAGTCTCGATGTGGCAAAATAAATTGTTTATTTAAACATTGTGAACAATAAATAGTAAGAAAGTATTCTTATTGCCTACTTTTTATTTTTTAGGCTGGAAGATTATTTGATGTATGATAACAACAAGAGATCCCAAGCATCAATTTATTTTATAATTCTGGAAAAGAATGCATTTGACCCAATTTTTGAATATTTTTTTTTTGTTTTTACTGTTAAATATTCATCCCAAACACAATTAGATTTTAATTCTCTACAGAAATTTATGTATAATATAGAATGTAAAGTGACATATAAATCACTTAGAATTTGGTCGGAAATCATAAAGTATTTAATAGGCATAGTCTAGAAACCAAATGTAGATCAAATATACCCAGAATTACAAAAAACCTTGACCTACATTAAGGTGACTTTCCCTTGCTTATGAAATGAAATAGGGTTTAATATCCTACTTTTCTGTGTTATTATGGTGATTCTGCCCTACAACCTACTCTTATATCAAATATTTCATCTGTCAAGGGTTGTTTAAAGGGAACCCAGGAGGGCCGAATGGTTAACACACGCACATTGGATCAGAAGGGTCTGTCATTGAGTCAGATAATTCAATTGTCAAGGGTTCTTTAAAGTAAACGCAGTGGGGGTAGTTTCAATTCTGGGCTTATACCCAATTATCCCTTGCCATGTCCTACACTACTGACGTGTGGGAACTATGTCGGAAAATCCAGTTGAAATAACAAAATTTTTATTAGTATTAGAATTATATCTCTGTTTTTCTGTTAACATTTCAAATGATGTCTATTTATTTTTGATTTGGTGGTGTTAATTTACTTTTTCCTATCATTTTATGAATAAATGATAATTTAACAAATAAAATTATTGTTACCTCATTTATCAAACTTTACAGGTTAAACAGAGCAAAAGGGGTGGGGGGCTGCATGGGAAAGATTGCTAAATTGAGGGAAAATAAAACACAAGTTTTTGTTGGTGGTTATACACAAGTTTTTATGAAACCACACAAGTTTCAGAAATTTCAACACAAGTTTCGACACAAGTATTGTGTAGATTTTCACACAAGTTTCAACACAATTTTGTGTTGTTTGGTAAATTTTAACACAAGTCTTGTGTTGTTTCAACATTTAACACAAGTTTGTGTTGTTTCAACACAAGTTTGTGTTGTTTCAACACAAGTTTTTTTTCAGTGTATGCCACGAAAACAAATTTGACTTTTTGTCATATATTAATATGGAATATATTATAACAGCTGTAGCGTTTGCTTAGTAGAATATTTATTGTTCTGTATCGATTGATACACACGACTAAGTTTTCTGTATGCAATTATTATTATGGAGTAAATCTCTGACACTATACTAGATATGAAATTTAAATAAATTGTGTGTTCAAACTTACATCATTCATACATTTAAAACTAAGCATATACCTTTTCAAACTTTTGACACTGTAATTGTAAAATAATCGGTGGTTGAATTTGCAATCAATGTTTTCTATAACCAGGTAACATAACTGGGACATATCTGGTGCATCTTCTAGTATTCGTTTGTTGATTACCAATAACAGATCGTGAATATTCTTGCACCTTCAAAATCATGCCCAATGTGTGGAATGTTGTTTTCATGCAATTAGGAATTATCTTCGTAGGTATTTACAAGTAATTTTGTGTTATACCTTTTGTATTAAAGACCAGTTTCAGAATGGGTACTGCTAATGGCTTGCTGTGTGTGTAATAGTCTGATGATTGGTTATTCCTATGGTATGGGTGCGTTATTTTTAGAAATGAAGGAATCGCTCAATTCAACTAGAGCTGAAACGGCAACGGTCCAGTCCATAACTATCGGTATTATGAATTGCGGAGGTAATTACATTAACACCTTTTCTATCACCCATAAGGACACGTCGGGTAAATTATGTTAATGGAAATGGAAAAAAACAACATTCTAATGGCATTGTTAGGTCTGCATTGAAAATAAATCTTACCTTTTTCACAAATAAAACCTTCCTGTGTGACATAATAAGCTGATTTAATAGCTTATGCTAGGTTCCCACTATCATGATTGGCGCTACGATTGAAATCGTGGAGTAATCGTGGGAATCCCACCAGGTTTTATCATACATTGAGGTCAGTCGTCGCAATCGTTTTTATTGTATCGAAACATACCAGATCGTGGAATCAATAGATATAAAATCATATCGTAACGCATCGCACGACAGTGAGAATGTATCTTTACCCTTTTCGGAGAGTTTTGTCTTTAAATGATAGTCATTTCGGAGTTAACCGTGATAATTTGTATTTATGCTATTTAGGTCTTATATCTCCACTTATTGCCAGCATCATTGGTATTGGTAACACACTACTAATTGGGACCACTGTCGCATGTTTAGCCATTGTCTGTGGATTCTTTGTAGAAACCATTTCTCTTCTGGTCGTAGTCGTTGGAGTAATTGGAGGTATGTATAATGTTCTGACCTAGAAACACGGGCAGTGCTAATTTATTAAATTACATTTGAAAATTTAAATGAAATGAAATGAAATGGGGTTTAACGTCCTACTGTTCTGCTCCTATACTGGGCTAATGAAGACGGGTATACGCCATACAGTGTGCTATGAGGGAAATTTTCCCCGGGCAGCGGCACTATCGCCTACTCTTATATCGAATTCCAATTGGCAAGGGATCTTTTACGTGCATTCCAATCTATACACGGGACCTCGGTTTTTCGTCTCATCCGAAGGACTAGACAGCTGTTCTTGCCAGGCCCTCCGTTCTGCACCACTGACAAGGGGAAACCACGTCGGAAAATCTCGATGAACTTTCTCGGCCAATGCAGGGATCGAACGCCCGACCTCCAGGCTAGCGAGCCAGCGTCTAACACACCTAGCCACCGTGGCTCCCTTGAAAATTTAAACATTTAAAACATCTGATATTGATCCTCACAGAGGAAAGTGTTTCGCGTAATCAACAAAGGGGTCGAACCAAATACATTGATAACTGGGCAGTTCTTGTAGCACTGGGAAAGTGACAGTGACGAAATTCGTTATTTTATACGATCAAAATAGAATACAATATCAGAGACTCGCATCAATATCCTTGCTGATTATTTTCAATGTTTTTCAGGTCTAGGATTGTGCAATATTTTCATCTGTATGTTTGTTGCAATTGGTAAAATATTCAAGCACAGTTACCAGTCCGCTTTAGCAGCGCTTATCCTTAGCGGTGGTGTTGGGTATTTCGTATTCCCATATATAAATGTTTTAATTTTAAAAAGATATAGCTGGAGGGGCGTATTCCTAATTCACGCAGGGCTTCTCCTTCACTGCATTCCTCTTGCTTTATACATTCGGATTCTTTTGCCAAAAGATACATCTAACCGTAAAGAAAATAAATCATGTTTTAATAATACATATTTTGAATCCCATGTGTCTTTGTGGAAAGATTCTTTACACGTTACATTTTTTATATGTCTCATACTGAGATCCGTGCCATTGGGGTTGGTAACGTATTTTATGCTGGACATAGCAGTTTATAAAAACTTCAGTTCGGTCGATGGGTCCATATTTTTGTCAGCTGTAGGATTTGGAAATATTGTGGGACGTGTTTTGATTCTGTTCACGAGAGGTGTTGTTAAAATATCCCCAGTTATAGAATACGCGTTACACATTATATTCACGGGAATGGCTTTGTTTATTTTTGGGATTGGAAAAGACTTCGGGCTCATAATTGCTTCGTGTACCATATTTGGATTGGGTTATGGACTCTTGACGTCTACAGCAAACATTGCTGTTTTCAATATAGCTGGTGCAAATCGTTATCCTACAGCATTAGGAATATCAAACACTGGTGTGGGAATTGGATTTGGTATAGCTGGTCCAATTGGCGGTAAGTTTGAAGGAATAATTCCAATCTTGGTTTATATAATTTGCCTTAAAGGACAATATTGGTGTCAGTCGTCATTACATATGTGATAGAACTGGTTAAATACATTTCAAATAAAATTTTAACACAGAGATCATTGCTACGGGAGATGTGTAACAAGCACGGGAAGTGACGCCAAACATGACAAACACGAGTTATCCTTCTATGTATCTGACTGATGTAACGAGCGATAACAGACAAACGATTGAATTCCATTTCACTGATAATTCCGTTGAAGTTGAAATTTTATTATATGGTACGGTGAGAGGGTATCTTACAATTCAAAAAAAGAATTGGCTGTCACTAGATAAGGGAAAACAAGAAAAATAGAAAAATTCCGTGCATTCCCTCGTTTTTATTCATTCTGTTCTTAATAAAACATGGTAATGCACGGACTTTTTCTAATTTGTTTGTTATCTTTTATCTAATGACAGCCAATTCTTTTTTGGAATTGTCAGATATCCTCTCACCGTCTCATATAATAGCTTTTCATCTTCAACTGAATTATCAGTGAAATGAAATTCGATCGCGTGTCTGTTACCGCTCGTTGTTTCAATCAGTTATATAGTAGGATAACTCGTGTTTGTCATGTTTGTCGTCACTTCCCGTTTCTTCACGTGCTTGTTACACATCTCCCGTAGCAATGATCTATGTGTTAAAGTTATATTTGGGATGTATTTAACCAGTTCTATCACATATTTTATAATGACTGACACCAGTATTGTCCTTTAATGCATAGATTAGACTAGTCAGCTGAGAGAAACCCGTTAGGATCTTTCTCACGCCGGATTGTTACATTAAAGGATGCACCCGTGCACATAAAGTAGCTTTGAAAATCGAATAAAGAGTTGGCTGAACCGCATCTGTTTTGGCACAATTCTCCCCCTATCATTGCACACGTGGATTAAATATTAATCGTGTTTTAGTTTTATTAATTTTTTAAAAATATTATAGCAAGAACCGCCAGCTCTTAATCTAAATCGCACATAATGCATTTTCCAATATGCTATTTTGGATGGCAACCCCTTCACACTGCAAATAAACACAAGGCTTTTATGTATTGATTTGTATTGTTTTTTTTTTATTTCAGGCGTAATAAAAGATAATGTGGAGTCATATGATCACATACTCTTTAGTTTTGCTATAGTTTGTACTTTAAGTGGACTATGGTTATTGGTTGTGGCCTGTTTCAGCAATAAAAATAACAAGGGAAACAACTAAACGAGGTTGATATTATGGATAAGACAAATCAGATATTCATATAAAAATCTGTTGGATATAAATGTGTGTTAACCTTAGAAGTCTTTGTCCCACCATCCATTCAAACCATGTCAGGGTTGGCACTATTAAACAATGTCAGTCAATCTTCCAAACAGAAATAGAACGAACAGTCAGTGAATACATCACATACAATACAATGGCATGGCCATTTACAACGACGGCATTAATAATAATAGAGAAATAAAGAAACTGAATGTAAAAATGCAGATAATCTGTTGGCGGGCCAGAAGCATCAATATTAAATTAGTCTTTACTGTTTACGTTTACACGACAGGGCGTGGCCTTTCATCTGGCTAATTAAAAGATGCATTGGTCATGATCTATTTTAACAAAGAACAGTGACTAAAACTGCACCACCCAAGGAACAGGTAATGGACAAATTGGTATTTAGCTTTTAAGCATGTAGAGTTGACAAAACATTAAACTGCATACAAATAAACATTAGTTTTTATTTAGATTGTTCTATTAAATTAACATCACTCCATGTACCTTATACCGATCAGGTATCATTTTTATACGCCAACGTGTTCATGTGAACGTATATTGTCGGAGCCCCTATCCGTCCGGACGTCGGAACACATTTTGTTTGTGGACAAACAATTTTTATCTGATTTTGGCGAAATTTGAAATATCCTGTCGATATTGACATGTATCGGGTCGTAACTTCATGGATTATGACCCCTGATTGTGCGAAAAATCGCGCTTTTAGCTTGTGGTCCCTCTACAGCTCACAATCTTTATTTGCTTTTAAAACCCGTTCAAATGTATAACCGTTACACCCTATTGGCGCTTGAGTTCGAATTTCGTGAAAATCGGACCAAACCTTCCCCACAGAATGGCCGCCCCACGCCCGCAAATGGGGTAAAAGTATGTAATACTAAGGTTGTGGGCACCCTAAGAGGTCACAATTAGAATCCGATTTTGATGAAACTTAAGATCTCGAATGTGTTGGCTTTCATATACAATTTCCGAAAAGGCTATACATTTTAACAGATTTATCAAATTTGGCTAGAAATATTGCGATCATATGCGGAGGACAAATCCTATCAATAATCAGCGTTCCGCGACGTTTCGTTCCAGAGTTGGGTTTTTTTTTTGTTTTGTTTTTTGTAAACAATATTTTATTTCATTTGAAAATGGATTGGAGAACAGGCTGGGCCTATGTTGACTCCTCTCCAGAATTTACAAAAATAAGTTTAATTTATGTACATACAGAAGATGTATACAACAAGAACATATAATAATACAAAATATAAAATTATTTGAGATTTAAATATAAACTAAACATTTATACATATATACAGTTGTCCGTTCCATTATATTATATTATATTATATTACTATATATTAATATGGTACCAATGTAGTAGTGCCGCAAACCCCCTTCCCTCCATATAAGACCTATTTAAACGTGAAGTATAATTTGGTATATTAAGTATAAAGTAAATAAATCAATAACAGACAGGATGATTTGGACGTTAGAAACGTTTTGACAATTTTAAGAAATTATGAACAGTGTTAAAAATGAACTAATTTTGATCAACTGAGAGGACAATCTGACCATTCAATAAAATACTTATATCTTGAAATTGCTGCTTTAGTAAACCAATAGTTTGACCTCGGGCACCCGAATGCAAGGAGCATACTAGTAGATAATGATAAAAAATTTCAAAATGGTGACAACACGCGCAGGCGGGGCTATCCGTTAAATGTCTCAAAAACTTATGACCATTTAAATCGCTGCAGCCTAATCTCAGTTTACTATGTATTTTTTGATTTTTTTCTATCTCCAATATAAAAGTACTGTGGAATAACATGGTCGTTTTTAATCAAACTTGAAACAAATGATCGTTCCAGAGATATGCCCCCTTAGCCCATCTTTTCAAAAATGTTGGCGTTTCTTGCGATGGTGTACTAATGGTCATAATGTCGAAATAAATGCTCGTATACCTTTCCAATAGGTATGAGTATGATATACCAGAATGGATAGGAGGTAGAAATTGATGAATTGAAAGATTTTTAAGTGGTTTCATTATTAAGGCTGTCCGTTAACTTTGATGATGTAGGGATGCACTTTGCTAATATAATTCCAACGGAAAGGGATTTGTCTTAATTTTATATAATTTAACGTAATACCTTCGTGACCTCTGAGTTTCATCTTTACACATTGATAGAAAGGCAATTGTTAAGCTTTTAACATCAAAATAAACAAAGTAACCCCTTGACCCATACAGTTGCTCTCACAATGCTATTCCCGTAGATAAACAAACCCTGATAACTATTGCCTAACTTTCGTCTTTTTATTACACAGCCCAAAACTGATAAGACGCTTAAAATGATTACAAACATGGTTTGATTTCCTATAATGAACAGTTCCTATCTTAGACAAGATTAGAAATATTACCTCGCACCTTGTTCATTTGATTTTAATACACCAACAGCACCCTTGTCAGGTAAGTTTGTACAATCATTCGGTACTTACAATAAGTTATATATCAGTTCAGTGGATGTTTTCATTTAATTATTACGTGTACTGATGAAATTTCAACAGTATGGTTGCCGAACAGGGATATCTTTTTTTTTCATCTATTAATAACTAAAATAACCTGGGTCAAAAACAAATGTTTCGTTTCGATGATTTTATAAGGCATCTTTGCTCAAAATCTTTCATACATATATAAAGCAACAACTATATCAACACACTAAGAGCAAAATTAAAACTATAAAACAAACCGATTTCCGTTTAATCCTTCCAGGCAAAATGTATAGTGCTTGATCCAAGGCTTAGTTTTATTTTGACGCAAATAAAAGCGGTTAGGCCCATTGAAAGATATATTATGGGAGATTAGATAAATAGCTGGCAGTTCTCACTATAATAGTTAAAAACTAGATACTGTAAAGGGAATTTGCTGAAAAGTTCATTCAAATTGATCCACTATGAACCGAGATGTGTAGTGATTGGATTTTCGGTCTAGCCTCGATCATCATTACTAAAGTCGGTAGGATAAAAAAAACATAGTCTCGATTATCCATTTCATGATTTAATTATGAATGGAAGTCGAACATCAAATAGGAACCTAATCCAATAAACATCGCAGGCTAGCGATGCCACCGAGAGTTGATTAGGGTCTGGATAAGTTAATTAATGTCTAATTAATAATTTAGATAACATTTCAGGCCTAAAGAAAGATCTGCAATAGGCAGATTTAGCTCTTGCATAATGTATGTTTAATGTAAAGAAATGTTTTAAAACAGTTTGGCTATATATACATCCATTTTAAATGATAAAAATACGTCGGACATTTTGAGACAAATATGGTTACATGTGCAATACATCCGGGGGAGTGGTTGGCGAGGATTTGTCCGGTCATTAGCATACGCCATACATTTGTCCCGTACAGCACCACTACGGCCCACTCTTATTTCGAATTCTAACTGTAAAAGATTCTTTTAAGTATACGGCAACGTGTACACAGACCTTGGTGTTTCGTCTCATCCGAACGACTAGATATGCATATATAATCCGTTTCATTTTAATTATTGTATGTTCATATTATTATTCTATGAATTTTGAACATTCTTATTGTAAATTATAATATACATGTATATGTATCGTATTATCTTATACCAACAATATTTACAAAAATATATTTCATGACCTAGTTTTCCAGTAAATTATTTATTACTAATTAGCTTTCGAAACTGAAGACTATTAAAATAATAATGGCACGTGATCTGAATTTATATCCATTAGCTTGTATTATGGAACTGGAACTATAATATAAGAGGAAATTATAATATGTATATTCTTAATTATGGCATCACACATTTGGCATATTCTGTTAGGTTAATCATATAGCTATGTTACTTCGGTGCTACCTAAATGAAATGAAATGAAATGGGGTTTAACGTCCTACTGTTCTGCTCCTATGCTGGGCTAATGAAGACGGGCATACGCCATACAGTGTGCTATGAGGGAAATTTTGCCCGGGCAGCGGCACTATCGCCTACTCTTATATCGAAATCCAACTGCCAAGGGATCTTTTACGTGCATTCCAATGTATACACGGGACCTCAGTTTTTCGTCTCATCCGAAGGAATAGATAGCTTTCCTTGTCAAGCCCTCCGTCCATCATCACTGACAAGGGGGAACCATGCCGGAAAATCTGGATAAACTTTTCCGGCCAATGCAGGGATCGAACACCCGACCTCCAGGCTAGCGAGCAAGCGTCTAACCCACTTAGCCACCGTGATCCCCCGGTGCTACCTAACTAACTCGTATCATTTAATTTGGCGAATAACAACCTATATGTATTTTATATATAGACATGCAATGATGGAAGCGAGTTGTTCGGAACTTACATGTCGGTTTTGAATGGATTAGAACACCTGCGCCATTTAATAATTTAGCGATAATATTATGGAAAATCATGAGTTTATTGTTTGTCGTAGCAGTAGTTTTTGACAACCGAGACTATTTTGCCCATATTTTGTCAAAACTCCACACACTAACAACTTCGCAAATGAAAAAGGTATTCGACTAAAATGTTCAATAAATTCATTTTCCATTATTTATTGGTAAACTATTATTATAAGAACGGCAAACCTTTTTACTAAATTTTACATAATGCATCTTTAAACCAAATTGGACGATTAGTGATTTTAATCATTACATCACATGTTTGCCCAACCGGGTTTATATGGTAAAGTGTTAGACTTTTTAAAGGAGACAGGATTTTATCATAAATTTTAATTGTATATATATATATATATATATCATTTCATTTTTGTATTTAATATTTATATGCATAAAAGTTGTATTTTATTTTTAATTTTACTAACTGTGATATTGTTTTTATTTATGCATATAATGTTTTTCTGTGATATAATTTAGCCTGTCTTGTAATATTCACCATATGTTTGGCGCAATATAGCCCGGTTGGAGCTGGCGTGCCATAAAACCACATTTCATTTCATTTCATTTAGTGATTTTAAACCATGGAAATGAAAAACTAACCAAACGGAAGAATATTTAAAGCCACTAGACACAAACGATCTAGCAATAACACTACCCGGATATATAGACCGTTTTCACAACGGCTGTCTAGAATGTTTGAGAAACATCCATATCTAGTCTTTCGCAAGAGAGGCCAGAGTTTCTCGGCCTTCATTCAAAGAAATGAAATGAAATGAAATGGGTTTAACGTCCTATTGATTCAAAGAAGCTTTAACTGTTAGGTTACTCTTGTATACAAACGTAACAAGTTCTATATCATGACAAAACACAACACAAGGTATATATGGATGTAACTACTTCTCTATTATTTAATAACGACGTTTCGTAACACATACAGGTCACGTTTTCAAGTTAATGATAAATATCCATCTAGTCAGCCTATTTATAGATATTATACACCAGCTTATATACTATTCAAAAAAAGTAGGGGATATTTGATTTTTAAGTGTTATTAAAGTCACCTAATGAAACTGACGAAGAAACAAATGACAAAATGAAATGAAGTTCACATTCATCGATTTATTCCAAATGATCGTTAGACTAAGTAAGGCACAGACTGACCATTATAAGGGTAAAATGATACCCGGGGTCAAACAGCAAAGTTACCACAGAATCACAACCAAGTCAGTAACGGGTAAATCCTCCTCTGTTTGCCAAACAAGCATTGATCCAACGTGGCATACTCCTAATGGGACGTCTAAGGTCATTTTGGTCCAGATTGTCCCATTCCTGTTGCAACGCTGCAGCAAGTTCTTGGACATTGGCAGGACGTTGTTGACGTTGACGTAACCTCTGTCCAAGCATGTCCCAGACATGCTCGATGGGGGAGAGGTCGGGACTCAGTGCTGGCCAAGGTAATGTGGTGATGTTCTGTTGTTGGAGGTAACCTGTAACGATCCTGGCCCTGTGACATCTTGCGTTGTCATCCTGGAAGATGAAACGGCGGCCATGACGTCGTGCGAACGGCACAACATGGACTGCCAAGATGTTGTCCCGGTAGTACTGGCCTGTAACACGCCCTGCAACAACATGTAAAGCCGTTCTTCCAGCAACAGTGATGCCTCCCCACACCATAACAGAACCACCCCCAAATCATGACGTTAACGTCTTTGAAGCGCTCGTTTCGACGACGCCACACCCTCCTACGTCTGTCCAAAAAATCAACAGTGAACCTTGACTCATCTGAAAACATCACATTGCTCCAGCGTCGATTAACCCAGTGTTGACTATCCCTACACCAATGACGTCTTGCCTGAATGTGATGATCTCTCAAACAAGGGATCACGCGAGGACGTCGGGCGCGAAGGTGACCCCTATGCAGTCGATTCCGAATCGTCTGGCCACTCACTCTCACACCAGTATCTGTTTGAAGACGAGCGCTGATCTGATTTGCTGTGATGACACGATTTCTCAAGGCCAAGGTACGGATAAATCGATCCTGGGCTTGAGTTGTCGCCCTTGGTCGACCTGAGCGTGGTCTGTCCTGTACAGATTGTGTATCACGGTATCTGGACCAAAGCCTGCTTATGACAGACTGAGAAACATTCATCGTCCGCGCCACAACCGCCTGTGTTGTGCCGATCTGTAGCATGCCAAGGGCACGTAACCTTTCATTTTGGGTAAGCCGACGCATATCAAAATTTGTTTTCTGGTCACTAAAACAATTAAACTGATGTTTCCACCCTGGAATTCAATGCCACAATGACTGTAACATTCAAAGTCAGAGTCGTGCAAATCTTGGGTTGGACCCCCATGATGATCCCAAGCATCACCTGCATTCCATGCGGTAGCTATTGGTGCGTTTGGGCGTCACATGTAACTGGAAATGTTTCTTCTGTTAGGTTCTATAGTGACTTTTTTCGTAGTCATTTGCATATTTTAGTATTATGCCCCCAAAATCAAATATCCCCTACTTTTTTTGAATAGTATATCTGCAAGATTTCATTTCACCGTAGTGTGCATCTCACGTCTCTATAGTTTAATGATGTCGAGGAATTTATTTAATTATGTATGCAAGTGGCAAGTTGGGGAAATGGTTTAACGCATGCGCGTTAGTTTAAAATGTCCGTCATTGAGTCGATCAAGGGGCGTGGTTTTGATTCCAGGCTTGTACCTGGCAACGAGTAGGATCGCCTGTTCAATCTCGTGGGTTTTCTCTGGATTCCCCAACAGTTAAGGACCCCTGCGAGCAAGCGAATTATTGAAATAAAATTGAATCATGTGTTAGTCCCGAAATGACCTAGTTTGTGTCGCATTGACTTTACCCCCCCCCCCCTTTCTCTCTTTCTCTTAAGTCCATGTTTAGCTTTTTCATAAAAAAAACCCCAAAAAACTATAATAGATTACCGCGACTTAACATTATGGCAATAATAAATATTATAACTTGGATACGGTTCAGCTATACCCTTCTCTTACTTGTTAACATGTAAAAATGTTAGAACATTAAAATGACATACTCACGTATTATGAACAATATTTAGGCATTCAAGTGGAACCGGACGTGTGTGTCTATTATAGAGTTGAATTGAAGGCGCGGTCGACCGAAGAGTAATCTCTATCTGTAAGATAAGACACGACTAGTGCGTGACTGCTATACACACGGTAAATTAAACCTGAATATATTAATATTAAACTTAAAACGAGACTGTTTACATGCCAAATACAGAATTGATTTTTAATAAAACAGAGGTCGTACTATGCTAAAGTCGTTTTATCAAATTCATACAATGTGACAGGACGCTGAGCAAAGAAAGTTATGGCACAAAAAGAATATGACATGCAACAAAGCGTTGGAAAAGTTGAGGAGGAGATACTGGTTGTGGACAGTAACAATAAGAAAGGTTGTTTGGGGAAGTTCAGAGCAAGGTAGGTGTTTTTACTTTATTCTTTGGTTGGACTGCAGCACAAACAGGTGATATTCTGACAGACAGTGAAATGCTTGTTTATCGACTGCATAATGAAGATTCAATTATTCAGTTTGGGTTAAGGTCAGGTCTTCGTGAATCGGGAGCATGTCGTGTTGAAAAGGCATCAACTCGACCTCTTCCCGACGAGTGACCGTGACGGTACAGGTCGTGCTTGGGTCGTGTTGGGAGCCTAGGCTAGCCAGATCTGTCCGTATCTGAAGAGAAGCGTGTTGACTTTGAGCTGATCGTGTTGGGGTCGTGTACGTCGTGTTGAGGACGTGTTGGATCGTGAGAGAAGCTTCTCCAGTGTTGATAAATACAAAATTTTAAAACATGCATATATTTATTTTATTCCATGTTTAGAATCATAAAATTGAAGTGAACATTTCCTGGTTTAATCTTGCTTCTTCTGAATAAATATCACTGAAATGTAAAAAAAATAGTTTGGTATGATTACTCCTTAAAGGTAATGTGTGGCCGTTTGTTACTGGTGTGAAAGGGTCTTTGTCCCATAACTTATTAATAATCATGCTGTTTTGCCATGGCACTGAACCTGCTGTTGAGTTGCAGTAGTGCATGAGATAGCAACGTTGCTGCTTTGCCTTCTTTGTTTGAACCTGTGATTGACTTTATTGGCTCCATCATACCAACATGTCTCCAGGCACAAAGCATCATTTCATGGTTTCCATCCTCCTCAGTAAGTTGTGGGGGCATATACATGCTCCAACGATGATTCTAGCAGTTTCTGGGGCATGTTGCATGGTAGTTAATAGGATTCCCCAACATTGCGCCATGATCCCAAATGCATTTTCAACAATGCGCCTCCCTCTGGAAATCCTGTAGTTGAATATTGTGTGCTTTTGTGTCATACGATATGGTGTAAAGCATAAGGTTTCATCAACCATGTATGCAGAGCGAATGTATCGTCTCCCAGTATGAAATATGGTGTATCTTTGTCGTCATTGGGGAGTTTGTCGGGTGGTGGTAAGGTTGTGTGCCCAGTTTTAAGGCAGTCTTCCAGCTCTGATTGCTCGACAGCTGGGCATCGGAATTGTGCCCCATACCACTTACTTCAGCTCAGATGTCGTATTATGGAACAATCGAAGTAATAGCCTATAAATTTTAAGGGCTACCAAGCCTGCTATCGAACTCGAGACCAATTGAGTTTTATAGTCCATTGTATTTGTTGGAACGATCGAAATAATAGCCTATACACAATTTAAGGGCTACCAAGCCAGCTATCGAACTTGAGGCCAATTAAATTTGAAGGTCCTTGTATTTGTTAAAGGATGTATGCATAAATAATTACTTGGGCTATAGAGGCGATTTCTGTAATTCTCATAGTTGTCTCATAAACTACAAGGCACATGACCGTTTTATTCAAATTTCGTCCAGAGACATTACTGCGCATATTGAAATAACAAATATTATATATTTTTTTTTTACAAAACAGATCTGCTTCAGAATGGATACTTCTTATGGGATGCTGTGTATGCCATGGTCTGATGATAGGATATACCTATGGAATGGGTTCATTATTTCTGGAAATCAAAGATTCGTTTGGGGCGAGTAGAGCCGAAACTGCAATGGTCCAGTCCATAACTATCGGACTTATGTGTTGTGGCGGTATGTGATTTCCATGTCATAAGAGAAAAGTGATAGTACGACGGTCCGTATATAATAAATCTGTTTCGCGGACCGTATGGTCGAACATCGACCTCGTAGTATTAATTAAAACGTATGTACCTTGGCAAACGTATAATGTTCTCAAATATGACTAGAAAAATATTGTCCCTCCAATTTGATTTTTATTACCCCCAGAGTTATTGCCAATGATCCACTTGAATCTTGTGGAAGCTCTTGAGGCTAAAGTTAATATCCGATTGCGTTAAAAGTCCTGAGACGAAGAAGCCTGTTGACTTTCAACGATTTCCGAAAATTATATGACAGATTTATGACCCTTAACTTCTTTGAGAAATGTTTTTCACGCCCTAACGTTGCCATCTGATTGACCTTAAATTTATAGACAGTGTTTAAGATCCTGAGACGGCGAATCCTATTGAATTTTAACAAATTCCTATAAATGGCCCTTGATCACTTTAAAAAAATTTCTGTGGGCGCACTCAAGATCAATTTATCACCTGATTGACTTTAAATATATACACAGCGTTAAAGGTCTTGGAACAACGAGTCTGTTTTTTTTTAACGATTTCCGGTAACTTAAACAGCTAAATTCGTGGTATTAAATGTTCTGTATTCTGAACGTAGCATATGGCAGAACTAGAAGCCAAATAAAATCTGATGATTTCTGATAATTACTTAATGGGTTTGTAGTCCTAATCAGATTTTGGTGTGTTGTAAAAGTTTTCATTACCGAACAAGGAAAAAATATGCGACAACTATGACGGCAATGAAGACTTAACTGCCGTGGGCGTATGTTTGTTGCCTGGCAACCTATCTTTCTTTTTCATTTCAATTATTACTACTTTACGTTTATTCTAGGACTCCTATCGCCACTTCTTGTGAGTATAATTGGAAACGGTAACACAATGTTAATTGGAACAACCATAGCATGTTCAGCTATTATTGGTGGTGGATTGTTAGTGGAATCCATTTCGCTTCTTATTATAATCGTTGGTGCTATTGGAGGTTTGTTAGATACGTTTGCAATTTCTGAATCTGATAAGGGTTTAATGTACATGTACACTGAAAGGAAAACCTCCTTATTTGAGAAACTTTAAATCTTACCTTTGTATTTTTCTCATCTGGGTCATATGACTGGTGACAATTATAGCATATAGTCACGATAAATAATTATTTTCAGAATATAAGAAGACATAATGAATCTTATATTTACCAACTACCCCGTATTAATTTATCGGAACAAGAATACTCCGAAACGACTGTTGCATGGAAAGCATGAATTGATATATTTTGGCTTTTCAATATGTGAGATTTTTCTCGTCGTGTAATCACTGTATATTTCACGGATTTGCGAATGCGTTTACTGGTCTGTTTACAGTTTGTCATCAGTAAAACCAGGAACAGATTGAATGAATAAAACACAGAGATGAACAGTGTCATCGCTTAAGAGTCCTCTCTTTGGGGAATGACCTACCCCCAGAAGGTTCAACTCTCGCATTAGTCATACTTTTTTCCCACAGAGGCTACATTGTTTATCTGATTCTTTTCAGTAAAGCGATGTGGTCATACGAGGTCTTCCTAATAGTTAAATAAAGTATTTGATAATAATCGACTATGTGTAAATATAATTTCAGGTTTGGGGTTGTGTAACATTTTCATCGGAATGTTTGTTTCAGTTGGGAAAATATTTAAAGAGGACTATCGTGTCGCTTTGGCGGCACTCATTCTTAGTGCTGGTGTGGGGAACTTTATATTTCCGTATATGAATGTGTTGATTTTAGAACAATATAATTGGAGAGGTGTATTCTTGATAAACGGGGGACTTCTTCTTCATACCATTCCTCTTGCCTTATTCATTCGGATCATACTACCAAAGGAAAAACCAGATCAAACTGAATCGAAGAAATGTTTTAGTAATTCGTACTTCCGATCCCACGTGTCTTTATGGAAGGATCGATTACACGTGACGTATTTTATATGTCTAATTATCAGATCTGTACCTTTAGCATTGATCAATTATTTTATGTTGGATATAGCTGTTTATAAAAACTTTGACGAAATTGATGGATCATTATTCCTATCAGCTGTGGGTTTCGGGAATATGTTCGGAAGAGTGGCTGTTCTTATCTCAAGAAATATCATTAACATATCACCGGTTATTGAATACGCTTTACATATTACATTCACTGGTTTGACTGTATTTCTTCTAGGACTTAGCAACAGCTATGGTCTTATTATTGCGTCTTGTACCATATTTGGATTAGGGTTTGGACTGTTGACGTCTACAGTGAATATTGCTGTTTTTGCTATTGCTGGGGAAGATCGGTATCCTACAGCATTAGGTATAACCAATACTGGTGTTGGTATTGGCTTTGGTATAGCAGGTCCGATAGGAGGTAAGTGAAGTATAAATTGAGCAAAATATAATATAAGGTGTTTGACAAGTATTAAGTACTAAGTATTAGGTCTTGGTTTTGTGAGGAAATGATTAAATACGTCACATGATTTTGCAACGATTACTTCTGTACACGGTTAACAATAAGAAGAATGTCATTAGTGAGGTATGAAGGTTTTAAAGAAATAAATTCTACATGTGAAAAACACATTAATAGGATGTTTAATCTCCATTAACAATTTAAAAAAATATATTTATACGAATGTGCATTTACCATTGTCTTTCTAAACCGAGATCCTCGGTGGCCCAGTGAGTGAGACGTTGGTTCGATAACCCGGAAGTCCCGTGTTCGATGCGTGTACATAAAGGAACCCTTGGTAGTTGGAATTCAATATAATAGTTGCCGTAGTACCGTTGTCCGGGCACATTTTCCCTCGCAGCACACTATATGACGTATGCCCGTTTTCGTTAGCCCAATTGATGCCGGACAGTAGGATGTTAAACCCCATTTCATTTAATTTCGTTCCGAACTACTTTTGTGAGATTTACGTAGTATTATTTTGGACGGAATCCATCATAAACTGCTGTTTAATGGTGAAAAATACTATCGCAATGTATATGTATATGTACTTAGCTAGTACTTACACCATTGTGATTGTATTTATATATAACCTATATTTATTATTTTTTTAGGTGTCATTAAAGATAATGTAGAGTCGTATGATCATATATTGTTTGTTTTTGCCGCAATCTGCACCTTAAGTGGCATTTGGTTATTGGTCGTGGCCATATTTAGTATCGGAAAAAACAAACAAAAAACTGCCAAATAACGCTTCGGATTTGTTCATAACTGTATCTTTATTTTAAGAAAATTAAATACATTTGTTTCTTCTCTTTGTGTTCTCATCTATCAAGTCTCGTTTAAATTGTGATAAATTCTCAATGATGCATTTATTCAAGAGCTAAATCTGTCCATTGTAGTCTTTCTTTAGACTTTAAAATGTTATATAAATTATTAATTAGGCATTTAACATGACAAGACCATAGGCCATCGGATGGACGCAGTTTTAAGTAGATTAGAATTGTTCGGTCATTTAATGATTGAATTTAAAATTGGAGTAGCGAGGCTAAGTCTCGAATACCAAGTACACATCTTGTCAAAACTTCAAACAGTGATAACTTCGCACAGAAGACAGAAATTTAAATGAAATTTTCAATATATTCATTTTGCGTTATCTATTTTCGAACTATTATAGCAAGAACGTCCAACTTTTTATCCAAATCTTACATAATGCATCTATAAATCCGGTGCAAATATCGTAATAAAATGGAATGGGGTCTTACTTTTCTGCTCCGACTGGGCTAATGAAGACGAGTATATGCCATCCAGTGTGCTGTGAAGATAACTTTGTCCAGACAGGGTTGTACGTGACAAGAAGTAGGGTCGCCTGTCCAACCTCGTGGGTTTTCTCGGGGTCCTCCGGTTTCCTCCCACTGCTGAAGACTCCTTCGTGCAAGCGAATTATTGAAATAAAATTGTACCATATGTTAGTCACGAAATGACCTGGTTTGTGTCGAGTGGATGTTACCCCCCCCTCCCTCTCTCTCTCTCTCTCTGAAAGTTGGACTGGAGGGGGGTTCGTGTCAGGGGTCGTAGAGCGGCTTTTGACCCTATGACGTCAGTCATTTATAAATCAATGAGCGTTGACGTTTCTAGTGGTTTACCAACAGTTTCGTGCATGACACGCCAATAAGTCGCCGTAACAGACCGTTTCATTGGGTAATCCCTCACTTCAACCAAAACGCAGTAATATAACCACGCTTCCAGATCCTAGTGTAGTGAAGACATATAAAACGAAATGTTGAACTATAGGAAACAAAACAAAATAGATTCTGAAAATCCAGATGAACTTCTCGGTTAACACTGGGATAGAACACGAGGCCTTGTCTTACTCACTGGGCTTACTCACGTCGTGCTCCCCCTTGCCGATATTGCTAAAGGGGCAAACCAGCTGAAGGGACATAACTCCATGAAATTAGAGACAGGCTATATACCATTAATTTTCACATTGACTTTAATGGTAATCCTGGAGTCTTTGCCCTGCTCTAACTTATTACTAGATTTTAATGTCCGCTGCGCTGAACCCGTTCCACCACAGACGGGACAACAAGTAGCCTTGTCTTTGCACCAAAGTTGGTCTCTGCAAATTTTAGAAACACACTTGAATTAGCATATTATAAACATTCAACTATCCTCCGTATATATCACCGTAAACAACATCTTAGCACAGTTATCCTCCCGCCTCGAAGCCATGAATATTTACCAAAATCTGGCCGAGAATGTCAATTCAACACCTATCTGATTGTAGACCAAGTTATACCAAGCCAAATGGTCATGGAAAAAGGGGGAAATGGGACAGGATAAAAAGCTGTAGCCCATATCGCATTTAAAGGGTTTACTGAAAAGGTGAGTGGGGGTAATCTCGGAACGGACGGTCGCAGAACGCAGAAAATTTACCAGGTTCTTTCTCTATTCCCGCCTAACCACTTGAATGTGGCCGTATAAGAATAATTTTGTTCCTCATTATATTATAAACGTTGTTGTTATTAAAGGGCATGGCACACAAGATTTTCTCGAAATAGGATCTGTCAAATATTTGTGTCCTACTTTCTAAACAAACCCGGCTAATAAAGACATGAAATGTAATGGGGTTTAACGTCCTACTCCGACTGGGCTAATGAAGATGGGTATACGCCATACAATATGCTATGAATGAAATTTTGCCCGGACAGCGGCGCTGAGACCTACCCTTTTATCGAATTCCAACTGCCAAGGGATCTTTTAGGTGCACGCCAATGTATACACGGGAGCTAATGAAGACGGGGTCACCTGATATCTTTCTATTATTGTGAATTATTAATTAAAATATGGATTGATAAAAAACACTTGTATTTTATTATTAATCAACCTAATAAAGGAGTCTGTGTTTAAAACATTTCAAACATCATATATAATGAAGGGACAAAAGCAATATCACCACAAACCAAACTGAACAAAAGGCCCAACGTTACACATTGTAACGCTATCTTAGTGATAACAGAGATCAGTTTAGTAGATATATGATTTATTTACATCAGGGTCCGTATTCGAAGGATATCTTAAGTCTAAGATAGTCACTTAACTACTAGCTTTCACTTAAAGGAGCTAAATCGCTAATATTTGGTACCTAACAATTGACACAAATGGGTCCCAACGCATTTAATAATGTAATATGAATGTGTATATACACTGATTTACATTCAGTCGTTTCCGTTCTTACTCTAATTTCCAATCAGTTATGTTCGGCTAAATACGCCAGAAGTCTCAATCGAATGGCAACCTCTAGCGTCTGGTTATTCTCTACACCGAGAATATTTATTGCGCATGCTCTTCAGAATAAGAATATAGTGTCATCGTTTGACATCACTTGTGGAATATGTCTAGCCTCGTCTCGTTCTTCGAGCCCCTTGTTACCAATGGCGCTGAAACGCATTAAGGTACACGATTCGTGTACCAATGGTAAAATGTTTATTTTGTCTTAAATATTGGATATCAGAAGCCCATATTTTCCCGGTAAGATCACAACATCAATGTTGATTTAAATTGACAAATAATTCGTGTTTTCAATTTCGAAGACTTTGGATGATATTGAGTTAGAGACTGGGCTACTTTAAATATACGTAACTTCCTGTAAGCTAAGGGCAAGTGGTATTCAAAGGCACTGTTAAGTATCAAATTTTCCCTTAAAGTTAAGCTGCCTTAACTTTCAAGTGTTAGTTTTTAAGTGGTATTCAAAGGCCAGTTTAAGTGAGAAATATCCACTTAACTTTAAGTGACCTATGGGAGGTACCTTAAAGTTAAGTGAGATTATAATGAGTTATTTTAACGCTGTAGTAGCAGTCCCGTAATGGCGATTTTAAAAGTTCAGGGATTCAGATTGAAACAAAGACAGTGTCGCCGAGCGTAGCTGGTCTCATTTTTTCCTCGTCAGCTTTGATGCTGTAGTGCCATAATGGAGTATAAGGTTATTACCACCGAGATAGTCAAGGATATCATTTTACGATCATTTATCATGTTCGTATTGCTTAAGCATGTTTCCACGACTGTCATATAATAAAGTTAAATTCATTCGTGAATTATAGATTTCAGAAATTATTTATACTACCGCTAGGAGCAAGGCATGATTTATTTTTTACAAACCATTCCCATATATACATAATCGGTAGTATTTATTTAGGTAAAAAAAATAATGCAACATGCATCTTTCGTACACAAAATGTACCGTCAACGCCAGGCCTTTGCAAATCTAAAAAGTAGGTACTTACACAATGTCTATGAATTTCTCAAATGATAGATTTATAAACAACACTGAATGATTTGTCCAGTCTAACTTAGAAGGCAAGGGTCATTGTGTATTGCTAATATGTTGTTTTCTATTATTTATATTTTGTTAAAAAATTAAAGTTTACAATATCCATCATTATACTACCACTATTTTTATTGTAATCTATTGATATGGAATTTTTTTTTTAAAAAAAAGTCTACGAAAACAGCCGTTCCGACAAAGGATGCACACTATGTTACATAGAATATAACATAATGTGTTCGGCAATCGTAATACATGCATGGCTTTATAACAAAAAGCGAAAAAGAAATAGGCTGATCGACATACATGTGACTATTTGAGCTCACTAAAGGCTTGGGTTGCGTTATATAGTTCTGCAGACAGTGGTTGTGAGTTCATTGCATGTATAGGATTATTTGTTCACATGTCACAATAGTTTGTTAACAAACTCCACGGAAGATAATAGGAACAACGGTAATCACAAATGGCTAAAACGAGTAAGCCTGAAATAGAGCATTTATTCATTAATGGGGAGGAATAAGCAAATGTCGATGTTAATAATGGATGCCCGTTGAAGTCAAGGTAAGATTTATTACTTTGCACGTGAGTCAATGACACCAAATAACTTTACTTCACTCACACTTATATTATACAAAACCACTATTATACTTCAAACAAGTGTCAAATGTTCATGTCCAAGATGCAAAAAGAACCCGACCCCTCTGGTCAGAGCAAATTCATTGAACCAAGGTCAAAGTATGGGCCTGTTGAAATGTATGGATGTCCTTTTATTAGGATAGACATTCATTATACTTTCGCACAAGTGCCAAAAAGTTTCGTAACTCAAGGGAGTAAATTTGGAAATTATTTTTTTTTAAATAATATTTTTGTATCGATAGACAAATAGGGGCAGCGTCAATATACGACCACATAAAAACTATATTTTTTTCGGGGTGGGAGGGGGGGATACTGAACTAATAAATGAAAATTGTTATTGGGGGCTATCTGAAAACGCTGCACCGGATCTTTAAGCTCTAGATTATGGATATTGCTTATGTCAAGATGGAACGTGTATATATATTACGTGATATTAGGTGTATTCATATCACACATTAACATAGTATTATATTCTTTCACGCGTAAATAGCAAATATGCTTAAATGCATTATCCGTAATAAATAAAATGAAATGAATAGCTGTTGTTCACAGCAGGTAAGTAATTTATCGGCTTTGCAGTGCTGCATATTTTATAGTTTAATTTGATGCATAAGTTTTAACGATTTACTGTCCGTGTACATTATATAGTGTCGCTTTACGCATGTCCATTAATGGATTATGATTAGTTTGTAAGGCGAGAACACCCCCCACTGTGTCTGCTTCTATTGTGAAGTGCAGTCAGGTGTAGTAATCAATTCACCAAACCCCTCAATATAAGGAATCTTATTATGTTAAAATTAATTTATTAGGTACTTATGTTTATTTCTGACCCGTGTCGCTAGGTAGGGCTACGTTATTGTTAAAGATGAATTTTGTAAGATTTAGATAAAGATTTGGTCGTGATTGCTATAATAGTTCCAAAATAGATAGTGGAAAATGAATTTATTGAAAATATGAGTCACCTTACTCTATTATGAGCGACATTATGAGTGATTTGACGAGATCGTACATTGCTACGGTAATAAACAATGTCTTGTGTTATCCATTCAATGTTACGGCCACCCGGCACTCTAGATAAATGATTATGGGTTTTTCTTGTGAATAAATGCCTATTAATAATGTATATAACATTTGAGGCCAGAAAAGGGACTTGCATTCGGCAGATTTCGGACTTACATATACGGTTTTCTCACATTAACGATATATAAAATAGATGTAGTATATAGTGTAACCCATTATCAGCACAGCATTGTTCAAATAGAGTCTGACGATATTAAAAAATATTTCTACGCGATACTGAATAAATAAATCAAGCTATAAAGCCTTGAAACTGCTTGGATGGTCATTTTTAGTTTCATAGGCGACTATATATAAACTTATCTTTCCAACTGAATGGGTTTTACCAAATTCGATACATTTTTGACTCGATAGTTTTTCTATAGATCAAGGTGGTCTTGTTAGTGACGAAAAATAATTTTGAGCCAGGGGTGACCAGATAACAATTATTTTGACAGCAGTTAGTTTTAGGGTGGGGTACTTTGCATGAACAATTAAAATATACTTGAATTTATCACATTACGCGAACTAATCACATTGACCCATGTGGTAGTTTAGATGTCAAAAGGTTATTGCTGGAAAAGGTCAGGCCAATAAATTCAGTTGATTTAAATTTTCTAAAGTGACAACGCGACGGTTTTTTATACATCAAATGTATCTACCGTGTTATCTAGTGATTCAGTAGTTTAAGTTTTCACTGGATCAGTGTATACAAGAGTTATCTTTTCAATTGTAGGGCAATAGCCTATCCGTGGCCATGTCTGTAAGTTACAGCAAGAAATATTAAGGCGTTTCAAAGTGATCAGCAAAATGTTTTACATGCGTAGCGTAACATTTATCGAGTTGGAAACCACATGCGTAATGTAACCTTTATCGAGTTGGAAACCACCTGCGTAACGTAACCTTTATCGAGTTTCTCAGTCTGGTATTCCCTGTCAGTGACCACTGTGCATTAGTTTGTGTTTCGACAGCCTTGTGCATATTGCCGCACAACTGGAAGTTGGTATACCACTTGGCGTTGGATAGTTGCTTAAAGGATCACAAGATAGGGTTCTATCAGTCGTCCACAGAGTTTTTAGTTCTATGCCCTATCCCGAATTTCTCCTTTAAAATAGCATGCCTTGCGAAATGTTACAATATATTATTACTATGCTCAAATTTGTTATATGAAGCTAAAGTAAATGAAACTGGGCAATGGTTTGCTAGTTCGGCGTCGATCATATTGTTAAATACTGGGATGGGTTTTGAATACGGTGTTCTGGGTTTAATGGGGCATAGAAGATCACGCTCAGTGCTGAGACACTATTGTATTACGTTATGACTTTAGGATACATGCATTACGTTGTTTTGGGCTTCTTCTTCAGTTTGGGTCCAGAATTAAATATGTGAACCATTTATAAGCGTCTATCAACACTTGGGTGCACCATTTACTGTTATCTTGTACGCTTACGTCGTTGATAATAAAACATTAATAAAGTCCCAGCCATGCAATCATGTCAGTGAATTTAACAGACTAGTGTTACATAGGGTTTATGGTAGTTGAGTGAGACTAATCACATCACTACTTGAAACAATACATCATATACTTTGTTTTATCCGAAACATATACATCGTCTTACATCTGGGCTGTCCCGAGGTGCCTGGAGAATTAAATGTCCCATGCGGTACTATTATTAACAAATAGCCCTCGTTGACATATCTCTTTATTATCCTAGCCTCTTTATCAAAATAGCTAATCTCACAACCAGGGGTTAAATAAGATAGCGGTCAAATGGACATCTCGCCCAATGTCGTTCGATATCATTTTGGCAACTTACTGGGACATTAGGGACCATTTGTGTGTGATTGTGTTTAATGTGGCAGCTGACGTTTTATGATTTTAGATTTAGGACAATACTCATGTAATTCTGTAGCTGCGCTTATTTTGAAAGTTACCGTGAAATACAGAAGTACAACAAATATGTGTTACAGAGAACAACTTGAGCACACTAAAAGGGCTATACAATAGAAAGACATATTATTATGACTTTTGTGTATATACCAGTAAAAAAGGCTCGGGCTTGATCACATTACTCTAAAGTAAGTGGATTATGATTTTTTTTATAGAGAATATAACATAACGTTCTCGGCAACCGAATTGTTGTAACGAAACTGCTATAGAGGGTTCCGCGAATGTTTCTAATTTTAGTAACATTTCCCACAATTCCTCGCGCGCGACCATTCTGGTAGACTGCTTGCTAAACAAATACTATCAATGACGTAATTGAACACTATACATATATAATAGCACCCACGTTCTATGTTTGGCCATTCTTCTAGTTTGCTTTGTTTGAAGGAAAGTTTTTTTTGCCAGAATTCTGTTTTACAATGGAGAAGTATTTTGAAACTTTAGATGTTGTTGCACGAATAAGATATCTAGAGAAGATAGAACGAATTGGAAACCAAGGTCCGTATTTAATAAGCAAGGAAAAATTCGTCTGCAATCCTAAGAAGTTAAGATGATAGACATTTTAAATTATTTAGTTTATCACCTCAGCCCATTTTATGTGTTGAAATACTTTGAAAATTATAAAAGTTTGAAAGCTTACGATAGATTTGTTTGTGGATGGGTAAGAGAGGTTTTGGTATTTAATTACAAAGAAATTCCGAATAAGGATGATGCAAAAGCAAGCTGTAGTACCAGTACTTTTACTCCCAATTCTTCCAGGGTGAATTTATGTATTGTTAAAGCTAGAGTGTTACACTCTCAGTCTTTAAATGATAAATCTCTGGCACCCTGGGTCATCATTGAAGAAGATGGAAAAAATTTGTCTGCTCACCGTGATTGTAGGGCAGGGTTAGGTGAATTTTGTTTCCATGTGGCGTCGGTATTATTCTACCTTGAAGCCAGTGTACGGATAAGAGAAACGACAGTTACTGCAGAGCCGGCATACTGCATGCTTCCAGCATCTCGAACTGGTGTTAGTTACGAACCGATTCGAAGTATTGATTTTACGTCAACCAAACATTGAAGAAAAGAATCGACAAAACAATTGATGAGCAAACAGTTCCTCCCACCCCTTCATCTAAAATGAAAACAGGCAATAAAATATTCAATGCCTTGAGCAGCAAAGCTTGGGATGCCTTTTTTAGGGCTATTGAGGGGGATAAACCGGTTTTTTTGTCAGTTAAAGAAGATTTTAACAACCAGTTTATTCCAGAAACACTTCAGCCAAAGTATCCGATGATCCTGTCGAATTTGTATGATGATACCATGGTATATACATTAAAAGAAGTCTTGCTGTCTAATTGCAAACAGCTCAAATCAATTATTTTGATTACCGATGAAGATATTACAAATGTCGAGTATCACAAACGCAGACAAGCCGACAGTAAACTCTGGTACAGGTTCGGGGCAGGAAGAGTAACAGCTTCACGTATGAAGGCGGTGTGCTCCACTTCTTGCGAAAATCCATCCATGAGTTTACTGAAGCCAATTTCTCTACAGCAGCTACACAGTGGGGATATTCTCATGAACAGGAGGCAAGGAAACAGTATCATTCCAAGTTGGGAAAACTTCATGATACTTTTCAACTGTCAGATAGTGGTCTTTTCCTGAACTCTGAACACCCACACTTGGTAGCTTCCCCAGATGGTATAGTGGAGTGTAGTTGTTGTCGGAAGGGTTGTGTAGAAGTCAAGTGTCTTTGCTGCATTAGAAAAGAAAAAAATCAGAGATGGGAAAGATTCCTGTATGAAGAAAGTAGATAATTTATTGCAACTAAAACATGATCACCAATACTACTACCAAATTCAGACTCAACTTCTTGTTTGTAATTTGGACTACTGCGACTTTGTGATCTAGACAGAGAATGATATATTCATTGAAAGAATTGAGCCAGATGCAGAATTTTGGGGTGTGTTACTCGATAAATCTTCAAAGTTATTTGAAACTGTTATTTTGCCCGAGTTGGTACTAAAATATTTTAGTCAAGATAACAAAGAACATAAAAACAATTTAACCCTCTAATAACATGGTGCTAACAGAATTAAAACACTTTGAAGGAAATAAACCCAAAAAGAATCCCAAAAAATTCAACCTACCAAACCAGAACTTTCGCCAGCTGAAAATGTTTCCTCGGATGAAGAAAAAAGAGACCTCTACTGTATATGTAATGGTATACCTCATAAACCCAAGATGCACTGATGAGCCCTGGGTGGGCGAAACATGTTTTTTAAAGTTACATTATAACAATTAGTCATAACGTTTGACATTCTTTCTATTATTGTTTAAAAATAGATAATGCAATGTAAATGGTACTGTTCTGACACATATATCAGGGTTTTCAATTTAGTCTTTGTATGATTTAATCAAATGGTACAACAGATGGACAGAGATTTGTGAGTGCACAGCAGACAAAAACTATCTTATCAAGTAATGGACATGGTTCATCTATTTTTGTAATTAAAAAATCTATTGGAATTGAACTTCCAAGAAAAGTGTATTTTTGACGTACAATAACCCACGTGAATCCGTACGTTTGCAATCTTTCACGTGGACTCCACTTCAGAAGCGCTTAACTGTTTTTTGCCCCTCATAAATGCTGGGTAAATGACTTCAGCTCCAACTGTTGCCACAAGTTCTTTAATTTCAAAACCTCTGTCAGCTAGCAAAACATCACCATTATGCAAATAATTAAAAAAATTAGAATTAGCTGTGAGGTGTTTATCACTAACTCTTCCTCCCCAGCCTTCAGAATTAAAAGTCACATATCCATGTGTGGAAATTGCAATTAAATATTTTACAGTATTGTTATGTTTATAACTGGAGAATGTTTGCACATGTGCCGTCATATTAGAAGGTCTGTCGATAAATATTTCGAAACAATCAATTATGGCTGTTATTTTTCTTCCAAAGTACTTCCTAAAAACCATAGGCATGGTTTCATACAGCTCACCTCTATCGGGCCATCTCACTAATGACTGCAAGTGAAAAAACATCATATCTACCATTTCTATAAATACTTTAGAAACCGTGGTCTTCGAAACATCAAATCTATAACTTGAAATCAGTTATTGATAAACACAGTCTTAGTCAGTTTTTGAAATTTACGAAGTCTGGCGTTTTTGCCATCGGCTATCTCTGGTGAGAGTAAATTAAAAAGTGAAATGAATGTTAAATACGTGGGCAGACCCGTATAATACTTCACTTTATCATCATCATTTTCAAAATCCTCTGGCTTACTGGCTCTCATTTTATGAATTATTTTTTTAAACATATTTTCTTCTTCCGAACGTGTAATATTGGTTTGCATTTTTTTTTATTTCATGATTAGCTAACTCTAATTGATCTAAATGTGTCAGTTCTTCTTCAATTATATTGTCTGGATCTACATCTGGATCTGTACATAATATACTGTTATATGCATGGCAGCATCTTGCATATGTTTCCTATCGATTCTCTTCTGCAGTCTGTCATATATATCTGAACCATATGCACCCTTACACTGGTATCCCAAATTCTGAGTATTGACCCAGTTTGGATTTGTCTCTCTATATAATTCTGATGGTTTTCCTAAAAAACAAAATAAATAAAACATTTTTAGAACCGAATAAAGAGAAAAAACATAATGAAAATGGGGCTGTGTATCTGTAGACTTGGTGGACGTGTTGCTTTCCTCCAGGACAGAATGACTTGATCACTGTTAATGGCCACACATAAAATCACATTATATTTTTAATTCAGAGAAGGCTAAATACTATATACAATTTAAATAATATATCAACTAACCTGATATGAAGTGATCCGAGCAAACTCTGAGCTGGCCACACGTCTTCAAGTTTATATCTGTGCGCTTGATAGCCGCAAGCCATAACCTTCGGCGTTTCTCGCTTTTGCTTTGTGTTTCTTCTCCTTGGTGTTTTAACACACAGGGGATTCGATAAAAGCTTTTGTTATCTCTTCCGGACCTACTATTTCAATTGATAACCGCACAGGTAGTTGGCATTGTTTGGGTTGATCGGCCGTAACGCTCTCTATACAAATACAATATTCAAGTCAATAGACCGCACGAAAGCTTCCCTTTGTTTACATTTACAGTCTACCGCAATTGAGGCTTTTTTTTTTTTTTTTTTTTTTATTAAATATAGTTTATTTATAAAATTCATATAATTACATTCAGTTATGCATAATTATATTAACAATGCAATAGATAATTTATAATTTAATACAGTAGAATTATTTATTTATTTACAATTGTTATATACAAAGTCAATATGAGATGATATATACAAACGGTAGAGGCTCGCTATCAATTGTGGGTAATTCTTAAAGTCGCGGAACCCTCTATAATAGAAATAGACATTCGTGAATGCGTATTACCTTACCTCGAACGAAAATATGGCTGACATACCGGTAATTGTTTGAGCTCACCACTAAAAGCTTGGATTACGTCATATTGCAATGACAAAAGTGATCTTGAATTCCTTTCAGACGTAGGATTAATTGGAGAGATTGTTTGTAAACAAATGCCGGCAGCTTGAAAAGTAATCAACACTTGTCAGAAAATGGAGAACGCGAGTAGATCTGAAATAGAGCGCGTATTCATTAACAAGGAGGAAGAAGCATTGGTCGTCGTAAATAATGGATGCTTGAGGGAACATAAGTCAAGGTAAGATTTATTTCTTTGTCCGGCGCAAATTGCAGCACACAACGTATATTTAGGTTCAAGAAAAGGGCTAAAAACGTGTTGGTGTGTTTGTTTGCTACGATTGGGCGCCTTTAGTTTCACCTGGCAAACTTAATGATCCCCCGTCTTTCGAAGAAAGCAGAGGACTACTAAAATGGGTATGTTTGTTTGTTCGTCCATCACACTTTTTAGGACACAATAACTCTGATTCTAATTGAGCTAGAATATCCAAACTTGGCGTAGGTGTTTATTAAACACGATGAAGTTTGAAAATTAGCATGTCCTGTTAGGGTAAGTAGACGATAAGGAATTTGATTGGTTGGGATTTCGATAACTTCGATTCTAACTGAGTGAGAGTGGAGAAACTTCGTGTATAGTTTCATTACGTCACTACCATGACTAAGTTCGATGATGAGCATTTTCTGCTTGGACTAAGTGGAGACTTTAATCAGATTCGTGGAGACTTTGGAACACAATAACTCTCCTTATTGAGGTGTGAGAGAGAGGGAGAGAGAGATAGAGATGGTGATGAACGTCCACTCGACAAAAACTAGCGTGGTTTCGATTTCCCGGTTGTTCGTGGGTTTTCCGGGTCCTCCACTTTTCTCCCACTGTTAAAAACCCCTACGCGCAAGCGGATTATTGAAATAAAATTGAACCATAGTAGTCCCGAAATTACCAAGTTTGTGTCGAGTGAACGTTAAACCCCATCTCTCTCTCTCTTTCTCTTCATTTTCCTGTGAGCAGTCAAATTATCTGAAATATCCGTATATTTCTATATATTTAGATTTAATAGAAATGGAAATGAAGTGTGATTTAACGTTGTATCCCGACTGGGCTAATGAAGACGGGCATACGCCATGCAGTGTGCTATGGGGGAAATTTTGCCTGGCCTACTCTTATATCGAATTCCAACTGCCAAGGGATCCTTTACACGCACGCCAATGTGCACATGGGACCTCGGTTTTTCGTCCCATCCGAACGACTCAGTTGCCTTGTCAGGCTCTCCGTTCTGCACCACTGGGAGGGGGAAACCACGCCGGAAAATCCCGAGGAACTTTCTCGGCCAACAACGGGATCGAACGCGCGACCTCCAGGCAAACCCTCTTATCCGCCGTGGCACCCTAGTCTAATAGATTTTAACAGTCTGTGATACAAGCTATATATAATAGATGCCATAATATAATACAATACATGTTATAATTATAAATATGTTAACGGTTGTTAATAATATATGATGTGTTAATATTCGTATTATGTTCATCTTTCAGTGAACGATAAGCTAGCTACAACATCATCGTTTGGTTCTTTCCATCGTATTCCGAAAGTACATATTTTTATTTCTTTTTTACAGAAGCATATATTTACACGTACATGTACCGCAGAAAGTTAAGAGAATAATGTCGATATTAAACGATCGAAAATGGCTTTGAAGGCTGCGATCACAACTGCTGACGAAGCTAATCATAAATTACAATCTTATGTTTCACACGTAAAATGATTACATTGGGTCAAAGTTCACATTATAAAGTGACCCTGAGATTATGTTGTATAATTACAGTCGACGACATAGACAGTAATGTTAGGCAAACAACTAAACATGTATGCCCGCGTCACACCGAGGTGGCGTCCTTACTACGCTGCTGCGGCGACCGTACGGCGACCAGAAAATACACAAGGTCGCCGGCAAACTTGAACACAACGCGAGAAAATGTCCAAAAAAAAAATGTCGCGTTCTCACAGCTTTCCAGACCAGATCGCAGAACCTTGACGTTTGCTTTGAACATGTGTGAAGGCTTTGCAAGGTTTTAATGACAAATGAAACTGTATTACCATATGAACAATTTCAGAGAGTTTCGAAACGAAATCTCAATAATTTCAGTAGGGTAAATCCTTACTTAAAGATACATTATGGGAGATTCGATAACGAGTTGGCAGTTCTCACTATAATAGTTAAAAGCTAGATAATGTAAAGGCAATTTGCTGAAAATTTCATTCAAATTGATCCTCTATGAACCGAGAACAAAGCGACTGAATTTCCGCCTAGCCTTGATCATCATTACTAAAGTCAGCACAATAAACAGCATAGTCTCGATTATCCATTTAATCGTTATATCGTGAAGGAAAGTTATGTAGTAAATCGGCTCACAATCCACTAAAGATCGCAGGCTAGCGGTGCCATCTAGAGTTGATTATGGTCTGGATAGGTTAATTAATGTCTAATTAATAATTTAGATAACATTTCAGGCCTAAAGAAAGACCTGCAATAGACATATTTAGCTCTTGCATAATGTATGTTTAATTAAACAATCCCAACAATTTAATAGCAAACGAAATGCACTTTCTTGAATTGCAGCACGGTACATGAGTAGTTGATCTGCGATTGCGGATTTTGATAGCGTTTATCATAACATTGTTGCCAGTTTGAAAAAAAAAAATTAATGACGGCAACAGACGACTGATATGAACAGTTACCATGATAAACGTATCAAATGCCTCTTTAAAGGAAGCATTAACGTTTTGAGTAAATCAATCAATATAATAGTCTAGAGATGAACCGATGCATCGACTTTTCTTTATAATAGTTAAAGTAGCTAAGTCTCTAACTCAATATCATCCAAAATCTTCAACATTGAAAACACGATTTATTTGTCAAATTAAATCAACATTCATGTTGTGATCTTACCGGAAAAAGATGGGCTTTTGATATCCAATATTTAAGACAAAATAAACATTTTACCATTGGTACACGAATCGTGTACCATAATGCGCTTCAGCCCCAGTTGTATCAAGAAACTCAAGGGACGAGACTAGACATATTGCACCAAATCAAACGGCGTATGTAGACTGGAATAACCAGACGCTAGAAATTTGCACTCCTTGAAACTGCTGGCTTATTTCGCCGAACATAACTGATTTGAAATTGGAGTAAAAACGGAAACCATTGAATGTAAATCAGTTTATATACATTCATATTACAGTATTATATGCGTTGCGACCCACTTTTGTCAATTTCTAGGTCCCAAATGTTAGCGATTTAGCTCCTTTAAATTACATTTACCATATTATATTCATACTGATTACCCAAACATTGAGTGCCACTTCTTTATGAAAATATTGTATTAAAGACTCGTGGTTCAGTGGGGTTCTCATCCATGCGATCTAAAGGTTAACGCTCCTTGACCAATGACATGGACCCGGTTGCTCAAAACTAAGTTATTTTAACGATCCGTTAAACTCTAACGGATGGTTATCTTGGTAACGTGTCGTTTGTTAACGATCCGTTAAATTTCTGTTGCTGGAAAGTCAATTTCATTATCCGTTAGCTAACGGATTCATTAAAGTTAATCCAAGAGAATACTGTTTGTTCATTGGCTGAATTTTAAATTCAATGTACATGTATAACAACTTCATAGAAGTTAGTATTAACAAGAAACTGAAGACAGCGAGACAACAGTGCAGTCTGTTCACAAAACTTGATTAAAGACAAAAACATAACTGTAGAATTTACTACAAAAAACACTATAAAAAAACTATAGAATACTTTATTTTTTCCTTTAGAAATTTTAGCATAAATGTGTAGGAAAAATTATGGGATTTGCACTACAGAATTATTTCCTACAGGCCACCAAAATTCTGTAAAATAGTATAGACTTTCACCCTATAGAAAATGGAATTGGCCCGCATCGCCCAACCCTCTAGAATGTTCTATAGAAAATTACATAGGTAATCTATGACTTTTTGCTACAGCCAACTAATGCCATCATTAAACAGATAAAGGAGCTCAACACCTCCGTTAAATATAACGCCAAGTTAACATCACGTTAAAGTTAACGGGGCTTCCAGCAACAACCTTTCTCTCCGTTAAAGTTAACGATCCGTTAACTCCATGTTAACGGATCGTTAAAAGATAACGGAGCATTGAGCAACCGGTCCCTGTACAAGATATATATGCTAGTGTTCTGATGTTCCTTTCTACTCAATGGCTACTTGAGAAAAATGTACTATGGTTGGATTTAAATATGGGTAATAAGACGTCTAGTGCATTAGACATGGTATGGTTGTACAATATCACTTGGGGGATTTTAAATACATTGGTTAGAGCCACTGGAGGCTAGTGACGTTATTCCTTCCATCCCTGGGTTGCAATGGATACTAAAAATGAATGTTTTTGAAATATTTCGACATTATTTAAATTTTACATGTATCTTTATAGAGCGCTTCCAGCAATATAGTGCTATAAAACCGGAAACTATATTATGATGAATTTATTCCGCCTGGGTGACCAATGCCTTTGTACACTGGTACAGCATATTAATTCAGGGGCTCGAGAATAGTGGCTGTGTTACGCTTGCCCTAGGATGACGGCAACAGCATCGAATGGTGTAGTGCAACAAATTCAATGAATTGGACAAGACAATTGCAATTCGACAACTTAATACATTTGACGTTCTACTCGTGATGTTTATTGTATCGACGATTGGTGATAAATTTGAAAAAATAAGGCGGGATTGTGTTCCATTTATCCATCAGCGAAAAGTAGAAACAGATGTAAATGAACAGGACCTTGTTGATAAGTATTTACTTTCGGTTTTGTTGGCAAACCTATTTCAAAGACACTATGATCTGATGGCCACACGCTTTTATTGTTTTACATGTCACGTAACATTAATAAATTTCTGTATGGAATACCCTTTAGGATTATGATACTATATTTTCTTATTGGACAATAATGAATTTTAACAAATAAGTTGCACTGGTAACACCTAAAATGCATTGTTACTAAATGTTAATACTTTTCTCGCTTTTTATTGAAAGCTACTATGTTATGATTGATAGTATATTTATATAACTTATTTATTGACTAATACAAACATTTACTTATTTGATTAATACTGTATAAATTGATTCCTCATCTTATTTAAAAAAATATAATGTATTTTATGTGTCAATAAAATATGTTTAAACGAAACTAAACGGTATTAAAGTGAACCAGCTAAATATATTCTGACGTTTTTTATATACTGCTGTGCAATTTGAGTTGTGCTAAGTTAAACGACTATTGATGCAAAGGTGTAGGGCGTTAAATCTCATTTTATTTCAATTGTAATACTATGATCTACTTAAAATATAAATAGATTGATGTACTTGGACAAATAGGTCAATTACTGGATGCTCGGGGTCTGACTATGTTGCAGATAAGATCTGGGGTCGAGTGTACTTGTTGATTAGACAATGCAAGGTCAAAGATCGTTGACCATACACTGTAACAAAAATTTCCGTGAAAAAACGTAAAACATTCCGGAAACAAAAATTACCAGGAAAATTTTATCCGTATTTGTTTTTCCTGTAATTTACAGAAATTCCCTCAATTAACAGAAATTCCATTTTCAAATACAGAAAAAAAACCCTGGTAAATTTTGTTTCCTGACGTTGATGAAGGTGATAAAAATTTCATTGAATTAACCATTGACTTTATATGCGTGCGTGAAATAGCTTTATTTAACGTCCGCTTCTACCGAAGTGATAACGCAGATAATCTTTAAACGTAACCTCCTTTTGCTAATATAAGAATCGAGAGCAAGGTATCACAAACCGCTACTCGTCAGTGATTGGAGGCTTTCAGATGTAAGTTTGCGGTATTATCAATTCGCAGGTAGACTCTGCCATAGAGACAAACCGAATTACACTGGCCAACCGGTTGCACTATCCGGATTTAAGCGTGCTTGATTACCAGATATTACAATCTTAACACACGCAGCATTAAAACATATTTTTATATATTTATGAAAAAACTTACAATCTGATTTCCGTATGATGAATCACAATACACTTTATAGATCTTATAAATAATGGAAATTAGATATACATGACAATTAATATACCAAACTTTACAAAATATGATTCTTCATATTATGGTAAATAAATTGAAATGAACATATAACATGATGATTATTAGGAATGATTATATATGTATACGATTACTTATCGTTGCACCGTTTATCCCGTAAAATAACAGACTTAAGTCCATTACAGAACGGAATAAAACATTTTATCCCTAAATTTCAAGGAACTTCCTTGTCATTCCACCGTTTATTCCGTAAAATAACAGAATTAAGTCCATTATAGAAGGGAATAAAACATTTTATCCCTAAATTTCACGGAAATTTCCTGTTTAATACTGAATATTCTACAGAAATACATAAAACACGTAATTTGAAGAAATAGTTCACACTATTAACACAATTTCTCCAAAAAATCCATCGATTAACAGAAAAAAGGTGTTAAATTACGGAATTCGGCCACATAAAAAATTGATATTTTTTACAGTGTAGGCACGGTACAGCTTAGCTAATCCAATGAAAAAGACGTTAATAACGTAAATAATTAGTTCTTTCAATTAAACGATACATATACTGGAGTATATCCCTTTAAATTTCCCAAGAGACCTTGCAGGTTTTGGCAAGATTATTATGTGGTTCTCACTAGGTTGCGAGAACACACGTTTATATTTACGGTTTTGGGATTGTACCATCAAACGGCTCTGACTTGAGGCCGAGTACAGTACGCCAACAGTATATTTGTTTTATCGCGAACAAGAATGGCACGACTTTAAAGTACATTTGACATCATTTCAGACAGTTTATAGAGTTTTGCTTTCGCAGCATTCAGAGTTTTCAAAACCAGTGAAATTATGTAGTGATGTTATAGAGATACATAAACGTTGATTTAGAACAATGTGGATTTTGAAACACAACGTAAGTTGGAGTATTGAAGTCAAAAGAAAGGGTCGTATTGTAATTCGTAACTAGACAGTGGTGGTATTTCACAGTCAATCGTTAGAATAGACAAACTTTGAGCACCAAGCTCTTCAGTTTCTGTTTGGAAACTGGTGACCAGTATAATATTTATAACTCTGTGATGGGGTGTTAGTGTAACACAAATGATATTGTCAAATCATGCACATCTGCTTCACCATAAATAATATGAACAAATATAAAGATATTTAACATCTCGCGTTATTCTACCTACCAATTGCTCCCAAATCAACTTCTTTAAAATGCTCTTACAATTATGATTTATCTAAAAACTATTGTTTTGTTTAGGCGGCCCACATTTTGCATTGCAATAGGTTTGATAATAAATTTTCAACGCAAGATTTGCTGAGAAGATCCTAGCGTGGTATCCCCCTTGTCAGTGATGCAGGACGGAGACCCCAGCAAGGAACATTATCTAGTCGCTCGTATGTGCACCTATAGAACCCTTGACAGGTGGAATTCAATGAAGAGTAGTCGGAAACGCCACTGTCCGGACTAAATGTCCTCATAGCACACTGTCCCGTCTCAATTAGCACGCTAGGTGCAGACATGTAGAACGTTCAGCCCCATTCCATTTCTCTCCATATATATAAAACTCTTAAGTAACTGTAAGAGCTAGCCCTTATATAAATGTTGTTTGTCGTTTAAAAACAATGAAATGATGGTAGCTCATATAAATTCACGGCTTACTATTATCGAGTATTATGATAAGTACACTAATCGTCTAGGCAGGATTTAAAAGTGTGTGGTAATACAATACAACAACATAATGTATAAGTCAGTAAAGATTTACAAAACATTCAAATACTGAAATTGTTACACCAGCAGTGATATTAGGACATGTGGTGTTCTTTGTGTTCTAACCTGCCACTTGGCGAGCTAATATTTAAACGTAGCGAGTGAAATAACGTATGCCACCGGCCGGCACTATGTATTGTTTAATGGTCGAGAGCAAGACATTAAATTGTAACAACAAGAGGGCCGTGAGGCCCGAGTGTTTTTACAATATATTACGCAATGTCTTAAGCCCGAGACCATTAAACAACTTAAAATACAGACACTTACACGTGCTTTGCAATGAAATACGTCACTCGGGTTCAATATTTTAACTAGTTACACTTGGCACATTGCCCGTGCGATTATTTATACTAGTGAAATATTGGACTCGTGTGACGTATTTCACTGTAAAAGCACGTGCGGAGTGTCTGTATTTTAAGTCGTTTAATGGTCTCGAGCTTAAGACATTGCCCGTCTTCATTAGCCCAGTTTAGGAGCAGAACAGTAGTACGTTAAACCCCATTTCATTTACTTAAGACATTGCGTAATATATTGTAAAAACACTCGGGCCTCTTTTTATTACAATATATTACTTAATGTTTCGCTCTCGACCATTAAACAATACTTACCGAAAAGTCAAGTAATGCAGAGAATGTATGCGTCGAATATCGTCATTCAAGTGTCTAACAGCTATCTGGGATCGCCCTTCTAGCAAAACCAGAACCATACTGAAGTCTAGTCAATTTGTTTTAATTAAAACCTTATAAACAAAGCTCAACAGGATTTAGTCTGAAAAATTATGGAATTTTCGTTTATTTAAAAGCATAAACGTACTCAGACAGTAGCAACCCTTTTAAACGATTAAAAGGGCTTGGTTACAGCTGTGGCGGTATCTTTAGTTGCGAGTACTAAATTATTGTGATAGATTTATGCCCTTGAAAGAGTGGAACTTTTTCAGATCAAATGACTCTTTGTATTTTTACAGACCCAAAGCCGATTTGGTATTACTGGTAGCTAGTTGCGTCTGCAATGCTCTAATCGTTGGGTATTCATATGCCATGGGAGTCTTGTTTCTGGAAATGAAGGAATCTTTACATTCCAGCAGAGCTGAAACGGCTATGGTCCAGTCCATTACTTTGGGTGTTATGTGTGGTGGTGGTAAGATTTAGATTATGTATACCCTTTACCGAATGTTCGGAATTAAGAAAAAAAACGGAGGGTCCAGCAAGGCAGAAATTTTGATAAAGGGGTTCATTTTGGTGCATTCTAAGGTATATTCTGGGCAGGTAACACAATTAAAATAAAAAAATAAATATTGATGATCAGAAAATAGGTTTTAAACTTCAATCAATGTACAAATCCAAGTCAGTCCTTATAAAGGCAGTCAACAATGCCAAAATATATGAGAAATCTGCATCCAAATTAAAGTCAAATAATGATTCCCGTTCATTGTCAGAGTGTAACAGGAAATCAAATTTCAGAATGAAGTTCAGAAGCTATTATATCCGTATTAATGTATGAATGATCTCACATTTCCTGACGAACCGGTGGCACTATAAATTTATAGTAAAAATTACATATGGCTATGGAGCCTTTACTGGTGTAAACGGAGCCTTATCGAATGCATTAGCCATAAAGTAACCGAATGAGAGCACAGAGAATCAACGTTCATATTTTATTATATGGAACGTTTGATCTTGTACTCACCTCAAAATGTCCCCCATATCACCCCCACCAGCAATAGTAGTAGGTCCCGGCACATTTACCCCACGTTGCCCGCTAGATCCGGTACTGAGTTTACATATCTTTCTGGCAATTTTTTATTATATGGAACGTTTGATCTTGTACTCACCACAAAATGTCCCCCATACCACCCCCTCCCCCGCCCGTAGCAATAGTAGTAGGTCCCGGCACATTTACCCCACTTTGCCCGATAGATCCGGTACTGAGTTTACATATCTTTCTGGCAAAATTATGTTCCATTTAAATACTTTAAATGACTACCCGGGGCCCTGCTTTCGTGAATCTGTGATTTGTGTGTTAAGCTGTGGTTGGTAAGACATAGAGGGAAATGAGGTTTTAATGTCCACTCATTGGCGTTAGAGGCATCCGGAAAGGGGAGGGGGGCAATCTGACCTTTCGGGCATACGGGTAAAGTGAAAACAAAAATTATTATTTCTTCTAGTTTTCTTTTAATTAAATACCACGAATTTGTAGTGAATTGACTAACAGATTAAAACGTTTTGACATTCTCTCTGAAGCCGCTCTACTTTGTGCGACATTATTATTGTCATCGATTATCATTTCAGGTTCTGTAAATGATTGATTGACTAATTAGAATTCGAGTCAGCCGTCTAAGTGAGGCTATATTAGACCACTTTGAAGTTGCTGTATTCACTGGCTGTAATAGCAGGAAAATTCGTTTGCGACCATTAAATTTTTGGGGGAGTGTGTGTGTGTGGGGGGGGGGGCTACTCGGTAAGCCACGCTCCTTCGTCTCTCGCAGACGACCGGCACCGCCTGCCTTATGTAATCCGAAATTTTTTCGGCGGCATTTCAGATTCTGCCCCTCCCCACCTAACATTCATCGAGCCCGTTCGCTTATGCATCACGGGAACATTTTATATGTAAATATATCTGATATTTCAAGATTTATCTTGGTAGGGGGACACCGGTGAAACACCATCCATATTATGAGAGAGAGAGAAATGGGGTTTAACGTCCACTCGACACAGACTAGGTCATTTCGGGACTAATCCATATTACGACATAATATTATTATTGGCATACTTATTCAACAAGGAGGGGAGTTTCTGTAATATATATTTCATTTTCACACATGTGACGGCGTTAAGGAGAATAAAAGGTCTGATTATTCATTTTGTTCGTGAAAACCAGTGAGATGTTACAATATAAATAGTAAATGTTAATACAACTGTCTTAATGATAGGTTCCCACTATCATGATTCGCACCAGGGAAACGTCTTTGCTGCCGTCAAATTGTGTTGTTGGGGCGGGGGTTACTCGGTAAGCTATGCTCCTTCACCTCTCGCAGACGTCGGGCACCCCAGGTTCTGCCCCCCCCCCCCAACATTCATCGAGCCCGTACAACTATGTGTCCACTCGATATAGACTAGGTCATTTCGAGATTAACATGGTTCAATTTTATTTCAATAATTCGCTTGTACCTAAAGAGCCAAAAAGCTATGACCATATACATTTTGATCATTTTATGGACATGTGTTCATCTATTTCAGGCCTTATATCTGCATTTATATCCAGTATGATTGGCAATGGCAACACTTTGTTACTGGGATCTCTGGTTGCCTGTTTAGCTATAGCCTGCGGATTCTTTGTTATCAGCATCCTTGTCCTTATTTTAGTTGTTGGGGTGATAGGAGGTTCGTGATATCTTGCGATAATAGCAACATTCTAATCTGGTGTATTCAGTTCAATACTGACTTTTCACATAAACTATGAAAACTAATTGGTTTTCGAGGTATCGGGAAATATATAAAACCGCGAATTTTGAAGTTGTATGTTTACCTCAATTATAGGGCTATCTAAATCACCCATCACAGTAAACTGGTTCTCACTACGTTCTGGAAAATCTTTTCAAACGGGCTCATATTGTGTGTGGGCTGAGTGACGTAGTTGCAACTGTGAATCTGTTTAAGACTGTCATGGGCGGGCTAGGACTGGACTGGACTGGACGGAAAGGGTGCTCTAGAACTTTGAGTCTGCTCAAGATTTCTGCAATTAGACAGAGTGACAGCGTACTTAAAACGAGATGACGTACTACTGTCGGAATTGCCGTACTTCGATCCTACTAGGAACGTGTTACAACATGGCGTTGTCGAGCATCATTTGGCAGTACGACCTGGTCAGTTTGTGAATATCTACAGGGTTCAGGCACAGGCTCAGCAACTTGAGTCTCTGTTACCTCGAGTTGCTTAACCTTAAATTGTAGATACATTCGGGGTTAGAAAGTGGACATCTAGCATACAGTCTGTAATTCTTGTCTTTAATCAACTGGTATATAATTAGTTACCAATACTATTCTATTCGCGATAAATGTCAAAACCCTAGTGAATTTATGATTGGTTTCAAATGTATTTTTTGTATTTTCAGGGTTTGGTCTGTGTAATGTATTTGTCAGTATGTTTATAGCCGTGGGACAAGTGTTTAAGGACGATTACAAACTGGCACTTGCAGCATTGAACTTGAGTGGTGGAATAGCCTACTTTATATTCCCATATCTCAACGTTCTAATGATGCAAAGCTATGGATGGAGAGGTGAAATGCTTATTCACGTTGGATTATTAGCGAACTGTATTCCATTAGGATTATATATAAGAATTCGTTTACCAAACGAACGGGTTATGCCTTCGTCAAGAAAGCATTTTTTCAGTAATACCTACTTCCAATCACATGTGACTTTATGGAAGGATCCACTATATGTGACATTTTTTATTTGCCTGATTCTAAGATCTGTGCCCCTTGGATTAGTAACTTATTTTATGTTGGATATAGCTGTTTATAAAGACTTTAATGAAGTTGATGGCTCTTTGTTTTTATCCGGTGTCGGTTTTGGAAATATCATAGGAAGGGTGATAATTCTTTTAACTCGATCACTAATTAGACTATCCCCGGTTAAAGAGTATTGTATTTATTGCATTTTCACTGGAGTTATGCTAATCTTTCTTGGGCTTGGTACACAATATTGGTTAATAATGGCGTTTTCGGCAGCGTTTGGCCTAGGTTACGGGATGCTGTCTTCTACAGCGAATATTGCAGTATTTGCAATATCAGGGGAACATCGATACCCAACAGCATTAGGTATTTTTAACACAGGGATTGGTGTAGGCTTTGGGGTAGCAGGTCCAATAGGAGGTGAGTGTCACAGTTTCTGAATTGCATTTATTCTTGATTCAAGAATATTGGGTTTCTATTTTCAAGGAAAACAGGAAAGATAAGCAGCCCATCCGGAAGATTTCTACAGATTGTAATTCATATTAATACGGATTGCGATTATTTTTTTCATTTCTTAAACATACATTATGCAAGAGCTAAATCGGCCTGAAATGTTATCTACATTATGAATTAGACATTAACTTATCAAGACCATAATTAACCCTCGATGTCATCGCTAGCCTGCGATATTTACTGGATTAGGATCCGATTTGCTGCCCAACTTTCATTCATGATTAAATCATGAAGTGGATAATCGAGACTATGTTTTTTACCGTGCCAGCTTTAGTAATGATCGAGGCTAGGCCCAAAATTCAATCGCTAAATTCTCAGTTCAGGGTGGATCAATTTGACTGAAATTTTCAGCAAATTACCTTTACATTATCTAGTTTTTAACTATTATAGCGAGAACTACCAGCTCTTTATCTAATCTTCCATAATGTATCTATCAAAATATATTGATTTATAGGGTTTCCTTTTGAAAATCTGAAAATGACCCAACACCAGTCTCAAAATTTATCATTTGATCTGCATCAAATATTCGACTCGAACGTTATAATCAGCACTGGTGTTACCGCTAGTGGGTACAACATTATTGATAACCGAAAGCATCTTCAAAAGGAAAACTGATAGTGTGCTAGATGCTGCGATAAGGGCCGCCTTGGCCAGGACATGTGTAAGGAATCTGGGGCATAAAGGGTCAGGGCAGTGTTACAAATTGATTTTTACCTGTATGCTACCTGCTCACTCTCAAATAGTATCAAGAGTGTGTGACATTTACCGCTTTTCAGCAGTGGGCATTTATCCTACTTCTAAATATACTAAAAATGCCCTACGCGTTTCCTTGGAAAACTATAAATCATACGTGGTAACTTTAACAATACTTACAAAATACAAAGCAGAAAGTGTATCCTTTCAGAAACAAGATGAGCTGACCTTTAATGTTGCATCCCAATGCCAAATTAAATTCACATTTTAATAACATGCAGCTTTTTTTCTCTTTTAAACAGGTGTTATTAAAGATAACGTGGAATCCTATGACAATATTCTTTACGGATTTTCTGTTATTAGTATTTTAAGCGGACTTTTTTTATTACTTGTGTCTTGTTTGTGTGGCCAAAAACGTTCAGAATTACCTGTTGAAGAAGACACCTGATTCTAATAAACTTTTTATTTGTTATATTTTACTTGTGTCTTGTTTGTGTGGCCAAAAATGTTCAGAATTACCTGTTGAAGAAGACACCTAATTCTAATAAACTTTTTATTTGTTATATTTTAAAATAAATGCCTTAAAAATTGTGAATTATTTTTTTTATTATGCTGATAGCCTTTGCAGCGATTAAAGCAGATAATCGTGTGTGAACTAATGATATAGCTAATATCAACAGGAAATGGATTGATCGCTTTTGCACGATTTTCGTTGTTGGTATTAAAGGAGCTAAATATTTATTTTTTGGAAACTAGCTAGTCTGTGCCGAGTGGACGTTAAACCCCATTTTTCTCTCTCTCCCTCTCCTATGAATGGTGAGAAAATAACTATGGTCTGTAGTACAATATTCGAGCAATAATTCTAATGTTACTTCCCTTTAACTGTGCGTTTATTTATGGATTTGGTTAAAATGGGATATATAATTCATAGTGTGGCAATAAAAATCAATGGCTTTTTAAAGTAAAATAGGAGCTATTTTCTGGAATACTCATTTATACGTCAGATGTGGATTCGGTCCCGGTATTTGCTGAGAAAGTGCCTCGGGATTTTCCGGCGAGGTTTGCCCTTGTCAGGGGAGCAGAACCCGCTTTCCATGTCCGCGTTCCTTCGGACAAAAAGGTCGGTCTAATGCGAATGTAATGGGGCCGTTTCCACGTAAGCGCGGGAAAAATAATTGCTCGATGCTGGCGTTTCTTCGCACGTGAAGTGTGCGAATGTTTTCACTCTGACGCACATAAACGGGTTCTCTTCTACTAAGTCAATCAAGCCCTCTTGATGCTGCTAATTCAGATTGTAAATGGCAGAACTTTTGGACATTGTGTTATTATAAACAGCGACGACTGAGCGTAATCCATGCCGGGTTCCATGCTGTATAGAGAAATCCTCACTTATGTCGTCATTTACATGGGATGCCCCAAACTCTTTAGTGATTTTTCTGTACACGTGAAAATACAAAAAAATCCAGCGCGGATACGCTGCGTTTTTCCGCTGCGGGCAGTGAGCTTAGGCTTTAGAGATTTGAACACATCTTCAGTTATAATTTAACATTCGCTGTATCTGTGAACCTATGTCAGCTTCTAACCATTTCACAAAACAAATAAACTTTAAATCACAGTGCAGTTGTCAATGTGACCACAAAGGTGATCTTGCTGGTGTCTCGTTTAGTCGCATGGCAACTAAGTTTCTAACTGTGCCTGTAATTCAAATTAATGGTTTTGGATTGGCTTGTAAATGATAATGAATAATTCGTAGAGTGGTTCGTGCTCTAAAATTTTTACAACAAACTGACAATATCTCGGGCTTATTTCAACATTATATTATAAGACTTACCATAAAAACTTCATTCATCAACAATGGAAGTCTGCCCACGTTTGATTTTTAAGGATATAACAATTTGGGAATTGTTTTATAAATGACTCAAAATTCTGACCAGGTCCCACAATCAACCGACGACCCTGTAACGAATATATATATATATATATATATATATATATATATGTTTATTTCCTTGGTACGAAGTAACTGAATACACTCAATGAAACGATTGAATTTAACACATGCGCAAACGCTTAGGTGTTTAACAATACACCCACGCCTTCAAACGTCTTAATATTAACTGTCTTTATCACAGTCGGAAAACATCGTTTATTTCCTTGGTACGAAGTAACTGAATCCAATCAATGAAACGATTGAATTTAACACATGCGCAAATGCTTAGTATAATAGCCTAATATTAAAATGAATATTGCTTTAATTTCTGTAATACAGAGGGAGAGAGAAACCTATAAATCTAATAATTTAACACTTTATTTTAGTCCCATAGATAAATAAATATATTGTGCAGTATGATGTTTGTTATGAAAAAAATCCCACATTGCCGGGTAAATTACGGGGGAAATATTACAAAAGTACAATAGAGATCGAGCTTCAGGGGGATTTGATGGTGATTTTAATTTGAAATCGGTGTAGTGGGAAGTGGTAAATTTTAATTTCGAAAATAACTGATTTACTAAACAGTTCAGGAATTTCGTCCAGATCTTCCAAAATTTCGCGTAATGCTGTTAATGTAGTTTGCGCATGTGCAGTTTTATCAACCATTGCACGAAGAGCAAGAATTAGTTGCGTATATGTCGAGTCTGCGGTTATTGCATATGAGCCGAATTTAGAACCAAATTTTGTATATAACGTGGTATTTTCCGCTGACATTAAGGTTTCCGAAGCATGTTTTAAAGATACACCGACGTGCTCACATGATATTCTTTGCACGGTAATTTTTGATGGGGTATAATTGGATTTTACTTCCGCGACAGCCAAACATGCGGTTATAACCGCGGTTACGTTATCATTCGAAACGTTTAGGTTTTTTTTAAGTTCCATGACCTAATAATGGCATTCTGGGGTGTATCTTTGATTTTCGACATCATAATAAATTAGTTCGTTCATCTTAAAAGGTTTGGACTTGCAACCAGTGTTTTTACTTGATTTTTTTTTTTCATTATTAGCCTTCATGCCAATAATTTCTTTTCCAGTCTTCCAAATTCGATCTTTTAAATCAGTCAATACCGCGTCGGCAGATGTCTGAGTCTCTATATTTATTACATCAATTCTGCCGATGGAGTCTCGTCCACTATTCCATGGAAAAAATGGGAGTTTCAAGAAAATCGCCGTATGATTTTATAGATTTATTGGACCTAGCCTCAATTTTACCAAACCTCCAAGTGTTTTGTTTTTAGTCTGACCAGTCTATTTTGGATGTCTTTGTCACCATACGTCACACATTCGTCATGTAAAGCAGTTATGCCTAGTAGTTTGGTTACAGTGCTCAAATCATTCTTGTCCATTTCAATGCTGGATAGCAAATCATCGGTGGATGCCATCTTGCAGGGCTCAGTCTCAGATCTAGAAAAGAAAGTCCGTCGGTGAACGCTTAAGGCCATCAAATATGAGATACTATGAACATAATCTACACCAAGTTACCGAAAAGTGTCTGGAAAAGACTACAAATAAAAATTTTGTTTCGGTTATTTTCCGGTCTCAAATAGTTCTGCGTATTTAGAGCTAGCAAGTATTTATTTCCTAAACTCACGAGAGCGGCACGTAAACGAAGGTAGAAACCACTAAATAAAAGTAAATCTCAAAGTATTGTAATGAGTTTATCTTGCCGCGCTCATGAGTTTGGAAGTTAGAAATGAAACGAAGCTTTTACATTTACAGCTAGCTCTGTGCCAAAATCAAACATTAAATTAACAAGTCCAATCGAATTTTTGCTCAGGCTCGCTATTAAATAACCACAAAAGTCGAAGGGCGTAAAGAGTGTATTTTTTATTCGGCTTTATATACCAATACATGTTCGTGGAAAGCTATTTGTTACGTATATTTACTGCGACCCCCGAATCCACGTACGCGGGATAAAGCTTTGCTCACTTTAGGGGGGGGGGGGGGGTCGGGTGTTCGATCCCTGCATTGGCCGAGAAAGTTCATTCAGATTTTCCGGCGTGGTTTCCCCTTGTCAGTGATGCAGGATGGAGGGCCTGACAAGGACAGCTGTCTAGTCGTTCGGATGGGACGAAAAACCGAGGTCCCGTGTACACATTGGCGTGCACGTAAAAGATCCCCTGGGAGTTGGAATTCGATATAAGAGTAGGCGATAGTGCCGCTGCCCGGGCAAAATTTCCCTCATAGCACACTGTATGGCGTATGCCCGTCTTCATTAGCCCAGGTTAGGAGCAGAACAGTAGGACGTTAAACCCCATTTCATTTGCTCACATCAGAAAATGTCCTCGGTGATGCAGTATGGCAGATAAGTGTGTCAGTTTTTATAATTATAGTATGGATTCCCATTGTGGCCATTTTGTAGTTGAGACGTTATAAGGGCGAGGGAGTGCAGCAACAAGATGTAAAGGAACGACGCCGAGGGCAAGAGGGATTTTAATTTTTCTAAAGTATGAATTATTCAATGTGTACATTGCTATAGAATCACTCATTCTTTGTTCGTACAATTGCACCGTTGTTTTGGAACAAATTATCAATTCAAATTCGTAATGTCACTGTTATGACATCTTTAAAACTAAACAAAAACGTATCTATTGAAGCAGAATTTTACCAAGTGATACTTTTAATATGTAGATTATCCAGAGCTATTCTAATTACTTGTTATTTATAACCACTGCACCAGTTCAATGTATATAAATCTTTAATAAAGAAAGCAAGGAAGTATTTGTGATATGGGAGCCACGGTGGCTAGGTGGGTAAGGCGCTGGCTCGCTAGCCTGGAGGTCGGGCGTTCGATCCCTGCATTAGCCGAGAAAGTTCATCCCGATTTTCCGACGTGGTTTCCCCTTGTCAGTGATGCAGGATGGAGGGCCTGACAAGGACAACTGTCTAGTCCTTCGGATGAGACGAAAAACCGAGGTCCCGTGTAAACATTGGAATGCACGTAAAAGATCCCTTGGCAGTTGGAATTCGATATAAGAGTAGAGGATAGTGCTGCTGCCCGGGCAAAATTTCCCTCATAGCACACTGTATGGCGTATGCCCGTCTTCATTAGCCCAGTATAGGAGCAGAATAGTAGGACGTTGAACCCCATTTCATTTCATTTCATATTTGTGATAGAAGAACCAATTTATATACATAATTGGCAAAATATGTGCGCCAAAAATTAAATGTAATATCGCCAAGTTAAAAATACTGTTATCGTGTTATTGTTCACTTAATAATATGATCCCCCCCCCCCCACACACACACCCACACACAAACACACACACACACACACGCACCCCCCCCCCCCCCCCGGGCCGCTCAGCTACATAAATAAAAAATGCTTCTACCCAATCTGGACAGTAAAGTCATATACAATAGCATTGTTACATGATCACTGACCCCCTCCCCCACCCAACCCCACCCCCAAAAAAACAAAAAAAAAACAACATACATTGTCTCAGAAACCTGGCAAAACCCACTTCTGCAAATATTCCTGGATCCTTTGCCCTCAGACTTAAAGTTGTCTTTAATTTATGTTTAATCGACTCAAGAGTTATTGTCTGTCCACAATTTACTTCGAGTTTCCCAAAGTTTTAAATTTGCATGACTTGTTTTTACACACTTACCCCAATACATTTATATACGCCCATATATTTCAGTTTGAGTATGGTATGTCGCCACGTGGTCGCATGGGGGGGGGGGGCCTCAATATTTGTCTTGACAGATCTTTTTTCAAATTTGGTGTGTGACTCTCCGTATCCGAGATGCCCTCACTTTTCCGAAAACGCCGGGAACACGCTGGAGGCTATAGCATTTAACGGATTTTTTTGAAAATTTGGTGCGACACAATTGGATGTTGAAAGGACGAATCCTACAGATATTTAGAGTTCGGCACCTTCCGTTCCTGATTTACCCCCCCCCCCCCCTCGTTTTGTTAAACTTTGTTGGGGACTACAGTTTTTGCAAATTCGTTGTGAAACTTTAGGTTTGCAGGAGGATTAACCCTACTGATTTTCAAATTTGGTGTAAGGCATTGGGATCGCAGAGGGTGAACTCTCTTTATTTTGAGCATTCTCAAAATTTGTATTCCAGAGATTTAAAAGGCTTATGGTCGACATCAAATTTTGCTTTAGGATAAGTGGCTGTCTATGCATGGCTATATTTTATTTCAGACATAGCTGACATGTAGGCGTATTTCCACGATGTATGTGGCTATAATCGTAAATGTTTTGCTGTTAAATGTAATATAAGAAAATTTAATTACTCCTTCTTTAACTGTTTAACGTGTTTTCTAAAACCCTGCAATATTACTCTTTATATGTTTATTACTAACAATATGGTATGAAAAGTACAGTTTTATTTTATCGAATGAAAAATAGCTCGGCCTTGGTAATACCCCAATTTCAACTCTCGCGACCAAACGTGCCACCGTCTTGTACATGTACAATTGATTTGTTTATGCACGCGGTAACAAAATATTCCCCAAGCTGATATGCGTATAATGAAGGGGGAATTATAAAATGCCCTCAATACGCTTCCATATAATTGTACATGTACTATTAAGTATTCCGGGCCATTGCCAATACTGTGAATGCCAGCGCAGAGCAAGAATTATGTCGGTTATATGTATTCTACCGATCTGTACCGTGGATACTTCCAACCGACTTAGTCTACGCATATTGCAGCTGTAGTGGACTGAAAGCCAACAGCTCAACTGGCAGACAATCCATCCCCGTTAAAATGCAAGCCGTATTATAATGCGATATGACCTGGTTCTGTTGAGGGAAGTTAATCCCTATTTATCTATGTTATGTTTTATATAAACCAATGGATAAACAAATAAACATTGCGAAATAACCATGGGGCCAATGGGGAATTCTCGTACCACTGTCGACTCATTCATCAGTGTGCGTAGGACTTTGAAGGGTTTTTTTTCTGTGGCCAGTAACCGTAACGGTGTTTGTTGAAATGACTAAGGTGTTTACACAAGGTGTATACTACCGCACTAGTGCATGTCGCCTTATAAGTGTAAAATCCTCACATAAAAAGGCGTAAAGAAAAAGAACATTGAAACATGTTCACCAATTACTAAATTTAGAAACAGGATACGCGTATCGTCGAAACTAAAATGGAATATAAAGGAATTGAACAACCCCCCCCCCCCACGTTTCTGCACCTACTTGGCTATTGCGGCTACCGTATCATTTAATCATTTAAACATGACATAGTAAAAATACACACAATTCTATTAAATTGTAAATTATTAAGTCATTATGACCACTTACTTGCGAGTCATGATATATGCATTATATACATGTTGTTCGATCCCTGCATTGGCCGAGAAAGTTCATCAAGATTTTCCGGCGTGGTTCTCCCTTGTCAGTGATGCAGGACGGAGGGGCTGACAAGTAAAGCTGTCTAGTCGTTCGGATGGGACGAAAAACCGAGGTCCCGTGTACACTGTATGGTGTATGCCCGTCTTCATTAGCCCAGGTTAGGAGCAGAACAGTAGGACGTTAAACCCCATTTCATTTCATCTCATTTCATTTATATACATGTACATATATACTAGTATCGACATCTTTGCAGGTCGATGCGCTTGTGCATATGCATATTAATTTCTATGGTTGATTGGATACGCTAGAACACTTTGTGGAGTGTGATACCATACAGGTACCCATTACGATTGAGCCGTTATTATTGTTATATTTAAGGGGGATACTTGGGCGTATTCAGTCAAGATCACGTGATTATTTAATCCACTAGAGAAAGTTGTTTTAGGTCATCTGTTTAATACGTACGGTAGAGAATCGTGTATGCTAAAAAAATCTTGAACATCCATAATACGACGGCGAATATTTAACCAGTCTACATTATGACAGACGCTAGGTTTTCTACGAAGTCGCAGAATGAAGTTGTGCCGGAATGTGAAACGCTAGTACAGAAAGATATACAAGCTGAATCTAAGCATGTTGTACTATGGAGGAAATTCAAGTCGAGGTAGTATATCCTATTTCGTAATGTCTTTGTAAAATCAATTACATATATGCCTAGGACTATGTCCACTATTATATGCTTAAAGCGCTGGGGCGTGAGAATTAAAAGCAACTAATGTGCAGTCATTAACGTCTCAAAAACAGTTGGTGATATCATGTGGAAAATAATAAAACCTGACGTTACCTACTCCTGGTGGTAAATCCCTATAGGTTAGTGCTCTGTCGAATTTACTTCTTGCGAAAACCTATTATATAAAACATTCAGCTGAAACTTGTAATTTATGGTAATTTATTATTCAATAAATCATAAAGACAAATTAAATATTATACGAATAACCCAAGACATCGCTACACCGACAGCGTGAAGACGGGTAGATGGTCAACAGGTGCCGTGTACTGTTATTCTTACCCTATACTACTTCTAATTTTGATAATTTGGTGAATCTGTTGGCAGCCTTCGGACCATAGCATATTTTCTACCCTGTAGCTACGGCTTCTAAAATCCATTTAAAAATGTAGTGACTTAGTGGGGATAATAAGGGTGAATCTTAATGAAATTAATATCGACGGGGTTATTGTACAATCAAAACCTGGTAATCTCAGTATAAATGTGTAATCGTATTCATTCACCCGATTGGTACAGAACAGTACGACACTAAACCCCATTTCATTTTTAGAAATGAAATGGAATTGGGTTTAACGTCTTACTGTTCTGCTACTACTGGGCTAATGAAAACGGACATACTCCATACAGTGTTCTATGATGGACATTTTATATCAAATTCCAACTGCAAGGGGATGTTTAACGTGCATGCCAATGTGTACACGCGGGACCTCGGTTTTTCGTCCCATTCTTACGACTAGATAGCTGCCCTTGTCTGGCTCTCCGTCATGCACCGCTGACAAGGGGAACCACGTCGGAAATCCCAACGAACTTTCTCGGCGAACAGCGGGAGCGAACCCGCGACCTCAGGCTAGCGAGCGAGCGTCTTACCCAATTAGCCACCATGGCTCCCTTCATTTTTAGAACTGAATTCTGTTGATTGTACGAAAAGTCAAAATCCATATTGAAATACCGAGTTTTATATCAGTTATGTGCAGTGTGTTTTGTTATTTCTGCCCTCTACATATAGGAACACTCGTTTTTTAAATGAATTGGAATGGCGTTTTATGGGACGTAAGCACCAACATTGCTGTCTTGTAGGAGCCGCGGTGGCTCGGTAGAAAAAGCGCTGGCTCGCTAATCTGGAGGCCCCGGTTTCGTTCACTGTGTCTGTCGAGAAAGGTCCTCGAGATTTTCCGGCGTGGATTCCCCTTGTCAGTGATGTAGGAAGAAGGGTCTCGAGTGCATCTTCAATACAACTCGCGTTACTGCACTAGATGCATTCAATCTCCCTGAAAATAGGCCAGTCAACTTAGCATTTGGACCCACCACAAATTGCAAAAGAAATGATTTCACTTACATTCATTCCCGAATGACCCAAATCAATACCATGTTAATAGTCTTTTGATGAATCCCTCTATATTAAGTTAAAAGTAGTTAAGTTAAGAAGTAAATTTTGTACAGTGTGCCATTATAAATTATTCGTGCCAGCTTATTGCAAAATTGAAACAAATAGGCTATATTTAGAAATTAGTTGGAATGTTGTGACGACCTCTATAACGTATAGCAATCGACAGCTCAAGAGGGGTGTTATGACATATTTTCAAAATACCCTCTAAAGTATGGCGGTATATTAGATTCAAAATTCTAACATACTATCGTCTAATTTCTAACCTCCGTTCATGTAACTTCTAACCTTAATTCATGTAACTTCTAACCTTAAAGGAGCTAAATCGCTAACATTTGGGACCTAGAAATTGACACAAGTGGGTCGCAACTCATATAATACTGTAATATGAATGTATATAAACTGATATACATTCAATGGTTTCCGTTTTTACTCTAATTTCAAATCAGAAATAAACCAGCAGTCTCAATCGAATGCAAATTTCTAGCGCCTGGTTATTCAAGTCTACATACGCCGTTTGATTTGGTGCAATATGTCTAGCCTCGTGTAAAAATTGAAAACAACATCGAACGTGATATGGTTTGCAAATACTGTTTTAAATATAAGCTAAACAGCGTTTGTTATTTTTTTTAAAGACAAGTGCAGGATTTCGAGAATTTTATTTTATTTTTATTTTACAGTTAAGCCAATTACTATTTATATACTGTTGATCTATAAATTATTCTGTTAATGCTCTAAAATATGTCTCTTTATACTACCCGAACGACTAGCCACTGTCCGTGTCAGACCCTCGTCTTGTATCAATAACAAGGGACGGATAACCACGCCGGAATATGGCGGTTATATCATAAAAAAAAATATATGTCTATGGGTTATATAACATCGTCAGCTAGTATACACACTGCAAAACTACGCTTTATAATATTTCTGACATTATTAGTTCCGTCCTTGTGATTTGCGGAGGTTGCCGTTATTGTAGTCATATACAGTGTCTAGTACTTCGGGTCGGACGAAAACCGTTGCAGCTGTTATTCGTAATAAAAGTAGACCGTAAATTTCACTCATGGCACACCGTAAGTTCGTCTTCATTAGCCTGGATGGTGTAGAAAAGTAGGACGATAAACCGCTATCTATGAATTTCGGTATTGCTTTATGCAACTTGAATAAAATATTTTTGGAAAAAAAAACTACCATAAAGTTAGTCAGGTCGGTGTAATGAAGGAATCAGAAATAAAAACTCCATCCCAGACTCCCGAAAAGGCCGTTTCATCCCTACAGTATGAGGTTTCTAAATTTACATGTTCTGTATATCATTGAACCATATCAAGAAAAGGTTTATCATTTTTGTTAGAGGTAATAGAATACAGATTAACAGTAAATAAATATTATTGATGGCTTAACTGTCTTCAAGAAAATTGAAAAAAAAATGCTGTTTGGCTTTTATTTGAAGTAGTATTTACCAACCATTTCACGTTCGATGTTGTTTTCAATTCCACCATCGATTCCCTGGTTGTACTTGTCAAGGAGTAAGGTCGTTTGTCCAACCTCGTGGGTTTTCGCCGGGTCCTCCCACTGCTAAAGACCCCTACGCGCAAGCGAATTGTTGAAATAAATTGAACCATATGTTAGTCCAGAAATGACCTAGTTTGTGCCGAGTGGTCGTTACCCCCCTCTCTCCCCCTCTCTCTCTCTCTCTCTCTCATCACTCCACCCAATCACCAACCAGGCGAAGAGCGAGTCGTTTATATGTTACAGTCAATTTGTGTAACTAGTCATTTCATGTAATGACTAAACGAATCAGTCATTACGTGAAATGCCTGTGAGCATCAGGCAATACGTGCAATGACTAAAAATTCCAGTCAATACACGAAATGACTAAAAATCATGGTCGGGGATTACGCGAAATGACTGAAGTGCTGTTAAACCTATAAAAATACACTGTAAACCATTTTTTGACGTCAAATCAAACGTTAAATCAAACATTGCAGAAAAATATGCATATAGTTGTCAAATCTCATTTTATTTCAAAAATTCTGACTGGTTCATCTCTAAAGTCGCATGTTTTTGCATAACATACTGCTATGACAGCGGTTGAAGCATTTTGATTTTGATATTGTTTTTGAAACATTTGCATCTATTCGTCCCTTGAAACCTGCATCATTGATAACCAGTGTAAGATTCTATTCTAGAGGGTTGGGCGTTGGGGGAGCTATTCCAATTTCTATAGGATGAAATTCTATAGTGTTCTACTTAATTTTGGGGGTCTGTAGGAAATAATGACCAGAAATATTCTGTAGTGCAAATCTCATAATTTTTCCTACAGATTTAAGCTATAGTGTTTTCTGTAGTAAATTCTATAGTTGTCTGTTTGTCTTTAATCAAGTTTTGTGAACAGACTGCACAGTTACTGAGTTAGTTGTCTCACTGTCTTCAGTTTCTTGTAAATACTAACTTCTATGAAGTAGTTATACATGTACATTGAATTTGATTGGCCGAGAAAGTTCATCCATATTTTCCGGCGTGGTTCTCCCTTGTCAGTGATGCAGGACGGAGGGGCTGACAAGAAAAGCTGTCTAGTCGTTCGGATGGGGCGAAAAACCGAGGTCCCGTGTACACATTGGCGTGCACGTAAAAGATCCCTTGGCAGTTGGAATTTGATATAAGAGTAGGCCGTAGTGCCGCTGTCCGGGAAAAATTTCCCTCGTGCCTGTCTTCATTAGCCCAGGTTAGGAGCAGAACAGTAGGACGTTAAACTCCATTTCATTTCATTTCATTTCACATTGAATTTGAATTATTAAAATTCAGCCATGAACAAACAGTCTTCTCTTGGATTAACTTAAATCAATCCGTTAGCTAACGGATAATGAAATTTAACGGATCGTTAACAAACGACACGTTAGCAAGATAACGATCCGTTGGAGTTTAACGGACCATTAAAATAACTTAGTTTTGAGCAACCGGCGGATCAACTTGGCTAGCTGGAGGTGCAAAATCCTGACTGGTAGTTTGTGTGGTTGTTTGTGGAGGTCCGCTTCCATCGAAGTGATACCTTTATTGTCGTTCGTGTGTTCGTCTCTGGAGTTTAACGTCCACTTCCACCGGGGGTGATATCGTAGAGAATCTTTATTGTTATGTGCAAGGGGCTTAAGAAGAAGTCTCCTGTGTGAAACCGCTTGAGGACAGTCATTTAAGGGAAGCCACAGATTAGAAACTCAATTAAAACAAGCATGACTATTCGTGGATGAAACAGAGCCACTGGGTTGTGAAAACACCTGTTCATTAACACCTGACTTTTTATCCGATTTTGATGAAACTTAAAACATATCTTTAAATCACACGGATCTCAGTTCTTTTGATATTTAAAACTTTCATACCATAACTTTCAAAATCGGATAACCAGCGGCTGCCAGGCAGGATACGCCCACATTTTCCAAAGGATGGATAGAGAACAAGCCAAAAACAAACGCGATTTTTTGTACAATCGGGGGCAATAATCCAGAAAGTTATGGCCTGAAATGTGCAAATATCGAAAGGGACCGAGATCTTTGGTATATAAAGATATGTTTTAATATGTATTACACACTTCTACACAATTTGCGTACAAAGAGCGGACATTTTGTCGGGCAGTTTCATCTCACTTTTCCCGAAATTCGAATTTAGCCTTCTTTATTGTTGGATGGTGATGTATTTAAATGGTTTTTAAAATCGGAAAAAATTGTGACCTCTAGAGAATCCGCAAGCTAAAAATGCGATTTTTTTCGAATAATCAGGGGCCATAATCCAAAAAGTGAAGTTCGGTATCCGCGATTTTTAAAAGGAATCAAGATCTTAGTGTGTAATGGTGATATATTCACACGTTTTTTTTTAAATCGGATAAAAATTGTGACCTCTACAGGGGCCACAAGCTAAAAACGTGATTTTTGGTTCAATCAAGGGCCATAATTCAGGAAGTTACGATCCGATATGCGCGAATATCTAAAGTAACCAATATCTTTGGGTTATAAACATGTATTACATGTTTCATCGTGGGTTTTCTTCAGGTCCTCCGGTTTCCTCCCACTGCTAAAGACCCCTACGCGCAAGCGAATTATTAAAATAAAATTGAACCATATGTTAGTCCCGAAATGACCTAGTTTGTGTCGAGTGGACGTTAAACCTCATCTCTCTCTCTCTCTCTCGGGGATCACGTGGCTAAGTGGGTAAGACGCTAGCTCGCTAGCCTGGAGGTCGGGTGTTCGATCCCTGCATTGGCCGAGAAAGTTCATCCAGATTTTCCGGCGTGGTTCTCCCTTGTCAGTGATGCAGGACGGAGGGGCTGACAAGGAAAGCTGTCTAGTCGTTCGGATGTGACGAAAAACCGAGGTCCCGTGTACACATTGGCGTGCACGTAAAAGATCCCTTGGCAGTTGGAATTCGATATAAGAGTAGGCCGTAGTGCCGCTGTCCGGGCAAAATTTCCCTCATAGCACACTGTATGGCGTATGCCCGTCTTCATTAGCCCAGGTTAGGAGCAGAACAGTAGGACGTTAAACCCCATTTCATTTCATTTCTCCCTCTCTCTCTCTCTCTCTCTTTCTCTCTCTCTCTCGCAGTTTTGGCCCGATTTTCACAAAATTCTGACCTCTAGAGGATATGCAAGCTAAAAACGAGGGGCGGCCATTTTGTCTGGCAGTTTTGGTCCAATTTTCATGAAATTCAAACTCAGACAAAATTACAGTGTGACGGTGATATATCCAAACGTTTTATTTAATCGGACAATAATTGTGACCTCTATAACCTTTAAAATGAACAGATGTGTCCATCAGACAATGACAACATTGTCCTTTTATGTGTTAGACCTACACATATTGCCTGATTTGCAAAGTCTGCAATCAGGCATTAAGTGTAAAAAGAAGGTAGGAATTTTAGTCATTTCGTGTAATGTCTGGATTTTTCGGTCATTACACGTATTGCCTGGTGCTCACAGGCTCTTCGCGAAATGACTGATTTGTTTAGTCATTACGTGAAATGACCGATTACACAGGTTGACTGTAACATATATAAACATAATGGTCCCTACCAGGTGCGCAATCACCAAATGAGCACGCAGTGGCGACACCAAACGACTTCATAATGATGGTTGCTAGGCAGAAGTGTACAAATTCTAAACGTGTAAAGAATCATTGAAGAAGACGTTTTTCGTCTAAATAATAGAAATAAGATGAAATAGAATTAAAATTTACACTGAACAAATAAAGAAGTTGGATTATACATTGTCTTAACTTAGAAATTACACGAATTGAAGTTGGAAATTACATGAATTAAGGTTAGAAGTTACATGAATTAAGGTTAGAAGTTACATGAACGGAGGTTAGAAATTAGACGATAGCATGTTAGAAGTTTGAATCTAATATACCGCCATAATTACATGAATTAAGGTTAGAAGTTACATGAATTAAGGTTAGAAGTTACATGAACGGAGGTTAGAAATTAGACGATAGCATGTTAGAATTTTGAATCTAATATACCGCCATACTAAAGCTATTTATACTCATGGCTCGACAATTGTACATTTGTAAAAATTCTGAGCCAGTGTTCGGGTTAGTCAGTCGCTTAATTACTAATGGTGGGGGTGGGGAGTAGCATTTTACAGTAAACATACGTTTCTTGATTATATGTGTCAAGTGTTATCCTCCTCTATTTTACAAGATATTCTGCTCTAGCTTTTATCTATAGAAAAGGTATAAGTTTGAATACGGTTATTAATATGTGCCGTAAAAAAAGTTTCAAGTACGAATACGACTATTAATATTGCCAGTCAAAAAAGATAATATTTTCCGTATAAAAATGGTCCAGGTTCGGTTCCTGCTATTAAAGATGCATTATGTAAGAGCTAAATCTGCCTAATGCAGATCTTTCGTTTGGTCTCAAATGTCATATTTTTTTATCAACTCTTTAAACCATCGGATGGCACACTGAAGTTAGGTGCTCTCGGCACGGCGACAGACACAGCACGGTTAAATCTTCGTAGTGTAAAAGCTATCCTGTCTAAGAACGGTTCTCGGTGCAGATTACTGCGCATGCGCCAAATTAACCTTGACTTTTTTCCCTCAAACTTTGACAGTTCTGTAATCAGTTCTGGCAAATGGCTGCCCAAACTAAATCAACCGCCATAATTGTTTTCATCCGGGTAAATTACATAGGGACTGAAATTAACTTTTCGGTGAAGAGATCCACATTTGGTGTGCCCCTTGACGGTTCCGAGGCCGGTTATTGTAGAGTAATGTAAACCGGTCAATTTCTTGAAATTTATCGCGGCCTAGTACCGTGCCGGAAACGGCACACTTATCTTGGGCTAGTGTACGGGGTTTATGCACATGTGTAGAAGAATAGTCCTATCGATCATATAAATAACGTTAAGGATTGTATAATAGCGATTTGAGACCTATTAAAGTCCCGATGCGCCATTTACATTTTCGCTAAAAAATCAAATACCAAAAGGCCTAATACACGCTAAATATGCACTCAGTGTTGATTATTAATATGTAATAAAAAAAAACAAAATCGAAATACGTACGATAGATAATCTCCCAGCTTAGATCCAATCGGATTTTAAAAGATCCACCAGGTTTCGCCACTGACAAGCATAGATCAATCAAATTTCAATTTAACATTGCTGTGTTAATACTGAACGGAATTTAACCAATTCTGACTCTTATTCCTATAGTTTGCAAGTGATTCCTGTATAACTATCGATAGGTTTTTTTCATTGTCCTTTACAGAGATCTTCCTTTGGGAATATAATCATTAAGTATGCCATATTTAAAGAAGATTGACCGGGCATTGCGCCCTGTAGGCGATTCACAAGAGTTTTGAAACAGGGGCTATAACTCCGTACCTAATTAGATAAATTGGCCCAAATCAACAGGGGTTAACTTTAAGGTATGAGGGATAAGTTTACACGGCTTCAAGGCGATCTTAACTAAATAATTAAAATAACTAGTCCTGTCTGTTTTGTTATATATATACAACTGCTAGTTTTATATTTGAAAATTTATGTGTTAGTTGTTTTGCGAAATAGGATCTGTTATCTATGAGCAAGCTATGTGACCTGTAGAGTAGAATAGCACACATTTATTTCATTAATTATATCTAATATTGATACTGTTATTGTAGTCATTAAAACAGAATAACAATAAAATGATAATATTCATTAATAATTTTAGTGAATGCTTGCTTATTAAGCACTTTATAAAAGCAATGATCTGTATATATGTATACAGATAAGATCTGGTGTGCTATGAAATAAGTCGGTGACATGGTCACCTACTTTTTTATACCACTTGGAAAACTTACAACACGATTTGAAAGAAATTTCACCTAAAAGCATTCAAGCAATAAGTTGCATTCACGAAGAAATGTAGGCTATTGTTGAAAGTAGAATAAAATGGGGTTTAACCTACCTATTTTAGAGAGAGAGAGAAATAGGGTTTAACGTCCATTCGACACAAACTAGGTCATTTCGGGACTAACATATGGTTCAATTTTATTTCAATGATTCGCGTGCGCGTAGGGGTTTTTAGCAGTGGGAGAAAACCGGAGGACCCAGAGAAACCCACGAGGCTGGACAGACGTCCCTACTCAATGTCACGTACAACCGGAAAATCGAAAACAGCCAGTTAACTCAATGACAGACCTTAGGATACAACGCGCAGGCGCTAACCATTCGGCCACCCCCACCCCCAACCCCCAACACACACACTTTTTCGACCGACTGGACTTATGAAGAAAGATGTGTTTAAAGTCACTTTCGTGCATCGTTATCCGAGAAATATTCCACTAGAATTACACGAAACGGATAAAGGTTAGTTTAACGCAGTTAATATTACGTCAATGAGGACCGCACCACACATAAACGATTACATAAGACAAACCAGCTAGCAGAACATAATATCCACAGACATTTCAAATAATAACCAACAAACAAACATATATACACGTACGCGGGCTGGCTGAAAAGTTTTAAGCCTATCTGTGAAAGGGCCGTACAGAGTCTATGGTTTCAATTTATTTTTGGGGGATTGGATGGCTGAATGGTTAGCGTGCGCGCGCTGTATCATAAAGTCTGTCATTGAGTCGACTGGCGTGGTTTCGAATCCCCGGTTGTACGTGTAGAGGAGTAGGGTCGCCTGTCCAACCTCGTGGGTTTTCTCCGGGTCCTACGGTTTCCTCCCACTGCTAAAGACCCCTATGCGCAAGCGAATTATTGAAATAAAATTGAACCATATGTTAGTCCCGAAATGACCTAGTTTGTGTCGAGTGGACGTTAAACCCCATTTCTCTGTCTCTCTCTCTTCAATTTATTTTTCTACATAGTCCCATTCGAGGTGTACACAATGAGTCCAACGATGTTCCACGGTCTGGATGCCGGTCTGGAGACGGACAATGCCCATTATCAGTACAGATCTGATATTAGTAATTAAACTCATTCCAAATATAATGTTAACATGCGAATCTTTGCCACGGTGAATCAGTAACAACGATTTGAAGATGGACATCGTCACATCAAAAATGTTTAGTTATATTATAAAGTCATAAGTATAAGTTGATAGCAAATGCTATAGCAAATGCTACTTTTTCAAATCTGAAATAGGGATTTTAAATAAAAAACCTATAATTTAAACTAAGTAAGTATAGAAGGGTGTTAATAAAAGTAAGGTGTTGTTAAATTTAATCTAAATATGATAGGTAAATCCAAGTAATACGGTGGCTGATAAGGGACATGAAAAATAATATAATTTGGTTTTTTTTAATATTCAACCAAGTCAATTTTAATATAATTTGTTTTTTATAATTTTCACCCAAGTCAATTTTAATTTTCACCCAAGTCAATTTTAATATAATTTGTTTTTTGTAATTTTCACCCAAGTCAATTTTAATATAATTTGTTTTTTATAATTTTTACGGAAGCGTATAGGGGTCATGCAAAATTTTGAAGAAGACCCCGAGATCCTGCGATCCTGTGATACTTTCTCGAGATCTCAATTTAATGTTCTCGAAATCCCCTAATAATTTTCTCGAGAATCTCCCATCCCGTGTTAAAGATCTCGAGAATTCGAGTTAATGTTCTCAGGAACTTGCCATCCTGTGTAAATTTTCTCGAGATCTCGGGTATTTTTATGTATGCGCGTAGTTTTAACGCCCCACAACCTGTCGTTTCGGAGTTTACCCCCCCCCCCCCCACACACACACACACAAACACTTTCCCGAAAACCTTAACACGATATAGCCCAAAGTGTTTAACGGATTTGTTTCAAATTTAGTGTAAAGCACTGGGGCCATGAGAGGACGACCCCTGTCGCTTCTCGCGCACCTTGTCGTTCTGGAGTTATCTCCCTTTTCTGAAAATACTTGTTAACGCAATAGAGGCTACAGTTTTTAACTGATTTTGTTTTTCAAAGGTGGTGTGAAGCACTATAGGACCTTTCGATTTTCAGTACTCCGCAAAATTTTGTTCGAAGTTTACCCTCTTTCTCCGTATTTTTTTTTTCAAATATGTGACGATGAGAGGACGAACCCTATCGATATTCAGCATTCTGTGACCTTCTGTTCGTTAATATACCCCCCCCCCCCCTGAAAGCCTTGTTCACGTGATAGAGGCTTCACTTTTACAATTGTGTGAAGCTTTGCAGTTACACTCTCCATTCTTTGAAAACTTGTTTTTAACGGATTTTCGATATTCAGTGTTTCGCGACAAGGATGACCCCTGTTAATTTTCAGCAATATAACGTTTTCTATCCCAGAGATATAACAAGCACGTGAACACGATAGAGATTAGATTTCTTGATGAATGCTAGATCCTTATTCAGTTTTCCTTTCAAATAATCTGCTGTTGAGGCATAGATGCTGCGTGGGCGTATCTCCACATTTTGCGTGGCGATCGTTCAATTAATTTTTGAATCATTAGTGTCATAAGCAGAGGAACCCTATTTATTTTCGGCGGAACGATGAACCTTATTGATTTGCAGCGCTCCCTGACGTTTTGTTTAACGTTATTCCTATTTTCCGGTAAATCTTGTGAACGCGCTAGAGCCCAGAGTTTTTCAAGATTTTTTTATTTAAAATCTGCTCCGAAGCATTTGTGCCACAAGACAAACTCTGTGTCTAGCTTTATTCTAAAACAAAATATGGTCCGAAAACCATGTAAAAAATGACATTTTCAATTAAACGTCGCCCACACATTAAATTGAAATAATTTAACAAACATGTCTGTAATTCAAAGCTTTACACATTAAAGCTAACGTGGTAGAGTTTTGAATTTCATATTCGGTGTGAAGTATTGGGGCCATAAGACGATGAACCCTATAGATTTTAATCATATTTCAAATTTAGTGTAAATCATGGGTACCCTATCGATTGTCCGTTTATTCTTTCATTATATATAGTTAGCAGTTTTCCTTTGTAACAAATGTTAGAGTATTTTTTTTTTATTATCAAATTTGATGCGAAGTATTTGGCCAATGGTTGCTTCAAAGCGGTGAGACACTATCATATAAGGTTTCATATTATCTCAGGATCTCGAGAAAATTTACATAGAATGTCAGCATCTCGAAAAAATTTACATAGAATGTCAGCATCTCGAGAACATTAACGGGATTTCGAGAAAGTATCACAGGATGGCAGGATCTCGGGACCTTCTACAAAATTTTGCATGACCCCTATACGCTTCCGTAAATTTTCACCCAAGTCAATTTTAATATAATTTTTTTTTTATAATTTTCACCCATGTCAATTTTAATTTTCACCCAAGTCAATTTGGTTTTTTTTATAATTTTCATCCAAGTCAATTTTAATATAATTTGATTTTTATAATTTTCACCCAAGAATTTCCAACCAGCGCGTGACGTCATCTCATTTAGCCTCGTTTCCAAAGCACTAATGACCTAGTTTTAGTTTGTGTAGAGTGGACGTTAAACTCTCTCTCTCTCTCTCCCTCTCCCTCTCTCTCTCTCAAAGTTTGCGTACGAGGGGCGACCATTTTGTCCGGCAGTTTCGATCAGATTTTCAGAAAATGCGAACTCAATCATCATTAGGGCGTAACGGTGATATATTCAAACGTTTTTTTTTAACTCGGATACAAATTGTTACCTATAGAGGGACCACAAGCTAAAAACGAGATTTTTCGTACAATCAAGGGTCGTAATTCAGAAAGTTAAGATCCGATAAGCGCGAATATCGAAAGAAACCAGATGATAATTGTGACCTCTAGAGTGTCCACACGCTAAAAAAAAGTGACTTTTCGTACAATCAGGGGCCATAATTCATGAAGTTTCAATCCGATACATGCCAATATCGAAAGAAACCTAGATCTTTTGGGGTTAAACCTATATTTCAAGTCTCGTCAAAATCGGATAAGAATTGTGACCTGTATAGTGTCCACAAACAAATTATGGATGGACGTCCGGACGGACAGGGGTGACGACAATATACGTCCATATTCTTCGCCCGATTCAACCTGTCGATTGCATCACCTTTCACGTCACATGATTAAACATGGCGGCGTCTATGTTTTAATCTATCACGTGACTTCTCGATATGAGTGGTGATTGGCTATTGAATTCTATATTCGGCCGAATGCTTCGGCGAAGCGGACACACCAGGCGAATATAATTCGGCCGAATATATGAAACCTGTTTGATTCGGGCGAATCATTCGGCCGAATGACAGCGGACACACTAGGCGAATTTCGACGCCGATTGATTCGGCCGAATCATTCGGCTAGTGTATCCACCGCTTAAGATAAAACATAATACATTACAATGGAAACGAGGCTAATTGGGATGACGTCATGCGCTGGGTGGAAATTCTTGGTGAAAATTATAAAAATCAAATTATATTAAAATTGACTTGGGTGAAAACTATAAAAAAACAAATTATATTAAAATTGACTTGGGTGGAAATTAAAATTGACTTGGGTGAAAATTAAAATTGACTTGGGTGAAAATTATAAAAAACAAATTATATTAAAATTGATTTGGGTGAAAATTATATAAAACAAATTATATTAAAATTGACTTGGGTGAAAATTAAAATTGACTTGGGTGAAAATTATAAAAACAAATTATATTATTTTCCATGTCCCTTATCAGCCACCGTAAAGTATCATATTTCAGCCTAAACTTTGGCCTAATTCCATTCCATTCGAAACTGAAACTTGTAAGATGGTGAAACAATGCCGTTCGGTTTAAGAGGGAATAGAAGAGAAATAATTTACGATCAATAGGAATGTCACGAAAAGATTTTTTTAAATTAAAATGCTTGCGTATGTTTGTTTCATAATGACCCATGTAGTGTGTTTACGAGACGTTAGATTCCATTTTTAGATTCAGAAATATACAAGTTGTAAGTGCTCGGATTCTTTAACTACTGCGAGCAATAGCCATCGTAAGTCCCATAACTCAGAGGGTGTCTTGTAAGAAAAGATTTTACACCTTTTTTTTTATTTTCAGACCAATGTCAGAATGGGTTTTACTCATAATGAGTTGCATATGCTGTGCTTTACTGATGGGATATGTTTATGGAATAGGTGCCTTTTTCTTGGAAATGAAAGATTCGTTCGGTACAAGTCGAGCTGAAACATCATTGGTACAGTCTGTTACTATCGGAATAATGTGCTGTGGTGGTAAGATTATATACTGGTCGAAAAAACCTTGGCAGTTTGAATTTGAAAACGCCGGAGGGAAGTCCAATTCACCAACAACCCGCCTTGCATTGCAAACGTCAGCATAGAATTAAACGTTATGTTAGTCTAAAGTATTGCGCTGGGAAATTTAACCACAAATCCACTGTACTGGCCAGATGAATTTAAACACGTTGATCTTCGATTGACCCGTCTTCATTACTAGCAGGAGCCACACCACCGTTTCTTTTGCAAGTCTGCTAAAAACAATCTCTTTTCATTGGCTTGAATGGGTGGGTCTCGTCGCCTAAGATATTTTCTTCTTACACGATTCAATCAATGAACAAAGACAAATATTGATCAAATTGATACAGCATCATGAGTTAACTAATATTTACATCGACTGACGACCACCATACACAGCTTGATTTATCAATTTGAACTGATTAGGTTGACCTATAATATATATAACAGTAATTATATAATTGGTTGGTGTAAAATTGGGGCCGCGGTGGCTCAGTGAGCAAGGCACTGGCTCACTAACCAGGGGTTATAATTTTCCAGCCTGGTTTTCCCTTGTCAGTCTGTACATTTGATGTAACATATACCTGGGGTTTCCTTATTCCAAGTTATCGATCTTTTAGGTTTATTGAGTAGCGGGTATCTTGCTTGAGACAGTGTATATAATGCCCCATACCCCTTTTCGGGGGGTTGGATGACCGAATGGTTAGCACGTGCGTGCTGTATCATACGGCCTGTCATTGAGTCAACTGCCGTGGTTTCGAATCCCCGGTTGTACGTGACAAGGAGTAGGGTCGCCTGTCCAACCTCGTGGGTTTTCTCCGAGTCCTCCGGTTTCCTCCCACTGCTAAAGACCCCTACGCGCAAGCGAATTATTGAAATAAAATTAGACCATATGTTAGTCCCGAAATGACCTAGTTTGTGTCGAGTGGACGTTAAACCCCATCTCTCTCTCTCTGTCTCTCTCTCTCCATACCCCTTCTCATTTATCTAAGATTTACATAGCTGATGCGCTTTCTTGTATTTTGCCCCCCCCCCAATATTTGTATTTGATTTGTTGCATGTTTTATTAAAGGTTTTATATCACCACTTGCTGCTAGTGTTGTTGGAATTGGTAATATGTGTATTATTGGAACATGTGTTGCTTGTTGTGCCATTGTGGGCGGTTCGTTTATTCATAACCTAAGCGTGATTATAATAACTATTGGTGTTATGGGAGGTAAGATCCTTTCATTATTGGTACTGTTATATCACCCGTTAAGTATCTGATATACGCTTGTCGCAACATGTCATCCCGTCCATCGTTCGTTATGCCTAGATGATTGATATGGTGTTGTATTTAGTCATAATTAATGTGCTAGCTGTGGATTTCTTTGGTAATTAAATTTACGGTAAATAAGAAATTTTTTCTTATATTTTTCAGGGTTAGGACTATGCAACATGTTCGCCATTCTGTTCATTGCAATTGGCAAAACTTTCAAAGACAATTATAACGCCGCCCTGGCGGCTTTGCTTGTCGGTGGTGGATTAGGATACTTCATGTTTCCCTTTCTGAACGTATTGATGATGCAGCAGTATGGATGGAGAGGGGTATTTCTGATTCACGGTGGTCTTTTGCTCAACTTTATTCCTTTGGGGATGTTTTATCGGATAATTCTTCAAACTGATCCATCACTCGTAAAGGACAAAAAGTGCTCAAATCATTCTTATTTTCAGTCTCATATCTCATTATGGAAAGACCCAGTACACATAACGTTTTTCATTTGTTTGATTCTTAGATCAGTGCCATTAGGACTCCTCAATTACTTCATGTTGGATATAGCTGCTTATAAAAAATTTGATGCTGTTACCGGGTCGTTGTTTTTATCATGTGTTGGATTAGGCAATATCGTAGGAAGGGTCTCGATCTTAGTCTCCCGACCTCTTATAAAAATGGAACCAGTAAAGGAATATTCATTAGACGTTATATTTACTGGGTTGACTATTTTTTGCATCGGTTTGGTAGACACCTATGCACTAATGTTAACTTGTTGTTTTCTGTTCGGTATACCATACGGAATGCTATCAAGCACCGCTAATATTGCAGTATTTTCTGTAGCAGGGAGCAATCGATACCCAACAGCATTAGGTATTTACAATACTGGACTGGGTATTGGATTTGGAATAGCAGGTCCAATAGGAGGTAATCATTATTCAGTTTTTTTTAGATCAACTTTTAATATAAAAACTAAAGTTATCACACTTCATAATGTAGCAGCGTAGACGTTGTTATATGTCCTCAAGGGATGTTTAGGTGTTCTGAGATTTAAGAGTTAGTGTAAATCAGACAACTCCCATCTTGCAACCTCTTAGCATCTGAATATTAATGCTGTCTAATAGTGTTTTAATATTGGTAAATATACGTCGTGTCCCTCACATATGTATTGAAGAATACGAAATAATACTTTTGATTTATTTGGAGATTTCACATAGCTATCTATTTTCCTACCAGTTTTATGTCATATTAATTCAATATGTTAGAAATAACAGACACCCCTATCGTTTTAAAATACATGTATAATGTATGTAATTATTTAGTCGCAATTGGCACGATTTCCGTCCTTGACATATACTAGATGTGAGTATTGTCGTCGCTCTCACCGCGATTAAAAACCCTGAATATATATAATGCAGTCTCACATATTTAAAACCGTGTATATATATTGTTCTATTTACAGGTATTATAAAGGACAATGTACGATCCTATGATCATATACTGTATGGTTTTGCATCAATCTGTACCTTGAGTGGACTATGCTTACTCCTAGTGTTTATCTACGTTAACAGAATGAAGAAAAAGGTCGATCTAACTACACAATCTATGGAGATTTACGGTTGACTTTTACATCGTCTAAGCTCTGTGGTATCATACATATGCGATAGAATGTGGACGTATAAACATGGATAATCGAGACTTTGTTTATTGAGCGCAAAAATGACCCCAGAAAGGGTAACGCAAACCAACTTGCGTATCTTTTATTATACTATCTTAAATTATGATTGATTGTACACCCACGTAACTACTTTAAATGTAGTATTGTAATTGCATATGAAATTAAAATAAATATATTTTTCCAAATTATGTATGAACATAGTAACCCCCCCCCCCCCCCGCACTGCCATTCAAACGGACAAATCGACGTCACACGTTGCTCCATCGGTGGTAGAAGGCTTTCTACCCAACAAACATATGCTGAAAAGTTAGAGCCGGTCAAAGTGACGAGAATTAAAATCAGGGTCAATTGGTAAATTAAAGGTGTAATATGGCGATTCGACTTTTGCTCTTTCGATTTGGTCTAGTATCATGAGATAACTGTATTTCCATAAACTGGGGGCTACACTTTATGTAGTTTAAATTAATATGAAAACGTATTGCTGTTCATTACGTTGTACAGATTACGGATAGTAGACTCACTTAGCAATAAATAGAAGTAGCCCAACTGATATCCGTAATCATAACATTGTACTTATTTTCATCAACTGTTCTTGCAGAAGAATCAGAAACCCCTCGATACTTCAATGAATGAGATTACAATCAATAATTGTTTACCTTTAATGGTCCTTATTTCAAAACAATTTCTTCTTCACCCCCCCCCCCCACTCTCCCTTCATTCAAGAATCTTGCTTATAAATATGAAAGTGGCTGTTATCATATAAATGCTAACAGTTGTGTGTTCAAATCCGAATGTTCTGCGCCTACTAGGCTAATGAAGACGTACGTACGCCATAAACGCTACAAGCTATCTTATATTGATTACCATCCGATGCTGTTCTTGCCAGTCTCTCATCCTGCACCGCTGACAAGGGAAACCACGTCGGAACTTTCTCGGCCAACTGCCTGGTTTGTGAGCCAGCTCCTTAATCACCGAACCACCATATCTCCCTATTATTATGGGACTGATAATATATACTACTTTAATTAATGTTCGGAGGGCCTGACAAGAACAGCTGTCTAGTCGTTCGGATGGGACGAAAAACCGAGGTCCCGTGTACATATTGGCGTGCACGTAAAAGATCCCTTTCAGTTGGAATTCGATATAAGAGTAGGCCGTAGCGCCGCTGCCCGGGCAAAATTTCCCTCATAGCACACTGGCGTATGCCCGTCTTCATTAGCCCAGTTTAGGAGCAGAACAGTAGGACGTTAAACCCCATTTCATTTCATTTTATTTAATTAATGTTAATGTGCACACAGGTAGATAATCTCCGAGCTTAGATTCAAATGGATTCAAAATAGGCACATCAAGCGATTGAGGCCAACGCGTATGGATGGCTGCTTTTATGCTAAGCAGAGAATGCCGAATGTTGCGATCATCATATCTCTGTAAATACATAATCTGGACATAACAATTTTTGGACTGACATGACCTATCTTAACTTTCACAAATGGCGACCAGAGGCTTCTACTGCTTTAAGAAATGACATATACGTGTGAACAAATATTTATTTCAAATAAATAGAAACAAATATTAATTACAGAAAATAATGTAACATTGAAATTGAGAAATTGAAATAACAAAATTTCAAAAACAAAAAAAGAAATTGTTTGTTGATGAGATCGAAGTTAAGTGGGTTGGGTTTTTTTCTTGAGATACTGACGGAAAATCCAGAATATGTAAATAACATTTGACCCTGTGCAAAATATGATCAATGATAAATTAAAACAGGAGAGGACGCTATCATTCCAATTCCATCTTATTTTCCTGAAAAATAAAAAAGAGAAACGTGTAGTACTTCTGGAAACAAATCTAATACGAATTACCTCCCTTCTATTATTGACTGGATAACCAACCCACTCTAATAGGTATAATAAATCATTCGCATCCTAATATTGCGCACAGCAGATGGACTCTTCACTAAAATATCCCCTATTTTATGTCGGACATTACAATTTATGGAATCACAGCAGATGTACTAGTGTCGTATGTTTTCTTTATAAACAAAAACAGTCTGGCTTTGGAATAAGAGATAACCGTTTGTTTTCCTAGAAGGCATCATTCTTAAACTGTTCATGACAGATAGAAAGAAAATACATAATCGGATTTGAGAAAGACAACATATTTGATTCTTTCATTCTCTGGGTTCGATAACAAGAAACGGAATACAATACAGAAATCATATCAGCTGAAATTCAATTTATTTATGTCATGCAATGTACTTTGTTTTCTCATAATAATGTGTTAGATTTATGTCTAAAGACGTCGATTATGACATCCTTGGTTTTAACCATTTTTGTCTTTGATAACATTACATATTTTCTTAAAACACAAACTATTACACCAAATATAAAGTTACAGTTGAGAAACCAGCCATTTCAAACTGTTTAATAAACATCTTTTAAGATTAAAATCTTAAAAATATAATGACTGGTGATTATCAATCGGTATTGCTCCAACTTAACAAAAATAAACAGCACGGGAGACAACATTTAGGACTTCTTATTTACTAAGTGTAGCATTTAGTACAATAATAATTACGGATAGCACCAATTAATTAACTTAAAAAGAAATGACAAAAGTTTAAAACCCTACAAATGTTATCTAATCAGCATTTTCGTAAAAGTCTTAGATTAACAATTACCTTGTCGGAGACATGGGTATGGTACTAAAGCATTATATTTCGTCTTTCTCATGCAGATTCCCATATATTTCATCCTCTTAACAACAGCTTTCTGGTCATGGGTTGTAAGAACTTCGGGGTCTATTTTTCCCTCCTCAGCCAGCTGAAATCGAATCAAAAGAGTTCTTTTTGAAATAATATCCACAGTCTAACATATTACAAGAACAAAAGACAAATAATTAAAATTTTTATTCAACCAATTTTATTCACACTGCTAAAGCTCAAATTTTAAACCATCTTAATTTCTTTTATTAAAAGAAAGGCGATTAAAAACTTCTAGATGTTTTTTCTGGTCATCGCCAACACTGTGTTTATCAAAACAACAATGCAGAGCAACGTAATCTGTAGATGCAACTCGACGCAAAAACATTCACATTTCCGATAGATAACACACTTTTATGGACTACTTACTACCTCAAACAATTTTGATAATGTTGATCATTTAAACTTGTAAATTGAAAAAAAGAATTGCATTTCCATTCATTAAAGCGAAGTCAATATTATTTTCAATCATTTAGGTCAATCAGACAAGCCGAGGTATCTTACTGGAAGGCTTAAACTTTATTTAGTAGATTTGACCATTTAGCTTAGATGTATAGCACGTGGATTGATATAGATTTGATAGATCCTTTAACTATGAAACATTTGTAATAAATTTTGAACTAAGCTATTAAATAATTCCGTATCGATCGGATGCGATTTCAAGCGTACGATTATAATCGGAAAACCGTGAGGTGGCTCTAATTGTTAAATAAAATGTTACACAAATACAAAATGTCGGGAGAATCAAGCTGTTAGAGACATAAATCCAACAAAGACGCATATCTCGCCCTTGTGGCGAATTGTACCAGATGTTCAAGAAATTATAGCCATAAATATTTCTAATTCTTGAACACCATAAAATTTTGATCCTTGCTAAAGGCTTATATGTAATATCCACATTTCTGTGTTCTTTAGAAAATACCTCTGGAAATACTGATCTGCATTATAAATTAGAAGAATTCATTTTAAAAATCGATAAACTCGTTATTCAGTGAATTGGTTAAGACATGATCTTTGTTTGTTTTGTAAATTGAAGGAATGGCGAAAGTTTTGTTTTAGGATAAATATCAACTAATCAGCAATACACATCTGTCTTCAAAATGAACCCTTTCTTTAAATTGTGTTATCTCGACGATTTAAGACCGAGAAATTTAATTTGCTTTCAAAAAGCTGAAACAAACTAATTTTTCTAGCCTGATAAGATCTACTTCATGGGTTATAAAAAGCCTAAATAAAGGTTGTAGTCAATACTCAAGGGAAATAATCAACACAGCAACGATATCGAAGACAAAAAATATAGACTATTTTAATTCACAAGCTGTACTTTATAAAAAGTTCCATTTGTAAGGAATATCATTAAAATAGAGCCAATCTTGTATCTAAGGAAAAAAAGTCGCCATGCAGTATGCCATGGGAGGGGGAGAGAGAGAATTAACGTCCACTCGACACAAACTAGGTCATTTCGGGATTAAGAATATGGTTCAATCTGTATTTCAATAATTCGCTTGCGCGTAGGGGTATTTAGCAGTGGGAAAACCCGGTAAAACCCCCACAAGGTTGGACAAGCGACCCTAATCACCTACAACTGGGGAATCGAAACCACGCCAGTTGACTCAATGACAGACCTTATGATACAACGCGCACGCGCTAACCATTTGGCGATCCACCAACCAAGTTTGCCCGGACAGCGGCGCTACGGCCAACTCCTATTTTGAATTCCGACTGGCAAGGGATTTGTATGTTCTTGCCAATGTAAGCCCTGTTCCTCTTTTCATAAAGTAAGGGGAGCCGTTGTGACCCAATGGATAATGCATTGACCCATTAACCAGGGGGAATTTTTGATGTAGTCGTTCGGATGGAACAAAAACCCGACGCCCCGTGTTCACGTTGGCGTGTATGTAAAACTGTATCTACTTTCATCTACTTTGGCAGATGGAATTCGAAATAAGAGTAGACCGTAGTGTCGCTGTCGGGACATATAGGTGCAGGGAAGTAGAACGTTAAACCCAATTCATTACATGTGTAATATTACTAAAATAGCGGAGGTCCTATTTAAAATTATTTTAGTCTGAATAGTTCATGCGTTTGTTATTTCAAAATTCTCAACTGCAGTCATTAGCGGAATGCGTTTTTAATCGCCTTGCAAGTCAATGTTTTCGAGATTTAATAAAATAGGAAATGGCTTTTCCTTTGCTAAATAACAAGTTGTAATCCTGTCAAAATTTAGATTCAACCACCAGTTTTCGAGAACATACTGTTTATGGCCTCCAGGTTTTGGTTTGGTTTTTCAACCTTCTTTGGATTATCCATCTCGAGTTGCATATCGATATTTCACGGTTGCATTCATTGCATTCCGTTGAAATTGCGGACGAATAATTGGTGATGGTAATTCATAACCAATAAACAGTAATTTACAGCTTCAAAGAATATGACTAACGCATAAGTCTGCCGAATAATTGCAATTAATTAAGGATACAACAGTTATAATTTGTTAATACGATCCAACGTCTCCATAAGCTACTGGTCGTTCCATCGTCGTGAAATATCAATTACAGATATAATTACATGAAACAGTCGGCTCAGGGCGTTATAAAAAATACCGCATGACAGAGGAGGCATTTAACTAGAATCTGAGACACAATTACTTGCATATTAATAGACGAGTATTAATAATTTCACAGCGAAACGAATGGTGTTAAGTATGATGACACAATACGGAGGGGTCTAACAATGGACAGAAATGGGTTTTAACCGTTTCGGTATCAACCGGCCAAATGAAGACCGGTATGCCAACAAGCACAGTGGTGGACCTTGGTTTTTCGTCCCATTCGAACCACAAGATTCTTTCACTTGCTGGACAATCAAGCTGGGCTGCATTGGCTTTCATTTTTGACCTTATTTCTCTTTCAGGTCTAGGAATGCAGGTCTAGGAATGCATTCCTGACACTCGAGAAACTACACATCTTTGGTAAAGATCATATTTCAGCTGTGTTCTGGTCTAAATCCCATCCGATTTGTCGTGATTTAATCAATTTTAAAGCTCTTTGAGAATGGTAACAAAAAAGTAACATATATCCGCAATCAGAAATACCTTCTTTGAATGGTATTTGCTTGATAAAGACGAGGGTATCATTGTCGAAACGCTGCATGTTAATACTTCAGTAATTGTTATTCCATAAAGAGCTTTTAGTGTGTCAAACAGAAATACTAGTTTTGTGACTTTTAAATCTTACTTCCATCATTAAGCAGAATTTTATTTTAAAAGCGTTTTAGTAATTCGGGCCTTCATAACGTACATAATCGATACACATATGAATGGGCCAATTCGTTAAATTTCGCCAATCTTTGTGTACCGTATGTGATTTGTTTTAGAAAAAATGTTACTTTCTTTAAACGTATTTCTCAAAACTACATTATTTTTATCATTTGAAAAGCATTGACTCAGTGATTATTATGCCTTTAAAGGGTCGTGACCGGTAGGTCGAACAATTTTACTTAGTTAAAATCACTTTTGTCAAGTTCTATTGCTACTCCATTAATAGAAAAATCCAGGTTGTATTTCAATGAAAATATACTCAATCTAAGCATATACGCGAAGCACAATGAATCGTTTTCAAAGAAACATCAATACTATCAGTTGGAGACAACTTTGTGCCTGGATAAACTCGTCTAAAACTCTTACGCAATTATCTCCTCCAGCGGTGGACCTTTTTTTTTGTTGTTTTTTTTTGTTTTTTTTTTCATTTTCCATCGAATGATTTAATTTAGTAGATTGTTTACCATTGATCGCTTAGTAACTGAATAAACGTTTACGTTTCTGCTGAAACTTCCAGACATTTTAGCGATTAATTTACATACTTAAACGAACATGTATTTCGGTTGGAGAACCTTTAAGAATTTGCATTTAAATTTAAATAAAAATCTTCAGCTCTTCAAGATACTCAGTGTTGGAGATATCACTCTTTAAGTAATAAAACCCACAGTAATTGCCTCCGGTTTTAAAATAAAATCCCGCATTATTAGCAAGAATCACATTTCACATTCAATGTTTCAACGCAACGGTCCATGCTATCAAAACATCTAAAATTAAAGGCTGAATAACCAATGTGCCTGGTGTCCTTTCAAGCTCCAACATTACAAACTAAAAATAAGGTTTAGACTTCCAGACCAAATTAAAACGTAGTCTTACGATAAAGTATATTGGTTCAAAATCGATCAGTCCCAACTAAGTCTTGGACACCATCTAAAGTTCACAGTATTTGCTTCCGATTTCATGTGGCCATCTGTTTTGCACCACCAAGGACATTTCTTAATCAAACATCTCATTTATCTAACGCTCTTTGATTGCGTGCGAATGAAAGTGTAGAATTTGGCGCATCAGATTTCCATTAGTGAAATCGACAATATTTTTTTTTTTTTTTTTTTTGACAAATATTTTTTAGAAGAAAAATTGGCTCTCTGGAGATGATCGCTGGTAGGTTGGAGAGATAACCTTTAATTTACCGGGTGTTAACATTAGGATATAACATGGGAGAGAGAGAAGGATAGAGAGACCGGGTCATTTCGGGACTAACATATGATTCAATTTTGTTTTAATAACTCGCTTGCGCTTAGGGGTGTTTAGCTGGGGGGGGGGGGGGGGGTGGAAGACCAGAAAACCCGAGAGGCACGATGTTCGACAACCGACACTACTTCTTGTCACGTCCAAGTGGGGAATCGAATCCATGCCACTTTGCATGATCCAACCCTCACTCGTTAAGCCAGGATTGTTTAAGTTTGAAAATAAATGAAATAGGGTTTAAATTCCTACTGTTCTGCTCCGACTCGCCTAATGAAGACGGGGTTTATTTTTAACATGATATTATATAAAGTACATTTATTTTTTATGTTTAATGTCTTTAACAGTTAATGTTATCGTTAGATCGCCTATGTTTTATATCTCTGGAATCAGTTGTCAGAATCTTAATAGATAAATGAACATGTGCCACCATGATTAGAATTATAACATTCGTGCATTGAGGACACGTGTGTGACGACATGAAATCACAAGTAAAAATAATGATGACATTTTTCCGAATCTCAAAAGATGTGTTTAATGAAATGCCAATCTTTAAAGATAAAGGACGTTGACCGCGCTCAATCGCCAATGCCCCAAAAGGATTAAACTAAATTTAAACTGTAATTCGAACAACAGCAGATTAAGCTAAATTAAAGCTAGAAGAATAATAATGTCACATGTACTTCTCTAAATTTAACAAAAATGGCAACTAAAAAATTGTTCTATAGATTAGACAATTAAATTACATCGATTTTAAAATATAGAATGGGTTACCCCTCAATCGTCAGCTGGGCCGTATCAGGGCATAAAAGATGGCGGTGTGAAATCAGTAGAAAATAATGTGACCTTCAGATGCTATAAGGGCATCAGTTGTAATTGGTAGCTTAGGTATCAATATTCTTCATAATAATGTGAATACGTAACCGAAACTATTAACCTATCTTTAATAATTTTTGGTACAAATAACCATTTATGAATTACCTCTTGTAGAGTTATGTAAACCATGTCTTTCAAAACCGATAATTCTTCACGGGTGTCCATATATTTTGGTCTTTTCTCGAGTTCCTGAAAATAAATATAAGATGTTCTTAATAAAAACGAATAGACAATGCATGATAACCTAATGATATATACACTTCAGCGTAAAAAGCACCCGTCCATGAGAAATTATGAGTAGCTATGAGTTTAGCATTGACCAGTTTCTTGGAACAATAAATTGTCAAATTTAACATTATAATTATGTGAACAGTTATCAGGTATCCAAGGTAAAGGTGTATAAAGGCGGTGAATAAAATCTCCGAAAATACATTTCCGAGACTTCAATTCTTAACCATTTTAAAGAATCACATTATGATATAAAACAAAACACTTAACAGATGGAATTCGAAATAAGCACATTGTATGGTGCATTGGCGCAAGGCTGTCTTCACAGACATGTTCGGAGGACGTTAACCCATATTTAAAGTAGCTAAGTCTCTAACTCAATATCATCCAAATTCTTCGACATTGAAAACACGAATTATTGGTCAATTTACATCAACATTGATGTTGTGATCTTACCGGGAAAAGATAAGCTTCTGAAATCCAATATTTAAGACAAAATATACATTTTACCATTGGTACACGATTCGTGTACCATAATGCGTTTCAGCGCCATTTGTAACACGGGACTCGAAGAACGAGGCTAGACATATTCCACGAGTCATGTCAAATGGTGACGTCATATTCTTAACTGGGGAGCATGCGCAATAAATACTATCGGTGTAGACTGAATAACCAGACGCTAGAGATTGCCATCGATTGAGACTTCGGGCGTATTGTGTCGAACATAACTGATTCGAATTTAGCGTAAAAACGGAAACGATTGAATATAAATCAGTTTATATATATACATTTATATAACATTATTATATATGCGTGGCGACCCTTTTGTGTCAATTTCTAAATCCCAAATATTAGCGACTTAGCTCCTTAAGTTCATTTTAAAGATGTTGGAAAATCGCTCTATTTATATTATGGTATTGCGCAAAAAAAATGAATATTTTTCTCGCACCCGTTATCATAAATTGATGTGTTTGTACGTAATGTTCAGTAAGTTGTCTGAAATATATTTGCACTGTTTCCTCGTCGCCGGCAATGCTATATACCGGAAAACAACCGGAAAACAACCGGAAAACACAATTACCTATTTAGGGTGTTTTCCGGTATTTAGGATGTTTTCCGGTATTTAGTATTTTTCCGGTGTTTTCCGGTATTCAGAATAAAATGGTGTTTTCCGGTTGTTTTCCGGTGTTTTCCGGTTGGTTTCCGGTGTTTTCCGGTATATAGTATGGCCCCTGGTCGCTCCCACACTTTAACAAAATAACGGATGATTAATGAGAATTATTTCAAATTATTGTTATATGTAAATCGAACTTCAAATTATGGATCGATCGGTCTATAAAAAAATATATATACTAATCATCTCTGACATGCGTGGTTATACTGCGCAAGGGAAATGGCTAATTGACAGATCCGAATAAATATTAAGACGAATTTTTTGTATTTGGGGGGATATCTTTATCTAACACATCGACCGCCACAAAGAAAAACATTTTTATGCATGTGACCCCACGACCAAAGCATCCCTAATAGTGTTTTATCAAACACATGAACTGCCACAAAGAACTGGACTATGGATGCATTTTGTAAGTAACCTGACAAACGATTACAAGGGGGCTAATATCTGTGGTAATAACCTCGTAGGATTGATACGATCGGAGGCATGGTAATCTTTTACCAAACTGGATATGTCGTATGATAATCTCGTACCATAGTGTGTGGCATAATGACCTCGTATCACGTTTAAGTTACACAAAGAGCCTATCAACCGTTATTAAGCTGAATAACATCCGAGGAAGAAAGTAAATGGTCGACATGGGTTTTTGTACCAAAATAAAGCATCTGCCAAATCGTGTATCAACGACGAAAGTCATCTTGTCCGATAATGAATACAAAATATACAACTAATTCGATCCAATATTGAAGTTTAAGCCACTTGACGTAAATAGAAATAGCATATCAGATGTTTATAATAATTAATACATTTTATTTTAAGACTAATATTTTATTCAATTAGAACGCGTCGAATTTTGATTTGGAAATGACATTAATAAATTAACTGAAAAGCTATGATTAAGACGTTCGATTTGTCTTTTTTCGGAATATTCCACTGGATATCTATTACAATAGTACATAGAGGAAGACATGATATAGTGTTTAGTAAGCTAGATCTATAACTACATGGTTGCTTGTCCGATATTTCTTATGTTGGTAGGGTAGCGCGAATACAATTTAATATAGCATGAACATTCTGTATGATCTGTGAAGCAGGGTAAAAACATCGCTGGGCTTTAACGTCTTTCTTTTCTGCACTGAATGGGATAATGAAGACGGCCGTTTGTGTGCTATGGGGGGATGTTTGATCGGGCAGGGGCGCTACGACCTACTTGTATTTCGAAATTCACATTAAAGGGTCCACTTGTTCACTGGACTTCGCTTTTTGCTTCCCAATCTGCACCACTGATAACGGGACGGCTGGTTAGTGAGACAGAGCCTCTCTCACTGAGCCACCACAGCTACCATGACCCCCCCCCCCCCCACAGCTGAGTAAGAACACGGCTGCATGTTTAGAGATCGGGGTAATGATACGGAAGGTAATATATTTTATCAATATAATTTTATTATAGTTTATCTCAAAAATAACAAATGAGTCTGAAATTACTTCCAGCCAACTCCTTAAGTTTCGCTTTAAAATTGTATTTATCTCGAAACATTTCAAAAAGCGGAAATGAAATATATTAAATTATGATTAAAATTATGTGTATCATTTGGATTTTCGATAATCACCGGCTTGGATTCAGTCCGAATCGGCTGATTCAAATATTCAATGAAACTTATAGGTGGCGCTGTCGTGTGTGGATATACAACGTCTGTAGTGGCTGCCGAATTTTCTATTCATTATTAGGGTGCCCCACTATAAATAAATATCTCCTAATATTTCGACAATTATACCACAATATGCATATATATATATACTCTTCAAAAAAAGTAGGGGATATTCAGAAACAATACAAAACTGTGGAAATGCACTGCTGTTTTTATTATAGGGAACTAATGTATATTAATAACAGGCCAATTGCCTACACATGAACATAAACAGTTCATTCGAGAGGCTTATCTGACGGCTGCATTTCACTCGAAAAGATACACTGTCAAAAGTGAAAATGGACGTTTTTAATTTTTGTCTTAATAATGAGTAATTCCTCCACCAATCCTCAGATATTCAGCAATTCGTCGTTGGATGCTCCTAAACAACCGTCCAATCACGATTTGGGGCAATGTGACCCACTCCTCTTGCAGTGCCACGGCCAATTCTTGCAGTGTTGTCGGTTGACGTTGACGTCGACGAACACGTCTCCCGGTAATGTCCCAGACATGCTCTATAGGCGAAAGGTCAGGATTCATGGCTGGCCAAGGCATATGGACAATATGGTGACGCTGGAGGTAGTCATTCACGACACGAGCGCGGTGGGCACGGGCATTATCATCTTGAAAGATGAAACGTCGACCTACACGTTGAGCAAAGAGCAGAACTATCGGTGCCAGGATGTGGTAACGTAGTACACACCAGTGACCCTTCCTTGAACAATATGTATGTCCGTTCTGCCATTCATGGTGATTCCTCCCTTCACCATGACAGACCCACGCCCGAATCTGTCAAACTGTCTGGCGATAACGTTCGCATGACGCTCATTTACACGCCTCCAAACGTGAGCACGCCTATCGGTGAAATCTAGAGTAAATCTGGACTCATCTGAGAACATTACACGCGCCCATCGACGATTACCCCAATTTCTACGCTGCCTACACCATTGACGCCTGTTTGCCATGTGATGGGGAGTGAATGGGGGCACAACACACGGTTGTCGCGCATGCAAATGGGCTGCATGTAGCCGATTTCTAATCTTTTGTGGTGTAACTCCAATTCCTGTAACTTGGTACAAGTTTAAAGAAAGCTGATTGGCCGTTTGTCCTCGATGTCGCAGACCTGTGTACGAATGTATCGATCCTGACTTTTTGTAGTGGCTGTAGGACGACCTGAACGAGGTCTACCATCAACATTGTGTAATGGTTGGTACCGTTCTCCGGATGACTGACAGGACGGGATAGTCAAATCTATTTTCTACGTAATATTACAGAAAGCTAGATCAATAAATCCTATTTAGAAACTCGCACGTTAGGCAACTCAACGATTGTTTCGAGAACCTTGTAAAAGAAGAAGGAAAATATTACCAGTAAGCTATGCTTGCCTAACCCAGGAGCTTCGGTGATATTAATTTCACTAAACCAAACGATGCGCTCCTAACGATATAGTTTATAATAAAGCAAATTAAAAAAAAAAGAACGTAATTTTCTGTTGTAACAACGAATCGGCTGAAATATTATTGTTATTCAGAATCGTAACAATAGATTTTTTACGGCTTTAATAGTCGATAGATGTGATGTAAATCTGTCATTTCGGTCCAAGGGTGGAGAACAATATTCCCCCTGCACAATAGAGGAAATGCAAGTGCAAGGATTAATGAAATATATTGGTTGTTGCTGATTTAAAACCGATTAAACTATGGAAATGAGCTGATAAATAGAAATCAATATGGGTTAATTTGGTGAAAAAAATGGCCCTTTTAATCTAAACCACTTTAATTTTTTAGATAATGTGAACATTGGATTCATCAATAGAAAATTCCAATAACATGCAATGTAATTTAGAAATTAGACAGCTAAGGCTTGACTTGGATTAAATAAAAACATTGCCAATAATAATAAGCAGATTTCATTTAAACTGTTGTTAAAAACTAAGTTATGACAAGACTCGAAATGTTAAAAAAGTGTTGCTAATCACTGAATGTGGGATTTTCTCTGGTAATAAAAATGTTTGAATGCAGTTACGAATGTTGACGATCAATTTGTGTCAAACATTATTTATTAGATTTGACAGATTTCACAAATTATTGGCGCTTTTTTGTACAACTTTATTCTAAAACCTTCATGACGCTTCAAAATATTGGAAGACATTGGATCGGGTTTGTATAAAATAATATTGGCTTTTTTCAAATTATATTGTAGACTTTTTTATTGAGAAAAACTGAGTGCGTGCCGTAAGTTAATTGTTGAATTTTTGTTCGAACATAATACGCAAAAACGTGGTATGAATAATTGGCCTTATTCTTGATGATCAAGTATTGTAAACTCGTACAGATTCACTGAAAAAACTCAACACAGGGACTTGTGTTAAAAATACTTGTGTTAAAAATATTCTACACAAGATTATGTTGTTTTATACTGCAATAACACAAGGTTGTGTTCTTTTCAATGTCTTAACACAAACTTGTGTAGATTTATAAAATCTTGTGTGTTTTTTTTTCCATATAATTAATTACGTCGACATTTAAGATAGCATTTATTATGTTACTTTATCATATTATGATTTTTATTTATTGAGAAAATCTTAATGGGATTGTGAAACTGGATTAGGAATCTGGCTTAGCCTATATGTACAACCACTCTTCCTGAATTTGAATGTCGAGCAATTCACTTGATTTATTTTTTAATATTTCTAATTGTTTAAAACCTTATATTAATTATTACAAACATTAAGTCGAAATCGCCATGTGTGTATCGTGCGATGCATTTAATATCTCTTTTAAAACAACGTATTTTATAACAGTATACTATATTGAATTTCGTTAGCGCAGATTATATCCTCTTGTGTAAGTAGACTGTTTACATCGGCGACATTAGAATATCTACACTAATTTGTATGTTCTAATTTTCGTAATTAAAATATAAATGATAATTCGTAGCCAGCATTTGTAATATTGTACGTACATGTTATTTAAAACATGAGACATATAAAGTTGGAGAGCTATTTTCAATCAATTAACATTTAGGATTGGATGACTTTAGAGTGGGGGCTAATCGACATAAAAAAGAACATGCCTCCTAAATTCAAAATAGGAAACCTGTTCTGAATTTAAAATCCGAATTTTTGCAATGTCAAAATCATGTTTTTACAAATTCCACTAAGAAGTTTTAAAAGTCATAACATGATCGGACATATAACTCCTCAAAAGCGCTCAAACGTTTCTGAATGAAAATTTTGAAATTGGAACGGTCCGCCCTTGTACTTAAATCAGCAAACCTACCGAGTTCTAGAAAATTTCAACCGTTTCCTACCTTTCACAAAAAAGAACATCAACGTAGGCGATAAGTGATCTCTACAAATCGAAAAACAACCTTAGTCTCGGTGGTTTTAATTGTGTCGATGACAGACGGTTTTGATCCCGCTGAATTCTAGTATGTTTTTGTTTGATTTTAGTTAAAGTTCAATAGCTGTTGGAAGCTAGACCGAGGGAGTCTTTTTTACATTTTAGATAGCTGTGGGAAGCGTGGGCGGTAGAGACTGCGAAGTCTCGTCTTTGCCACGATGAAAGTTTTTTGAGTCTGCGGATAAAGGATTTGCTTTTTCAATTGGACACTCTATCCTTTGACGAGAAATCGGGTTATGATCATGCACGGTTGTCCGAGTATTTAGGGATACAATTATTTATTAGGTAGTATATTGCTTTGCCTTTCGGCTGGAAAACGCCTGTGGGGTATGGTCGTTACCTCTTATCGTCGTACATTTTGGTGTTAGAACGACTGACTCGGCGCATCAGGGGCGGGAGTTTAGTCGGTAGCCAAGAATCACAGGCAAAGGCGGAAGCTTACTCAATGGTTGAGTTAATGACAAGTTTGGGTTATACATTGTCAATTCGAAAGTGCGAATAGTTAGGGATACAATTGGGGAGGGGGGTGATTAAGTAGTATACTGCTTTGCCTTTCGGCTAGAAAACCTTCGAGTTTATTATATCCATCTGTATAGGGTATGGTCGTAACCTCTTACTGTCGTTGTTTCGGGGTTAGAACGACTGACTCAATGATGAACGGTTCGGCGCATCATGGGCGGGAGTTTAGTCGGTAGCCAAAATTCACAAGCAAAGTCGGTAGCTTACTCAATGGTTGAGTTAATGACAAGTTTGGGTTATACATTGTCAATTCGAAAGTGCGAATAGTTAGGGATACAATTGGGGAGGGGGGTGATTAAGTAGTATACTGCTTTGCCTTTCGGCTAGAAAACCTTCGAGTTTATTATATCCATCTGTATAGGGTATGGTCGTAACCTCTTACTGTCGTTGTTTCGGGGTTAGAACGACTGACTCAATGATGAACGGTTCGGCGCATCATGGGCGGGAGTTTAGTCGGTAGCCAAAATTCACAAGCAAAGTCGGTAGCTTACTCAATGGTTGAGTTAATGACAAGTTTGGGTTATACATTGTCAATTTGAAAGTGCGTTTTTACACCTTTTCAACATATTAGATTCGGTGAAAGAGGCTTATATTTTGCCACTGGAAAAAAAGAAATTCGTTTATTGTGACCAGAAAGTTTCTTTGTTCGTCCAACGGATTAAAACTTTACAAAGATTTAGCTGAAAATGTTAACCGATGCTTCAAGTGGTTAGCACGCGCGCGCTGTATCATAAGGTCTGTCATTGAGTGGTTTCTATTCCCCGATTATAAGTGACAAGGATCTTGTGGGTTTTCTCCGGGTCCTCCAGTCCCCCCCCCACTGCTAAAGATCCCTACCCACAAGCTAATTATTGAAATAAATTAGATTATTCGGATACGAGGTTATCTAAGGATGTATGGGCGCTTGTAGAATTAACGTTTGGCTCGCATTCTGTTCATCTTATGGCGTTGAATTCTAACTCTGATAAGGAAGCACTTCACTTTTCATCTCACTCTTAAAAGTTCTGCTGTCAATGCATTTGCTCGGGGAATTCGGGAAGCCCCCCCCCCCCTTCTCCTTTATTTACCCAGTTTTGTGTCTTTTGAAGAGCGATAGGATCGAATGTGCACGTTTGTTGTTACAAGCTTGTACTCTGTTTCCATTTGAACCCCATTATTGTATACTCGTGCGTTTTCGAGCTTACTTTTGGGCTCCGTTGGTGAGTGTAATATCCTTGTTGTTCCGTCTAAAAAAGTGTTCCGTAGAGATACCCTTGGATTAAAGTGGCCATTGTTTGCTTACAGACTGCATTTTGAATAGCTTATTTTAATTTCAGAAATTGGTTAACTTTAAGAAGATTTCCTAGAGAATACTAGAATTAGATAAGTAGACCAGTTTAAAAGACGGCTGGTTATTTTACGTTTATTTGGATGTTTCTTCTCCCAGCTTCTCGATTCACCTTATCTGACTTCCTGCTTGCCAGAATATGCGAGGACGTTTTCTTATTTGGAAGGATTATTTTGGTACAACAAAAACTCATATTCATGATTGTAGACATCTTGGTTAAGATTAAGGACTGCGCTTGTCCGACGAAGCTTTGTATTAGTACTGTTGAACGTCTCGTTCAAAACCTCTGGGTTATTTTCCGCGAGCATGGTTTCTGGAAGCATTGGTATTTCTCCAGGCGAAAACTGCATGCTTTGGGATAAGTCACTGAGGATAGTGATAGTTACCGGACACAATATTATTTAAAAACTTACACGTTGTATCACTGTGTTGTATTCTTAATTGTGTAGAATAAATAGCAAATAAAGACGTAGGTACGACAGTCATACCAAGACAGCGTCCACAGATCTATTTCTAAAGGTTTATGTTGTTACTTTAAGGACTTTTTGAACTGAACATTAATTTATCTATTATTAAAGATACATTATGGATGATTAGATAAAGAGCTGACAGTCCTCACTATAATGGTTAAAAACTAGATGATGTAAGGGGAATGTGCTGAAAATTTCAGTCAAAACTTAAAATCATTGTAGCCTTGATGATCACTGTTTTCACTGTCACGATAATTAACAAAGTCTCGATTATCCATATTTGCGTTTAATCATAAACGGATGTTGAACAGCAGATCGGATTCAAATCCAATAAATATCGCATGCTAACGATGGCACCGAGAGTTAATTATAGTATTTTCAATTTAATAATGCCTAATAGTTTATATACCTGCAATAGGCAGATTTACCTCTTGTATAATGCATGTTTAATGAGATTGTTTAATCTATATTTCCTCAATTAAAGTGACGTCAATAATACTGGTAATGTATATTTAAATAATTTATTAATTTCATTAAGGTGCCAATCAAAGGACTGGGCCAGATGGTTTCCATTTATCGCATGGCGATAAGTGATCATCGAATTTTGACAGAAAGCCGAAGATGTAAAATCTAGGATTTGATAGTCTCCTAACATAATTATAAAGGACCTTAAACTATTTTCATAGTTTGCTTATTCCGTTTTAAGCACACCAAATTCAATACAAAAAAGTTAGACTTGCATGATATGTCTCGTAATTTATTTCAAAGGTCCCATTCATACGAGAACAGGTAATTTATATGGAGTTTTGTTTAATCGCATTCAAATTTGTTAGAAGATACTCATTAACTCACAAAAACAAATAAGCTAAATCCAAATGGATTATAACCATTATTAAAATGTACTTTTAATTTTGGTTATGTTTATTCGGTCATGGCTATAAATTTAGAAAGCGAAAACAGGTTTGTAGAACTGATAGCAGAGACCAAAACGATTTATATTCACTTAAAAATCAAATCAGTATTATATCGTTATTAGTATTATTCAAACATTTTTCCATTCAATGTAACCATCATTTCATTACAGCCTTTTATTTGGCATTAATAGGTGGTGTTACAATAATGTAGGCGTAGTTAATGTGCATAGGATTGACTTTAAAATAATAAAATACACTCGTTCACCTTGTGTCGGTAAAACGTCAAAAAGTTGAACGATCTTGTAAATAATACCAAATTGTATGTAGTATATGAAAGAATGAAATTTAATGATCAATGTTGCTAGTACGTCACTATTTCATTGTTTTATTTCACGGCATTTAAAATTACACAAAGTCAATCGTAATAGATACAATTCTATGAACAAAGAATGCCATGATCGCTGTTGCAAGCAAATTACTACATCATTGTTTAGTTTCAGTGTTGCAGCTTCGTGAATTCTGTTGTTCCTGAGAGATCCCAGGAGAAATTTCTGATATGGTTTTTCATATACATGTATAATTTATTAACCAACCATTCTGATGACATACCTTCCAAATCGATGACTGTTGTCCTAATTGTTATGTTCTGCATCGCAGTGTGTTTAGAATATCGCCATGTTAACGTTTATTAATTCATGAAACGATAACAACACTAGTCAAGTATGATATCATCTCTATATACCATTGATTTGACGTAATATAATAGTACTTGTTCTTTTCGTATACATAATATCTATTGCAATATAGAACACCATAAAATAGAATTAAGTTAATAGAGACATTTCTAAATGTGTTCGTAAGTTAAGTATACTTGTCGATATGAATAATTAAAACAACGGTACGAGCAGATGCCCCTGTTCATATAACTCAACGAATTACACGATAGTACTGTATTACTTACTCTTACCGCCATATGTATACACCTTTTTCCATCTCATGTCCCAGCTAATTACAATTGTGTCGAAAGGAGTAATTAATGCAACGGTCCGAGCAGATGCCCCCTTTCAAATAACAAAATGATGTACAAAGATATGTAGGGACTCCTGTTATTAACGATGCATTAATTACCCCTACAACCATACACACTTATTTTCCATCTCCTGGCCCATATAATTTAAATTATATTTTTATATGTCGTTTCATCTTTATGATTGTACATCTAATCAGAACTGCTACCTGAGTACGCAAACGTCTTTACTGGGTTATAAGGTCGTGTAAACTCTATATGAATCAATTTTTGTTTCGAAAGAGTAAGCGCAGGTCCGATTGTTTACTAATTTTCGTTATGTTATTGGCTTACTGTGTCGACAGTGAAATACAAAGTTTTAAAATGATGCACAGTTCGCGATTAAATCAGTAACTTGCTGGAAAAATAAGCAAAGTAGACAGTTTTTGTCTTCTAATGTTTTGCGAAGTGGGTTCTCAAATGTACAGCGGGGACTACCAAAGCACCCGAATTCATAGCAGATAATTCATAATTCTTATGAACTGTGTTGGAACTATATTGACACAGCTCCCTAGTATTTCAGAAGTACTAATAACCTAACTAGACAAACAACTACTCGTTTCACAAACAAATCCGTTGGATAATCGGGGATATCAGAGCATGTGATTAAATACCAAAACACACTGATATATTTTTAGAGAGAAATTCCATTTTAAATATGCCAAGTTTAGTCGACCAGAAACTTTCCAGTTTATTTATTACTCACCTCCATATCTGAACCTTGATCTGCAGGTAGACAAAATATTGGAGCTGCCAACAACAAAGCTACTAATAGACTTAAAACTACGGATGCTTTCATTTCCATTTTTCTGGTTTCTGAAAGAGATATATTAAATTTTAGCCATTATTATCAGGGTTTTATATTGAAATATAAACCCGGGAAATATTTGGTGATATTTTCATAAAATGAAATGCTTGGTGAAATGAAATACTTAGTTATATTTTCATAAAATGAAATATAAAAGTTATATTTTCATAAAATGTTTATGATTGTGTCTTTCTCGACCGATTGACTGAGAGTATCTTTAAAGTAGAGGGGAGTGTCGCGCTTGGGGCTGGTTCTATTTTACACCTCTGATACCACTCTCACATATGTGATTTTTGCATGCGCCTGTTTACATGCGGATATCATTTTTTATCTAAATTCTCTCCTTGGATTTGGTTTGATTGATTGGGATCGAATGTATTTATCGTATCATACATTACAGCTACACGGGTTTTCTCATCCTGGGAGGTTGGGTAGGGGCATTCCCAACACAGTGCGAATCTTAATTATGAAGTCCCCATTCGCTATTTGCATTTTCACTAAAATATCAAATTTATAACAGCTTAAACCACGCTAATAAGGACTCGGATTGATTATTTAACATTTATTTAATAAAACAAAATCAAAGCATCAACGCTAGATAATCTCCCATCAGGTTTCTGTGCTACCGATAAAAGATGGCGGCGTCTTGTTACACTCAAGCAGCGTAGATGGATGGCATGTCAATTCCACAAAGCTTTGTAAATACTGAACGGGATTGCTTAAAATTTGCGGATTGAGACTTTAATGTATTCTTGACATGAACTTGTATAACACACGCCTTAATTTGAATACTACAAAAACTCCCTTTCCAAACATATCTGCCCCCTATATAGCCTCGATGCTTTTTTTAGCGATCTATGTGACGCGCTATGTAATAAGCCCGCCGCCATTTTGTTGTAGGTAAAAATTATTGATAGGCCTGTTTTAAATCCGAATGAATCCATGCCGCGACATTATCTAGCGTTGGTATTTTGATTTTGTGTTCTTTATTAAATGTTAAATAATCAATCTTGGGTGCATACTAACGTAAGTTAAGCCGTGAGAAATTGATATTTTAGCAAAAAAAGAAAATGACGCATCGTTACTTTAATAACATGTCCTACTACATAATATTCACATAAAAGATTATGTAATTAAAAATACACCGTGCCATCATCTAAAAATCTCAAAGGAATAAAGTCATAATTTATTACTTATGAAAGTCAATTTAATATGAATGAGCGATGAATTAGATACAAGATGGATTAAAGATGAAAAGAAATTTGAAATGTATATTAGTCACAGTTTGTAATAGATGAGGTACTGAAGGAATAGGGATGGCTTTTTAATGAATTACCCTTTGCACAAATACAATATGGAATGAAATGAAATGAGATTTAATATCCCCCTGTTTTGCTCCGACTGGGCTAATGAAGACGGGCATACGCCATATACAGTGTGTTACGTGGGTAATTTTGCCCGGGCACTATGGTCTACTCTTATATCAAATTCCAACAGTCAAGTGATCTTTTATGTGCATGCCAATGTATACACGGGACCTCGGTTTTTTCGTACCATCCGAACGACTAGACAGCTGCCCTTTTCAGGCCCTCCGTCCTGCACCACTGACGAGGAAAATCTACCTCTGAAAATCCCGATGAACTTTCTCGGCCAATGCAGGGATCGAACCAGCGCCTTACCCGCTTAGCCACCGTGGATCCCGAAATACAATATAAAAACACAACTGTATTACAAATAAGCGTTTCAGCCCCAGTTCTAGCAAGAGACTCGAGGAACGAGGCTAGACATATTGCACCAAACCAAACGGCGTATGTAGACTGGAATAACCAGGCGCTAGAAATTTGAATTCGATTGAGACTGCGGGTTTATTTCGCGGAATATAACTGATTTGAAGTTAGAGTAAAAACGGAAACCATTGAATGTATATCAGTTTATATACATTCATATTACAGTATTATATGAGTTGCGACCCACTTGTGTCAATTTCTAGGTTCCAAATGTTAGCGATTTAGCTCCTTTAAACTTTGATACAAGAATGTAACGTATTAGTTTACATTGTCAACGTGACAAATACAAAATCACCTAAACTGTTAATCTTCAAAATAAGTGTACAAATCCGGATTTGCATACTTAAGCTGCAGAAGTGAGTTTCTAAAGTTGTTCACAATGGTTATGAATGGGCTGTTATAAATTCTTCGTAAAGGAATAATGAATTTGTGTAACCTTTATTAGATTAATGTATTGTAATAAGCCATCAGTAACCCACCACAGGATGTCACAATTAATTTTTATTTCCATATATTGGCGTGAAAACCCACTCTTTACAGACATATGCAAATATTAACTTGCCTGTGTCAAATGAATGGAAATAAATATATTTATGAATTTAACAGAGATAAGGGTACAATATAAATTGCTATATGGACATCTAATAAAATTAGAAGTGGTATCAGGTGGTTTTAAACAAGTACGCAAGTCCTGACTTGTGCATGATAGTATCACCCTGAACTTCAGACTCTGCATTCCATAAAGACCAAAATGGCAATACTTTTATTGGAACTCAATAAATACTTTCGTATGAATGCATCATTAATGGTTGAGATATCACTGTCTGAATGTGCAGAGATCTGTGCATAGTCTACAATAAGTGGCAGCAGTTCTTTCTTAATATGGGTAGTGGCCAACGAGTGGTCTAACAAATGCGCTGTCGTTGTGTCATGTCTTTTTGTTTCGATCCTCGTATGTGACAAGGGGTATGGCTGCCTGCCTAGTCCCCACCCTCGTTCCTTCCAACTGCCAAAAAAAATACCTGCACTATTTAAACGTATTAGTTAAAGATATATAATATTATGCTTCTCAATTGGCCTAGAATGAGTTGACTAGCCAATATTTGTCTCCCGCTTCCTAATATTTTAACCCACACGATGATATTACGGCATTGTCCCCGCCACCCACCCTCGTCTCCCCCAACTGCCTGCGAACTGCAGTACTCAAGCGAAATAGTGAAACAAGGATTTATAGCATATGTTAGCTCTGAATTGGCCTAGAAAGTGTTGACAAGCGTCAAAGCCATTTTTGCCCTCCCGCTTCTTGATATTTTAACACGGCATTGTCTAAGTGCTTCACCTGCCCACTTTATATATTAGTATTGTGTAATTACCTTGATTTATCGGTCTAGACACCACAAGACAATAAAATTACATATACCTCTTACATTAACGAAGATTGAATAAATACAGTGAAAGGAATTGCCGTGAAATGAATGAATAAAGGGTTTGTTATCTGGATAAACACACTGAAACTGTGATAATAGTTTATAATTCATATTAAGAGACGGGTATATTATAGACCGTAAATTGGGCCCCGCTTCACCAAAAACAAACCTAAATACATGTACGAGCGTTCTACGTGGACGAGGAACCGAGCGTGAAGTCGTTGTAGCCATCTTAGAATTGTGACATCATATCACAAATGCACAATTGTACAAGAAACAAGCCATTCTGGGAAAAAGCATGTCAAAATTCGTGTCAATAAAAAAAACCGTATAAACTAAGTTTAGTACCATAATCTAAATCAGTTTTGCGACTTCTGAGATCATTAGTGGGCAGAGAAGATCCCTCGGGCTGCTTCAGACCGGTTTCCACCAGCCCCGAGTGGCCCCTGCTGACAAGAAGAGTGGTACCTTATTAATCGTTTTCCAATTGCAGATTATTGGGTGTAATACGACAAACCCATTAAAACGTCATACTAAGTATTAATTTTACTTAATTCAAGATTATAATGTAGTCCTATATCAACTAAAGCAAAAGCGATTCTTGATACTTAAAAATTACCATCGTTATGGTTTAACGATTCAACAATACTTCCTTTAAAGTCGCGGATTCTTTCTTATGTACTTCCGAGTTTACATTGGCAAAGCTGCATTGAATTGTCGCATTCATTCTTTAAAAATCGACAATTCTAGGAAATTCATTCCCAAAATATTGTTCACCGAAAGTGTTTTCCCTTATGTTCCAATCAACAATTATTAGAAATTAGCATAGAAAAAAAAACTCGAGAAGAACTTTCACCCGTAGAGTATTTTACATAAATACTATATAGATGGGCGTATGACGCAGATTACGACTCATTTCCTAAAATCAAATCTTATTGTGATATTAGCAAGTCATAATCATTTTCATATTTACGTTATTGTATCTACTGATACTCCAAGTAAAGAAGTTCTATCAAGTGCATCAATGAAATGTTCGAATCTAAATATAAAGACTAATATAACAAAAAAACACATTTTTCAACAACACAAAAAGAAATCCTATTCAACCCTAAGATAAAATTGCGATAGGGATTCAAATTGGGCAGATAGCTACACCAAATAAAGACAATAACATGAATGTTTTTTATAATGTAACTAATACTTTACACACAGAATAGAAAATTGAAAACTGACAGCAATTATCGAGTTAATGTATCGTGGTTTAAAATATATAAAAACCTATTAATTTCTTTGTCCTCTTTCTTTTCTCATTACTTAGACACCTGCCACAACGTCTCATACAAAATGTTCCTTCCGATAATGTCTGTGCATGCTTAGACTCAATAAAATAACTTCCTGGCTTAACCTACAGGAACTGCTATTAGCCTTTTTATAAATGATATATATGCGATAAGAAAACTGACGTTTAGAATGTCCCGGTTTAGATGACGAATTTCGGGTGTGCACACAAAAGTCTTCGCAGTTAGAATTCGATAAAGACTATATGTAAACGTCGCTGTCAAGACAAAAGTTTCCTGCACTTGTTAGTCTCAAAATGTCCTAAGCATCGATTCCTTTCAATATTAATTAAAGTTCGCTTGTTGGAAAACAACAAATCCGAAGATTTCCTCACAGCTGCACTATGAGTTATGGAAATGCTTAGCAACTAATTGCCCTTTAAAAGATAAACGACAGTGGATAAAATATTCATATTACATTGTGGTCTAAATAGAGGATTTGTTGTCGACCCAAATCTGAGGCACTATAGGTGTTAATTGAGAAAAACATAACTAGATAAACAAATGGTCAGACTTTTTATTATTATGTTAGTCTACGGTTATTTGTTAGAGTAAGACGAAAATTGCCCGACAAATTACAGACAAAACAATTAAAATGAAATGAAATGGGGTTTAACGTCCTACTATTCTGCTCCGAACTGGGCTAATGAAGACGGGAATACGCCATACAGTGTGCTATGAGGGAAATTTTGCCCGGACATCGGCACTACGGCCTACTCTTCTTATATCGAATTCCAACTGTCAAGGGATCTTTTACGCGCACGCCAATGTGTACACGGGACCACGGTTTTTTGTCCCATCCGAACGACTTGACAGCTATACTTGTCAGGCCCTCCGTCCTGCATCACTGACAAGGGGGAACCACGCCAGAAAATCTGGATGAACTTTCTCGCCAATGCAGGGATCGAACACCCGACCTCTAGGCTAGCGAGCCAGCGTCTTACCCACTTAGCCACCGTGATCCCCACAAAACAATTGACACGAGAACATAGCACATCTTTAAAGGACATTTAGTGAAAGCGATATACATCTATATAATAACAGAGAGATTTATGGAAAACATTCACTAGGTTTATTAACTGCAACGTTTCAATGAGGTTACTCTCACCGTTATCAATAGATGTCACTCTCACCGTTATCAATAGATAACGGTGAGAGTAACCTCATTGAAACGTTGCAGTTAATAAACCTAGTGAATGTTTTCCATAAAGCTGTCTGTTATTAAACATAGCTCATATATTCCCAAACAATATACAATTTAATATGAAAACATACAAATACAAAAACGTATGACGCAGTATCCGTCGGGTAGTATCAAGGTAATCGACACAGGGAAAGTTCTAATGAAGAAACCCTTCTATGTACAATTGCCACTAATAAAATTCTAGAAATTTGGGACCTATATCAATTGCTCAATATTTGTATCAGGGGCCCCAAACATACAAACTATCCACTGTCCCATGTACCACGGTCCCATCATCGCTGTTTTAGAGAAACCGTTATATTCCATATTAAATTAAAAGAGAAATAGGGTTTCTATGTGTGGAGGGATCATTTTCATCTGCATGGTCAAAGTGCATACGGATCTCAATTATTCACCCAATCCGAATAACTACCCGCTATAGCATTAACTCACAGCAGTAGGCTCATGGAGCTGCAAAAACCGAAGGGTTTATTAAACTCACACCGGGCGTTCGGAACCAAGAATTTCGTAGTCGTACTGTAGGAGCTGCGCGTCTATTGCCGCTCGGACGAATCAAGAATTTCGTAGCACTACAGGCCGAGTTTTTAAACCGCGAGAATACCGCCGGCACAAAACTAAAACCATGTTTCAAATTCCTTAATATTTTTATATGACCACGACAACGCAAATGTCCTTTGAAGTCGTATTCATTTATCGAAGAGAAATGTCACACGAGAACTCAAATTGCCAGTCATCCACTAACATTCAATATTTGAAACAAGATAAGTTAGAAACAAATTATACGAGTTAAAAAGTTGAGAAAGGGAAAGAGACAAAAAAAAGTTTCGTTACCTGTGAACAACAATCAATTTACACCAGTCAAATTTCTAAAGTTTCTGTTACAAAGTTTCTTCCTGAATACAAAGTTACGTTATCCTTTTAGATAAGGCCCTTCTCGTGTCTATAAGCAGCAGTGTGTATATCTTTAGACTGTTGATGGAAATAATACCAATAGTTGTGACGAACACGCCTTGAAATATAGGAAATTATAAGCCCTGCCCACTCTTGACTCTGGAACTTCTAGCTTATTAGCTACGAGGATCGATGAATTTCTTTAATTTATTCCCAGCTGAGCTTCATTTTCTCTACCACGCTCGCAGGGACTAGATTCATTTCCTGTCATACCCACCAATGAAAGGATACGCATCAATTCCTTTATGTTTTCCAAGCATAGAATTCATTATGTGTGAATTCCCCGGTGGTGCCAGGGACGCAATCGCTTGGTTTAAGTACCTAGTTAAAAGCCTAATGAGTCGTGCCAACCCCGAGAACGATGTATATGTAGGAACGCGGTACCTTTTATGAACAATAGACTGATAGATCTGACCGTCGCTTTCAATGCTTCAATTAACTGGCATATTATAGTATAATAATTTGTTTTGGATCAAGTCTTGTCTGGGATGAGAGACGAATTTGATCTTGACTTCATCATCATCGCAGTCAGAGCTAAATAATTGATTATTATTCCAAAAGATCATAGATGAGTATAATAATATAACTGTTCATACATTAGTAGTATTTTCTCCAGTCCATTAAAGGAAAGACTGATAGCTCTTTTTACCCACGTTTGTTTCATGGTGGATCGCCATATGAACAGTGATTACCCCACTCTCAAAGAAACCTAAGTGGATAATGTCGTTCATATTTTGTAGAACATCGCTTTACCGATGTTAAGAATTCTTACGTCATTTGACATTAGCCAACTTAAGCGTGGTTAGCTTTTTGAATAATGCATAAAACTGTTGCAGCCGGTTTTTAAAAAGTTGAACCAGTGATATTTGGTTTATTTATTGGTTTGGCCAACCACATCGCATGGATGTTGGATACATGACTAGACTGCTCTATTGTAGTTCGGGGGGGGGGGGCTGCATTACGTTCCAATCCATGTTTCTAAGCTATCTATCACGTGTAGCGTCTACGAGAGTAATTATATGTAATGTGAACACATAAACAAATACATGACAGTTGGAATTTAAGAAAAACGTATCCGGTGTGTGGGTGACCTTCTGTTATCTCATGCAAATTAAAAATTATCACATATTAGTCCATCTAATTTTAGTAATACAATAAACTATATTTCTCCTGATCCAGTACAGAAAAATCAACTTTAATTTTTAAAAAGTACGGCTCAGTATGAAGTGCGACTTATTAGAGTAGCCAAAATTCTAAAGCAAAACATTCCCACCCACATATTATCAATCTACTCGTACACTACTCGGTAACAAAGATGATTGTCAATGCTACAGCTGCTTTAAGCTTAAGGAAACCATAAGGAGCTTTTCTCCGTCATAATCTTTGTCTTTGAAAGAACGGTATGCAACCATCCCTCTAAGGATTTCTGAAGGTCAGTAAATCCAGAATCAGTTTTCAGCATCTTCCATGTATTGTCTTAATCTGAGGATGATCTATCGACTTTAAATCAACAAGATACGGCATTCGTGATCGTGTGAAAAAAGTCAAAATTCCATTTCAAACTTGACATTTTTAGTTGCACTTTAAAATGTTCTATTCCTTTGCTATAATAACTCCCAAACGAGACGAATGCAAATGAAAATTGGCCATATGTGGCTGATTCTCACGTTTCAGGTGGCTATGTTTTGGCGATAAGTGTAGCTGGATATATTCTGAATCGGATAAAGCTTGTATATAGAACATGAATATGATTTGCTTTGACTGCCTTTGCAGAATAAGGCTCGTTATAAGGTTTGGTGGTCGCTAAAACCTATCCTTACCAAAAATCCAATATATTAAACGCAGTCACTCACGGTTTTTAAGACGGGGCAGTGTAAACAATACAAGAATACAGATTTAAAATTTTGAGGCCGTTCACTTTGCCGATACCAGTAAAGGTTTGGTAGAAATAGAGTCACACAAAAGAATAGTTGTATCAGGGGTATATACTTTTCTCGACACCACACCCGTCAATACTCAGCCAACTGTTGCGATGGCTTGGGTCAGTATCTCAGAGGTCTAATACATATTTCTAGTTTTAATATATCGAAGTAATAAAACAGATCGACTTCATCAAACGCCAGATATATATTTGATCTTGTAAGGTAGTACTTAATTCGTGTAGAGATTCGTTCACAATCGTACTGAAAGATGGATTTGGTAAATAATCATTAAAAGTCCATTTCTATCAAATTTAAAGTAATATTTAAAAATTAGACATCGTGCCAAGAAAGAAATAACTTATTACCTAATGTATTTCAATATGATGATATTATTAACAGTAGAACAATAAGGTCAAAAGATATTAAGAATATTACAGAAACATGTTTTGGTGTTAATAGGATATAAACAAAATTTATATGATGTATATCATTTTATTATAGGTGCCACAAACAAGAATAAACTTACACTGCAGAATTTATGATCATACACGATCACATGACAGTGTGCTCAGATTTAGAAGTTATTCAGATAAATAATTCTTGACGTTATGACCACTTGATGTTTACACTGGTATAGATTGTCCGGACTCCCAACCTTCATGCGTTTACGATGGCTTGAAATATGTCTTATCCGAACCAGCCATCATCGACGTAAAGGGATTATCTAAGCTGCACCTTTTGCTTTAATCTTCTAAATAACTATTAATCCATTATTGGTTTAGTATTTACATGATGAAAATTTGATTGGTAAATTACAATCGTTTTTAAATTTGAGGAATGTGGCCAAAGGCGTGACTGGTTGCAGGTGTGATTGGTGTAAACAGTCTATCCGGCTGGGGATCTTTAAAATTCCAGATTTGGGGCTAGACGCAGGTCATATTCCTCGACTTACGATCCCAGGTTTCCTCTATTCCTTTCTCATCTAGAAATGTTTCCACCACCATACTTCTCTACAGTGGTAGTTTTGAAATAAGTTGAGAAAATAAATTGCTTTAGTAATTACAACCAAGTGGAGAAAGAAATCGTTACACCAACTGATAAAAGTGTTAATAAAGGCTAAATAGAGGGTAGAAGTTAACGATACCTCAAAAACTAGTTAGATATTATTCTTTTTGATCTTGATTTCATCAGTCCTGTATATGGAATTAATTCTATACAATCATCGTTATTATTAATATGTCGACACGTTCTTTTGTTGATTAGACATACAGATGCTGTTTTCTTTCTACTGGTTTCGTTGAAATGTCATTGATTATTAAATATGAGAAATATTCTGATATTAATTCTTTTCTTTAATATAGGATATATTAATAGAATTGTTAATTATCATACGAATACACTCAAATGACCGCCAAGCTCATCAAAATGGCGTTAAACAGAAGGCGATTTCATCTGTCTGAAGATCACTAATTAACTACTACTGACACGCACATAATTATTGAGCAAGCCTAACTAACATACATATTATTGAAACATATTATTGTAAGTATTTGATACACGCATTTAAATTCGCAATAGCGCCACGCAAGCTTACTATTGAATTTAATATGCTATAGCAATACAAGATATTTTTTTAAAAAATTAAATAGTATGCTAAAGAAATCCTTGACTAATTTTCGATGTTTACATTCTAATGTTTACATTTTCATTTCGAAACATTACACCGGATTCGTTACACTTTTATGGTTCAATAATATATTATAATAAGCAATGGTATTATTCAAAGTTTTATTGGTGCAGTGTGTGTATACTGTGGTCACGACAAGAAAACCAAAATTTCCCAAATGGCACACTCTATGGCGTATGTCCATCTTCATAGTCCAGTCGGTACCTGAAATTAGAACGTTAAACCACCATTTCATTTGCTTTACTTATTATTAGTGGGACCATTTAGGTCTGTTGAGTGCTGCATTGTATATTGTGTGTTTACCGTTATAGTTGCTAAAACATCTAGGATCGCTATCCTGTGACTAAACATAAAAGGTACCGACGATAAAATAAATTAAGACTATTTTGTAAATTGAGTATGTTCCTTTATGTCTAGAACAGAAAATTGGATTTCTTTCTGTATGTATGTCAAAGGTGCTAGATCCACTTTAACGTATATTATTGTTAAGCTTATTTTTGAATGATTCGTGATTGAGTAATGTTTAATATATATTGTATCATGCTATTGTAAGATTCTTATTCGGGCGACACACCACAAGGCATTTAGTATAGATTTGAATAATAAATCTTTAAACATCCGATGTAAGAATTTGGGGTAAATATATTTTCCACGAGAAGCGAAAGAGTTTTCATTATTAGGCCAAAAATCAAACTGTCATATTCTATCATATAGGAGCGGGTTTCTACTGATACTAGTTAAAACGCCAGCTACTACTGCAACAATCACAAACACGTCAACAATCTACAGAAAGTCGTATTTAAATGGAAAGAAACACCATGGTGTTAACAAACACAATTTCAATATCAAGATCATAATGTACTTCGCGATGGAATTGAATATGATCTGTTCTTTCATTGTTTCAAATTATCTTTAATCTGAAATTATTGACTGACATTAGCTTCATTGATTGTGGAATTTAACAATAAAACGTGTGTCAGAATCAATAAGTATCAACAACATTGTATATATGTTTTTACTGTTTTTGTTTCAATTTCAATTCAGTTTTGTTTAACTTGGCATGAAATTGTTTTCGTTGCCTAGCGAAGGATGCGACACAGTGACGCTATGTAAATAAAGATTCGCATTTTGGGTTGTGTAATGTCCCAAGTTGAAAGTGAATTTATATGTTTCTGACAAGAAATCGACAAAAAGTGTTGATTTGTAAACTTAATATAATAATTATATGCAACCACTACAGCCAGAAGAAAATATCTCACATTGTCAATTTACACCCTCAGTTATGAACAATTTATCTTAGAAAAGTAAAAAAAAAAACCTAATTAAATATCGCACCTAGATCATTTGCTACTTTTGGCGACAGCCTTGAGAGTCAAGTTAATCTAATTCGTGTCAGTATTTTCAAACACGAATACAATTGACCTTGCTTTCCGAAATTTTTGAGTTCTAATTAGAAATATAAATAATCAAATAAACGTCAACCTTATTCACACTCAGATAAACTAAGAACTCGTTAAAAAGATTTCTCCAAGCTTCAATTAAAACACAGTTCGCAAGGTGAACTGTTATTTGCCAATTATAACACTTTCAATCACTACGGTAGTACTTTTTTTTCAGATTGTTTCGAAAGTGTAAAGCTTTTAATAAGTTGTTATTCAGGAGTCCAGAGATTCTTTAGGGAATTTTTTTCGTTTTTAGGAATATCTTTGAGTTTAATATAAAATCGAATATTTAAGAGCCCTTTGTGGGATAGTAAGATAAGATAAGCATATACATATAATTTGCCATGTGCATAAATGTCTAAATAATAATTTAACATGTGAATCCAGAAAAAAGACCTGCAATAAGCAGATTTAGCTCTTGCATTAAGGCATTCTTACATAAAACAATACAGAGGTACAACACACATTGTGTTTGTGCCATTTTCGCGAAGTAATGGTAACGAGCAATCATGGGTGATTGTGTTGACAGACCTTCCAATTTCGCTGGCTGACAAACCAAAGTAGTAAGTGCATCTTCTCTGATGTTTGTATTCTGTGGTGGTTTCCGCTTGTCAGTGAAGCTGGGCGGAGGGCCTGACAAGGACAGCTGTCTAGTCGTTCGGATGGGACGAAAAACCGAGTTCCCGTGTACACATTGGCGTGCACGTAAAAGATCCCTTGGCAGTTGGAATTCGATACAAAAGTAGGCCGTAGTGCAGCTGCCTGGGCAAAATTTCCCTCATAGCACACTGTATGGCGTATGCCCGTCTTCATTAGCCCAGTTTAGGAGCAGAAGAGTAGGACGTTAAACCCCATTTCAATTCATATACCCATTGTGCTTCAGTCGATCTGGCGTTTTTTTAAGCTTTCCAGAAACATACCCGATACCTAGTTTCCGTGGTGAACCTGGGAAGATATCAGAAACACCATTTTACCAATGGGTAATGGGTTGATAACTCTCGTAATCATTACGCCGGGAACATTAGGAGAACGGCCATCACCGAAGTCACTAGCTTTAATGTTTAGATACGAAAGTACAACAAAATGGTATTCTTAAAGAAGGGGGGCGAGGTGATCTAGAAAAAAGTAAAAACAAAATATTGACTCGAGGATGTTAGTTGTGGTTTACTTTGAGGAATATTATACAATATCCACTTCGCGAATTGACTTTGTATGTAATGTAATGATAGATTATTTCAACACCCACAATATATTTCCCTTGACTCGTACAATGAACGAATTATTTAAAGATTTATTCTGGTGACGTTTGGGACGATTTTAATTATGTTAATATTTATTCAAGAATACATTTAGATTACCATAAAATTGAATTAAATGAAATCAAATTTTAATGTATGTCGCCATCTTGACGCTTTCGTGAAAAGTATTTCCGTACAGGAAAACTGGCCTAGTGGCCGTGATGTGATGGTATTCATCTTTATCCATCTGCAAATGCGAATAGCATGTGACGTTCTATTTATTCAGCCTTTAGCTTATCGTAACATCTATCAACTGCTATCCTTGAAGTAATTAACTTTAATTAATTATCTTTGTAAAGACAATATCGGAAAAAAAGAAACTAATAAGTGTTAAAACATCGTACCTAGTATAATTTTTAATATCAATTATCATATCAAACTTATGCTGTCTGTCTACAATTAGTTAATGTCGACAACAGACACGAAGCTGGTTGACCGACATGTTCATTCCTACATGGACGATTTTAGTCGACCACCGCGGCTCCCAAAATATGAATTTATACATTCCAACCAAATTTACAATCAAGCAATTAAAGATCACCGTAATATAATTTTTAAAATAATGCAAGTAATTATGTCAACATAACCTTTCATAAGTATAACACGTTAGCGATTTCCGGCGTTGAAATTTACCTGCGGCAGGTAACACTGACATTATATACTTATGGAAAGGATATGTTGACATAATTACATTATATACTTATGGAAAGGATATGTTGACATAATTACTTGCATTATTTAAAACAAATTATGAAGCTTTTCCAGTGATCTTTAAATGTTATGTCTGTTATCTTCTGTATAATAGGAAATGGCCAGGTCCAGTGTTTTTGGGTTTCCTCCCACTGCTGAAGACCCCTACGCGCAAGCGAATTATTGAAATAAAATTAAACAATATGTTAGTCCCGAAATGACCTAGTTTGTGTCGAGTGGACGTTAAACCCCATTTCTCTCTCACTCTCTCTCTCTCTCTCTCTCTCTCTCTCTCTCTCTCTCTCTCTAGTGTTTTTGGACTTTCTTGGGAATTCCCTTTTCTGGAATAGGTGTAAATAACCAAACCTTGTCTCCTTTTCCGAACTTACGAAATGAAGAATTATGGTCATATGCCCGCTAAAGACAAGTTGTCCTCAATAAGCCATAAACATTGTTATGTTTCAGTCCAGGCCGATGCTGGCAATCTGTTGCTCTGGATTTCTGAATTTCAGTAACCATGTTAAGGCTCCATGATCTGTTCTTATCAAAAATGGTTTGCCGTAGAGGTATGACCGGAAATGCTTTGTAAAATGGACAATAGCTAATAAGTCTTTTCTCGTGACACAATATTTTCGTTTAGCTTTGGATAATGTTCGGCTAGGGTAGGCGATAACTCTTTCGATCCGCCTATATTCTGGTAGAGGACACCCCCAACACCGTAACTACTGGCATCTGTGTCTAAGGTAAAGGAATGGTGTGGATCTAGGTAGGCAATCTTTAATGAAACCACATGTCTCAGAAAGATTACTTCCTTTGGTTTGAGTTTCAGCCCAGCGTCCTTAAGCTCTATGAAAACGTTTTGAAGCCTTTTTATATGTTCATCAAATGTTCTGACTATACAATGATATCATCATGGTATACAAGACATATTTCCTAGAGAGTACGTATTTCGTCGACCTTTCAAAGGTTCGAGGGGCATTGCATAAACTAAAGGACATAATAGAGAATTGGTACGGTCCTTTAAATGTCGTAAACGTTGTTTTCCGTCTATCTTCCTCTTCAACTTCCACTTGTCAGTACCCTGATGCCAAACCTAATGTGGAAAACCACTTGACACCTGTTAATGCGTCCAATGTGTCGTCAATTCTGAGTAGGGGATATGCATTACGTGTTGTTTAAGTATTTAAGGCACGTTAGTCTATGCAAAATCAAAGTCTGCGATATCACCCTAGGTGTAAAACTCCAGGAACGAACGAACGATGCAAAATCGTTTTGTACCATCTTTCTTTTTCACAAGGGCAACCTTGTGGACGTGAGGCATTATTTCCGGGACATTTACCAACCGGATACCCATCCATGGTTTGATATGGGTGGACGGCACTATATCAGCCTGACCAAACTGGGCAATCATGGTATCTTTATAAATGGTTATATCTTTATCCGATAAATTCATTACTCTGGCAGGTAAAGGGTTAGCAGACCTGATGGTAACCACTGCATAAGCTCCAATAATACATCCCATCTTTAATACTTTTTCATGAGGTTACATTATACCGGTAACACTATTCAACAGTTGGTCTATAATATATTCATGTTGCGCACGGATAGACATGGTTATTTACACTGTAACTGTGAATACACTGAGCGAACCAGACAATTGTAATTTAACCTTTTTGTCTTTCAGCTCCAGAAATCTATATTTCAGGTGAAATTTCCACCATGATCTCTCAGGAAGTCAAGTCCTATAATGCAGCTGTTTGGGTGTAAGTGATTCCCGTCTATCCCAAACTTTAAAACAGCTTTTCCTTTGATTTTCATATGATCACTATTGGCTAGTTTTATGTTCATAGCACAGCGTCTGTAAACGCTGGAGGGAAGGGGGGGGGGGCTTTCCATTTTCCCATATAATTTTAACGAAATGTATGATAAGGTCTGTTATTGAGTCAACTGGTGTGGTTTCGATTCTCCTGCTGTACGTAATAAGGAGTAGGGTCGCCTGTCCAGCCTCGTTTGTTTTCTCCGGGTCCTCCCACTGCTAAAGACCCCTACGCGCAAGCGAATTATTGAAATAAAAATTGAACCATGTTAGTCCCGAAATGACCTAGTTTGTGTCGAGTAGACGTTAAACCCCATTTCTCTCCAGAAGCTAGTCTCTTACTTTGCTGACGGGCCGAGTGCTTGACCTTTTCCACTCTTTCTTTCGTGCGGATCAATCTTTCAATGTCCAGGTCTCTTACAATAAAAGCACTTTATAGATTCTGCTGGAAATTCGCCATTACACACTGCCTTTTAAGCTGTGACTTTAGCTCTCATACCATTTTAGTCAGCGAGGCTACTTGTTTACGGATATCTTCTTGATCCTCTCTTACAGCCCGCGTGTATTTTTCTTCAAGTTCCAATGCTAGATGAATTGCGTCTTCAATGCTGGCGGGACGATTTTGTTGAACTTGCAAGAAATCAAGAAAGCGTCTCTTGCCAGGACATCCTGTAAGTCTTGCTATGCCGTCGTGTAAGAAAACGTTACTAGTCTTTTAATACTCTAACCAAGTTCATTCAGCTTTACACCGGACTTAATCTACATTGACTGTAGTATTGGTTTCTGGAACCTACAACCTGGTATCCGAAGACCTCTAGTTACTCCTCTTTTATCTTGTTGTGTTGGTCTAACAGTATCATGGGTACTATGAGAAAAGGATTTATTTTCTATAGGAGTACTCTGGTTACAAAAGGGTAGCAGTAGACAACGTAACATGCTCTACACGCGCATTCAGATTTGCCAAGGTATCGACTGGAAAGGTAACATTCTCCATAGGATGTCTCCATGGCTCGTTCAGTTTTCTTGCCACGAAAGGCCTCAAAGATTCTTTGGGCCGGGTTCTGGTACCAAGATCTATTTGATAGGTAATTGCGGTTGCATTGGTATCTTCAAGTATGTGCTTAACTCTTGTAACTGTAACTCATCAATCATTGTCTTTTTAAAAGACCTATCAGCAAAGCTAATGTCTCTTTCAGTCGACGAGAGGGGGTCTCAGGAAATGCAGCCATTCCAGATCTGAAGCATAATCAGCCTTCAACCCCAAGTTAAGAGGATCCCACCTCTACCACCAAATTATGTAGCGTTCTCTAGCTATCATTGAAGTTAATTCTGCCACCAGTGACTGCTTCCGGTGAGTCACAGACCAAGCTCTTCCGACGATCAATTAAGCGATTAACTAAAAGGTAATGGCCCCTTACTCAAAAACGAACAACAACTTGTTAATCAAATTACTATTTATTCGTACAGGGCTTCTAAACCCAGGAGACTTGGTTACAAATAATATTGTAATGTTTTAGATACCTATCAAGCAATATGTAGCGGACGTTAAGTCCGACCCAGATCGCAAAGGCACTAATATATTGTACATATCACAAGTAGTCAAAATTACAGCAATAAACCAAACCGGGAAGAACTAAATGGCAGTGGAAAAGTATATACAATGACATTAATAAACATAAATACATATTGCGAAAGACAATCGTTATAAATATTGATTGGCATCTATTCCATAATAATTTGGCCTTATTTATATTGATATAAAAATAAACATGTGAATTGGGATATTGAAATAATTTAATTAATTATGGTGATAGAAGGCGCAGTTGTCTTGCTGGACACTTCATGTCTTTGTCTACTATTGCTGTTAAAGATAATGTTTGATGGTCTATGCCTAATGTGTGAACTTTAAATCATAAGGTCTCTCGTTGAGCTTGACGTGGTTTCGATCTTAAATTTGTGAGGACTATTGTCGCCTGCCCAACCTTGTGGATTATTCTCTGGGTCCTCAAAAATAAATCTTTGTTCGGAATGTACTTATTATTAGTCAATAAAATGTAAGAATTGCCTTTTTAAAATACACCTTGAAAATACTGATCTTTACAGTTTCATGAAATGTTCAATATTCTGTGGGCATTAAAACATAAATAGCATGATTCCTACCATAAATATAGCTATTTGATTTTAAACATGTTCTTGAAGCCCTTCAAAGACATATCATTAGGACTCAGTTGGAGTTATGCATCAACATGAACTACGGGTGTTATAGTACACACCTTCTCATTGAAAACGGATAATAGGAGCAATACTAGTTAATATATATATATATATATGGCCAGGTCCAGTGTTTTTGGGTTTCCTCCCACTGCTGAAGACCCCTACGCGCAAGCGAATTATTGAAATAAAATTAAACAATATGTTAGTCCCGAAATGACCTAGTTTGTGTCGAGTGGACGTTAAACCCCATTTCTCTCTCACTCTCTCTCTCTCTCTCTCTCTAGTGTTTTTGGACTTTCTTGGGAATTCCCTTTTCTGGAATAGGTGTAAATAACCAAACCTTGTCTCCTTTTCCGAACTTACGAAATGAAGAATTATGGTCATATGCTCGCTAAAGACAAGTTGTCCTCAATAAGCCATAAACATTGTTATGTTTCAGTCCAGGCCGATGCTGGCAATCTGTTGCTCTGGATTTCTGAATTTCAGTAACCATGTTAAGGCTCCATGATCTGTTCTTATCAAAAATGGTTTGCCGTAGAGGTATGACCGGAAATGCTTTGTAAAATGGACAATAGCTAATAAGTCTTTTCTCGTGACACAATATTTTCGTTTAGCTTTGGATAATGTTCGGCTAGGGTAGGCGATAACTCTTTCGATCCGCCTATATTCTGGTAGAGGACACCCCCAACACCGTAACTACTGGCATCTGTGTCTAAGGTAAAGGAATGGTGTGGATCTAGGTAGGCAATCTTTAATGAAACCACATGTCTCAGAAAGATTACTTCCTTTGGTTTGAGTTTCAGCCCAGCGTCCTTAAGCTCTATGAAAACGTTTTGAAGCCTTTTTATATGTTCATCAAATGTTCTGACTATACAATGATATCATCATGGTATACAAGACATATTTCCTAGAGAGTACGTATTTCGTCGACCTTTCAAAGGTTCGAGGGGCATTGCATAAACTAAAGGACATAATAGAGAATTGGTACGGTCCTTTAAATGTCGTAAACGTTGTTTTCCGTCTATCTTCCTCTTCAACTTCCACTTGTCAGTACCCTGATGCCAAACCTAATGTGGAAAACCACTTGACACCTGTTAATGCGTCCAATGTGTCGTCAATTCTGAGTAGGGGATATGCATTACGTGTTGTTTAAGTATTTAAGGCACGTTAGTCTATGCAAAATCAAAGTCTGCGATATCACCCTAGGTGTAAAACTCCAGGAACGAACGAACGATGCAAAATCGTTTTGTACCATCTTTCTTTTTCACAAGGGCAACCTTGTGGACGTGAGGCATTATTTCCGGGACATTTACCAACCGGATACCCATCCATGGTTTGATATGGGTGGACGGCACTATATCAGCCTGACCAAACTGGGCAATCATGGTATCTTTATAAATGGTTATATCTTTATCCGATAAATTCATTACTCTGGCAGGTAAAGGGTTAGCAGACCTGATGGTAACCACTGCATAAGCTCCAATAATACATCCCATCTTTAATACTTTTTCATGAGGTTACATTATACCGGTAACACTATTCAACAGTTGGTCTATAATATATTCATGTTGCGCACGGATAGACATGGTTATTTACACTGTAACTGTGAATACACTGAGCGAACCAGACAATTGTAATTTAACCTTTTTGTCTTTCAGCTCCAGAAATCTATATTTCAGGTGAAATTTCCACCATGATCTCTCAGGAAGTCAAGTCCTATAATGCAGCTGTTTGGGTGTAAGTGATTCCCGTCTATCCCAAACTTTAAAACAGCTTTTCCTTTGATTTTCATATGATCACTATTGGCTAGTTTTATGTTCATAGCACAGCGTCTGTAAACGCTGGAGGGAAGGGGGGGGGGCTTTCCATTTTCCCATATAATTTTAACGAAATGTATGATAAGGTCTGTTATTGAGTCAACTGGTGTGGTTTCGATTCTCCTGCTGTACGTAATAAGGAGTAGGGTCGCCTGTCCAGCCTCGTTTGTTTTCTCCGGGTCCTCCCACTGCTAAAGACCCCTACGCGCAAGCGAATTATTGAAATAAAAATTGAACCATGTTAGTCCCGAAATGACCTAGTTTGTGTCGAGTAGACGTTAAACCCCATTTCTCTCCAGAAGCTAGTCTCTTACTTTGCTGACGGGCCGAGTGCTTGACCTTTTCCACTCTTTCTTTCGTGCGGATCAATCTTTCAATGTCCAGGTCTCTTACAATAAAAGCACTTTATAGATTCTGCTGGAAATTCGCCATTACACACTGCCTTTTAAGCTGTGACTTTAGCTCTCATACCATTTTAGTCAGCGAGGCTACTTGTTTACGGATATCTTCTTGATCCTCTCTTACAGCCCGCGTGTATTTTTCTTCAAGTTCCAATGCTAGATGAATTGCGTCTTCAATGCTGGCGGGACGATTTTGTTGAACTTGCAAGAAATCAAGAAAGCGTCTCTTGCCAGGACATCCTGTAAGTCTTGCTATGCCGTCGTGTAAGAAAACGTTACTAGTCTTTTAATACTCTAACCAAGTTCATTCAGCTTTACACCGGACTTAATCTACATTGACTGTAGTATTGGTTTCTGGAACCTACAACCTGGTATCCGAAGACCTCTAGTTACTCCTCTTTTATCTTGTTGTGTTGGTCTAACAGTATCATGGGTACTATGAGAAAAGGATTTATTTTCTATAGGAGTACTCTGGTTACAAAAGGGTAGCAGTAGACAACGTAACATGCTCTACACGCGCATTCAGATTTGCCAAGGTATCGACTGGAAAGGTAACATTCTCCATAGGATGTCTCCATGGCTCGTTCAGTTTTCTTGCCACGAAAGGCCTCAAAGATTCTTTGGGCCGGGTTCTGGTACCAAGATCTATTTGATAGGTAATTGCGGTTGCATTGGTATCTTCAAGTATGTGCTTAACTCTTGTAACTGTAACTCATCAATCATTGTCTTTTTAAAAGACCTATCAGCAAAGCTAATGTCTCTTTCAGTCGACGAGAGGGGGTCTCAGGAAATGCAGCCATTCCAGATCTGAAGCATAATCAGCCTTCAACCCCAAGTTAAGAGGATCCCACCTCTACCACCAAATTATGTAGCGTTCTCTAGCTATCATTGAAGTTAATTCTGCCACCAGTGACTGCTTCCGGTGAGTCACAGACCAAGCTCTTCCGACGATCAATTAAGCGATTAACTAAAAGGTAATGGCCCCTTACTCAAAAACGAACAACAACTTGTTAATCAAATTACTATTTATTCGTACAGGGCTTCTAAACCCAGGAGACTTGGTTACAAATAATATTGTAATGTTTTAGATACCTATCAAGCAATATGTAGCGGACGTTAAGTCCGACCCAGATCGCAAAGGCACTAATATATTGTACATATCACAAGTAGTCAAAATTACAGCAATAAACCAAACCGGGAAGAACTAAATGGCAGTGGAAAAGTATATACAATGACATTAATAAACATAAATACATATTGCGAAAGACAATCGTTATAAATATTGATTGGCATCTATTCCATAATAATTTGGCCTTATTTATATTGATATAAAAATAAACATGTGAATTGGGATATTGAAATAATTTAATTAATTATGGTGATAGAAGGCGCAGTTGTCTTGCTGGACACTTCATGTCTTTGTCTACTATTGCTGTTAAAGATAATGTTTGATGGTCTATGCCTAATGTGTGAACTTTAAATCATAAGGTCTCTCGTTGAGCTTGACGTGGTTTCGATCTTAAATTTGTGAGGACTATTGTCGCCTGCCCAACCTTGTGGATTATTCTCTGGGTCCTCAAAAATAAATCTTTGTTCGGAATGTACTTATTATTAGTCAATAAAATGTAAGAATTGCCTTTTTAAAATACACCTTGAAAATACTGATCTTTACAGTTTCATGAAATGTTCAATATTCTGTGGGCATTAAAACATAAATAGCATGATTCCTACCATAAATATAGCTATTTGATTTTAAACATGTTCTTGAAGCCCTTCAAAGACATATCATTAGGACTCAGTTGGAGTTATGCATCAACATGAACTACGGGTGTTATAGTACACACCTTCTCATTGAAAACGGATAATAGGAGCAATACTAGTTAATATATATATATATATATATATATATATATATATATATATATATATATATATGTAATGTTTTGCGCGTATAGGAGAATCGACATTGCCTTTTACTGCATAATAGCTCTGAAATCCAGAAGTGAATATTATGTTGGGATCCAATGATTCACCGACGACATCAGTATGGTACTTACACCTGTCTTTGAAAATCGAAGTTCGATAGAATACAATTGATATGGGATTTAACATCGTACTTTTTGGCACTAACTAGGGCAGTGCAGTGTACTATGAGGGAATTGCCCCGACAGCTCAGTGTTTCCGCTTAATAGTCTTCGAATTCTAAGTGTTCTTTTACTTGACACCTTTCCTTATATGGCCCTCTGAGATCCTTATATGGCTATGGCTTGAACTGCGGGAGGAAACGCGGAACCTCCTGGTTAGTAAGCCAGCACCATACTCACTAAGCATCCCTGACACCCGGAATTGCGATACAATGAGCAGCAAACTGTGTTGTATTCCTTGTTAGAATATTGTTGTTTACCTGTTTATGTTATGAGTCCTTTAAATGGATATTAACAGTGTGTGTTTTCATAGTAAGATCCTACCTGGAATGCTATTTACCCATGATAGCTACTTTCAATATTAAAGCAAACGATTGTGGTTGCTATTTAACACGATATCAAGGGGTACTTAATAAAATCGAGTTATTGTGATAATTATCTTCCCAGTGGAATAGAAATAGTTTTCCAATAAAATAAATGATTCTAATAATCGAATAGCACCATTGTTCTGTATGATAATAACGTCAATACATTACTCAAATGAATATTCTCTCGCAAACAGCATACCTTCAAATTAGTTTCTTTTATCAATGTGTATACATTGTTCGACTCTTGGGTTCATACATATGGCCTGTTCACATCACGGTTTATTAAGTCAATATCAATGACATCTTTCGGGCATAACGAACAACACACGCACCACATAGATTTTCCATCCTGGACGTTTCGAGATATTTTTTATCATCGACATGATTATCCACTGTTTCATAAAAAGCTAGATATGGTGACATCCACCCAAAAGTTATACAAAGCGTACATGTGATTATATCAATGGCTTTGCAATCTCTGATTAGCAGGATAAAACGATGCACGCTTGCCAAAATTGAGCATGGTTAACCTACAGCATGTAATATAGAATAAATTACTTAGTTATGGCTGTTAGGTACAGAAAAGGTTGGCATACCTTACCTCGACGACGACTCCCGACACATAACTATATGGAGCGTGAGTTAAGAGCCTGGATTTAACCAGTCGAAGCTACTGAGTAGAAAATATCTTCGGAGCTGAAAGTCACCAGCGCAATGATCTAAATTTTCTTATATTTTTTTTAAGAAATAAAGTTAATAACACCAACAAGTTTGTATTCTAGCTCGTCGCCATTAGCCAAATCGGTGCAGAACAGTAGGACGTTAAACCCCATTTCAATTCATTTCATTTTTTTTATTCTAGCGGATTTAATATTTCACCCATGCTTGTTGTAATCGACATTTGTTGTGATTGTATCGGATTCTGGCGGTCATTTTGCGCCTAATGAACTGTTATTAAAATGTATTCGCTACATGAACATAGTAAGTAATTGTCTGTTCCATCCATAGAGAAAGATAAAACTTAGAAACCGTAACTGATGTGTTAGAATAGGGTTGATATCGTATATTATCTCTATACAATATTTAACATGCCCTTGTTAACTAATTGATAAAACATGTCCGACGTGCGTTGTGGGCTTCTCCTTTGGGATTTAACGCATGGTTCAAGAGGCTCTGTTGACTAATTAGAATCTTATGGGGTGACAGGTTTACAAAGCATGTCAATATACTGCGTTTGGTGATACTGATACATTAGATGCATTTGTCCGAAGTGACATATTAATATTTTGACTAACGCGGATTATTTCCGTGTTGAGATAAATGCTACAAGAACTGCAGCTAGTATATAATTTAAAAAAAAAACTAGATCTAAGAAAGATACACCAGCAAATGTAGTTATATCATATTTTTTTTTTTTTTAAATAACGTTTTTTATTATATCTAAGAAAGAAACTCCAGGATGGTACGAACCTACCAAGGACCAGAGTCCGAGTATGACGGCATCGCTGCCATTATTGAATTGTGACGTAATATCAAAATTCGAAGCCTTAGGCTTTCTGGATTAGCGTCGGCCCCAAGAAGAAGACAAAAACAACAACAAGACGAGCACTTTTAGTTTTCAATGTTGTACCTTTAAATTTTTTAGGTATTAAACTACTACGCAAAATACTCCTACGTTGTTATCTTTAAACTGTATGCTAGTAAACAAACATGCATAATATAAGAGTTTCCACATATTCGGTTTTCAATTAGTCTTATTCTGTTTAGAGAAGATGCCTATTGTTCCAAGGCTGTTGCTTTTTAAATCATCAAGTACGTGGGATAACGCACGGTATTGGGTTATTGAAAGAACTTTGGGTTGTTGTTTTTTAAATTATATCGACAATAGAATAGTAAGATGTTTAATAGGTTCAAGATTTTAGGCAATTCCAAACTGTAGCTCAAATATGTCGCGGTGCCTCAATGAGTAAGGCACAGGCTCGCTAACTAGGAGTTCCAAGATTCGATCGACGTAGCCGAGCCCGTGTCTTTAGCAGAGTAACGTTGCCATTCATAGCTCGCAAAATATGTCTTATATATATATATTGGTCCATGTCCAACCCCCCATGGGCAGAGCCACGCCCAAATTCTGGGGTTTTGTCTACAGGCTGGAATTCTAAATGAATCATCTTGGAACTTGGCAATATTTATTCCCTATACTGTACGGATAGCAACTATTTATTTTGGTTCATGTCCCGATTTCCGGGGGCGTGGTACTTTTTTGTTAGTTTTTATCGGTAAATACTCTACAGGTTGCAATAATGAACAGATTTTGTTCAAATTCAGCATATCAATCGCTTAAATAACATGGTGGTACCTATTTATATTCTTCCATATTCAACCAAGGGCAGAGCCACGCAAAGTTTTTGTATTTATCGTCTACAGGCTGCAATTCTGAATGGATCATCTTGGAACTTTGCATATTTATTCCTTATACCATAAAGACAGCAGCTATATATTTTGGTACATGCCCCGACCCTCTGGGTCAGTATCTCACTCACTTTTTTGTTAATATTTTATATGAAATTTGGCAAAACAACCCCAACGCCTAGTCTTCTTTGCCTCTTGTCATATTACAGCTATTTCATATTTCATTCTCTTCATTTTAAAAAGTACCACATCAATCAAAGCAGGAAAAGAAATGAAATGGGGTTTAACGTCCTACTGTTCTGCTCCTAACCTGGGCTAATGAAGACGGACATACGCCATACAGTGTGCTATAAGGGAAATTTGCCCGGGCAGCGGCGCTACGGTCTACTCTTATATCGAATTCCAACTGCCAAGGGATCTTTTACGTGCACGCCAATGTGGACACGGGACCTCAGTTTTTCGTCCCATCAGAACGACTAGACAGCTGCCGTTGTCAGGCCCTCCGTCCTGCATCTCTGACAAGGGGAAGCCACGCCGGAAAATGTGGACGTATATTGCAGCGTTAGCGATGCTCTTGTCTAATCAATGTGTGGGCATGTATATCTGTATTTAGATTGGCGGTCAATAAAATGTCGAATTATTTATTTTTCGAAAATTTGAAATTCTTTTTTTCTATCAAGGGAATTATCAAATCAATTTTATGCATCGATCTTACGCGAGGGATTTAGCGCTGGTGCGATTTTTATCAATACGGAAGTAATAATTATGTGGCTTTAATCTAAATAATGGTAATATTTAATATGGAACAATTTCTATAATGAAATTTCAAGATTTCTATGAGACCCCGGGGTAGATATGTCATCGAGACATCACTATTCTAAAAAGAATAATCAATTTTCATAATTTGTTGTAATGCAGCCCAGCACGGGTCACGAAAGGTTAAGGGACAGTTTCATTAGTGCGCATTTTGGGCCAGAAAGTTCTGCGTGAATTTTTAGCTTGGTTTCTCCTGGTCAGTGGTAGAAGGCGAATGGCCTGGAAAAGTAATGTGTCTGGTCTATACTATGGGACGAATAAACGAGTTCATATACTGACCGCACGTTAAATATCCCCTGACAGTTGGAATCAACATAAGAGTAGGCAAATATATTTTGACAAAATGAACTTTTAGATAGCATTCAAAATACAGATCTTAATTTCGTTTCGTGTTTTTTTTATAATTTCGATGGCCTTCCCTATATGCAGATCTGATGAAATGAAATGTGGTTTTATGGCACGTCAGTATGAACTGGGCTATATTGCACCAAAGATGAGTTATACGAGGAAAACTAAATATGTATATATAATTAAAATACAACAAATGAAAATTAAAAATATCCAATTAAAATTTTGTGTAAAAATTTGTCTCTTTTACAAAGTGTAGTAATCTACAATATAGAGCCGGTTGGGCAAACAATTGATATAAGATTGAAGGGGTAGGTCGCGCCAAGAGTCACAGTAGCGGCTTTTGACCCTATGGCGTCAGTAGACCATCTGATTGACTAATCCCTCACGCCAACCAGAACGCGTTTTTTTTAAACAACTCTTCAAACTCTTTAACTACAAAACATGAAAGGAAATAAGGATCTGTGTTTTAATCAGTTTGAAGTAAGATATAACAACATGGACTTAGAATTCTACCAGGAATAGGATATCCAGTTTCTGTTTAGAGTCCCAGCTTCTGTTTGAGTCAGGTAGGCGAATTCGTAGGTTGAAATCGCAACTGATTGTTACACAAATTACCAATCTATTTTTAAATCAATAGCAGTGTATAATCATACACAGGGAAATATTACTAAAAATGGTCCTAATATTTATTTTAAAAAGCAAATATGAATGAAACAAAAACAACCCCCTAATAGCATATTATTACGCCCAAAGGTAAATCCGGGTTCAATTTAATTAGGGACGCATTCTTATAACAACCGTTGCTGAGTTAGGTGGCTTAGTTTCCTTCTTATACCTCTTATCTACCCAATCTGTTTGGCTATATTGTTAAAATCTTTCAATTAAACGCGGATGGTTTGAGACAATAACTAAAGAATGGAATTTAGATTACTATTCGGCTTCTAATAAAAGCTAAAGTTAGAGTCTGTAGCCTTCATAAATCCATCGATTATATAGGATATAAAAGCATTTGGTTTACTTAATGACAGAGGAGTGAGATTTCATTATCAAATCCCCCAGCTCAAGCTACCGGCGAGAGAAAGAACATGACTTTTTAAACAAGAATTTGGAGATCAACAAAGTACTTTAAGACGTGTATTTATATCTATACCACGAATCCAAACAATGCTTTTGGATTTCAACTTCATTCTTTGGGTATTGACTGAAAACTTTGTACGTTCATCGGATGTAATAACCTATTAAAGGCAAGCTCAATCATAACAAAAATGTATTAAATCAACTAAATTCTTGAATATAAACCCTGTTTTAATAATACCGATAATATAAGACAACGTAATCAGCAACACTGTCAATTATAAATTAGTATTCTGGTTTCATTCAAGCTAGGATGACACTGGCTCACCAAGCGCAACGTCCCAGTATTGGCCGGGACATTTCCTCCGGATTTTCCAGCTTGGATTCCCCTTGGCGGTGTCGCAATACTCATGGTCTAATCGACCTAGTGAAACAAAAACCGAGGTCCCGTATCAGTGGAAGCACGTTAAAGATCACATGACGGCTGGAAATAGACATACTATTTAGTCGTAGCGTCGCTGTCCTGTCCCTCCCTCCCTCAATCCTGTAACTTGGTTGATCCAGATAAGTAAGACGTGAAACTCCATTTCATTCTAGCTATTCGTTTTTATTCAAACGATCTACAACAAAATGCAATTGCTGAATAATTGCCGAAAACTCATGTACTGGTAAAGCTACTGGGAAATGTAACACGATCTTGTTTACGTATGTACCTGATCAGCAGTAGACTGAACGAATATTCTCAAATGTTTCACACAATCCATTTTGAATATAACCGGTTAGTCAAATCACGCCAAACTGAAAGTGATAGCTCCTCTTTGAAACCAAAAGGGCAAAGCAACTAGTTTCGAAAAATGTGTGATCGTACTGTCAAATGTGATATGGGAACTGTTTAACTTGACAGGTGTTGGCACCAACGCTCAACCCTGATTAGGTGTTAATACCATAAGGTATTCTCGACCCCACAGTACAATTATATTATAATCAACAAAAGCCTTTGGCATTAGAAGAGGCGAATACTTACCTCAATCTTAATTAAACAACCCGTGGGCGATCATTGTAAAAGTGTTAATGCACAAGTTAAGGTTCTCCAAGGGACGTTCATAGAAAGTGTCATGTCCTTTCCTTGTGCTTCCGACGAGTTCTGACTCACAACCATATTTACATGTTAGCATTAGATGGATTTTACACTTTGGTGTGCTGGGTTCAACAACTGGCTAATGTCCGCTTTTATTGGATTGTCGGCCGCACCATGCTTTACCTAAGTCACGAGAGGGTAGCATAAGAGATTAAAACTCGAGTTGTGTTGAGGCTAAAAACAAAACCGGGTCCACATCAATACATTTATTGACTATTCAAAACGGATGACTGTGCAGTTGGTTTGAGCATTTCATCCATTCAGTTCAAGTAAATTACATCGAAAACAAAACGTAAAATTCTAGTAAAAATCCAGAACTACTGATTTCATGGTAAGACATTAGAAAATAATTCGTGGTAGATTTGAAAATATAAAAGTCGTTGTGCAATTACACGGTTTTCATTGTTGTAGTCCGGCACAACATAAATATTGATAAGTTTTCCAGAAATTTAGTTTAGCCTACAGATTTTATTGATTGATTTGAGTAGCATCCTTTGATGCTTATATAACTAAAGACAATAGGCATTATTTTAAAATTTAGCTATGGTCAACGCTTACCCTTTCCAATACTTAGAGTGTCGGGTTTTATGCTTCATAGAAGATATGCTTGATTATACAGAATTTGCGCTCAAAGCAATATGAAATATAGTTTACTCATAGAAAATTCTTTTAGATATGATGTTATCAATCATGTTTGAGCATTATTGAACTGTATCTATTATGGATCAATTATTGATGCGTCGGCTATTGTTAGACATCGCATGATATCGGCAGTCAAACGTTACCCACAAACAAACGACAGCCCACAGGCATTAAACTTTAATCTACTCTCGATACAAATTGTCAAAAGAAAAGTGATAACGATAATTATATTAGATTATTCTAGATTATTTTTAGTCAGCATAATGCATTTTTTTAAATAGCAAAAATCGTATTTAGCATATAATTGCCTGCATAGATGAAAGAGTTGGCTGTACGCCTTCTTAATTTCCACACATAGACCTGTCCTAAATTGATTACCACGCCCCCTTTTTCAAAAACATTAGCTAAATGAGAAATTAATTACACGTAATTAGAGCACATACGTTACGTAAGTGAACGAGGATAAGCTTCAAATCACTGTGGCAGATTCCCTAGGTTGTAAAATGACTAATTCAATTAAAGTTCAAAATTTCGTTTTATCTGTAACTATTGGAGGCCATCGAAAGTATAAAACGACTAAACGAAATGTATTTAAATCACACTGGAGTGATTAAAGGCGAATGACAGATGCATGTTTAGTTACCAAAACCAAAAAAATAAATTCACTTCCAATGCTTCCGGAAGACTTATTGCAATCAATATACGAAATTGCAGCGTGTGACGATTGGAGTCCGAATACTTCCGATGGCAAATTGGGTTGATGCTGAGATATTTATTATCTAAAGTATTTCACTTGGTCAACTAAAGCCGTTTTTCTTTGTATCGATGTACATGAATAGAAATATCGTCAACTGGCGAACATAGCACTGAAAACAATGGCGTAGTAATGTGCATCATTGCTCAAACCCATACTCATACATTTAACAAGGTGAAAAGTGTTCCTGAAACTGAAGGAAAGACGATTGTTCCTGCATACTCTTTAAACGTTCCTTAGATCATTTTTTTAAAATCCAACCAGTTAAATGGGGATATAAACTGAAGAGTATAATATTCACGCAACCGAAATCAGTGGCTGCTGTATCTGATCTCCATTATTCGTAGATTATTATGACCCGAGGGAAAGGCCCTGTCATCCTCGTTACTCAACGTTACGCCGGTTTCCCTCCACTGGTAAAAGCAATTAACTTGTACCGTATGCTATCAAAGAATTGACTCAGTTTATGTTGAGTGGACGTTACCCCTCCCCCCGCCCACACAGAAAGACTAATGTGTAACAAATATCAATATCAACTGAGGTCAAAAAGTGTTTCCCTAAAATGACAAATCGTGTGTTATTATCTCTATCGGTTAATATGGTATAATATGACTAATGCTATAATTAGATATTGGTAACCGTCTTGAACTCAATTATGACTTCTTAAAAATTAATTATCAGGTGACTAGCCACAAAACCTATATCTTTCCCATTACCAAGTCATCAACTATACGATGAATTTATTCTGTGGCAGTCAGTAAATTGAAACTCCGTTTCTGTCAATATCATCAGTCAAAGATGACAAAACTTTGAGAAAGCTGTCTGGAAAAAGACCACAATGAAATGTTACAAATACGAGGAGTAGGCTATAACTAATATTATTCATGGACTATTTCAGACAAGTGTGGTCCCATTTACATATATTTTTATTGCGTGTCGGTTCTGTATCTCTAAATAAAACACCAATAAACGAATAACAATACATCTGATCCCTTTAGTGGTTTATTTTCCAACTCAAAACTCAATATTGGAAGGCCCGGATTAAGAGGGTGGGTTGGGGGCTGAATGTGGGTTGTGTTTTCTATATTAAAGCCACAGCAAGACAGAAGGCCAATACACGTTTTTCACATTTATAATTTACGAACATAAGGCCTGATTCCTTTTTTCAGTCACACATATACAATTATTGAGCTACCTTGGTCTCAAGCTAAGAGTCGGGATAGATAGTAATTAAAACAAGCCAACAGTGAGGCTGATGTCCCCCGCCGAAATAGGAAAATAATTAGAGGACACATATAAATTTATCACAAATTATCTTTTACAAAGTATTGAACAATCAAACAGTATATCTTTACTTATAGTCTAAGCATACAATGTTTTTGATGGAATAATTATAGCATATTAAGGGGAAAACATGCTCTATGCCTACAGATCTAGAGTTTGGTTGTATCAACGGGTCTATTTTCCATCTTGCTGCAAGTTGTGCAAAGTTCACTGTTTTCTTTCTGTCATTAAATGTCAATTCATTATTGCATACTACATATTTAATTAATTTATAATAGTTTCTTTTTCAATTTGTTTTTTCTGCTTACCATAAGCGGAACGGACAGACAGACAAACAGACAGACGGACGAACCCATTTTAATAGTTCCCTGCTTTCTTCGAAAGGCGGGGGACAATCAAAGTAGGAGAGTTATTGTTTTCCAAAGTCTCGACCAATCAAATTGCGTATCGCTCTGCTTACCCTGAGCAGAAAATGCTCATTATCAAACTTAGTCAAGGTATTACTGTAATGAAACTATACACCAAGTTTCATCAATCTCACTTAATTAGAACTAAAGTTATCGTGTCCCAAAGCATCAACCAATCAAATTGCTTATCTCTGCTTACCCTAAGCGGAAAATGCTCATCTTCGAACTCCATCAAGGCATTGACCTAATCAACACATACACCAAGTTTGAACATTCTAGCTCAATTAGGAAGAGAGTTATCGTGCCCCAAAGTATCAACCAATCAAATTGCTTATCTCTGCTTACCCTAAGCGGAAAATGCTCATCTTCGAACTCCATCAAGGCATTGACCTAATAAACACATACACCAAGTTTGAACATTCTAGCTCAATCAAAAGTTATCGTGTCCCAAAGCATCAACCAATCAAATTGCTTATCTCTGCTTACCCTAAGCGGAAAATGCTCATCTTCGAACTCCATCAAGGCATTGACCTAATCAACACATACACCAAGTTTAAACATTCTAGCCCAATTAGGAAGAGAGTTATCGTGTCCCAAAGCATCAACCAATCAAATTGCTTATCTCTGCTTACCCTAAGCGGAAAATGCTCATCTTCGAACTCCATCAAGGCATTGACCTAATAAACACATACACCAAGTTTGAACATTCTAGCTCAATTAGGAAGAGAGTTATTGTGTCCCAAAAAGTGTGACGGACAGACAGACGGACAGACAGAAGGACAGACAGACGGACGGACAGACAGACAGACGGACGAACCCATTTTAATAGTCCCCTGCTTTCTTCGAAAGGCGGGGGACAACAAACCAAATCCCATTTAGATGCCATCTTAGCTTCGTTATGTATGGATAGTAATTAAGACAAACCAAATCCCATTTTAGATGACATCTTAACTTCGTTATGTGTGGATAAAAATGGGCTATCCTTATAGTAAGTGCTGAACAACCGCGTGACATATCGCTAATTACACAATAAATCTACGTATAAGACCTAATACACACAATAAATAAAATAACAAACTTATATCAAAGCAAGTACAGTCCAGGTTTCACTCAAAATGAAAACAATAAGGGAAACAATAAAAGAAAAATTAGCGACGCAAAGCTTATCCGAAAAGAAAACGTTGATGTTGATTAGGATCTAGTTACCTAGCAAGATATCTAATCTCTAGATTTTCGGGACACATTCTATACCACTGGAAAAATCTTGGATTGCCGAAAATGAACAGGGTTAACTCATCCTTTCCGACTCAAATGCTTCACAGTGATCCTTGCTTAAATCAAATTCGATCGATTCTTCCGAAACCATTGTACATTAGCAACAAGGGGATAAATAATTACTACAAACTTGGTCTGTCATTAGCTGGAATAAACATTCGTTAGCATTTTCTTTGTAAATTATGGATTGGGGTCATGGCAAGAAAATAGCAAGAAGCTTTAAAGCTTTAGAATTATCAGTTAATCGCATTTTTGAAAACGTACATTTATTTCAGACCAGTTATATTGAAAATATGCCTCGGTTAGATGGCATTCATCTTTAAATATATCACTACTTTGTTAATTTTATTGTTAAAGGAATTTTTTGAATAAAAACAAGTAGACCGTGAAAGAAATATTTTCAATTTGCTTGTTCTAACCCTCCTCTACTTGTCCATAGTAATAGTATCCCCCAGTGGTGACCGGTGTTTTCCTGCTAACGGGGTAAGTCCGGACATTTTACTGACCCCCAAAGATTGGTCGAACAAAAAGACTTTGATAACTACACAGTTGTATCACTGACGGAATAGAACAAATTGGTTGAAGGTTATTTTCCATTCTCGAGTTCAGAGACAAGTGCATTAGTAATTGCACAAATGTGAAAAAACCCAAATGTGTCCGAACAATCCCCGCTCTTCTGTAAATGGATATCGGGCATGTTTCACATAAATTGTTCAATTTTATTATTATTTTAACTGATGACACGCAGGTGTAGCAAAACTATAAGTTACCTTGGACAGGAGTTTGAGTTCGTTATCATTTATCTTTTGTGTCAGCTAGGCCAATTCAAATGAATATTTATCTGTGTGAACTCCACAACGAAAGGTTTGTATTAGAAGCATGTCTGCCAGTCTTAATCCAGCTGACAACAAATTCTCTGGGAGACTAGACGGGGTAGGGCATGGTCTGCAGCGAGTTGATATCTCTTATTTCAGTAAGCTAGTTTGGAACCAATCGGTGTTGAATCATAGGATATCTTTAAAGACCTATTAAATACACACTGGATTGACACAGCAGACAGTAGTTGCAGTGTCTTTCCGAACCAAGAACCTAGACCAATCGGTGTTGAATCATAGGATATCTTTAAAGACCTATTAAATACACACTGGATTGACACAGCAGACAGTAGTTGCAGTGTCTTTCCGAACCAAGAACCTAGTAACTGCTATGTGCGTACCAACGGCGAATCAGGGAATAAATGTCGCTATGCCAGACAGAGAAAATGGTTGGATCAGAAGGAAATACTGTCGAGAAATATATTCCCGCAAATTGACGGTGAATATCTAAACTTTATTTTCACACAGAGAGACTAAATATCGTTGGAATTCTGCACGATAGTCTATCAGTTACAGCGAGTTTATAAAATCTTTTGAAACTCGTATTCGCCAACTGTATTCTAGAAGTGAAGCATTAGCATACTGGCTACAACTAAATACGCATACACAGATAAACATGCATGTAGAATCCAACTTGACGTTTATGCTCCAGCTAGAAGATGGCGACAGGGCGATAATATATCTCGAAATGAACAAAATTATCTAATTTGTCATGTCTACTTTTTTATGCGTTTGATTGCAGCCATTAATTGACATATTGTAAAATGTATGACCACTATTTAATAAACGTATGTACGAAAGAGGATGAATTGTCTTAAACTGATCAATGGAAATATATCTATTTCATGTAAACAAATGGAGTATAGTATTATTCCGAAAAAAATAGTAACATATGAATGGGTCTCTGGTCTAGGTAAAATATAAAATTTTGGATGTTAATGGGTGATAATGTGATTTATCTTTGTGGGATGAGCTTTATTTTATTTTTTTATACCTTTCGTTTAGTAATTCATGTCAGAGTATCAACATCACAAAGTTCATGACTGTGGAAATTATTGGAGTCGCATATGTCATATAGACACCATACTTTTTTTAGTTGAGAGAGAGAGAAGAGAGAGAGAGAAATGGGGTTTAACCCCCACTCGACATAAACTAGGTCATTTCGGGACTAACATATGGTTTAATTTTATTTCAATAACTCGCTTGCGCGTAGGGGTCTTTAGCAGTAGGAGTAAACCGGAGGACCCAGAGAAAACCCACGAGGTTGGACATGCGACCTCACTCCTTGTCACGTACAACCGGGGAATCGAAACCACGCCAGTTGACTCTATGACAGGCCTTATGATACAGCGCGCACGTGCTAACCATTCCGCCATCCAAACCCCCTTTTAGTTTCGAAATCACCGAGCTGTTGTACATTAGATCCTGGAAATAGTCCGCGTCAGTCCGTCCAGATTTGCTTTTCAGGGTATATCTCATAAACCACACAAGACATCTTTATGAAACTGTCTACACACATTAGCCTATCCTGTGCCTGTCTTTTGGCATATTCCTGAAGCAAATCCCTCTCTGGCCATTGCTGGATTAGCTTCTGATACTTGCGCTTCTGGGGGGGAGTGTGTCTATTATTCCAGTTCAATCAAATCTATCCGCAAGCACAGCAACATGACAGCCCTTCTTTTAATCGGGGTCTTCCCTAAAACTTAAAGTAGCTAAGTCTCTAACTCATTATCATCCAAAATCTTCGACTATGAAAACACGAATTATTTGTCAATTTAAATCATCAATGATGTTGTGATCTTACCGGGAAAATATGGGCTTCTGATATCCAATATTTAAGACAAAATAAAAAAATTACCATTGGTACACGAATCGTGTACCATAATGCGTTTCAGGCCCATGTTTAACAAGGGACTTGAAGAACGAGGCTAGACGGTGACGCATTCTTACCTGGAGAGCATACGCAATACATGTTATGTAGACTAGAATAACCAGACACTAGAGATTTACTTTAGATTGAGACTTCAGGCGTATTTCGCCGAACATAACTGATTTGAAATGAGGGTAAAGACGGAAATAATTGAATGTAAATCAGTTTATATACATTCATATTACATTATTATACGCGTTGTGACCCATTTGTGTCAATTTCTAGGCCCCAAATATTAGCGATTTAGCTCCTTTGAGGTATTAAAAACGGTGAAAGTGTTGTTCGTCTCAAAACAATATTGTTTACATTATATCCGAGTTGACAGTTGATAGCCTTGTTTGTCACACAATTAGTTTTTTTCTGCAATATTCTGCTATGTACTGGTTAATTGGGGATAATAAAATCGTGAGTCATGACGTAACGTTATGTAAACATATTTGATCCAATTTGGAGCTCTGTTTGATAGGGTTACGCAGTTAGCTATTGGTTGTTAATCGGACTATTGACCAGTCATAATTTAGAACAAGAATTTGCTTTCTTTACAGCAGTTAGTAGTGGGATTAGCTCTAACCAAACGAAACACTGCGAGGAGTATAATGGTATTTGGGTTGATTCTACATTTCCCGCATTTACAAATTTTACAGTTTCAATGGAAACAAATTTTAATCAGGGTGAACATTTTAAGATGGCTTTATGAAATTTTGTTTTCATTCAAACATCTAAAGCTGGGCACATGATTTTCGAGTCCTGCCAATCACCGACAATACGACTGCTATACAAATGCGCATTGTCGCCTAATGTATGTGTCATGCCATCATACTGTTTGACAGCTACATATAAAGGAAATTATAGCAAGTGGAATTCTAGCTACAATAGTGTACCCGCGTCTACAATTGATAAACTAGTCGAGGCTTTGCGTAAGTAAAATTAAGATCAGTTGGAACTTTTGAACATGTATCGTCACATTTTGCATGGAAGTAAGTAATTATGTTACCAATAGTGAAGAGTGGAACACTGAAATCTTAATCTTATCTTACCGAACAGTTTTTCTGTATTTTCGAGTGACGTAAAATCGAGTGATTCTGGTTCTGCGGCCATTTTAAAATGAACAGAAATCTCGCATATATAGCAGTTGGGTTTAATCAAATCATATAATTATGCGGGAAGGTTTCACCTTTATTTCAATTGTAATTGGTTTTTAGATGTTAAGTTATATGCAGTACAGTTTGGGGTCAGTGTTATTGGACATTAAGGGAGTTCTAGGTCAGTAACTTTTTTGTAGTCATTGCTCAAAGGAATTCCTTAGGACGACCCACTACTGTGGCTGGAGCAAGACGGAAGACATCAGTAGTGAAATCATTTTTAGTGGAATTCATGGTTTGCCACATGAGCAGATAGGCTGAGTTTGGACGATTCGTTCATGGTAAGGTCGGAAACTTTTGCCACACCACTCGTATCTAAAACATATTATCTTTTCTTTTTGGTCACGTTTTACAACCCTTTGGGCAATATTGGCAAAAACGTTTTGTCGGTTGTTACTAGGACCGACGATTTCAGCTTCCACACAGTTTGCCGGGTCTGCTTCTACTTGCTCTACCTGTTTATGTTAAAATTAATATAAAAAAAAATATTTGCAGCCCACCCACCTCTGCAGACTTTTTGTACACCTTTCTCTAATACTTAACTCCGTCCTCGTCCAAGGATGTTATTATGACACAGTGCTACTGCAGATCATGCGACAAATTAATGAATATGAATAATTGTATACGTGGGATAAGTCCCAATGCTAGAGAGACGGGACCTTATGGATATCAAACTGTGGAATATGATGGCATTGCTAATAATTGGTTGCAGACAGATAAAGTGTCAGTAAGCTATATATTATTCACGACCCAATAAAAGAAATATATTTATTGTCATCTATCTTGATAATAAAGGTGATATATTTGCTCTTAACATGTCATTTGTGTTGAATAATTAATATATATGTTTATTGTCTTGATTATATTTATTAGCCGCCGTACAGACTAAAAAACACGGCTCATTAGGTTTAATTACGAGAGAGAGAGAGAGAGAGAGAATTGAGAGAGAGGGGAAGATTTTCTCGGCAAATGCCGGGATGGAACCCCGGACTACTGATTAGTCGCCCCTAATCACCGAGCCACCGCTAAACTCTTCCTCTATTCCGACGTGCAAAGTTAGTAATGTTGATGAATTGACACACGAATTTGTTGACTAGATAACTGTTAATTAGCAAAAAATAAAACATCTCTATAATCAATGCAGAGGTGAAAGTTTAGAAAACTGGAGAGCTGCAGCAGAGATTTCCGCCGCTAAGAATTAATTAAAGGACAATATTGGTGCCAGTCATTATCACATATGTGATAGAGCTGGTTAAACACATTCCAAATATAATTTTAACACAGAGATATCCTCTCCCAGTCTCTCACAAAAACTTTTGGTCTTCGAAGGAATTATTAGTGCGCAGAAATTCGGCCGTGAATCTGTTATCACTCGTCACATCAAGTTATATATGACTTGTGTTTTCCTTTGGCGTTCGTCACTTCAGATTCAGGAAACCTGTATTACTCAGCTATTGTAGCAATGATCTCTGTGTTAAATTATATTTGGAATGTGTTTAACCAGCTCTATCACATATGTGATAATGACTGGCACCAATATTGTCCTTTAAAGAGTAATTTAGACAGTGGATTTAGAAAATATCCAAATAATTTCAGCCATTGAATTCTGGTTTACGACAGTTTGGTTACAAGGAAAGAAAGTTTGCGTCCTATTATAGACCGCAATTATCCAAGAACTTTTGATCCTTAATATATATTATTTTTTATCTGAAAGAGACAGGTATTGTGGCCTCTGGCGATCGTATTTCAAATTCTGCACAACTGACAGGGGCCGTAGCCCAGGAAATTGTTGTTCGGGAAATAACGGTCTGATTTCCATCGAGATCTAACTCGCACCTGCGAGTTTTGTGTAATAAACGTACATTTTAACGTTATAGAATCGTCAGCAATTTGAATAATTTAAGTAAGCTTATTGATTTCTGTGGGTGGGCGCATCCGACAAGCAAAACCATTATCAATATGGAAAATGTATAGAATGAGAGATTTCGCTGCATTAAATAGCTTGGCAATAGTTGGAATTCACTCATAGCCCATAGTATACGGCATGGCATATACGCGTCTTCAAAAGCCAGGTTGGCGCAGAACCAATAGGAAGTTAAGCCCCATCGCATTTGCATTTAAATAATCACCAACCTCATAATCTAACTTCTAAATCGAAAGAGAGTATACAAATAAATAACCATTCCCCAACAGGCTATAAAACAAACCGCCCTTGGTTCGGGTTTTTTTATTTGTATTATTTGACTTCTTCAGAACAAGACGTACATGTACGAGTGTAGAAGATAAGCGTCTTCTTTAATACGATAAAACCTTTCTTTTTTAATTCAGTTAGGATAACCCTAAATATCTTAACACTCCATTATTCTTAGTTGCGTGGCTGAAGACAATATCGGTAAAGGTATCAGCAAGTATGCCACAGTAACGGATGGAATAAGTCGGATAAGCCTTTCCTTAATGTCTAATGGACTATACATCATCCGTATCCAAGCCTAATGCTTTAGAACAATCTACTGTATAGATAAATATCTGAAAATGATAAATAAGTAAATGCTGGCATGTTTAATTGTTCCATAAGGATGTGTGCCCAGGAACAACCTTGATAACAGAAGATGGTTCAAAATAAGACAACTAATCCGTCAGACATTTTCCTCTTGTAAACTCTGACATTCAGTGCAGCGGAAGGTGTAAACGTGAACATTAGGGCTACCATCTATCGATATTTCTATTGTCGCTTACATGCGGCATTGACGTGTTCAATTATATTGATTTGTACAAAAGTCACTAAAGGTCTTTGAGGGAGGGGTCTGGTAAGATTAGACATACTCTTTATGGACGAAAGTTTGGAAAAACGACTTGCTTGACCAGCAACCATCAATACTGCATTTGAAACGTTGGTAAAATAAACTGCTTTCGTTATATTAATTTGTAATTGTTTCATGCCATTGGAGATTGATTTAAAATAAGTTGCCCATAAACCAGCCTTTAGACAGTTCCATGGCAGATTGATTAGTTTATACGAAACATTATATAATCTCTAATAACGACATAGTTAACAGATTGAAAATTAAATAAAGTTGTTGTCACAACTGACAATCTAACTATTAAAGTAATTTAGACTCGTTAATATTATGTTTTTGTACTGGCGCTTCATTATTTCATAAATGTATAGAGAACATAAAGCGCTTTGATATTTATTGAATCAATATGCTACTGCTGATTTTTCACGTGTATCAGAACTGTTATGTACTCAGTAAAAAAGATCTCATATGACAGAACTAACATAGTTATATGAGACAACAATCACTGGTGTATTATATACAAGCACGTCATATGACGTTGAACATTCACTAAAATAAGGTCATCTTCCAGGTTCATTTCTGGGTGAATGTGGCGTTCTAACACTGTGGAATATTTTTAGGATTCTGCATCACCATTCCTAAATTTATAAGCCCACGCGTATTAGTTTGGACGTATATAGTCGTCACCCTGTATGTTGGTCCGTCCATCAACAATTAGCTTGTAAACGCAATAGAGGCTACAGTGTTTGCCGGATCTTTTTCAAATTTTGTATCAAGCATTGGGTCATAAGAGGACGAACCCTTATCGCGGCCTTTCGTAACAGAGTTATGCCCCTTTCCCAAAAACTTTATGAACGCGATATAGGCTGTTGTGTTTAATGGACTCGGTTCAAATGTTGTGGAAAGCATTGAGGTCAGATGAGAACAAATCCTGATAATATTTAGCATTCTGTGGCTTCCCGTTCCGGAGTTAATCCCCCTTTACCGAAAACATTGTGAACACGATGGAGGCCACAGTTTATAACGGATTTATTTTATAAATTTAGCGCGAATCATTGGAGTCATAAATCAACGAAGCCTATTTAGTGTTCCGCGGCCTTCCGTTCATGTTCATTCTATCTTAAGTATTAGGTATTAGGATCCCATATTGTCACGATAAGATAACAACACCCCCATATTGATTAAAATTCACCAATATTAAATTCCAATTTGTGTTTTTAATTTCGAATATTATGGTTGATATTGAGTTAGAGGTTTGGCTCCTTTAATAATTCTAATAATATTATCTAATCTTTAAATTGAATTCAGTTACGGTCAACTGATGTGAACACCAGGTTTTATCTCGTGTTAAACACGATTAAAACTCATTAAATTGTAAATGAGTAAGATTCCTGTACATGATGGCGAAAGGATGTACCCGTCATTTTATTATTAATATTGGCACACTAATGAGCAATTCGTCTTTAAACATGGCATATTTAAAGGCGTTTGTGCGTGTAGGGTGCCACACGATATAAGTAATATCTCCAAATATATCAATAATTATGCCATCATATTCATACATTATAACAAGCACCATATATCAACACTGCATAAACACTAAACACTTAAGTTATAATCATTTATATACTGCAATTGTAGATGAAAATTAATCCCCCCACCCGGACATTTTTCAGTGCAAAAGCGGTTACGCGCGATGGCTACAGTGTGAGAATAGCGGCTTCTGCTGATAGTGCACGGTCGTGTATCTGTCGTTTAATCACTTTAGATATTGCCACACGAGTTTCGACATTCACTGAAGTAAGTTCAACTTGTATTCGAGGTTAAGTTTTGGTCGTTGAATATTAGTGCCAGTTCATAGTTTATTCCACTAAAGAAGCCCCTCCGAACCCCAACCTTCGCCACCAGAGGAAAATAATACTGTGTTTTAAACAAAATTGAGTAAAGCCGAAGATGGTGACACGTGTTTAATACTACAGTACTGTACAACTTGGCTTCACCCTTCCAAGCCTATATGTAAATCCTGACACTATAACACATACTTATGGAAGAACAATTACTGATTTATTTGGGCGATGTTTCAAAGAGTATTCTCTCAACTGAGGTACTCTTTAAATGGTTGTCGTAACTGAGTTTGACATTTTTATACAGATAAGCAATTTGATTTGTCGATGCTTTGGGACACGATAACTTTGATTATAATTAAGTCAGAGTAATACAACTTGGTGTATAGTTTTCCTACATCAAAACCTTGACTAAGTTCAATCATAAACATTTTCTGCTTAGACTAAGTAAGATTGCTCCATACTTTACAAAAAGATAAATGTGCAATTAATGAATAAGTAGCAATCGACCACTTAAAAGGATTCATTTTCCAACGAACTAGATAGATTATTTATTCAACAATTGTCATCGGTGTCCCAAATATAGATTCTAGTGACTGTTTACATCTGATAGTTGAGGTACGGCTTGCGCCGATCCTTGTATGTAATAAATTTAAAGTGGCAAAACGGCAAATACAGTATGTAGAATGTCCGGATTCGTTGCCTTCTGGTTAATTTGGTATTGGAGAAGCCTTGAATTTAAAGAATTATTTGATCATTTAATTCGGGGGCCCCTATATCTGCATTTGCAGTATGAACATACCGGTAATCATATGGTTACCCCCACCCCTCCCACTCCCTCCTCTATACTATACATCGGTCAAATTAGCAGCAACTAAGGGAACCCTTTAGACACTCCAACAGACAACCTTGAGAAGCATAATATTTTCACATCGTAGTGATTACAGGTCTCATAATAACTTTGTTAAACGACGAATTTATGGTCTTCTACTGTCTATATCCTTGGGCTGGGATATTCGGTTAGCTTAAATCACACTACATAGCATTAATGACGTGCCCCGAGATTTGTGTTATTACTATCTACATTTATATTAATTTTCAGTGTTTATTTCATATGCACTGCATTTTAGAACAGTTCTTGAATATCAAATTGGGACGGACCTGTGCATGTATGTCACGTGGATGTGTGTCTTGTGTATGTACACTTCATAGATCAGTTCGTGTAAATCTCCGCTGCTATCCAAGTCACTATGGAGCTGAACCGAACCATGGAATTCCATTGATCCACAAGGACACAAGTCATTAGGAGTCATTTTCAAAAACACATGTATAGTGGTCTTGTGTAGGTAAGCACATCTTAATATTAAATAAATCATGAATTAAGAACATCTTAGTATTAAATAGAACATGAATTAAGTACATCTTAGTATTAAATAGATCACGAATAATGGACTCGCTTGTACTAAACCGATAGCAGCATAATATTAGTATTACATAGATCATGAATAATGGACTCTCGTGATACTAAAACGATATCAGCTTAGTTTTTACTTTATTTGTCTACACATATAAAGATGGCCGTGTGAAAGCAATGTAAAGTTGAGCAAACATTAACAGGGTTCATCATCTCGTCACCCCAATGCTCCCTGCCAAAATTGATAGAAAATAATTAAGGAACTGCCTTTATTACGGCGTTAGCAATGGCTTAATAACACAAGCGTATGACAGTACTTAGTGTTCCATTATCCAATCAGTGAACAAATAAAACGAAGATAGTGTGAAAGACATGAATAAATTTGGAATAAAACAGTTTTAATTTAAATTTAAAAGTTGTTACAAAACTGTGGGTGGTATCACCAGTGTAATAGGAAAATTCAATTAGTAAGAAATTGCAACTGTCAAGTCTGAGTGTAACTAATATACTGCCGCATGTCTGTATGGCTTCCGTTCAGAGATTATTGCGAATTTTGTTCTTCGCTGAGATCGGGTTCTAAGTGATGCTTAGCTAAGCTGTACAATAATATGCATAAACATGATATTGGATATTATATTTCTTTATTACTTATTACCTAAAGACGATGTACGTAAGATCAACAGAATGGGGCCGAAAACAGAGCCCTGTGGGACACCGTATAGAAGGCGGGCATCTTCAAGTGATTTGCCAATTACGCAAACAGGTTGAGTTCCATTGGATAAAAAGTCTAATCAGTTATATCGAAATCAGTTGTTAAAGGGGAAATTAGAAAGTTATGGTCGATATCAAGAGTACACATGAAAAAATAATGTTGTGGGCAGGTGTGTCTGCCAGTTTGTTAATTTACAATTATACTCAAAATTGTAATCTTATAATTGTACATATTCACACGGGCATTAATTAATTTATATATTTTAATGAATGCTACTGCTAATTAGATAATATTATATTTTAATGAAGGCTACTACTAATTGTACGTCATAAATGATTAGTATTTTAGATGAACGACAGATCAGAGAGCAGAGAAAGGAGAACGATAGCGGCACACGTGAATTATATGTAACACTATCCTATGTCAGAACAGCGAAAATGATATGAACGACAGAACAGAGAGCAGAGCATAGAAAGCAGAAAGACAGAGGCACACGCCCTAGACGCAACAATGTGACGCTGAATGGTATCTGAAAAATCAAAGCGCACTCCCTACTTTTAAAGACGATAACGCCCTAAACGAGAATAGAGAATACGCCAGAGACTAACCCAAGGATTACTCGTATAGGCACAAACTTCGACCCAAAAATGAACTAAATTGGAAACCGAGTGTCCAGTTTTTCTGAGTATTAGATGAGAGAGGTGTTATTTTCTCATGACTCATTTGACGTCATTGAACCAGATTAAAATTGTATTTGCAATGCAGGCGGGACTCCTATGTGCATGAAGCGATTACAATAAATAAAATGAAATGATGTTAACGTCCCACTGTCCTGCTCCGACTGGACTAATGACGACGGGCTTATATCATAGGCTACAGTGTGGTAGGAGGGAAATTTTGCCCGGGCAACGACACTATTCACTAATAGAAAATTCGTGTTGTTTATAAATAGAGCTAAATATATAGCCCATAAAATCTACGCCTATTAATACTAATATTTCAAGTACGAAATGAAATGAAATGGGATTTAACGTTCTACTGTTCTGCTCTGATCTGGGCTAATGAAGACGGGCAAGTTTTAATAATAACCACGACTTTCTCAGACCCCCTCCCCCTACGGAATTGAACCAAGTTATAGTTGCCAGGCAACGAAAGATTCACCCAATATGTGCTTAAATAAAATGAAATGGGTTTTAACGTCCTAATGGGCTAATGAAGATGGTCATACACTATACGGTGTGCTGTGAGGAAAACCCCGATGACCTCTCTTGGTCAACACGGGACCTCCAGGTTAGCAAGGCCATCGTCTTACTCACTGAGCTTCCATGTGTTAAAATTAGGGATTAAAAAAAACAAAACTCTGCAAACCGAAAATAGCAACATGAAATATGAAGTAAATTAATTAATGATATGATCAGATTATCTAATGATACCAATTAATATCAGCTCTAACAAAGGTCCCCGAAAGAATGAGGAAATTTAATTGATCTTAAAGTAACCAAGTTTCTAACTCAATATCATCTAAAACCTTCGACAATGAAAACACGAATAATTTGTCAATTTTAATTAACATTGGTGTTGTGGTATTACCGGGAAAAAGATGGGCTTATGATATCCAATATTTAAGACAAAATAAACATTTTACGATTGGTACACGGATCGTGTACCATAATGCGTTTCAGTGCAATTTGTAACAAGAGACACGAATAACAAGTGACTTCATATTTTTAACTGGAGAACATGCGCAATAAATACTATCGATGTCGACTGGAATAACCAGACGCTAGAGATTGCCATTGGATTGAAACTTCTGGCGTATTTCGCCGGACATAACTGCTTTGAAATGAGAAAAAAAACGGAAACGATTGAATGTAAATCAGTTTATTTACATTCATATTACATTATTATATACGTTGCGACCCATTTGTGTCAATTTGTAGGTCCCAAATATTAGCGATTTAGCTCCTTTAAGTGTTAGATTTTAGCTTCAAGTCGAAACAAGCATTTATATAATGACGATTTGGTTATGATGATTGGGGGACATGTGAGTCCGAAATCTAATTAGGCGACACTTATTACCACAAAGTCTAATTATTTTGATATTGTTCACAATAACTTGCACCTCTTTTTGCATGTTTTATTCCATTAGAATCCGGTTGTTATCCAGCTGATTTGCCTGTTTACACAAATGGTCATTCCAGTAATCCAGACAATTATAGAGGAATTACCCTTGTTATTAAGCACATTTTAACAGGAATATAAAACAATAGATCATTAGAATATGAGTGTGATTTTAAAAAAAAATGTTTATGAATTATTTTAAATACTTTGATTAGCCAAATTTGAATACAGAAAAACATCTTTATAGCTGTTTTGTTGGCTATTCTAAAGTCTACGACTAACACCAGCAAATATAAGGGTATAAACTAATTCAGGAAATATATATTTTTTTGTTTAAAAAAACCTGATAAGTCTTTGATATATCGGGTAAAATGTTTTGTTAAACTATAAGATGATCATGAGTTGGGCGTTTTCAACAGTATATAGCATAATAATATAACATTTGTTTTGTGGAAGATATTTAATTATAGCATATGAAAGAACAGCATATAAATTGATATATTTGGTTGTATTAATTCCCGAACTGTAAATTTAACAAATGGAAAATACGGGCAACAACGTTTTAGGTGGGCTAATGGTTACATTATTGGCATTAGCAGGCTGTCCATTAGAAACTTACATTTCTCGAAATTTGTTTCTGATCGCAGGTTTTAAGACAAACTCGATCACTTTTGTTATAGAACCCCAATGGTCATATTTAGTTTTAGACTTTTCCCACAGTGTCCCACAAAGAGAATATTTCAAATTCATCAACATTTTCAAAGCTTTAGTGAGGCAGTTTTCATTTATATGGCTTTATGCAAACGAATATAGTAAAGACAAGGCGATTAAATTTGTCGCATGAGTTTCCACGAGACAATTTTGATTAAAGGTCATTGGGATCATGAGGTGATCAGTTATTGTGGTTGAATGTGTGAAGAAAACTGCTTCGGTAGATAATCAACTGTAACCATTCGACCAAAACATGGAATGAGCATATTGCTGCGTATGGATACATTTTGTTACTAGAACCATCGATGTCGACTTCTATAAATAATACTGTAGTGTCGTTCAAAATTGCAGACACAGTGATAATTTGTAATTATAGTCAGAGATTGAAGTGAACATTACCCAAACATCAGTTTAGAAATTCTGTGCATGCAGAAAATAATGGTCAAATGTGGTTTTATTTTTCTGTATTGAAATAAACAACAAAACACTAAATACAACTAGTTTTTTTTTCTTAAAGACACGTATAATGATTGTCTTAATCCATCGAAGGGTGGTGCTTTGGGTATTTTAACTCCAAGAAAGACCTTTTCGGTGACGTGTGGGATAGGGTCAGACCCGATTTGGGGGGGGGGGGGGGGGGGCAGCCACTACATCGCTCATGGGGCCCATAAATATCTATTTATATACTTTTTACTCGTACCACAGAGCCCCGATTCGATCCCCGATGTTCTACTGTGGGTATGTAAGGGTACAATTAGAAATTATGTGCTTTCCATAGTCATTCACGGGTTGGCGGGGGACAAAATTTGAAGTGAAGAAAATCTTTCTAAAACTAATATAAGTAACATATATTTAGGCATAAAATACTAATATCACTGTGAAAATATTAAATACAATTAAGACCAGATTCTTTTTAGACACCTATTGCCTTGCTTTACGTCACTGACATCTAAATTTAACTAATTACACAACGTTTGTTGCCTCTTAAATGCTTCTTTAGGTATTTGAGCAAGACATTATTTGGATAATGATTTAACGTCATGAAACGACATGTTGGAGAATTATTAAATAATTATTTTAAAAGTGCACGTTGTCGATAAAAGAGAGTCTATTAAACATAGTCTGCCATAAAATTAGATTGAAAATTGAAAATCACTAACATTGGAAGTCTAGTGTGTGATTTGTATATTAACTATGTATTAACTTCGTGGTGGTGGCTGTTTGTTTTCGAAATTCTCGCAGAGTTTAATTTAATTTACATCGAGTTTAGCCAGATATTCCTGGTTCTTGTCATTTTCTGAAGGTTAGTCCGTGGAACTAGAAATAATTACGGAAACTATAAGGAGCAAGTGGTTTGAATCATTTCCATCGTTTTATTAAGTTGCGTACATGAACACGAGTGCGTAGATGAATTACATTATTTATTTTATTCGTCCTTGTGGCTGACCTCAAGTCTGAAAAGATTAAAATATATTCGTCAATATCCTTGTATGCACTGTTAAAAATAAATGTAAAATTACAGTGAAAAATATGTAATTTATTTAACATAACGCGGTCAAAATACCACTGCATGTTTTTATACTTTAAATTTACTGTATAAGTGTGGTAACATGGGATTACCGTAAAAAATTGGTAAATTAACAATAAAATTGTAGTTTTACAAGTTAGAACTGTATTTTTATTACATGTAATCTGTAATAACACCACTGCATGTTTTTATACTATAAATTTACTGTATTAGTGAGGTAACATGGGATTACTGTAAAAGAAAATGGTAATTTAACAATACAAGTGTAGTTTTACAAGTTAGAACTGTATTTTTATTACATGTATCTGTATTGATACAGCTATGTTGGTTAAAAGTACATGTATGTTGTATTTTAACTGTTTATGGAGTAATTCTACTATTCAAACATGTTTAAATACGGGATATATTTGTGTACAATTTACAGGAAACGTATAATTGTACATCTCTTTAGAACTTTAACATTGATAGACCTTTGAAGGCTTTATTACTTTTCGTCTATAGTCCACTTATGAGGGGGTCACGAGGGCTAAGTGGGTAAGACGTTGGCTCGCTAGCCTGGAGGTTGGGTATTCGATCCCTGCATTCCCTCTTTGGCCACATGTAATATTACATCAAACGTAATATAGAAATACAACCATATGTCAGTTTACATTATGTGAGCTGTATATTAAAAGAAATGTCATTTGAAATAGTAAATTTACTGTCAAATGGTGTTCAAATCAGTTATTTCCCTTCGACCACATATCGAATTTTGTGCGAAATATTTACTGTTATGTCAGTAAGATTAGCCTATTTTAGAGAAATAGGTTATTTAAAATCTGAATGCACCTAACTGGCGTATGAACACAGTGATATGCCATACATAGGGTTGTGTGGAACATTTTGTTTCGTGTCATGCCTCCTACACTTCCCATTGTAAGAAGCAGAACAGTAGGACGTTAAACGTCATTTTATTTAATTTCTTTCAATTATCGAATGATGTTTTGCATGCTCGGCTGAAAGGTCCGCAAAACCTTTAAGTGTTTGCCAGGATCGAACCTAGGGCTACTTAGACGAGTGGGGAAAAACACATTTCCTATAAAAATGTCACCTTTTCAAAGTATATTTCAAGTAAATATACACTTTAAATTGTATTTTAACCGTAAAATGACTGGCAGAAAGTTGCCAGTAAAATCGCTGTATTTTAACACTGGCTTGTAAATGTACCCCTAAGCGGTAGATTTATATTTACAAACCCCACGTAAATTTATAGTGAGTGTAAAATAACTCTGAGGTAAATTTACTACCACAGTGTAAATTTACAGTGGGTGTAAGATAACTTTGAGGTAAATTTACAACCACAGTGTAAATTTACAAGCACTATGTAAATTTACATCGAAGTTATTTTACACTCACTGTAAATTTACATGGTGTTTGTAAATCTAAATCTACCGCTTAGGTGTAAATTTACAAGTCAATGTTAAAATACAATCATTTTACTGGCAGAAAGTAGCCAGTAAATTTACGGTAAAAATACACAAAAATTATTTACAGTGTGTGACCAAATGATTTAGACGAGTGGAAATACGAAATAGTTTGATAGATATTCACCAAACACTTGACTAGTATAGGGTAGGATTTAATGTCCGAGAAAATTTGTCATTTTGAGACTAACATGGCAGACTAACGTGCTGGGGGAGATGAAGGGGGGGGGGGGTACGTACACGACAATGGTGGACATAGCTGGAAGCCGTTTTTCTGTGATTATAATGGCTAAGAACACTGGTTTGAAAATCTTCTTTTTAGGCCACACAGGGAATCGAACTCGGGATATTCTAGTCCACAATTTAGTGCCCTCCCTATACAACATGTAGTCCTGGGTCGGAGGGTGTGTGTGTGTGTTTGTGTACATGTCTCTTTCACCGTAAAACATGGTAGTTTCCTGTTCTTTATGTTGTAACCTTTAGAAAAAGTTCGGGTAACAGTCCCTTATCAAATACGTTTTTGTCCCGTAGTCCAATTGAGCAATGCTGAAATTGAGTCTCCACACAATAATTCACATAAGAAAAATGTACACAGCAGACACCCGCCCCCCATCCTCACCCCCAAACTCACAAACCCCTAAATGGTTACAAAAGGATACCACTTAAACATGTTTCTACGTTACAAATTATATACCCATCCTTTTAGTCGATTAGATATGGCACTTTCTGGAAGCAGTTTTATATAAGCATTAAAGTTGCTTGTTACTCTGTCCAGTTATTTATATTGTTCACTTTATGATTGTATATAATTAATCTGAATAAATTCTGTTTTCATCATATTTAAAACAGTTTGGCTTCTTCACTTAATTAACATACTTGGATATACTTTGTTATATACATGTTTATCAGTATGACTATAATGTATAATTGAAACATATTTATTACAAAATATTGCTACCATTACCTATCAGTAGTGATGTATATCATGCACGAGACGGATTATGTGTAATGGAACACTTGATACCCCTTGAGAGCTAGCTTTATCTACTGTACTTTGTATTGAAAGTAGTTTTAAACCTGCTTCCACTTATTTCGGTTGATGTGTGCAATGTCTCGGTGAGTAAGACATTGGCTAACAACCAGCAAATCCAGAGTTAGAACCCGGTGTTGGCCTAGAGTTGTTCCCAATGTCAGTGTGGAGGACGGCGAGTCTGGAAAGGAGCGGCGTCCAGTCGTTCGGATTGGATGAAAAACCGAGGCCCGTGTTTGCGTACACGTTCATACTCTCGGTTGGGGCAGATCATTTGCAATGATCGTGAACCAAACATGACGTGTGGTTTTGTTTTCACAGTAAATATTCAGTTGGTTTAGAAGTAGACATCAAGCATGATAAATAGATTAAATCTCAACTATTCTGAAACCGAAGGCTTAGACATAAGATTTTAAACTTCATTCTGGTTTCGACTTGTAAATGTAAACACGGATCTAATGCGATTATTTTCAAGTTCTTGAAGCAAGCCTTACAGCTCAATGTTTAACGTAATTAATGAGGTACTGTAACGTAAATGATTGTGTTGTGCTGTCATTTACACAGTAGTTTAGAAAAACAAATCGGTAATTGACTTCATTGGTGGTTGGTACACTTTTATAAAATGAAATCGGGTTAATGTCTTACTTTTATGCACATACCGGGTTAATGAAGACGGGCACATACACCATGTAATGTGATATATATGGTATCTGTCCGAACAGCAGCGCTTTGGCCTTATATTATTTCGATTACAAACTGTCCTTGTAAAGGCCTAGGGGTGGGGGGGGGGGCTTTAACGTGCCAGAGCTATACACGTGACATCGCCCATTTGTCCTCGCTGAACGACTTTCCGGTGCACAGATGACCTATGGGAAATCCAAAGAAAGTTCCTCAGCCCATACCGGAAATCGAAACAGAGAACTATTGCTTATGGAACCAACATCATACTGCGTGACTCAATTCGTAAAAATCAACTGACTGTATGGCCCGTTCTCGCGCTCGATTTCGCCGGTTACATGGAAATGGTCCTATTACATTTGTATTAGACTGACTTTTTCGCAGGCGAAAACGTTCTCGGAAACGCCGCGAAAACGCGTACATGGAAAACGGACCTACGTCTGACCCTCGACTATTAATTACACTTTCTCTAAGCAAAGCATATAATCTAAATCAAGATGAAGTGATTGCTCCAGACACGGTATCTTAAGGAAAGTAATTGTTGATTGTTATGGTTTCGTGTGAATTTATTGTACATTTTTTTATAAACAAGCTTATTATGTGTTCCGTGTTTATATTTATTGTATTGCGTTCCGGTTTCCCTCTGTTGCCACTGTTGCCAGCAACAGGTCGTGATAAAGAAAGTACTTATATTAAATCGCGTACTTTGTTTCTAAAGACCCTTGAAAATTATTTTAAGTCAATGTTGATCGGACAGTATTATCGAAATCTACCAGAAATGCCAAGTAATATTAAAATAAATTTAGGACTACATGACTTCGTGTTTCCTTGGCTTAAAGAAATTTAGCGCTTGATTGTCAGGAAACGTCCAACAGAGGTAGCCTTAGGATATCTAATGGACAGACAATACTAGGATTGTTGCGAAATCTGAAAATCGGAACTTATCTGCCTAATTAGGAACGATGAGTGTTGACAGATAAACTTATATGATTCTCCAATGTCTGATGACCACAAAGATGTGACCGTTTGGTTTCGGGGCAATTAATCTCATTCTTTACCATGGAAGTTTCGCTAACGCGTCCCTGATTAATAGCTAAATAGCAGGCTTCTATTATCAGTTGAAATTGAAAAGATTTAGATCTCAGAGTAAAATTCAGAAATAAAATAAGGGTCGTATATAGTATTTTTCTCCCTACTCGTCCGTGCGTCCTCAGTTTTTGTCATATACTCATACACCATGAAGTGTTCTCAAAGAAAATGAACAGGAAACTTGACTGATGAAGATGAATGCAAAATAGTTCCTCATTAATAATGGGATAATAAAGGCTATGCATTTTGCACTTAATGTACGCGGTCACAGATTTCACGGCATATTCGAGCCATCCTCACCACACACACCATGGTGGTTTGACAAGCATACCGAACATAGAGAAAGGTAATGTATAGGCCCCATCAATTTGAGTTTTTATTATTTGAAAACACGTGTTGTTCAAAAGCCTTTAATTTTCAGTTCCAAATTCTAAGTTTTGAAATTTTAACAAAACAACTTGTCCGGGACGGTACAGCGCAGTGGACACTTACGACTAACCCCCGGATCCAGTTCCTTGATTGATTGTGTCATGTTGGTAGGTTTGTCTTTTGTAATTGTTTGTGTGTGACGCGGTCCCCCTGCACTTACTATTTCACGTGATTTAAGTGACTATTTATTTATTAAGACCCCGAAAAACAGAAAATCAATTTGGTGTGGCATTATGAATAATTATAATTTTAGTACTGAAATATCATCCATAACAAAAGTAAGTAAGGAGAGAGAGAGAGAGAGAGAGAGAGAGCTGGGGTTTAACGTCCACATGACACAAACTAGGTCATTTCGAGACTTACATATGGTTCCGTTTTATTTCAATAATGCGCTTGCGCATAAGGGTCTATATCAGTGGGAGGAAATCGGTGGACCCGGGGAAAACCCACGAGGTTGGACATTGCCCAGATTTCAATATGATTCTACGTTACAAATGTACCCACCCTTTCTATATAGTCCATTAGATATGGCTTCTCCTGGAAGCGGTTTTATATAAGCATTAAAGTTGCTTGTTACTCTATCCAGCTATTTATATTGTTCACTTTATGATTATATATAATTTATCTGAATAAACTATTTTTACATCATATTTAAAACAGTTTGGCTTCTTCACTTAATTAACATACTTGGATATACTTTGCTATATACACGTGTATCAATATGACTATAATGTATGATTCAAACATATTTATTACAAAATATTACTACCATTAGCAATGGGAGGAAACCGAAGGACACGGAGAAAACCCACCAGGATCGACAGGCGAACCTACTCCTCGTCACGTACAACCCAGGAATCGAAACCACGCCAGTTGACTCAATGACAGACATTATGATAGAACGCGCACGCGCTGACCATTCGTTCCCCCCCCCCTCCCCGTCAGTAAATGCAATATTAGCATTATAAGATTTATACTCAACACAGTGCCAACATGTTTCTAATTGTTTAAGTTGAGTACGTATTGTGCCGTCGCCCCTGTCTGTGTGCGTGTATGTATGCGTGGGTGTGGATGTGGGCGTGTGTGTCTGTGGGTCGCCTACAGGGTGCAATTCTTAACTGATCGTCTTGAAACTTTACTTACTTATTCTTTGTAAGTATGATCCCTATTGTTTTTTGTGCATGCCCGACACCCAGGGGTATAGACACCCACATTTCCTGTATTTTCTATTTTTCTTTTGTGTGTCGCCTACAGGCCGCAATTCTTAATCGATTGTCTTTAAAACTTTTCATACTTATTCCTTTAAACACGTAAAACAAGAATCTACAAGATAACCTGCGGCCAAGACAGAAAATAGACATTGTACCAAATAAACAAATATCAAATCAAGTGAATGGTGCATGCCCGAACCCCTGGGACAGAGCCACCTACAGACCGCAATTCCTAACAGATCCTTTTGAAACTTTGCATACATATTCCATATAATATTATCCTAAGGATGATCCCTATTGTTTTTTTTAGTGATTGCCCTACCCCCAGGGACAGAGCAACGCCTATTTTTTTCTTTGTGGAAATGCATTCCTTATAGCCTAAGGACGGCAAATATTGATTTTGGTGCATGTCCCGACCCCCAGGGACAGAGCCACGCCCAAGTTTTGTGTTTATCGTATACAGGCTTCAATTCTGAATAGATCAGCATGCCAATGTATAATCGGGACCTCGGTTTTTAGTCCCACCCGAACGACTAGACAGCTGTCCTTGTCAGGCCCTCCGTCCTGCACCACTGATAAGGGGAAACCACGTCGGAAAATCCCGATGAATTTTCTCGGCCAATGCAGGGGTCGAACACCCGACCTCCAGGCTAGCGAGCCAGCGCCTTACCCGCTTAGGCACCGTGGCTCCGGTTTATCCTGAACTTGGTGCATGGTCCCCCCGCCCCCCGTCTGAGCGGTGCCACACCCACTTTTTGTTAATATTTTCTCTATATTTGATATACAGGTTGCAATTATTAACAGATTTGGATCCAATTCGGAATGACCCATCATAGGGTTTTATCTACTTATATTAGTCCATGTCCAACCACAGGGGCACAGCTACGACTTTTTTATGTTTTTTGTCTACAGACTGGCATTCTGAATGGATCATCTTTGACTTTGGCATATTTATTCCTTATACTGTAATGATAGCAACTATTTATTTTGGTGCCTGTCCCGATCCCCAGGGGTGTGGTACCACATCCACGTTTTTGTTAAATATTCTACAGGTTGCAATAATTAACAGATTTGTTCAAATTCAGTATATCAATCCGGTAGTACCTATTTATATCATTCCATATTCAACCCCATATTCCGATCCTCAGGGGGGTGGTACCACACCCATTTTTTGTTAAATACTCAACATGTTGCAATAATTAACAGATTTTGTTCAAATTCAGCATATCAATCATTTCTATAACAGGGTGGTATCTATTCATATCGTTCCATATCCAACCCCCAGGGACAGAGCCACGCCCAATTTGTGTATTTATCGTCTATAGACTGCAATTCTGAATGGATCATCTTGGAACTTTGCATATTTATTTTTTTATACCGTAAAGACAGCAACTATGTATTTTGGTGCATCTTTGCCTCTTGTGATATTACAGTCATTTCATATTTCATTCTCTTCATTTTAAAAAGTACCATATCAATCAAAGCAGGAATGTGGACGTATATTGCAGCGTTAGCGGTGCTCTTGTTATTGTAATTAATGTATTTTTCCCCATTATTAATTCTAGTAGAACACTGTGAAACATTGAAAAAGCCCGTTTGCTCATCTCCCCAAAGACCCTGCCGTTACGTATTAAAATGATTGGGGAAAACTGGAGTCAATTAAAACTAATGATTATGCAAACTCGGTTTCAGCTCGGAAAGAAAATTAGACCTATGCGGTCCAGCGATGATACAAGTTAAATTTGTTGGCATCTCTAGAGAAACGGAATCGAGAAACTTTGCAAATTTTTTTAACTGCGTTACGAATCCTTTTATTTTGATTATTTGTGGTTCCCAGGATGAACAACCTGGATACAAAAAAAACTAACCAATTTCTATGTGTCACTGTTCTCCGCGGTTTACTATCTCAGGATATAAACGTCTGCAGCGACTGTTGTGGTGGGTGTGGCCAGGAGGGGTCAAAGGAATTTTAACACCAAAATAAGTTAGAGAAGCTCTTTTATTAACCGCGTAAAATGTTTTTAAAAGTCTTAATCATTTCAAAATGTATTGAGAATGACCCCTGTCAGACAGGTACCCAAAACCTAAGCTCATTTACTACGTTTGAAACTTGTTGAAAATGTTCAGCATATGTCAGACATTTTCAATGGTGGGGTAGCCCCTGCCACTCGTCGCTAATCGTCCCACCCCGATAGCCAAGTAAACTAGCCCATTTCCTAAGCGCATGAAACTTTTTTACAAGTGTTTAATGGAAGTTAAACCCCATTTTGTCTTCCGAACCCGAATTACTCTCATGACAGCAATCACTGTAATCTATATTGGAATGTAGTTGCATAATGATACCTGTCTCCCTACAACTAGTCTCCGGATATCAAGAGATATCAGTCACAGCGAATATTTCACGAATAAAGCGATGAACTGTTGATCAACCTTTAGACTATATAGATTAAATCTTGTAAGAAAGAAGAGGTCGGTGTTAAATAATAATTACTAGCACAGCAATCTATGTTTATCATTGACTAACTTCAGTCTGTAAACTGGATGCCATCGAATAAACTGACCCCATTGTGTCCTATATATCATGATTGTCGCGGCGTCTACTGACGTCAAAAGTTTTATCTTAGAGCAGCTTTACACCTTTGGGTGACAATTACAAATGGGAACGTCTTCGGGTTTGGATTGAAGACTATTTTGGCTCCATTGACATTATCGTAGGAAATTCTAATGCGAATGTTTCAAAGTAGTCCGAAGTATCTGTTTTCCCCTAACGGTAATTTGGTGGGAATTATGATTGGTGGCAAAGAGGGGGTGGGGGGTCAAAAAGAAAATAACATGTTTTTTTCATATTGTTTTTTTTAAATATTTAGTGATTTCGTCTATGAAATACTTTGTTTTAAATGGGATTCCCTTGCCTTTCTAAAGATACAGTGAGGTTGTTTAAAACCAAAGCTGGGTACGAAACGTTCTATTTAGGAGCGACAGATTTTAAGATACATCGAGGTTTTACAAATACAAAGTTATGTACGAAAGGTTCTAAATAGGAACAACAGATTTTTGAAGACAATTTATCCTGTTGGGGTTCAGGGGTGCGATTTACTAGCCAGGAGTCCCCGGGTTGTAACCAGGTAATAGTCAAGGATTTCCTCGGGGTTTTCCATCCTGGTTTTCTCTTGTCAGTCGCACAGGGTAGAGTCCTAAGCGGAAACGCTGGTGCCCAGGAAATATGTCCCACTGTGCAGAAATGTTAGACGTTAAACCCCATTTCATTTCATTTCAGGAATATGCTTAAACACTGAACTAGTGTGCAAAGTCAGTCAGTTGGATTAAAATGTATATGTGTATATTTTTTCAACAAATTATTTTGTCGTTAAATACGTACTGAACCGATTTATTTCAATATTTCAATACATAGACGATAAATAAAACGTTATCACAGAACAGATCAGTCATTTTAAAAATATTACTTCTGAACTATATATATATATACATTCTGTATTAAATATCGTTCCCGAGTAATGTAATATAATGAGTTGTACATAAAACAAACGGGTCTTCAAATTACATCGCTTTTTATTCTAGAGAAAGTCTTTATCTAGTGAAACCTTCACACGTATATAAAATGATTGAAGAACTATTCTGGGTAAATATATAATCTGTTTGTTTCTTGTCTGTTTTCGGGTTTTTAATAAAAAAAAAGAAATCAGATAGATATAGTCTCGATTATTTAATTCATTTTTCCGAAAAGTTTGACAGAAGCAAAGATCCCCAATTTACTGAAAAAGGAGACACGTTTCTTAATGGGTTATCATGACCATCTCGAAGTCAGTAAATTCGGTAACGCTATGTATAAACAGAAAACGACAGGCGGTAAACTGAAATTTATAATAAAAAAAATATAAAAAAGACAAATGTTAACAGGAAATGAAAATTCGGAATTTTTCCATTTGTAGTGATAATAAGAGATTGACTACATTTCAATGACCTTTTTGTTAAATAGTTAATATCAACACGCGTGTAATAATCATCAATGATATCAAACCAACAAAGCTTTATGGCAATAGTTTTGGAAACTTTTAAATTCAATACACTTAAAAACTATTCACCAATCTAGATTTGAATGTACACATAAAAGGAGATTGATATGCATAGCTCAAAATAGCGTCCCTAGAAACAATCTACATCATCTAATACATATCCTAAAAGACAATTTGACCAAAGAGATCAAGTGTTTTGCCGGCGGGATACAATTTAAAGAAGCTTCAACTTTTTAGTTTTAAAATAGAAAATATTGATGAAGAATCCCTTAATCATTTTGACATCTTGATATTTTTAGATTGTGTCACTCGACCACCAATATCATCTTACTGATTAACTTCGGGCGTAGATTTTGTTTTATCCGTATCGATCCCTTTGATTCATTAGGCGACCGAAGTTTGTTTCCCCGAGATACATGTAAATACGCCTTTTAAGACTTCACTCTAAGTTGATCTATATACTTAGATTTAATCTGGGACTGGGATAATGTACAGTGTATTTTATTGTGAGCATGTCTGTAGACAGACAAATATAATTAAAAGATCTTGTAGTGAGAACCAGAGGTCCATTTAGGAAGGAACTGGCTGCCCAAGATGCAATAAAAAAAACCTCGTTTAATCACATCTTCACAGAAATCCATTTTTCCTGTCTTACCATCGACTCATTGTCACGACACGCCACATATGGGTTCATGAATTCTTATATCGGTTTCACGGTGTCAAATACATACAGCTTCTGTATTCCATTTGGGTATTCTCATAATGTTAACTAGCAAACAGAAAGTGGTATGACTATGAGGATTTCAAACTTTTCGCCTGCGTTGTTTTAGGTCTGAGAGAGGCATGCTGGTTTTCAGAGCAAACCTCAAGACCAGTCCTATTACATCCGTATTAATGTATGGATGATCTGGCTGCACTGTATACATATAAATGCCTACCAACGGAATTCAAGCCAAATTCAAAATTATTCACGGGGCCCTTTTTGGTGTAAAATGGACCCTATCGAAAGCAACAGCCATGAGTTAAAATGGGGAATCCAATTGTGGACCTAATGAGGGACCAGAAAAAGACCATCATTTTTTTTTTTTCAAATCAAAATTAGAATCCCTCGGTTATCCACTGGAACTTTTGATCTTGTACACAACCGAAATTTGGCCCCCACACCCCAAAATGTGGAGGGCCGGTGACGTTTGTCCCACTTTGTCCCCCACCCCACATTAGACCCGGTACTAATGTTGTTACACTAGTGTCTTTCGTTCAACCGTCATGATTGACTCACTTACCAGGGTGATCTTCCCATGTCTGTGTGCGGGATGGAGGCCCTGGTACGGAGCAGTGTCTGGTCGTTTAAATGGGACCAAAAACCAACGCTACGTCTCCACCTGCCTGTCGTTACACTAATGTGTTTCTTCATAACACAATTTGTAGTTTTTGTCTATCACATAAAGTGATGTTTTATACAAACTTGTGATATATGAACACTGTTGAGATTCAAATTGGGTGAGGAACATTGGTATCGAAGATAATGAACCCTGTTAATTTTCAGCTTTCCGGCATTCGAACCCGGAACGTTCTATTTGTGATTTCCTTGCCATAATAACCATCGCGTCTCAAACATAATAAAATCTACTGATGTCCATTCAGCCCTGGACCTATATTCTTCTAATCACACCAAACCTCGTTCGCGGATATATTAAATAATTTACTAAATTATATTTAATGTCCGAACAATGAAATGAATTGGGCTTTAACGTTCTACGTTTCTGCAATTTCCGAACAACAGCTGCTGTTCTGCTAACATAAATATAAATTTTATTAGAATTCAGCTCAATGTAAGGTTGGTGTCGCAGCTATGAAGACAAGTGACCCTGTATGATTTCCCAATTTAGAGACCAACTCCACGCATCTTATCATTTGTTGCTTCCTAATTTAAAGAGTAAGTAATCACTACAACCCAGGTTATTGGCCTTATGTGGTTTCCGAAATCAAAGAGCAATACGCATTGGAAATCTATTAGACTGACCCTTGCGTCAAATCTAGGAAATATGGCGTCGGGTGCCCTTTTAAGATTATTAAGAAATTGAGCCTACGTAAAATTCCCTATAACGGATATTGATGTGATATTATTATATGATCAATTCTGCATGCCTTGTCTTTAACTAGCCACTAGAGATATGTGTAATGATAATTAATTCTATCAATGACCTTTGTTAATGAAATATTATGATATTAGTTGATATGTTCGTGGTATTTATACTAGATGTATATTACTTGTGATATTATTAATTTCTAGGATTTCACGGCAGGTTAGGTTTATCGTTTTTATCTGACTTGATACCTTCTCAGCAAAATTGTATTTTAAAAAGTGTTTGGGTATTGACAAAGTTATTTATTTATCATTAAACATTAATTAGGTTTAAAAATTTGCTAATATTTGCGATTATTTACACACAACGTTCTAGTGTTAAACATACAATTCTAGTTTTAGAATTGTATCTGTTATCATTGAAATAGACTTGTGACGGATGGGCCTACGTCCGGGCTGAGAAGAATGTTTCCAAATGTCAGCAAATGCGTCCAAGGCTTAACGGTGTTCAAGATAGTCTGTATGTTAGAGACCAATATCATAATATCTAAAACTATAAGATATTTTGTTTTGGTAGCTTATTGCAAAGGGGATTTCCATTATTTTTGTATTGTGTTGCAAAAGACCCCCCCCCCCCCCAACACCATTCTCCACATAGCAAATTCGATGTATACGCATTATGACTTTCTAATCTTCTTGTTTGTGAAGAATACAATTGCTCACTGGCTAAAACGTAGGCGAGTGAAGAAAATTTTACTCCTGAAAGTCACATACATCGTGGGAGTAGAGAAGTTGAATGGCATTTTTGACAAAAAAAACTACTCGCAGCACCATTGGTCTAGTCAACGTCATTACATGATAAGCCAATACGAAAATTGGAAATTCTGACCAAGATCAATGATCCGCGGATGTTTTTAAACGTAATTCGTGATCGATTATTGTGGACGACCAGTACAAACTCTTTCAGTGTTCTTTGAAAGCTGTTAAGAGATTGCTAATATTTGTGAAATAGAACAGTTTTTGTCTTTTCAGACCGATCAATTTACAAAATTGACATTCATGATCTGATCAACAAATAGAGAATGTCTAAGTCATTATCTAATATCGTATGAGGTTAGATAATTATCGGAAATTTAATAGTGTTATGCTTTTCTTTCAGAAAACAGCCTACTGAAATTTCACATCTCCAAAGTTATATGAACTTTACGATAGAATTGGTATTTACGGCCGCACTCAATTGAAGTGATAACGCAAAAAGGCTCCAGTGCCAACCAGTCAAGAACGTGTATAAATAATTAAAATGCTTGTAACAAAATCGTGTTGTTTATTCCAATTCTCTATGTTCTTTTCTATTGTTCGGCAACATAGATTTTAGAATCGGGTACTATTAATATTCTCTAAAATACGATATATAATAGTATACCCTGTCAGAATTACTATTTACCGTGAGCAAACAAATAGCGGACTCTTCTGATTAGAGACCAACCACAGTCTAGTTTTTATCAACAGTTTGATCATTAATCGACAGTTTTCCACATCATCTTTATTCAAACCAAACATAATTTGATATGTAAAATGTCTAAGCCTGATAAAATGTGGGTATATAATGTAACCTGTTAAAACAGTGTTTGTTCGCGATAGACATCTTGTTTTTGAATGGTAACATACCTCGAAATGAAATATAGGATTGTGTTGCTGTCACCACGGAAAAATGCAAAAAACTGCGACCCCTTGTGATTGCAAGAGAGGGACAGACAAACAGATAGAGATTGGCGGGGGTGTGTTAACATCCACTCGACGCAAATTGGGTCATTTCGGAACTAACATACGGTTCAATTTTGGATAGGAGGAATCGGAATCGAAACCACACCACTTGACTCAATGATAAACCCTGTGATCTAAAGAGCACGCGTTAAACCATTCGTTCATTTATTATTAATAATGCATTTGTAGATTCTTACCTGAATCCAACACAATGTGCAGCCTATTTGTGCAATTACATTTATTGTGACTCAAACCGTCAACAAATAACAACGCACACTTTGGACATCGACAAACAAAAATGAGACATGTGAAAAAAAAACCGTATCTTCAAGGATGTTTGGTCAATAGACGCTGTGTATTTGCTAAAACTTATTACTGTAGACGCTATATCGGCTCCCGCAATGTTAGGGACTCCCTTATAGTAGGGTTGGGGCAATAATTACTTTTTTTCGAAATTTTTAAAACATAGGGTGTTTTCTATGGCCAAATAGACTAAAAAGAAACGAATCTGGTGAAATTTTTGTTGACCATTTTCTTGGAAATTCATATATATTTGGTAGACAATCGCCTTGTAACATATCATTTCATATGTTTTAGGGGTCGGAGAGTTCAAATTTGCTGAGAAAATTAAGATCTGATAATCCAAGATGGCGGCCATTTTCTTCCAAAATGGCGACCAATATACAAAAATTTGAATAAAACTTGGAGATATTAATACGATATGCAGTGTAGCAGTGTAATATGTCTAATCTATGTTTTCTTGATCACTGAGTTCAAATCGAGAGAGGAAATTTATTTTCGAACATCCACGGTGGATGAAATCCAAGAATTAACCCCTAATTCTCTACTAATCAAAATTTAAATCGTATGGTTAAACACACTGGTTTTGGATGTCTGCTAGCGGACGTTGTCTAGGTATTACTATTGATATAGGCAGCTACGAATTCTAACGAATGTTAGAATATAATTTGACTTAGCATCCTAGTATTACTGATCATTAGAATTCCAATCCGACTATTAACAGACATCCGAACCAGTGAAACAGCGAGAAAAATAACGAAAACACGATCATCTATTCATCTTTTTCAGATATGTTCAGTATTTTAAATACAACTTCGTCCACCTCTGCCATTTAAAATGTATCGTAAATGAACTTAATCGTTTGTCATTTCGAATGGCATATTGGTTGCTGATTGTAATTTGAAATTAAGATTTGTTAATTAAATTCGCAGATAGAAATGTACATATAATCTCTAACTAATGCTAGTTTACCACTATTACGATTGAAATCGTGGTCTTAACGCGGAAGAATCTGATCCTATTAGGTCTTATTATATCTTAAGGACAGTCGTGGCAATTGACACAATTAATTGTCAATCGTGATCATCGCATCAGATAGTATTTATTCGTAACAAAACGCGACAGATCGCATTTAATCGTGCTTCCAAATCGTGGTGATCGGGATGCACCTTGGACAAGACAAACGCCACGCTCTGTTGAGATGCACTGCGATCTGTCACGATCTGTGACCTGATCAGCTGATACAAATGAATCACGAACGTATACGAGTAGTCACGCTTTTCACGGATTATCGCGATCTATTAGTTCTCACACCCATATATATACGACAATATACAAAGCGCCTCATTCAGCGATCTATACTTTAAGAGAGCACATATTTACTGTCAACTGGCTTTTGGTAGTAATTTTTGGATCCTTTGAGAGATGTCACATAAGGTTAACATAGGCAAGAAGGGGGCGGGCAAGCCTGCCCCACCTGCTGAGCCTGAACCAGTCCAGCCAGAGCCGGCCCCAGAGGTTCAGGGCAGACCACCCTACCACGAAATCCAAAAGAATAAAAACAGTAACTACTGAAAAGGAAAAGGAGTATATCGTTGAGATATAAGGTCCTGTACAGCAAACACCTTATGGGTTCAAAGGATGTCACCCAGACGGAGGGTCTCCGGACTGCACAGGTGCCAAGATGAACACTGCAAGGGATCGATAGGTGTCTCCAGTGGCAAAGTGCTTCAGTGTCCAGGTGAGGGGGATTGCCTCTCAGTAGCTAAGGCTACCGCCCGTAAGACTTTATCAAAGAGCTTTGGTGTTAACCATGTGTAGTTTCGGAACGCTACTAGATTCTCCAGCCTCAATTGGGTTTCTATAACGTTTTAGAACTATCTGTCGTCTCCTCTTCTCTGTGAGACATGGTAGTACCCAGAACTGCCTGACTGAAGCTCTCCTTGTCGTTTGTGGTTGAGTTTGTTGCTGGTGTGACATTTGCTCGTCTTCTTCTTTTGGCGATAATGTAATTATATAACATTAATACTGCAATTGTCACGTCACCACCATCCTCGACCCCTGTCATCATCAATGGTTGTGGGTTGTAGAAGTTCGGGAAACAATGAAGTCCATGGTCAGGTGTGCTATTTATATACACGTCGGGGACCAATCGTACCTCAAATCGTAATCACTTCTGATTCCCATCTCGAACGACATATCCTATCGCAACAGAGTGCATCGTTTCTGATGATCGTATCGGAACGCACCAGACAACGCCGATTAGCAAACATCCAAAACCAGTGTGTTTAACCACACGATTTAATTTTGATTAGTAGAGAATTTGAGGTTATATAAAATTTCTTCCTGCTAGCTTTGTGTGGTAAATCATGTATAGGTATCAATTTTGGGAGTAATGACCGCCATCTTGGATGTCCTCCACCGTTGATGTTCGAAAATAAATTTCCTCTCTCGATCTGAACTCAGTGATCAAGAAAACATTAGATTAGACATATTACACTGTTGCATTGTATATCGTATTAATATCTCCATTTTGGAATAAAATGGCCGCCATCTTGGATTATCAGATGTAAATTTTCTCAGTAAATTTGAACTCCCCGACCCCTAAAACATATGAAATGGTATTTTACAAGGCGATTTCATACTAAATAAATATGGATTTCCAAGAAAGTCGTGATTTTGGCCCTATTTTGGCGGCCATTTTATCAACGTAAAATTCGACAAAAATTTCACCAGATTCGTTTTTGTTTTTAGTCTATTTGGCCATAGAAAACACCCGTGTTTTAAAAATTTCGAAAAAAGTCATTATTGCCCCAACCCTACTAATAGGGAGGCAGTTGGCCTCCACAGTCGGTTTTCATATTCATGATTACAGATTGGTTGGCAGCTGTTAGCTTGGGTTAAGAAGGGGTTTAGGGCGTGGTATGTTTCTTAATATCTTGAGGGTCAATGATAAGCTCCGACCCCTTTCCGTAAAATAAGGGAGGACGCCGATATAGCATCTACCACTTTTTTACGCGTAAAATATACTCGGTCATCCAGTTAACCATTACCTTCAATGTATGCTTCCAAAGGGTAGCGACGTCCATGATATTAGTTTGCACAGGGTTTGCGAAATTTAACTTCATAATCCATGTGGCGGGAACTGCGGACAGCTTTGCTAGTACAAATAATTGCCAAAGACAAAAATTCTGTTAGAAAATTGCCATTCACGTGTTCCAGACAATTATTTATATGATTAAGATGTATAAGTTAATTTCTTCTTCACCTTCCAGTTTCATTGCCATGTGAACAATAAGTAATAAAATCTTGTCTGGACTATGTATTGTTGTCATTGATTCAATTATCTGTCCGTTACAATCCGCACTTCCCTGAACACCTCAATAAAACACGGACATTATGGCTGTAGTGAAGACGGATTCCAGATCATAGTATTTCCCAGGATGTATGAATAGTTAATAGTATTAAGAAAATGTATTCTTTTTTTCACTCTATTATAAGTTTGTAGCATATGGTGTTTTACTTCAAAAGTATATAATTTAAACGTTACGGCCGTAATTATATTTTTCTAATGGTCTTTCTTCCTAATTCAATTGCTTAAATACCAGATTATTAATTGGATTGTGTATACATATATACATGGTTATATAAATGGTGATATTGTCATGTTTTCTATTAAACAAGTATGATAGCAGTATATGAACCAGGAGCCGAACATGGCGTCATCGACGACATATTGGAATAGTCGAGCCTGTCAGTCGATAAGCAATTTTGCAAGAAACAAGCATGTCAAGTTTCATGTCTATCGTTCATGGAACTATCAAAGGGGTATTCTACCAGATTCTAACTAGGTGTGTCAATTTTTCTACCAAATGACCAACATCGTAATTATCAGGATAAATAGTCGTTTGTCTGACAAATAAATAAAATCAGAGCATTTTTTCTCGGCAACCACTGAGCCGATTTAAAGAGAAAGTGAGTAAACTATTCTAATAAACAAATAATTTGATAATATTGTTTCCCTTTAAACATACATTATGAAAAAGCTAAAGTTGACTATTGCAGGTCTTTTTTTAGGCCTGAAATGTTATCTAAATTATTAATTAGATATTAATTAACTTATCCAGACCATAATCAACCCTCGATGTCATCGCTAGCCTGCGATGTTTATTGGATTAGGTTCTGATTTGCTGTTCAACTTCCATTCAGGATTTAATCATTATATGTTTTTTTTTATCGTACCGACTTTAGTAATGATTATCGAAGCTAGGCCGAAAATCCAATCGCTAAAATCTAGGGTTCAGAGTAGATCAATTTGACTGAAATTTTCAGCAAATTCCCTTTACATTATCTAGTTTTTAACTATTATATTGAGAACTTCCAGCTCTTTGTCTAATGTCCCATAATGTATCTTTAAGCCAACAGATATGCTAATGATGTTATGCTTTTGTGTAGAATATAGGGTTATCATCATATATTTCAAATAGTGCTAATTAACTGAGAGGTGTACGGATAACCTTCACAAACCAATCTTTCGAAAAGAACATGTTATTTGTCAATCTTGTGACGATTGCTGTGTATGATATATAATGCCCTTTTGTACACACTATAAACTGTATCCACCAGAACAGCGGATTGACAGACCTGTCTCAAATTTTCCATAGTGTCTATTTGAGCACGAGTAAGTTGTTTTTATTTGGGGGGGGGGGGCATAAACATGATTTAACGGAATACTTACATGCGGAAGCAGAGCTTGGAATATTTTTTCGCGTTTCAATAATATTTTCATTCTGCACACAGAGAACTATCTACTTCGAGAATAGACCTCTGATCTTAATGGCTGCATCTGTCAATAAACTTTTTCAATTTTATTAAGTGGAAGCAGAATAAATACTTCTCAACAATCTAGAATTATACTTGATGTTTTCCACTATAATGGACGATTTAGAATTAAATGTCGGTTAACTAGCTTAGTGTCTCTTCAAAAGTGGAGCTAATTGTAGACAAGACAGCTTAAGATTTGTACATACGTATGTAATACCTCCCACTTTCTGCTCGCGAAGTTGCAAGTAAGTAATTAAATTTTAAATATACAATTCGGTCCATAATTCTATCTGTAGGTTGTTCTTTTCTCCGAGGCTACCTTTTGCCATTTTGGCTTCAAACTTAAAAACCAGCTATGGGGGGGTCATGGAGGCCTACCGGGCATGTTTTTTTGGAACCCCGTCGACTCATTGAGTTTGGCACTGATTCACTAACCAGAAATCCCCGAGGTCGATCCCGGTGTTGGCCAAGTCAATTCCTCGTAATGTTCCCAATCCGCTTGCCCCCCTTGTCTGACACGAAAAGACGTCTAGTCGTTCGGATGGGAAGAAACCTCGTATACAGCACGTTAAATTTGTGAATAGAAATAACAGTAGGAATCGCGTAGGTGGAATCTGATTTTAAAAAAACAGATCTATATTTCGTTTCGTTTTTTTTTCTTTTTGTATATACTTTCGATGGTCTACACTACATGAAGATCTGACCAATTGTTTTGGGTGGTCGTGTCAAAGGTCATACGGGCGGCTTTTGACATATGACGTCAGACATTTGATTAAACAATAACCAATCAAGTGGATAACCCACAGTTCCGTGCACCTCACGCCAAAAGCTCGCCTTAACAGACCGCTTCATTGGCTAATCCCTCACATCATCCAGAACAGACCCTAGTGTAGTAAAGACAAGTAAAACGAAATTTTGAACTATAAAAAACGAAATGAAATAGGATCTGTGTTTTAATCAGATTGGCGTGGGTGTTAAATCTCATTTTATGTCATTTCATCTAGAACACCTGATAACTATCTACTTTTATAATTAGACATTCCGGATGGAAACATTTTACTCCATAATTTCATTTAGAACAATCTCGATACCCTTGGGACTATACACACCCCGTCTAAGTATTTATTCCTTTCTAAATAGACAAGCGCCCACACGATTCGCAAGCATGGCTGGCATAAAGTATGGATAAACTCGTTATAAAAATGAATCGTTGAATGCTATCGCATATTAATGGCATGTAATAAGACAACCGGTGGAAGTAGAAGACGATGGGGAAATTAAGAATGGTTTAAGCAACAGAACAGATAAAGGTTAACTAAGTTAAAGCCGTTTTTTTTTCACTTTCCTTGGGAATGGTGGTTAAATGTGTCATAAAAGGGGTTAAATCAAGGTATAGTAGTTCAAATATTATTCATTAAGAGAACGAATTCTTTTGTACTTGGATTGTGATTCTGCTACGGGCAAATAGCCAGAGATTATTTTCTATCTAGTAGTCTAAATTATGTTTCTAAAACTCGTGTCCAAACATGCTTACACTTTCGAGAAGAAGAGGGTCTAAGACATTTCTTTTATTTGGGATCATTTGCTCCATGAAGTGCGGAAGTCATGCACTAGACAGAACATGTTTTCGCTTCCGGTGTTGCAGTTTAGATAGATATACTTTTAATTACCTTAATAGAATTGATTTGATATAAAAACACAGAACCAAAACGATATGTAATTCTTTCACACTTTTCACATTCATAAGGCTCCAAGCCAAATCGGTTACTGATGATTGATCTATCGGGGCTCGGACTAGCAAGTATTTACCCAGTGCTAGGCAGATGTGATGTTGACTGGGGTCAAAATGCCACTTCCGACGCAATGATTGCTCTGCACAAAGACAATATACACCCCATGCCTCCACTATAATACGATCAATATTACACAAAACTGCTGTGAAATTACAAATTTAATCCCCTTTCTTCAAACCTAGACCAAAAAGTCAACCGTAAAATGCGGGAAAAGGGGGGAACAAAAATTAAGGGGAAAATTTGTCTGTTTGTAACTCACACTAGAAATAATCACTAGTCCTCGTCCGTTTATTCATGCTGGAGTTATATCCCTTTACCTTTATATTAAACATCGTCGACAACTAACAGTCAAAACGTAACGATTATTACAAAGGATAATTGGCAATGTATATTGTGGAAAAATAAATGACCCTAGATATAGATTTCATCTTTTTATTCCTTAATTGTAAAATTAGGAGCATGACTTTTGAAACATTTGCATGTTTTGGGGGGGGGGGGGCTCTATGATGCATTAGATCATAATGGGTATTGGGTGTTTTATGTTGAGAAAGTTATGCATACCCGAAAGATGGTCAGAATAAAATGCATAGTTTCAAAAATGGCAGTCAGGTTCTTTTGGTGGTCGTTTCGATATGGAGGAAAGTTGATTTTAAACGCGTCAGGTCGAATTTGTCTAAAATACATCCACTTTGATGGCGCGACAAAATTTGATTTAAGTATTTTTACTTGTCTCAGTCATGTGGCCAGTTTTACAATAAAAATCCTACAGATGAATAACTGGACCGTTATTAGGTAACTCAGCCATCCAGATTGCGTGATCCGAGATACTATTTTTTTTTCTTCTGATTCGCGCTGCTAGCTCTTGCCAATGCTCATTTCCATGTTCCGATATTGGCATATTTCCCACAATGAGTTCGACTCGTTACATGGACACCGGGGTATCAATATTTTTTTTATTCAAATTAGCTGCGAGTTAAACGTTTATCTGAGCTTTGAGCTAACATAGTTAAAAACTTGGATCAAGAAGTTAAGTACTAGAGTTAATATTCAGGTTTAACTGCTGTGTTTGATGTGATTCTCCGGCCATATAAACTTTGAACTGGGCGGTAATTGTCCACCAATAATAAATCTCTGCCACTCCAATCTTTTTCAGAAGAAACTACTTTTCGAAATTTTTCCATCTGAAAAAAGTGTATAAATAAATGCAATCTAAAATTGAACATTAAGCCTTATCTCTTGCCCCCAAAAAAGTCAATTACAATTTTTAAATTTGCTTTAAAAATTAGTCTGCTCTAGATCTGAAAAAATATAGAAAACGGGTCTATATATATATATATATGTTAGGAGAATCGTGCCCGAACGCATACCCTGTCTGCGATAAAACTAGTGTGGAAGTCAGTCAGATATCGTTTACAATCCCGCTCAACATCTTATCATTGGAACGTGCTTTCAATATTATTCTAGTTGTGGAATGAGCGATTACAGTGAAGGCAACATTTGCAACCATATTTCGGAGGGGGGGGGGGGTCATAAAATATTGATGGTTGAATCCAGGTTATAGACTGTCCTTATGAAAATATATTCTAGCTAATTGTAGTACAGTAGATTGGTACAATATGCAGGGATGGCGTTGATGTTCGAATTTAGGCGAACTACTATGATAATAAAGCTATGTCAGGCTTTTATCTGACTTCTCTAGATGTCAGTTTGAGGTCTTTCAAAGGTTGTGATGGGAGAAAATACGAAATGAGATAGAACAAGCGAACCAAATTAATTATCCTCCTACCCAAATGTTATTTGTATTGTGCTAATCTTGGAGCAGGTAAAGTAACTGAATTTTCAAAGTATAAAACAAAGTCATAAAGTAATAATACGTACCTGTTTTTCGGAAATGTAAATTCTGTCTGTTGAAACTGTCCATATAACCGTCTCAGAACATGGTGGTGTTGTTAAACTACCATGGTAACGATAGTAATTATCAAAACTTGGTAACAAACTAGCCAAAGATTTTAGGGTAAAGTTTGCTTTATCTGTAGAATTTAAATAAAACAACATAAGAACATCCGTCACAAATTAATTGATTAGGTTTCAAATTTTGGCTTAATAGTCTTCTTGATATATTTTTTTTTTTTGGGGGGGGGGGGGATTCTCGGGGAAACGATGAACTATGTAATTACCTAGAAACCTGATCAGGGATTCGTGGCTATCAAACGCTAAATTAAAATAACAGATACATCGAGCATGATATTTCTGATCGCTCTCTAGCCATTGCTGCACTTGGAGCCGAAACTTGGGTTTTTGACGGAGTGTCTCTATTTTTATCGTTTAAGTTCCATTCTTGGAAGTCGTAGTTTTAAACATCCAGTTAAAAACAAATGAAGTGAAAACAATCAGAACATCATTACATTTTTCAATCGACTGAAATTTAATTCAATCGTCTAAGTTAAGTCCGTAGACTATTGCATTTTAAAACTTTGCGATTGGTATGAACACCCCGGCCAGTGATTCAAAATATCATTTCTGAATCGGAATGTTCTTTAATTGATGCCAGTGGGAATAAAGGTTGTTATGAAAGATTAATATAATTCCAGTGAAAACCGGAACATTGCCAGAACAAATTATACGTACCGCTAACAGACAAAACGAAGCAACAATCAATATGCACATTACAATACACTAAATTTCAGAGCAAAAGAGGAAAAAAAGTTATTTACCTTTCGGATATCTTATATCTTCAATTTTATCAAGTAATTCAGAATAATTTCCATTATCTTGTGAGGATATCTGAATAAAGTATAAAATTAAGTCAAAGTTTTGTCAAAATTAAACCAGGTTTTTGCCAATACACTGTATATTGGTCAAGTAGTATCAAAGATACAATGATACAGTACACGTTATTGTGTGTGAAATATTGACACTCCTTCCAGTGGCTCAGTGAGTAAGACGCTAACCTAGCGGACCCGGGTTCAATTTATGGGATTATGGTGTGGTTTTTCCTTGTCTGTTGTAAAGGTCGGGGCTAGTCAAGAAACAACACCTAGTCAATAGGATGGGACGAAAACCCGAGGCCTCATATACACCTTGGCATCTATGTAAAAGAACCCTTGCCGTAGCGCCTCTATTCGGGCAAAATTTCCCCAATACAAACTGCATGACTATGCTCGTCTTCATTAGGGGACATGAAGCAGAAAAGTAGGACGTTAATAGGAGTTCCATTTCATTTCCTTGATAGTGCATGCGTATTAATAAGCTTGTGCTGCCAAGTATATGCATTTCTAAATTTTGGCAAATGAAATAGATTGGCTTAGCGGCATCTTACTTGTTTAACTCATGTGCAATGTTCTTTATCGGTGGGAATGGGAAGAAAACCACAGAACCTGGTGAGAATTTGCGAGGTCCGATGTTAGATTTTACTCTTTGTCGCGTACGATCATACAATAAACTAACCTCAAAGAAAGTGCCAAGAACAGCAACACCCCCTGGATGTAAAATAGCACTTGACAAACGTCCATACATTTGTTTGTAGAGAACCACATGCATCTGAAACAACAATAAAAAATATTATTAGCTATTTTTGTCAAATTCAATAGACTAATTAACAAATCTAAATTTAGCCAAATATAAATAGCTATAGTAAGTGCGGGGGGTGGGGGCGCCTTTACACAAGAAAAACATACGGACAGGACATAATATACACAGACACCTCAAGCAACAAACGTATATATCAGATCCAGTGAATGGATCCGAGGTCTAGCATTCGAACACCTCCACCCCATCCCACCCCACCCCGCACGCTTTAACTTAGAATCAGATCCCTTTTCACAACCAATATAGAATTGAACCTCTGTTTATATTTCACAATACCTCCATGGGAAATGCCCGGCCGTTGAGTGTATGTTCTGATCCTCTAGTGTCGTTACTTCCCCAGTGGAAGTGAAACTGTACAGCTTGATATGGTGCGTCGAGTCCGCCATTTTGTATCGTCATGGTATCATGCCGTATATTTACATAAACTGAAAAACAAATCTCAGTTCAAGAAAAGAATCCATACGCATTTACCTCTAAGATCTATTTGAACGTATAAATATTGGTTTCTTAATAATACAGTCGATAATTCACCAATATGTTTCGTGAGAGGTATTTATGAATTATGAGAACCCTTTAAATAAAACATTGCATCGTTTATAGAAACCGGAACTATATGTAGTTAAATGATACTAAATTTTGACTGAATTCTATTCCAGTCTAGTCCATTATAGTAAAAAGTCTACACCACATTGAATTTTATGGACTATTATCTGTTGGGGGTGGTGGGTGGTATTGTAACGACCGCTGTGGTGTTGAAATGAAATGAAATGAAATGAAATGGAGTTTAACGTCCTACTGTTCTGCTCCTAACCTGGGCTAATGAAGACGGGCATACGCCATACAGTGTGCTATGAGGGAAATTTTGCCCGGACAGCGGCACTACGGCCTACTCTTATATCGAATTTCAACTGCCAAGGGATCTTTTACGTGCACGCCAATGTGTACACGGGACCTCGGTTTTTCGTCCCATCCGAACGACTAGACAGCTTTTCTTGTCAGCCCCTCCGTTCTGCACCACTGACAAGGGAGAACCACGCCGGAAAATCTGGATGAACTTTCTCGGCCAATGCAGGGATCGAACACCCGACCTCCAGGCTAGCGAGCTAGCCTGTGGTGTTGACGTTATAACAAGACCAAGTAAAGACTAATCTTTAAGTGACATTTAGCGATTGGGGAACACATTAACTACATTGGATACATTATTTAAACACGGGAACAACATTATGCTTGATAACGATAAGAGGATAATTGTCAAATCTTCGTGCTTTTAGAATAAAACCAGTGATTGTTCTCTCATCAAAATAGTGTTCTGTTTAAATTAAATACTAATCGACATTGACTATAAAATACTTAACCAGAATGTCCGTTATTTTTTAATTCTACTTTTGCCTCTTTGTCGAAGCCAATCATCTGAATACCTCCTGTCCCCGTCGGTATAACCGCACTGCTTTGTATATTAATCGGTGATTGGTAGAAACCTCCACATGCAGCCGTATGAGTCGGCCATGAATAAGGCCCTGCAATAAAAAAAATGATATATAGACGCACTGCCTTGTTCTATTGGAGCAATATAATTGACATGGCGGCCAGAAAATCGTAACTTATTAGGTGTAGATACATTTGTTTGTGGATTAAAGATCGCCGCAGCCCGTAACGTTGCTGTTCGATAGAATGTAAGTTGTCATATTCATTTCAGTACGTCTAAACATCGACTAATGCAATATTAAGACACGAGAATTTTTAATTTAAAAGTTTTAACTCTTTAAACAAAATGAAGTTATATTTTCGAGAAGGTGACGTGGGTTTTAGAGCCAGTGCCAAGTACCATATATTAAACAGTAGTAACAAGACAGATACAGAAAATGAATTATAAAAAAATCGAGTAATAGTAACTAGATATTTACTTTCATAGCTAAATACTTACCATCATGTCCGTGATATCCCCAACCTAAAATAAACCAAGCACGCTATTATCATTCCATACTTAAATCGTTGTAATAATCAATGAATCAATAATCAATAGTCAATAAATAGATGCATGTACATGTTCCGCTTATGTGTGATTCATGCATCATTTGATCAAGCGAGGATCCATGAATAATACTTTACGATATTTAGGGGATCTCCCGATTTCCACTTAATAGTATGTCCAAAGAAAATAATAACTTAACGTCACTGGAGCAATAATATTGGTATTAACGTTTATACGACCGATGAGCAGACAGAGGTACTCATCGAACAAATGTCCTACTTACTTTCGTGACTCTTGCTTTCTCCATGTTCAGGACCTATATTATTATTGTTATTAATTATGCCCTGTCCAAGTTGACTGTTTACATTATCCATGAATGGTGGAGACAGTGTCGCTCTGGCAAACGTGTTCAGAATCAGGAAGACCACACTCAGTTCCATCTGCAGAGTATCCACGATGTCGTACTGTGTCATTTTTTGAAGTTCCTCCGCAGAAGGGATTGTCCTTAAACTGTTTAGATGATTAAGCTCCATGACCATGGTTTAGTTTTTACCACGTGGTCCACTATTGCCTGAAAGAAATTAGGTACTTGTTTCTTTTTGTTCTTTTGTATAAGCCCAGTGCTTCGCACTTTGATTATACCATTTATATAACACGTTTCATCTCTGGATCATGTAGCTGCTTCTTTTATGTCCATGCTTATCATGTCAGTGCAAAGTTTTTGTCATGGAAATGCAAAGGAGTTATATATATAAAAGATAAATATATGTTGAAATGAAATACTTGAATGATTTCCTTAACCACAAGATGTGCGTGTGCGTGCTTCAGATGAGATAAATTAATAAACGACGTAATCCTGAATGCAAAGCTTATATTAATTGTACGCCCCCATGTATGTAATTTATTGAGTCAACCCTATTTTATTGCAATTCCCCAGGGTGGTTTTGGACCAGGAATATGTCCCTGGGCGCTACTACTCATCTTGTTGTTATTGGGTGTTGCACTCATCGAAACACACCTACGGCTCCGCCAACTCACGTTCAATCATCGCGAAACTTGGCATCCTTGTATCTTGAACAATTGCGTATCGATTGACTGGCTTTGATTTTTGATATGATGTCACAATTGCAAGAGGCGGTGATGGCGTCATGCTGGCGTTATGTTTCATATTGTACTGTCGTATTTGTTTCACGAGCGTATCTTGATGGTTTCAACTTCAAGCTTGAGCTTTGAAAACTCATGAACTCTTGAAAACAGGGTGATTAACGGCAATTTTAAAATCCTGGCCACAATTTATTGAGTTGCCGATACATAACACTGTTCGAACTCTTAAAACGCTTGAATGCGCTACGAATATATCAGTGGCCATTTACCAAGGATAAAAGTTAACAGTACATACGCCTACCAGCAGCTTTGTATGTTACTCTTCCCCAGACGCTAGATATTACTTTAATATTGAATATCATCATTTTGATTAGATCTTATATTGCAGAGCGGCTAAGCAAAAAAAATCGTTCACTTCTTGCGTAAAGGATTGGGTTTTTTTTCTAAATGGGCCTCAAAATGTGGTCACCATCTTGACTTCCAAAGTTGTCGCCAAAATAACCTATTTGTGTTCAATTTCCAATTTCAGACACTATGTCATTGGATTTTCCGATGGTCCCCAAGTTTTAGATATTCATTTGTATTTCAAGAACCACAAATGCCAGAAAGGATCGTAAAGGATCGTTTTTTTCTAAATGGACCTCAAAATGTGGCCACCATCTTAAATTCCAAAATGGTCGCCAAAATAACCTATTTGTGTTCAATTTTCCATTTCAGACATTATGGCAATGGATTTCCTGATGGCCCCCACGTTTTAGATATGCATTTGTATTTCAAGAACCACAAATGCCAGAAACAGAATTCTAACGCTTACTGCGCCTAGTGAGTATATCCGACTGTTAAAATTCACTTACAACAGCCGCCATATTGGATTTCAAGATAGCCAACGGCCTTTATACATTCATTTTTATTTTAAAAGCTGTAAATGGTTGAAACAAAATTATGCCTACTACACTGTCAAAATTCTCTTACTGTAGTCGACATTTTGGAATTCATGGTGACCGACACTTCGTTTCCGATACTATATCGAGATTTAGATTAACCAACTCTTCATTATTTCATTTATGAATGTAATTGGACTAAAGATATTTGGATACACTTAATACGTTGATTTCACAGATAACCACGTCGTGCACTGCCCATGTTTGCACACATACTCATATACCAGCCAGGTACCCTCAGAAAGTCCAAACGTTCATGAATCATCCTTAGTGTATCATACTACTCCTGTACAAAGATTCAAACGTAGCTAAAATCGTTGAGATATACTGATGTGCTTGTTTTTAGCTACGAGTGGGTGCCTTTAGTTCCAAGTGGCAAACTCATTTTCTTTATTAATGCATGTAACATCTTAAAAATAAGATAATTTTATACTATTATGACTAATTAAACTTACAGAGGCCAATGTAGTGGCACAACTATCGCCTAACTCTAAATGTTCGCGTTTAAATTAATGAAGGGGATCACGTGGCTAAGTGGTAAGACGCTGGCTCGCTAGCCTGGAGGTCGGGTGTTCGGTCCCTGCATTGACCGAGAAAGTTCATCCGATTTTCCGGCGTGCCCCCCCCCCTTGTCAGTGATGCAGGACGGAGGGCCTGACAAGGACAGCTGTCTAGTCGTTCGGATGGGACGAAAAACCGAGGTCCCGTGTACACATTGGCGTGCACGTAAAAGATCCCTTGACAGTTGGAATTCGATATAAGAGTAGGCCGTAGTGCCGCTGTCAGGGCAAAATTTCCTTCATAGCACACTGTTTGGCGTATGCCCGTCTTCATTAGCCCAGTTCGGAGCAGAACAGTAGGACGTTAAACCCCATTTCATTTCATTTCATTTAAATTAATGAAGCGGGTTTTTTATCCGACATACACCGTCATACATCTCCCGTTTAAAAATGGCATTCCTAGTCTTAACGCTTCGATTTTAAATGCAATGATTTATACCCGTTTTAGGTAGGATTATATGCTTAATTGTAGTTGGATATGGCAGAAATATTATAAATAACAATAATCAATTGTCGTGTTGATGAAAAATATTGTATCTTATATCGAAACACGAAGGGGTGAGAGATGAGGTTTGTTATCAAGCTTCACTCAAGAATGAAACGATTCTAATGGAAATCACTCCTTTGCCGATCTACTATTATTTGTTTAGAGATGAGGTTTGTTATCAAGCTTCACTCAAGAATGAAACGATTCTAATGGAAATCACTCCTTTGCCGATCTACTATTATTTGTTTACTTTGGAAAATAATAAATGGTCATTGGCCCCCAGACTTCCCAGCTTTAGTTTCTTCTGTCAATAGTTCCTTCTAAGAAATCAAGAAACTATACCGATTCCTTTTTGTAGACCAAGTCTTAAAAAAAAAACATTTTTTTTCCTAAAACTCTTTCTGAATATAGTAAACTATTAACTGATAAACAAAAAAATGCCAATTCATATCTCAATTTCAAAAAATCTATTACAATTAAATTTCCAACACCATATTATAGAAACACTGGCATACGTAAACTAACCTTCATAATCGACTCTGCCATTTATCAAGTAGCCTTAATAATGACCTATTTCAATCAAACATTATTGGCACTCCTCGATGTTCTTGTAAAACGTCAGTAGAAAATATATACCATTACTTTTTTAGATGCCACTTCAATACCGTTCAAAGTGATGTGCTAATGTCCGGCGTGACAAGGAGTAGGGCCGCCTGTCCAACCTCGTGTGTTTTCTCCGGGTTCTCTGGTTCCCTCCCACTGCTAAAGACCTAAAGGCGCAAGCGATTTATTGAAATAAAATAGAACCATATGTTAGTCTCGAAATAACCTAGTTTTTCTTAGTCTCGAAATTACCTAGTTTGTGTCGAGTGGACTTTACTCTCTCTCTCTCTCTCTCTCTCTCTGGGATAATGTTCATAAATTCTATAAATTGTCCTCATCCATTTGTAAATTATTTGCAATAGAATATGGTTAAACCAGATCTACTAATATATACATAAGACAAGAAATGGAATGAAATGGAGATTAACGTCCTACTGTTCTGCTCCGACTGTGCTATGAGGGATCTTTTATGTGCACGCCTATGTATTCACGGAACCTCGGTTTTTCGTCCCACCCGAACGACTAGACAGCTGTCCTTGTCAGGCCCCCCATCCTGCACTATACATAAGACACTCTTAATTACATGTATTATCACATTTTGTCAACTAGATACTTTATTTTAATATTTTCTGACTTCAGATTATATGTTTTTTGTTTATAGAATATACAGTTGAAAGTATTATGCTGTGTCAAATTAGGGAAACGATGTCTTGGAATTTAAGCTGCTAGTTGGAATTTGAATTATTAGTGTACTGCTTACAGGGCCGGTTGTAGAAAATGTGGGGTTCAATTTGGGAGGTCAAAAGTTACTGGATATGAATACATTGAAGGATATGAATAACTTTAACTAGGCCTATATTAATTCATATTTAAGATCAATTATGTTTTCCTTCACACAATTAGTAATTGATTAATACAATTTTATAGTTCAAAATTTCGTTTTACTTGTCTTTACTACACTAGCGTGGGTCATCGAAAGTATTTAAAAAAAACGAAACGAAATATAGATCTGTATTTTAATCATTGCTTAATACATGAATGTCGCCACACCTGGCAGCCCTGTTGCCAGATTGCATGGAAATCTTTAAATTTGGTGAGCTTCGGAGCCCCTTCCAAGTGCGGGTCCTAATTGGGAGAAATTGGTCCAATGTGCCAAAAGCCGGCCATGACTGGTGATATCTCAAATAATTTAAATTTAAATAGACACATTCTTTCTCACAAAATACTATTATGTAAAAGTGGAAGATCTTGACCAAGGGTGATGGAAAATTTGACTTCTAAGGATACAATTACTATTACCAGCTTCTACCTTGCGTAGCCATGCAAACAATAACGTGGCTAGTGCGGGTCAAGGATGGCTGTGTGTCCCAATGGTACGTGTGCGGGAGGATTCGTTTTTATATTTACTGTCATTAAAATCCCTGTCGGAACAGTAGAAGGACGCAAGACCCCGGGCACAATTTCATTTTTCCATATGTATCGTGTTATGTTTGTCATGGGCGTAGGGTTGGGGGGGGGGGGGGTGTCTAGAGCATTTCTTGACTGAACAAACTCTGGCTACGTCACAGAATCAGGAAATGGAAACGACTTAATGTCAATACAGCTTTTTCTATATCATCTAAATTCATCTTGACATCATCATTGAAAATGGAAATGTTAAAATATCTATATCTGAATTAAATCCGATGATATGGAATGATAAAATAAAGAAAGAAAGACGTGCTGGTATTTAAGGTCAAACAAGAACGCGAACCTAAAGAACCATCTACAAAAATACTATAATTTGTGTATTATGTGTGATTGTATTATTCTTCGTTTCTGTTTACAAGTACAATTTTACTTTTCTGAAATAGTTTTCCGCTGTAGATTAAAATCTATAGATTTTATCTTAAAAGATATAAAATCGCTGACGGAACACACTTACCACATCATGCATTATATGTTTCTTTTAGGTATTTTCAGTCTTAAATTTGGTGGGTTTTAGGTCTCAGTATAATGTTCACTATTCCTAATATGGCGGATTAAGTAAGAAGGATTCTGTTCATCAACTTGATAATCATCCAAGAAAGAGATATTTTTCATAAATTTTGGATTCGTCTAGGAACCTGAATTTGATATTTGACAGAGAAAATGTAAGAAGAGATATTGAGATTTGGTCACATTAGTAAACCGAGAAAGCAATTGTGTTGGGACCTCTATCGTTGTCCAAGACTTTTCCAGTAGGTGGACATCTCAGTATGATTATGGAGCTTAGGTGTGACTATCTTTGGGTGAGAAGTACAAACATTTTTTGATTTTACGCCACTGTTATCAATAGTCATGGTCATATTTCCAGCCGATTTAACCCGTTAATCACCGACTAGGGTGAGGATGTACTGGACAAGGATACAACATTGAGATCATTTTGAATATTCGATAATCAATACGTGACAGTACATGCTGAAATCAAAGTCTACGACTTTTAGAAACAGACCCAGTTTAAACGAATAATTTTCCACAAGTACCCAAACATCATTTAGAGTATTTAGAAACTAATATGAAATGAAATTGGGTTTAACACCTAAACATAATATATCGACTATTTGGTGAATAACAATATACGAAAACCCCTTCCCGCCTAGCCCTCTTTTGATTCAAACGCATATCAATGAATGAACAATTCCCCCATTTCGTTATGTCCGATCAGTAGGCTTAGTAACTTTGTTGTTGAAATGTTACATTCTAGATTCGGACGAAAATATAAGCAAGTATTCGGAAGCTTCCTCTTGAAATAGGGCAGCTGGAGAGATTGTCGTCAAAGTTTGATTTTATTTATTATTAATTTTTTGTCGTACTCAAGTTGTACCAAATCTAAATAGATTTTATCATATTGTTATATTTTTCTCTTTATTTCCGGGTCAGTTTAACATCTTAACCAATCCTACAAGATGGACAGTTTTTAATAAACTCATTTAAAAATATATTAATGAAACACAACGTCGGAGTTTTCCGTACATTTCACTATTTATACATCTCCACCATTTATCATCAAAAAACATTCTATACTTGAACGAAATCGGTCACTTTTCCGCAATTCGTGATATTCTTATAGTTTCTTCTTAGTTGTCATTTCTTTCGACCTGTTGAACATGTTGTACACTCTTATTGGTCCGTGGCTTTTTATCAGTGACATTCATGTGATCTAGTACTTGTACACGTGCACTGGGCCATATATTAACCAACCAGACCAAGTTTGCTTTCTTAAGTGGTTTGAACATTGCATGTAGTGTTAGCTTTCTAAAGCACCTTATTTTGGAGTTGAGAAAGCCATATAGACGTGTAATCACCTATTAAGATGTATTGGTCCTATTGTCTTGGATTGTATTACGTTAAATAGGTAAGGATATTAGTCTTACTTTTAACTATAGCTCCCAATGTAGGTTTTATGAATTTGTGAATCCAGCTATTTGGATCCAGCTATTTCCATTCATTTTGACGTATCTCAGTCATTTCAATACATGCTGACAGCGAGATGAATTATTAGGGGTTGAGTGGGAAGGGGATTAATGCCTACTTTGGTCATTTTGAAAGTGTGTGTGTGTGTGTGTGTAGTTAAGGTCCACACGTTTTTTTTATACGCGTATTATGTCGTCACCCTGTCGGCCAGTCCTCGTCGTTCCGCCAACAATCGTGTGAACACGATAGATGCTACAGTATTTGACGGATTCTTTTCAAATTTGGTGTGAAGCATCATGAGAGGGCAAACCCTATGTTTCGCGACTTATGCCCCTTTTTCAACGTATTCTTTTCAAATTTGGCGTGGTTATGAGAGGACTAATCCTACCGATTGTTCTGCGACTTTCCGTTCGGGAGTTATCTCCCCTTTACTTTGCCGAAAACATTGTGAACGCAACAAAGGCTGCTGTTTTGGGCGGATTCTTTTTCAAATTTGGTGTAAAGCATTGGGTGATGAGCGGACCAACCTTATCAATATTCAGTGTTTACGAGATTCCCTTAGAGAGTAATACTCCCTTTGTCGAAAACATTGTTAACGCGATAGAGGCTGTAGTTTTCGGCAGATTTTTTCGGATTTGGTTGTACACATTGGGGTCTTGAGAGGATAAACCCTATCGATATTCGATGTTCTGTGACTTTCCATTCCAGTGTTATCCTCAATTGCCAAAAACCTTGTGAACCGGATAGATGTTTTACTTTTTAATGATTTCTTTTAAATTTGGGGGGGGGGGGAACATTGGGGTGACGAGAGACTTAATCCTATCGATATTAAGCAATCTGCGACTTTCTGTTCCGAGGTCATCACATTTTTTCAGCATCCAAGTTTTCCTCTCGGATAAGCTGCAGATGAGACAAAGCTTTCGTGTGGACGTATTCCACGCTTTGCGTGATTTTCTTTCTTATGTCTATAGTTACGTCTGCAATGCAGGGTGATTTTGTCCGAACAGCGTTGCCCCCCCCCCCCCCCTCTTAGTTGATTTTGCATGCACTACCAATTTCTATCCGAAACACTAAACACACTTTCGCAGAATACGTTATATAATATCTGACCATCTTCATTATTTCCCCCTTTTGGGGCTGGCAACGCCCCTTATACTTTTCAAAGTTTTATAAATACAAACACTATAGGAAATAACATCATAATATTACTATTACATTGTGCAGGAAATGATGCGAATAGCTTAGAGTGATACGAGTTTGCATCTGCACGCACATTGTATACTAAATTCACTTATTCGTGTTTTATCTTTTAACTTTATCAAGCTCGTAATTTACATAAGGTAAGATGAATATATTAAATGTAGTAAAATTTCAACAATAATGATGATGCTTTTGCAAAACATCTTCAGGGTGCCCTTGCGAGATCACTAAGCCTATAATAAATGACAGCATAAACTGGATTGTAAAAGGATGAAATGAAATGGGGTTTAACGTCCTACTGTTCTGTTCCCACTGGGCTAATTAAGACGGGCATACGCCATACAGTGTGCAATGGGGATAATTTAGCCCGGGCAGTGGCACTATGGCCTACTCTTGTATCAAATTCCAACTTCCAAGGGATCTTTTACGTGCACGCCAATGTATACATAGGGCCTCGGTTTTTCGTCCTATCCGAACGACTAGACAGCTGTCCTTGTCAGGCCCCCCGTCCTGCATCACTGACAAGGCTAGCTACCTTCAGGCTAGCGAGCCAGCGTCTTACCCACTCAGCCACGAAAAAGGCTGAACAATATCCTAGGACTTCAAACTACTTTTACGTATAGGTCCGTCTTTAATTAAATTCAAGCAAAGAACATAGTTTCACAGACGCCAACAATTAAATCTAAAGTACATTCACGTTTGTATCTGATAATATGGTGGAAAGAGAAATATAAATAACGTCCAAAATAATAGGGTGAAGATCAACATATTTCATAATTTCCTCTAGCCTTTTTTGCATACACTACACGTTTTGACTTCCTCAATAATTCGGTCTTTGTTTGCTGATTTTAACTTGATATTGACTGCGGTGGGAGTCCCCAGTAGACGGAAAATGTGGTATGTCACAGCCGTCAAAGATATGATATGTTCATAAAATAATCTCTTCTCAGAAATAATCTCTTCTGGTCTTCTACTGTTTCGATTCTAAAGTGAGACCTGGGCTCAATTGTGACAATCTTATATCCCGAGAACAAAATACTTCTAAGTAAAAAAAAAGTCCCACCACTAGACTTCTAAACAAACTGGACATCATTTTTGTGGGTTTGCTGTTTGAAAGCCTTTGGGCTATTTTTAAGTAAAAAAATAAAAACAATTTCATTACTTACGTGGATTCCTTGTTAAAATGTTTTAGAATCGTGTCTTGCTCTGGGACAGTTTAGGGATAAATGTTTATGGTTTAGTCGGTATTAAGATACCCTGCCCGGAACATACGTGAAAAAATATAAGAACAATTAAAAGCCATAAAAGTCTGTGGTCTATATATTTATTTATGGCTACATATTGTATAAGGGTTTTGAAATGCTAGCAAATAATTGTTTTCAAGCTGTTTTTATTGTACAGGATCGTGTTTAATTTGCAAAAAGACACTCCGTTAAGGTTCATTTCGTTATATATATTTTTTTTTACATCATTATGTAGTTTTAATTTTAATAATGTCTATGAATGGGACCAGTGAGACAGAAATTGGATTTAGCGTCCACTCAATATGCGCAATAGGTCATTTTGACAATAAATAGCCTAAATAGTCTAGATCTTCTGGCGCCATTGATACGAAAATAAACGAAGTCTAGATTTTTCGGTTAAACTTATAACGAAGACATGACGGATAATGTCTAATCCGCTTAATATGTCAGCCATCCGATGTCCGAGTAGGTTGATTGTGGGCCTGTCAAGTGAATAAATGTCCAAAATGTGTTCGAAAAAAAGATTTAGCTCGTACGAAGCTACAGTTGCAGTTGTTATGTATATGATTCATTTAATGATTGTACAGGGGTGTTCCCGGAATGCCGATAGACTTTGATATGATATTTTGCCGCTTATCCAGAGGTAATCTGAGAACAATAGTTTTATAAACTATACGTGAAGTTCATTTCTGTACCACATATAGCTTTTATTAAATAACATTAAATAATTTACACACAATATATGCGTTAGCTATATAGGATACAATACAATAATTTTCACATTATAACATTCTACAGCTCAACTAAATAGGGTATAATTTGTTCCATACCGATTAATACTTAAAGTCCCATTTAATAACTGTGGGTTTTTTGGGGGGTTTTTGTGTTCTTTTTTTTTCCAAATGGTCAATTTTTTAATCTAGCTGTCGTCGATATTTCTTTACTTGAGGCATTTTAGTACCATCGAATAATATCTGGGAGGTGGTGATTTCGACAAAGGGTTGTTCTCTAATGGCAAAACTTTGTTACAACCCAATAATTGATCTATCCATCTATTCTTTTAGGCTTAGAACTTTTCGGCCAGTCCTCGTATGGGAGCACAATCATTTTTGACTTAAATTTAGCATACCAGTCACATCTCAAGTTGTGCTAATATTGCACCAATAGATCTTCGCGTGATTATTATGTTAGTTGACCCTAAATAAACTTGATTGCTTTTGTATTATAGCCACCCCGGAAAATATTTCTTTATGCGTCCATTTTAACAATAGCGTCGCGTATTTGAACGAAGTAAAAAAAAAGTATATCCTTTAGTTCATTTGCGATGATAAAGACAATGGTGAAAAAAAAATTAAAGATAGAAAAACTAAACATGACAAAGCATAACATATTTAAATAATAAACTTTTATAGACTATGTGAAATAAATTAACTGTCAATAAGGGCCATGACAGTTCTTGTGGTAACACACGTCTTCCTGGAAGGGTATTACAGCAAGCTCCGTCGCAATACAGCCTGTACTACGCGTACTGGCCAATGTCGGGCGGTTACTAATTGATTAAGGCACCGATTTATCCATCAACGACAATCGGTTTCTGAAATAAAACAGTATAAATGAATTGATATTCCTATATAAATAAGAGGTGGTATGAGATATATCACAGAGCGGGTAGATATACTTTGTTATGTATACAGCATGAATTTTGATTTTAGATGCCATAGCTACTGGTTTAAGGTAAATCGAAGAGTGAGGTGGTCGAGTGTTCGTTACGGGTACGATTTAAATCATAAGACTTAGTGGTTTCGATTCCAACCTTGCACCTGGCAAGGAGTAGAGCTGACTTCCTAACCTTATCTGGTCCTCTTGTTTCCTGGCACTGCGTTCTGAAATGACGTAGTTTCTCTCTAGGAACGGTAACCTTTGGAGAGTAGTCAGAATCAATTTTGTTATTTTTTTATTTTTTTTAAATTTTCAATAAGGGGTATATACAGGGAGAACTATTGTCGTCAATATTATTCGATTATGAAACAGTGACATGAATCAGTGGAACACAGATTTAATCTGTTGGATAACTAAATTTAATTACTCTCTTTTTTACGAATTTTTGAAAATTATAAGAGTTAGGAATAAAGTAAACACATACTAGAGAATTAACCTTATTCAATGTGATTTTACTATTCGCTCCGTTAACATTTTGTAAAAATTCGGATGTGACGCAGGCTATCATGTGTTGAAAAGATAAAAAAATTAGTAAAAGTCATAGCCTCTTTTTTATCAAACATCTCACAAGACAGGTCAAGTCACTCGTGCTGGAAAGAAATAATTTGCTTTTTGCTTTGGAATATCTGGCATGGTATGGGCAACACATATGCTATTAACTGGACAAATTATTTTGCGTTAATTTATATAGGTTTCCAAAAGGTTATTAATTCATGATGTCGGGACGACATTTCCGCTTTCCGGATTTTTACTCAGCTTACTAATTTGACCCATTGTTTGAGTTCGTGACCTCGTCAATGATATGTACATCATCACGTGGGTGGTGTGACGATTACTAATATGAACGTTGGTAAACAGTGAACATGTTTGTTCATTGTGTCAGTCTTATATAGGCCATTAACAATTACACAAAAAAATCAGGACTTCAAACGTGCTTGAGGCAAATTAAAAACAATGCGAATTTACTATTGTCTTCAACATTTCAAAAAGAAAACTAAAAATGGAAACGTGATTTCATTTCTTACGATAATTTACCTATTGTCTCACAAATGATCCTACGCCCTAACTGGCTACAGCATGTTAATTACATTTTACTGTTATTTAATTAATTCGCCCTCATCGACAGAAGATTGTAAGTACATAATTATAAAATTAAATATATATAATTACTGTATTGCATATAACTATTTTGCTTATTTCAAAACTATTCCGACCTTTTCAGAGAATAATAGTATGGTTTATGAAATATATCTACAATCCAAAATAGCGCAACTTAACCAAATTACATATCTTACGGCTGCCCCAAAATTATTTGATTGGGATCAAATTGAAATGTTTTTGAGAGCGATAAAATAATATTATTTGTCTGTTGTTAATCAATTCCACCCATGATATGCATTCACTGAATGTATATTATATCTATCTTATTTTATAATAGGCATTGTTTACAACATGCATTATCTGAATGTTTATTGGTGTATATTACATGTATATACATGGGTGAAATAGGAAAGCCAACCAACTGTGTGAATATTTGTGACTTCCGTGTTTTGTATCATAGAATTGTTATAATATTATCTAATATTTGAAGCCGTTCCATCATTCAGGATAATGCATTATCTGAATACATAGTGTCATGAACAGTTTAGGGCACTAAAACGATTATTTTAAACTATTACGAAACCTGTCACAATGTGAAATATTTCACCGTGTCTTAAAGTATAATATTGGTGTCAGCCATTATCATATATGCCATAGAACTGGTTAAACACATTCCAAATATAATTTTAACTCAGAGATCATTACTACCATCGATGCGTAACGAAGATTTGAAGAAACGGAAGTGGCGCAATAAATGGAAAACAAGAGTTATCCTTCTATATAACTAACTGAAGTAATGAGCGATAATAGATACGCGGTCGAATTTTTCTTCACTGATAATTCCTTCAATAACGAAATGTTATATGTGACTGTGAGAGGATATCTGACAATTCATAAAAAAGAACTGACTGTCTCAAGATAAGAGAAAATGAAAATAATAGAAAAAGGTCCGTGCATTACCATGTTTTTATTAAGTATAGACTAAGGGAATGTACAGGGCTTCGTTTTCTCTTATCTAGTGACATTCAATTATTTTTTTCAGATGATTATATTTCATATTGTGGCAGTTTTCGTAATAGTTTTAGTGTCCTAATAATCGTTTTAGTGTCCTAAACTGTTCATGACACTATGTATTCAGATAATGCATTATCCTGAATGTAAATAAAAGGCTTCAAATATTAGATAATATTATAACAATTCTATGATACGAAACACGGAAACCATAAATGAGGACAGAGTAGTTTACCCCAGAAAAAAAACTGCCAACTTCCATTTTCAAAAACATATAATGTATAGATAAAATGAAATAAATTGTTTGAAACTGCTAAATATCAAGAAAAAGTAACACATCAATCTTTAGGCTCAGGTACTAAACGAAATCTCTGTAAAACTATGATCCTTGGTGTACACCCTCGACCCGAGCTCTCATTATTATTTGAATTTCTTGTCTCCAAATTTATTCAGTACAGGTCAACATCACAAATTTCGCCCGAAAGTGAACAACTAGTGCGACGATTTGGATTTGTAAAAGTATATCATTAAACTCTCCATCATATTCAGGGAAATACCTCCATCAGCTATTTATGGAATATATATTCGGAAAGCGTTTACTATAATGTTATGTTTTGTTTTGTTTTCTTATTTGTACGTGTGTGGGTAAGGGGGGTGGGGTCGTCTTGAAATATGTAACTTTACAAGAAACATAAACAAAATTATTTGTCAAATTTTTCTTTTTGCACAGACTTTACGGGTCAGCCTTCGGAAGTTCCAGGCTTGGCGTAACGCATCCTACATTTATTTTGGATGATTTTAATTTCATAATTTGAGTGGGGAAGAAGGCTTTGCCCGGACACAGGCGTTTCCTCCTATACACTCTTCTTACCCCCCCCCCCCCCACACACACACACACACATCCACCAGTAATCATTATAACCGCCTATTTTATCCTGTAGATCGAAATTTCGACAAATGCTAGCGAATTATTCAACAGCAAGGTTTGAGCATTAGTTAAATAAAAGAAAATTAGATGCATTAATTATAATTCATATATTTATATATTCATAAAGGTATACATACATGTAAGTTATAATCAGAAGATCGTCCACTCACTTCCAATCAGGTACAGAATTTAAAATAGATCATTACTGGAAATGTATATATATAAACTTATTTGATTCACGTGTAATTTTTAATTATTTAAATTTGATATTGTGTACAGGAATAATAGTTTACGTGGTCTTTTTATATTTTAATTGTCGTCCCAATATTGGAATTATTTTTTTCTTTTCTTTTTTTTCTTTTCCGCATTTAATATATAATTCCTCTTTATTTGGATTGCATTTGAAGTTTTTAAAACGTGCTATTGGCATGCTTCATATGGATGACCACACAATGTATGTATATAGATGTATGCTAAATATCTACATTATCATCAAGGAGATAATTTAAAAAGACAGATCAGATATTTTCAGATAAGAATAATACGAGTCACTATAATATAAATATGTGATTTAATAGTGTAGCTAAACAAGAAGATGACGACAATAATTTAATCATGACGTTGATTGAAAATGTTTAGCAGTTGGTCTAATATCACTGTAGGGAACTCATAAACAACGGAAGACGATGGATGGAATGTTTACGTCCAATACATTTATGGGCAGGTTGATTTAATTAAGAAATGAAATAGGGTAAAACGTCCTACTGTTCTGCTCCAACTGGGTTAATGAAGACGGGCATACGCCTACTCGTATATCGAATTCTATCTGCCAAGGGATCTTTTACGTGCACGCCAATATATGCATGGGACCTCGGGTTTTTGTTCCATCCGAACGACTAGACAGCTAACCTTGCCAGTCTCTCCGTGGTGCGGGCCAGTTTCTTACCCAAATAGTCACCGTGGCTGCCGATTTAATTTAGACTATTTACATGAAAGTTCTTGTTATAGAAATGTCAATAAAACCACGGGGTTAAAATTCGCTATCGTGAGAAGAGTGGGTGGGTCATCCAATTTTAAAACAGGAGGTCTAGCTGTTTGATGTTTGGTATTGTCAATGCGGATAAAATAAAACAAAACATTGGGGAGAAGAATCCGCTTGCTTTAGGGGTGCAGCTAACCGAAGTTCTCATAGTAAAAACTATATAGCTGGATCGATAAAGGGTGAGGGGAGGGGGGTGAGGGGAGGGGGAGGTTGCACGGGCACTTAAAGGAATTAAAATCAAGCAGTAGTAAGAAGTTTTAATACCTCAGGTGCCTGTGGGTTGGGACAGGTTATCTATATGGCTTAAGCGATGATTGTCATAGTAAGTACAGGAGGACCGCACTACATTAAACAAAATTAGCATGACAAACCTGCGGACAAGACACACCAACTACGCAGTCATTGCAAGCAATACACATCATCAGATCAAACGAGTGGGTGAAAGCGTTGGGAGGGGGGGGGGCAGCCCGAAGCGCCAACTGTAAATAATAATTCAAAACTGAACACCTTTATCAATGCTGTTGAATATTACAGAATTTGCAGAAAATTCTAGCACAATGCATTATGTATACTTTTTAAGAAAAAAATCGTCCGTGCCTACAAATCATTAAATAAACGGGTATATGCTTTATTTTTAGTAATTATAAATACACTAATGAATGGAAAGGAAACAATAGTTTTTTTCTAAAAGCCAACCCGTGAGAAGTTGAATAGGCTAAGCTATTGTTATTTGATGTTAATGAAAAACAGCTCATTATGGTTGCTATGATTAAAACATTCTCGGTCATTGTGCTTCAGTATTTTTAGGGTATAAAATCTGATATTAAAATACTTGAGGGCTGGGACTAGTTATTTTAATCTCACAATTTTCATTTAAGGCACGTTTTAGTAACAATTAAGTGCAGAAAATACATAATATCCTTTTTATAAAATAACTGTATTTTTGTCATAGTCTACACGTGGATGTTCGTAATAATGCATGAACAAGGAACTAAATCCCCATATTATTTTGTAGTTCTACATACATGTAATTATTGTGTACGTATAACAGACACAATAACAAATATTTCAATTTTGCTTTTGAATAAATTTCATTTGCACGAGACCTTGACACATAAGTTTGTCTTTAGTTAATTGCTTATCTTAACAACCAAATTGTAAACAACTCTGATTTGTCATAATAAAAAAGTTTCTAAAACATATTTTCATAGATTGTTAAAATTTTTCTTTTCGGCACCAATTAACTTTACGCTATTGTTTTGCAATCTGTGAGCCTGTGAGCAATTCGCTTTTATATGAATGTGTAATCACACTAATTTCAAACGTTGATTTGGGTTTCATATTAAATAATATTATATATGTTGGCCTTGTTTATGGAAGTAGGATAATTAATAATTCGGATAAAAGACTAACAAGGATACAGGTAGTATTATTACAGATTTAACACACCGGGAATTTGTTTTAAAAAAAAAGAAAATCATAAAAAAAAGCAACTGGAGACCAATTAAAATATGGTTACATAATATACATATGAGAAAAAGGCTGTAAATTAAATAGGCAATATAAGGTAAAGGTAATCATATACTGACTCGTGTACGACACTGCTCGACGGATGCATGGAAAAAGAAATTTTTCTTTTTTTAAATTCTGTCCACTTATATAATAACAAAACCACGACGCTATATTAATCACTGACCTTTGTGTAAATTGGTAATGTAATCATGGTATTTAATTGGTCAGAGTTTGCCCTATTTAGATTTTTGATATATCTAGATAACAGTGTGGTCAGTCAATAGTTTAAGTATATAGGGCGCATTACGTATGGTATAGACCCCTTCTAATTCCCTTGAGAATAGAAATAAATGTTCCCTCAGTCGGAAATACAGTTTTAGGTAAGTGTCGTATTATTTTTATAAATATATATTACTTCGCATATCTCCATATTATGTGATGCTGAAAAACGATCACATCATGAGATTGACCTGTTAATAGATTTATATTAATAGGTCTATTATGAGAATCATGGTCACGGGACGTGGTAAAATTATAAACAGAACGGCCGTGGGTGCTTCGGTTCAGTAGCGTTCATACAGTGACACCATTTCTTTTAAAACATTAAATCTTGGAAGAAGTGTAAAAAACATGTTGTGTTTAGTATGTATTCTGGCATAAGTGTTAATTTGGACAGGTATGTAAACAACGCGAATTTTTGACAGTTATATAAACAAAGCGAAACTAGTAAGCACGACGAGTGATTGGTTGACTTTTCCAGTGACCTTGACTTTTGTGTTCAGCATGGTGGAGATTATGATGAACATCAGAAATTGTGGAACGGAGAAAACCTTTAGAATATTTACCGTTCACGTTGAAAATGGTGAGCTATGATTTACCTAATCTGGTAATAGATGTTTCAAATTTTCGATTGCCGGTATTTTGATCAAGATCCATATTATACTGTGGTTAAAATTATCGAAAATATGTTGATCGAATTTTCAGGCTGTAGTTGTAGCCTATATTCAATATTGTATTTCATGAAATCATGCATTGTATAATGTTAAGGCGTTTTCAATGGCAATGGTATCAAACAAAGTATGGGTTTTACTTATTTTGATCAGAGGTATTATTGACTTCTATTGTACTAATTGGATCAATAATAAAAAGCTCAACACCCAAAATACATCGTGTTATCAGGCCATGACCGCATATTTTACGAACCCTGGAGGACACCTAGACGACCATGTATGATGTAGGCCTACCCAATGCCGAATGCGATCATCATAAGTCTGATAAGACCTATTGTTGATTTACTGATAATGATTAAATCTGCCTAAACTTGCCAATTCACCCTGAAACGTGTGTAATGGGAGGGGGAATTTTGCACGGACAACATCAATGTTCTACCTACTTTTCTTGGGTCTTTTTTTGCACTGCCCCTTATAGGCTATTCGGTAACAATTTACAAGTTTAAACAAGGCTACAGGGCCAAGTACACCCAATATTTTTCTTGTCTTTAAAGATACATTATAGGAGATTCGATAACGAATTGGCAGTTCTCAATATAATAGTTAAAAACTAGATAATGTAAAGGCAATTTGCTGAAAATTTCAGTCAAATTGATCCAACCGAGAAATAAACAATCAAAAGTTCCGCATAGCCTCGGTCATCATTACTAAAGTCGGTACAACAAAAATCATAGTATTGATTTTCCATTTAATCGTTAATCGAGAAGGAAAGTTACGCAGCAAATAGGATCTTAATCCAACAATTATCGCAGGCAAGCGTTGACATCGAGTGTTGATTATGGTCTGGATATGTTAATTAATGTCTAATTAATAGTTTATATAACATTTCATGCCTAAAGAAAGACCTACAATAGGCAGATTTAGCTCTTGCATAACGTACATGTATGTTTAAATCTTTGAGATTTTATACCAATCTATTCACACTGCGACAATTACTGATAAGGATGACATCGATGCGACTTAATGAGTCACAAAATATTAACTTTTTTCCTCCGACAAATTAAATTCTAAAAAAATTTTTTTATGTATTAGAAAAATAAATAAAGACGTTTGACGTATTTGTAGGTAAAAATTATTTCCTATTTAGTGTAAATGGGTATTAAAATGAGTAAAAGACTCCATTCCGCCCGAACTAGTAATGTCTTATGTAAACAATGCATGCACTATTGAGCCAATGATTGACGTCGCGTGATGCGACGTCACGTGTTGAAGGTAGTCATCTTTTACAGATTGCAATCTATTCTGATGAATTGTATAGGCTAATAATTCTTTGAGGCTGGCAAATCAATTTCAGTACAGTAACAGTGACAGCTTGAAAGTTAGTTTGATAACAATTTGCTGAAAATGATACCGTATCAAAAGAAGGGATGAATAAGCTTATTTTAAAATGTGACAAGATAATATTATCTCGTACATGTACATGTAGGCTATACAATTTCACATTGTTATAGAATTTTCTTAATGCACTACAAATTTCATACCATTTCTGTGAAACCTAGCTCCAAGCAGGGCTCCAAGTCTTCTATTATTGTACCGGTAAGGAAAAATGTACCAGTAGGGCCTACCTGATCATGACTAGCTGTACTTTTAAGTACAGGTGGTCAGGTACTGGTAAATTAAGATAATTAGTATTACCAGGTAAATTGGACACTCATTATCAAAATTAATCAATCAGCTTTAAACTGGACACAAGTACAAATTAGATGATTTTGGGTGGTTTTAAATGATTTGTACGAATTTTTAAACAAGGATTTGGTATGTCGAATGTGAAAGAAATTAGTGCTAAATACACAAGATTAAATAATACATTGGGTACAGTATATATTTTGATATGTCCAATGTTCGAAATAGCCTAATAATAAATGCCTGGTTGTAATGTTGAAAAAGATGCAATTTGTCGTGACATCAATCACTTCCAAATATTCGTGTTATAAATGACTTATGGCATGTGATCAAGCAACATTAAATTTCTATACTGTTTAATATACAGTATAAAATTGTTTGGTGCTAAATTACAAGGGGTATTTGCTGCAATACTGGCTAGTAAGAGTAAGCCTCAACATTAGAGAGTAATTTGTTCGTGTACAAGGTTGTTTTCATGACCATGCTGTGTAGTTACATGACATGTATGTTAGGCCTTTCCAGAGGGTAATGTGTTTTGATGTACATGCTGTGATAGACCTTTTAAAAGTGTCTTATTTACTGATATATTACTGAAAATGTCAAATGAAATGTTTTTGTGGGTGGTTGCTTCATATAAATCTTGAACGATTTTAATGATAGCTTGTTTCAAATATGTTAAAAGTTAGGGATAGTTGAGTTTACATTATAACAGTTTTTAGCGAATTCACTTTTCTTAGCCAGCTATCTTATTTGAAGAATTACTGAAAAAGTAAATATTAATTATTCAAATTTTCTTTTCCAGCATAGACAAATAGATCGAAAGAAATATTGAAAATTAGCAGACTTGAAATCTGAAGATAGATGTAAATAAACGGCAGAAAATCAACATAAAGAAACAAGACCAAAACAAATAAACAAACAAGATGTTGATGCCAAACCATTCAAGTAACAGTTCCAGCGTTACACCAAATGTCAACTTTGATAATCTTTATCCAGCCATTCTGCAATGTTTTGTTATTATATTATTTGGCTATGTGGCTGGACGAACAGGGATAATATCCATTACTCAAGGAAAGGGAATTGGAACCTTTGTCTCAAAATTCTGTTTACCAGCGCTGCTATTCCAGAGCATGTGCGAACTTAAGTTTTCTCAAGTGAACTGGATATTTCTGGGCAGTATTTTGATTGCTAAAACTGGTGTGTTCTTTGCGGTCTTCTGTGCCACCATTGTCGTCAAGCGACCTTTGAACCTTGGTTGTGCCGGGCTGTATGCAATATTCTGTACACAAAGCAATGATTTTGCTCTGGGTTACCCTATTTGTAAGTATTATAAATTTGCACTCTTTGGGTATTTCGCATTGTCACCCATCTGTATCCATCTCTAGGTGCCAAAGAATAGCAATTTGGCTCCTTTAAGCCACATCAAGTAGCTATGAAGTCTTTCAAAGTTCAAGTGCATAATTAGGGTCCCAGTTATGTACGCCTACATTTGAATGGTGAGCGCTGCCAGATTTTGGAGAACTGTCAATTGTCTTTGAAAATAACAATATAAACTTAAAGGAATAAGCATGATAATTTTCAAACAGAATTTCATTTGAGCTTTAATACTATCAATAGTATTTTGAAAAGTAGGATATTTTTTTTCATTTGTAAGATATAAAATAGTTTTAAAAAAGATTAAGTTTAACTATTTTCAATGAATCTGATTTAGTTTGGACAATCTCCTCACAGTATTTCGTTTGATAGACCTAATGTCATTCAACACTGCTGTAAGGAAAGCAAATTTCCGATCCAAATTATGACTGGTCAAAAGTCTGATTAACAAACAGTACCTAATTGCATAACAATATCATTCCGGTTTAATCCGAGCTCCAGATATAACGTTCCGTCATGACTCACAAAATTTATTACGCCCAATTAACCATCGCATAGCAGAAAAACTAATCGCGTGACAAACGAGGCTATCCAAACAGCTACAATGTAAATAATACTGCTTGGAGCCGAACAATACTTTGGCCGTTTTTAATACCTTAAATCACTGTCCAAAGTTTTAGGGAAGATCCCAGATTAAACGAAGGGCTGTCATTTTGCTGTACTTAGGAGAGATTTGACACACCTCCCCCAAAAGCTCAAGTATCAGAAGTCAATCCAGCAATGGCCAAACTTAAAGCAATGCTACTTGTATTATAGAATTATATAAGTATTTATTGATCTGCACGTCAATTAACTATTGGTTGTTGATTACAGGATAAAGTAAACATTAATTAAATAATTCTACATATAATCAATATATTTTACATGTATTATTATATGTGTATATATGAGTTAATAATTTAGTAGGTTGAAGTATATTAATACTGTTTTAATATTTATTTATTTGACAAGACATTGATTATTTTATGATGGAGGCAGATGTTCACTGAAAGACGTTATCTCCATTTATATATAATAAATGTTTGGTTATCAATAAGTAATGGTTGGATAAACATTCTGTATGTACATGTATGTAGTAGTATACTGTATATAACCTTATAGTTTGAACTTCAAAAAAATAAATAACTATTAAAATAAATATCAATTTTATTAATATTAGGTTAGGTAATTTATGAGTTTGAAGAGACATTTGTTTTGTGATATTCAAATTAATAATAAGCTTTATGAATACACATAGGTCTGTAAAAGCTAAATAAATATCAAATTAGGTAATACAAATAGATTACTTTTTTGTGAAGATGAAATTAATTACAACAATGTGATTTTATATAATTAATACCAGCATGATATTGTGCAGGCATCTGGATCAAACGTCTAGGTTTACATACAATAAGGGTATTAACTTTAGGTGTACCAGAGATATATTTTTATAAACTACACTAGATGAACCAGTATAGAGTAATATACACTAATTGACCAGAATAATTAATATTGTGATATTATGTAATATCGCAGGCCTGGCTTACACTGTGTTACTTCACCAAGGCTGATGTTTGATTCCAACTACTATCCACATTAATACACCCACATTTGACATGACCTATCTTGCATGCATATGTTGTTTTATAATTATATGACAGCAATATAGATAGACATCTAGAAATATGACTAGCATGACACATTTGTAAAACTAGTAGGCAACAGCTAATCTGTGACTGGCATTTAGTGATTGAGCACAATAACAAAGAGAGAGAGAGAGAAATGGGGTTTAACGTCCACTCGACACAAACTAGGTCATTTCGGGACTAACATATGGTTTTTAATTTTATTTCAATAATTCGCTTGCGCATAGGGGTCTTTAGCAGTAGGAGGAAACCGGAGGACCCAGAGAAAGCCCACGAGGTTGGACAGGCGACCCTACTCCTTGTCACGTACAACCTGGGATTCGAAACCGTGCCAGTCGACTCAATGACAGACTTTGTGATACAGCGCGCGCACGCTAACCATTCAGCTATCCACCCACCCACCCCCCCACACACACAATAACAAAACACAATACATGTATTTGTTAATATGATTCATGTCATATAATAGAGTAGAATATAATGTCTTGTGTCACTGAACAGTTTCAGTTTCAGGCACTGTTTATTTGATTATGCCAAATAGGTTAATACATAGCGTACATGTATGATTTGGTTAAAACTAATACCAGATGTACATGGAAATTTGAAATAAATTCACTTTAAATGCAGTCTTACATGCACAACATTAATATCATTGAAATTTCACTGAAATTTGTCAGTGTCTGGTGTCACATACGTGGCAGGGTACCACTTTTGATTATTTAATTGCTCATAGTGGATAAATTCCATCATTGGACTTTGTATTTTCACAACAGGTTAGAAATAAATACATACAAATTGTAATTATTATTTATTTCAGTACAAGCTCTGTATAATGACAGCCATCCTGAATACCTACAGTATATCTATCTTATAGCACCTATATCACTTGTGTTCTTAAATCCTATAGGATTCGTCTTTATGGAACTACACAAGAATAAACAACATCATAAACATTCCACAGGAGTGGTCTTTCTACATGTGTTCAAAGGAATTGTATCAAACCCTATTGTGTTTATGACAGCTATCGGTATTGCTGGAAATTTTATTTTTAAACAAACGGTTCCAAATGTTATTGGTGATATTTTAAAAGTTTTAGGTGAGACATTTGTTAAGTTTTTCATTTTTATTTGGTTTGAAAAAAAATGCTATTTTAGCTCAATCAACCATTCAGACTCTGGAAGCTGAGCATTTATTATTAACAGATTTTTGCTGCTTGCATCATCTGGGCTGTGTTTCCTTTACCGATTTACTAGAGCTTATAAAGTCTCTCATTGAAGGACATGCAAACTCCAGTGAAACTATATGTGGCTTGAAGAAATTTGGTTACTCGGCTCAAATGGCATAATATGCATAATTTTCGAAAGACGAGAGTCCTCAAATTTAATAAAATAAACCTTCCAGGTAAATTGATATTTGATAATTGACACAGTTGGCAAATACAATTTTTGGAGTTTAACATCTTCAAAACAGCATTACATTATGTTGTTTGATTAATTGGGTGTTTTTGTGGAGAAATAGTCCATAGAATATATTATTTGATAAAATGTTTATACATGAATTATCTCTTTCTAGGTAATGCCTTCAGTGCCACCGCTTTATTTTATTTGGGTTTAAATTTAGTGGGCAAGTTGAAAGGCCAACTTGGTATAGGTCTGGTTGTTCCTATTCTACTTATAGCCTCTAAATCGTAAGTACTCATCATATCCTTCATAGGAAACCATTTAATTGTTTCATACTTTAGGTCACACCTTTTTGAATGTTTGGTCTTTCAGAAAACTTTTTTTTTTCTTACACTTTTTCTCTTCTCAAATCTTTTAGTTCCATATTTTTTTTAATTTAACAAAACAAGTTGTTTATTGGACTCAAAGTCAAATTGTTATTTATTTAGCTAGTTACTCTAGTAACGAAAATATGAGAGTCCTAGTAACTGGCTAGGACTCTCATATTTTCGTTACTAAAGTAACTATTATTTAGCAAGACCCCAGAATAACTATAAAATAATTTAGTTTGGCCTTAGACTTTGTCGTCCTGTGTTGTACAATCATGAGATAATGACATGACTACAGAAAACTATAGCATACATGTACATATAGTCATTTTGTATTTTGACTTTTGACACAAAAATCATAATAAGCTTTTAGATCCATCAGAGTTTAATTCAAGCTACATGTACATGAATTGAAATACACTGCACATATGGATTACATTTTGGGCATGTACATTTAAAGTTGATCATTTGGATTATCAAGACAATAACTTAGTCCAAAATTCCTTAGAAATTATTCTTTTGTAACAGACTGAAATTTTAAGAGAGAAAAAAATGAGGTTACAATATCAATAGCAAATACTGGTAATGGGAACTTTTGATGGCTATAACTTACATTAAGATGTTTTAATAACATTGTTGGACCAATTTTTGATATGGATTGATTGAAACCCGATATTTGCCTTTAGCCTGGAATATTGTGTATGTGAATTCTTGCAAAAATGTACCTTGCAGGAGTTTTTATGGCACCAGGTATATTCAAATCTTATTATTCCTTTTATTGCAGAATATTACTGCCGCAAAGATGTACCTTGCAGGAGTTTTTATGGCACCAGGTTAATTCAAATCTATTATTCTTTTTATTTCAGAATATTACTGCCGTTATTTACTTGGGAAGTTATAGGCTGGTTAGAAACAGGTCAATCATTCAATCAAAGTGAATCTTTGGGAATGTATGGATTTTTATATGGTACTTTCCCTTCTGCACCTTCTGTATTTTTATATGCCAGTCAATATGGCATTGCTCAGGACACAGTAAGTATCAGAGTATACATGTACATACAAAAGAACAACCAGAATTTGATACATATGTAACTTTCATCAGGTGTTCCATAACTAGAAGCATTCTCTACACCATGCATGAAACTTGTCACTAACAATTATATTTTTAAGGCTTTATAAAATTAATTTGCTAAATACAGATTTTCGACAAATATAGAGACAACCAAAGAAATGATTTGAAATAAATTAAGTGTAGAACATATTATATTCTTTAGTAATTATTCAATATCAAATATACTACAGATAATGCTTGGTTTCTTTAAACATATCTTATGATTACCGTACTTTATTTAATGGAAAAATACAATTTTCAAATGCAAACATTTGTCACGATTAATGTCTAGATCCCACCCTATAAAACAACAATTATATAACAATTTTATAGAAAAAATAAAAATATCTTCAAGAAAGAAATAAAGAAAATACATTGTTTTGCAATTTATGAATTAGTCATGATAAACTTCATTTATACAGATAAGTCATGTAAGACTGACAGAACAAATAATGCATGATGAGTACAGTCCACAATGTCCTATTAAATGTGCCAAGTTGTGAACTCAGAATCCCAAGTCTCTACAGAGAAGACCTATCAAAATATCTTTTGTTTCCATGTAAATGTACGTTTCAGTTCCAAAACAATAAATATGAGTAGGAGCTACATTGTATATTTACGTTACAGAAAAGTTGTAATTAATATCTTAATGTATTCAGTTTTACATGTAGGCTTTTTAATCTCATGATATGTCTGGTTCATTTTGATGTTGTTGAAAACAAATATACAAAACAAACTATGATTCATAATTTGCAAATTGTTTAGGTTGATTTTACCTACAGAATCACACTGTGCAGTTAAATGTAGACCTAACCTTGAAAAAATTAAAGAGTTATTTCCTCAACTTTTTTTTATAGGAACAAGAAATGTTATTAGACCCCCCACTTTGATAATAATTAAAAATTTGAATATGGATTTTTATCGGTACACATTAAAGAGATATTGAATTATACTTAATTCAAGTACATGTACAACCACTCCAAAGGATCGGTACACTTTAAACAGATATTCAATCGTATTTGATTAAAGTACATGTATAACAAATCTGAAATGATCTGTATTTGCTAGATGACATGTTTTCACTCTAGTTATAACGATATCCTCATAAAAATAATTAGACTAACATTTTATTCTTGAAGTTACACAGTTGTCCACATTTTTTAATAAAAAAAACCCATGTTAGTTGCAAAATTGTAAGTTAAACCGTGGTCCGCTGTATTAGGACAATAACATGTTAGTCTCAAAATAAGTTACTTTGTAACCACATGTTAAGAAAACAAATATTACCATGTTAGTCTCAATTTGCTAAGTTACACTGTGGTCTTCCATATAAAAGGAAATAACATGTTACTCTCAAAGTTAGTAGTCCAGATTAGTTACACTGTGGTTACACTGTAGTAAATAACATACTATTCTCCAAATGACAAGTTACTTTGTGTTGTAAACATTAAGATAAAATTACCATCTAATCTTGGTCTCAAAATGGTAAGTTATACTGTGGGGTTACATTGTCTGGCAACCTATCTTTATATTTCAGATTGCTACAAGTATGGTTGCAGGAACGTTTATATCAGCTCCACTGATGTTTGTTTCTGCTAAAATGATGACAGTAGTTGTATCAAGTGAATTAGATTATAAATCTCTGTTATTAGATACATCATTTGATACTAGTATACTGGGTATTATCTGTTGTGTAAGTATAATCTCTATTAACATATACATCGATTGATACTAATTGGGTATTATATGTTTTGTGAACTCAGGGGCCCCGGGGATTACATGCATCATTTGATAGTGGTATGCTGGGGATTACATACATCATTTGATAGTGGTATACTGGGGATTACATACATCATTTGATAGTAGTATGCTGGGGATTACATACATAATTTGATAGTAGTATGCTGGGGATTACATACATAATTTGATAGTGGTATATGGGGGATTACATACATTATTTGATAGTAGTAGTTATACTGTGTATTAAATACATCATTTGATAGTGGTATACTGGAGATTACATTCATCATTTGATAGTAGTATACTGTGTATTAAATACATTATTTGATTGTATTATACTGGGTACTGAGTCTGATTTCCACTTAGATACTAGAGATAGTGGTATACTGGGGATTACATTTTTTATATCATTTGATAGTGTTATAGTGGGAATTACATACATTATTTGATAGTGTGGTATTCTGGAGATTACATACATCATTTGATAGGGGTATACTTGGGATTACATACACCATTTCATAGTGGTATACTGGGGATTACATTTGATAGTAGAATACTGTGTATTTTATCTACATCATTTGATAGTAGAATACTGTGTATTAGATACAGTATTTGATGGTAGTATACTGAATACCGAGTCTGATTTCTACCTAGATTGTCTGGTGTCCATTCTGGTTTCCTCCCACTGCTAAAGACTCCAGTTTGCGCAGGAATTTCTTATTAGATATTGCTATATTTTGGTGTGTATATTTTGTAGTTGTGGGTATTAGGTGTACTGGTAGCAAGTGGTAGATGGAAAGGTATACCACATCGATTTTTATTATGTCTGGTTATTTCACAGGTTAGTTTTTATAAATTTTAAATAACAGTTAATTTATATTAAACATTTATTATATTTATATCAGTTTCCTTATTATAACTACAAGGTAAATAACCTTCCTTTTTATTATTACATGAATAAATTAGTCTTTACAGCGTGATATTTTTAATTGAATGTGTTGTTAACTTTTTATATAAATTTTTCAATAATGTAAAGTATTATTTTTATTCATTTCTTTAATCAGGTGTATTAATTATTGTTTATTTATATCCATGTTAAATATAACCTATCAATTTTAAATGCATTGTATATAGTTGTGATTGACATTAAACCTCATCTCTCTCTCTCTCTCTCTCTCTCTCTCTCTCTCTGAATATATAGATTTAACTCAATGACCATTGAATACCACTCAGGTTATTCAATCGTTCAAGAAAGTGTATCCCTGCGCAAGTATTCCAAGAGGGATAGCGAGTGAAATGTGACAAGGATACACTCGAGTGTATTCGATGGTCATGGAGTTCTGTTTTTATTCTATAACTTCATGTAAATCTCAAAATACACTATACTATCCAGATCATCAAAAAAAAAATCACCAATAAAGTTAGAATTCATTATAGGTTCCACCCTTTTTTTCTTTCTTTTTTACAAAAATTGTGGTTGCTAGTGGTGACCTCATTACAGTTTGATGTAATTGTGAAAGTGATGTCATTCTGGAGTGCTGGACAATAGTAGTACATGTCCAAGCCATTGAATACAACCATAGGTTATTCAATGGCTGTATTCAATGATATTTGCTTGTATTTGCATGTAATTATAGAATAAATGATATTATTGCTATTGCTATATAGTGAGAGCATAAATGAGGCATGAAAATTTGAAATTATCCTGATTTGCTGCAGTGACTTCAGAAATTTATCATAAAATTATTTCATTCAGCTGTTGAATTAATATTAACCAGGAGACCACAAATCAGAAATTATAATTGGACATTAGCAAATGGCTTTATTGATATAATTAGTAAAGATAATATAATAAAATAAAATCAGCAGTATATTTATTTCTTTATTAGTAGTAGTACAATAAATCCTACCGTACATGAAATAACACCCTAGCCGTATGCCACCATTTTGGTTTAGCCAAAGTAAGATGGTGTACATTTTGATAGTTTGACTAAAGTAAAATGTAAGAATAAATATTGTAGATAAGGTGGTCATACATGCAATGTGTTCATGGCTCATAATAGTTGAATATATACTAGATATAGACTGCTAAGAGGTTATGAGAGGTCTATATCAGACATACAATTGAAGGGAGAATTAAGGCTGACCTTAAAAATATCTTTGTTTCGCCAAACCCGACCCACAATCGAGGAGAAGGGTCGGTAGGTCGGGTTTTTGACAGCTTGATAATTTTCTGGGGGGGAAACATTCGTCTTTTTTTATTGTCAAACAAATCAATGAGTATGACATCGGGATTTTTCGTGATGCACGACTCCGAGACTCGCACACGATTTGCCACGAACTCTAAGTGTGAAACCCCTTCAACACGTTTTTAACGATCGTGCGGGTTGTGCCTTCATTTTTCTCGAAAACGGATATTGAAAATATCTTCGTCATGTTTAAAACGACGCCCCACAGACATAGAGGCAGAATCATTTCGTGGGAATAGACGTGCTTTCGTCTTGATCAACCAGTTTCAATAATGAATCAAACTATAGCCATAGTAAAGGGAAATAACTCTCGTGATATATTTCAGGTTGACACACAAAATAAAATAAAAAGATCGCGGAAAAGTGCAATAAAATAATTTAAGTCGGGGGTGGTTTTAGTTAGTCGGTCGCGTTAGGCGAAACAAAGATATTTTTAAGGTCAGCCTAATAGCACAAAACTATTGCCTTCAATATGGATTGTGTTGTTAACAAAATATGTAGGTGCATATTACTTTTGGATATTTTAAACAGAACAATCAGATCATCTTCACAAATTGCTTAAAGAACATCTTTACTGGGGTGTGTCTTTATTACAGGGTTTATGTCACATATTTGCTTGACAGCTAAGAGTTAACTGATTCTGTAATAGGACAGCATACTAAACAATCTGAGCCTACATGTAGCAGTAATAAATTGTTTTATTGTGTATTTATTATTTTTCTTGCATGAGATATTGAATTATGCATGGAGGTAATATCACACCATGGTTTTCTATTTTATGTTACAGCTAGCAGCCTGTCTAGGAATGGTTATATACAGCAAATCTAGCTCACAAATGCTCTGGCAAAATTATGTTCAGTTTATTGTTCTGCTGTTTGGGGTATTTGGATCAAGATGTTGGACATCTATGATAGCTGTAGCACTGTGTATGCTCCACACCAGAAGTTTATGTTACGTTCTTAAAAATCAAGTATGGATGTTTTTTTATGGTTTTGGGTAAGTGTATTAAACAGATTCAAACATACAACATGGTTTCAGTCTGTATCATTTCATCCATATTATTTTTATATGGCCACATATAGTATTACATTACAACATTGACTAAGTTAGTGAATGGGAGTAAGTTGATGACTCGCTAACATTAAGGTCCTGTGTTTGATCCCAGTATTGGCAGCCAATAGTTTGTCAGGATTTTAAAGTTGTCAGTGGTGTAAGATGAAGGGTCTGGCAAGAGACAATGTATAGTCATTCAGATGGGATAAAAACCTCGATCCTGTGTACGATTGGTATAGGGGGGTTGGATGGCTGAATGGTTAGCGTGCGCGCGCTGTATCATAAAGTCTGTCATTAAGTCGACTGGCGTGGTTTCGAATCCCCGGTTGTACGTGGCAAGGAGTAGGGTCGCCTGTCCAACCTCGTGGGTTTTCTCCGGGTCCTCCGGTTTCCTCCCACTGCTAAAGACCCCTACGCGCAAGCGAATTATGTAAATAAAATTAAACCATATGTTAGTCCCGAAATGACCTAGTTTGTGTCGAGTGGACATTAAACCCCATTTCTCTCTCTCTCTTTCACACAATTGGTGTATATGCAAAAAAAAACTATGCCTGTCTTCATTAGTCCATTTTCTGCTTAGGTTAAAGGAGCTAAATCGCTAATATTTGGGACCTAGAAATTGACCCAAATGGGTCGAAACGCATATAATAATGTAATCTGATTGTATATAAACTGATTTACATTCAATTGTTTCCTTTTTGACTCTAATTTCAAATCAGTTATGTCCAGCGAAAAACAGCATGTGTCTCAACCCTATAGCAATTTTTAGCATCTGGTTATTCCAGTCTATTAAGCAGGCTCTCCAGTTGAATAATAACATGTCTAGCCTAGTTCTTTCTGGTCACTTGTTGCAAATGACACTAAAACGCACTAGGGTACACAATTCGTGTACCAATGGTAAAATGTTTATTTTGCTTTAATATTGGATATCAGAAGCCTGCCTTTTCCTGGTAAGATCAAAACATCAATGTTGATTTGAATTGACAAATAATTCGTATTTTCAACGTGTAAGACTTTGGATGATATTGACTTAGAGACTTAGCTACTTTAAGTACAGTGATAAGTGGTAATCAAAATTAAGATTGATATTGCTAAAAATGCCAAAACTTTTTACCTTATGAGAAAACAGAAATATAAAATATATGAACAATTATATACTTCAGGTTACCAGTGTTTTTAACAGGTTTCTTGTTTTTGATTGGTCGAAACAATCTGAGTACTGAGATAGATCCTTCATTTCACTATGGTTACCATCAGGTAAACAACTCTTCACATTCTTCAACTTTATAAACTTCACTCTAATAATAGCATATCATGTCTGAGAAAATTTGGTTATGATTAGTCAAAAAGAAAACAATCTGCAGTACTACTCTGTCTTACATTAAATATAAACACTAGCCATGTTTAGAATTTTTTATTTGTCGTTCCCCATCATTCGTAGAAATGGGTTTGTCAGTTGGCCTGTCCTTCCATCCGTCAGTCACTCATTTTTGGAATACAAAAACTCTGCTTCCAATTGATGTAAAATTGTTCAAATTTGGTGTAGATGTTCATAGAGTGAATGTCTTGACTGAAATGAGTTACTAGTTTATTGTGCTTAGGCTAAAAAGATGTCCGCCTATCTGTCAGATCTTTAAAATGCTGTAACTCTGAATCAAAATGTTCCCATTTGGTGAATGTTTGGAAAGAGAGCAACGATGAGTATTTTCTGCTTACAGCTAAGCAGGGATACACAGTTTGATTTGGCGATACTTTGAAATGCGATAATTTGGAATCAAATTGAATGATAGTGGTGAAACTTAGTGTATAGTTTCATTATATCTATACCTTGAATAAATATGATTAGGAGCATTTTCTACTCAGACTAGGCAGAGCACCAGAGTGATACACAATTTAATTTGTTGATACTTTGGAACACGATAATTTGTATCCAAATTGAATAAAGTGGTGAAACTCTGTATATAGTTTCATTACATTTTAGATTGATTGACAAACATTATTGTATCATAATTATTATGCAAAGATTTTTTTACAGAAATGGAAATATGTAGGTGATATTATCACATGCTATAAGTTTATTAGAGGCATTTGGTTTATGTCTGCGGATGATTGACGCACATCTAAATTTGAATGTAGCACATTTATTTTTATTTCACCCCTGTTCTCTATCTATTATTAAATTGATTCTTGCTTTAAAGGTCAAGTTTTGATACATTTTCTCCAGCTTTCTTTATAGAGTGAGGCTTCACTAGAAAGTGAGACATGTAAATTATCGGTAGAAAATTGAATATTTGTGAAAAAAAAATTTTTCGAACCAAAATCAGATTTTCATATAGGGCTGGCATTTGTTTGTGATGTTTCAAAAATTCTAGAACAATCTCTACCTGCAATTCTCTAGACATGCCTGGTGTTATTAGAACATCAAAACATGATGTACATAACAAATAATATATATTAATTTTTCAGTTGCTTTTTTTCTTCTTTAGTTATATTGATTTAAAGATCAGCTTTTATACTGTAACTGCAGAATATCTTTCTCAATATCAATATGTGTTCCTGATATTTTTATTTTAGACCTATGACGATATAATGTTTTTTATAACGGTATGTTTAGAGTGTTCAACCCATGTTTTGAAAGCTTCACATATTATGTTATGTGCTAGAATGTGTGCTGATATATTATACATGATAATGGCTTCTTTTTTAAAGAGAAGACAAGCCAATGCACATTTTTGATATTTTATTCCATATCTAGTAATTTGAAGTCCTTAGAGCAAATTGTTGCACATTGCAATTAATAAATTAACTTTGTTGTATGATGTCATAACAAGAACTGTCAGTGACTGTAAGTAAACCAACCGGCTACTGTTTGTAAACATGTGGCTGTAGGTGATTTTGCAGTACGAAAGTCAGTGGATTGAAGACTATTAAGAGCATGAACTGCTTTTTGTTTATTTCTTTCTGTGATATCTCTATTGTGGAAGCGGACGTTAAAAGATCAGTATGTTTATTTAAAGTTATGGACAGTTCCTCTCATCATGTTACATATACAGCATGATAATTTGTTAATTAAAGATGAAACATTTTTCTCTTTGGGTTAGGCATAATTAAATCTTTTTTTTTGATATAACAGAACACAGTTCTATGGAGAATACACACAACATTTCATCAACAAGATTTCAATAGTTGTTATCAAACATACGTAATTAAAAATGAGCATGCTTGATAAAAATTAGTGAAATCTTGTTGAAACGTTGTGAGTATGTAATAATAATAAAGTGATTGTTAGCCATATAACTGTATTGTTTAATTGCTAAATGCCATTCAAAGATTAACATTTTAATATACTAGATAATGAATAGAATATATAAATGGTTGTGGTTCTCCTTTAGATTATATAATGCTACAATGTATTATACTTTTTAGACCCTAGTTATTTAGCCCAGCTTAATACATATTCTACATTTACATAGGGTTCTCTTCAATGTATTGCTCTTTCATTTTGAAATCAGATAAGACCATCAGTGGCCTGGGTTATTTCAGGTTTTTCGGGTTAATACAGCCTATTATTAACTAGAAGCATTAAAGGGTAGTCTGAACAACTTAAGCCATTAATGTTCTTTTAACATTCAAATTATGCAGCAATACTAATATATATAAAAGTGTACATACATCTTGGTAATACATCTTGAATTCAACAAATCTTACTTACAACAAACTGCTGATTGTCATTTGCATTTATTGGACAATATCTAAATTGATGATTTAACATTTGATTAAGAAAACAAATACCAGAATGTCAATTATAGATGACCTCCCAGTTTAGATTCAATCAGATTTTAAAAAGGCCCATCAAAAGATTTTACTCAAACTTTTATAGGTGGGGTTGGTTTATTTATATTTCCTGATTAGGATGATAAACGATTTATGGACTGATATATTCTTTTCAAAGGATTTTAGTTTGCAAATAATTCAAAATCCCTAAAAAAAAAGTGATCCGAAGCTTTCAGTTAAAGATCTATAGATCCCAATGTATTTTATGCGATGATATCTGTAGTCATATTGACTGGTAGTCAATTTTAACCTGCTAACAAATTTACCTGTCAGTCTATTTACATGCAATCAGATAGTATTTGAACAAATTTAACCATAAAACACAATAAATTTTGTTAAATTTGTAGATTTATAATTCTTAAAAAAAATATTCCTTGCTAATTCAGAAATACAAAATACACTCAAAATTAAGTACGGTAGCAGAAATTAAAGCCCTTGTCAAATCGTCAAAGTTTTGGGTGAAATATACTGAGTAGAGAATAAATCGGCTATCAAATTAAAGTATAGCCAAGATGATGTACAACTATTTCAAATTCCCTACTATATAATAGTATGGCTTATTGCTAATACTTTAATATCCATGCATGTGTATGCAAGGAATACTCTCATAAATATAATTGGCAGTTGGCAATACTATTATCATTATTAGGCTGAAGGCTTAAATATTACTTACAGTATAATCCAAGTATTAGCTACTACTAATGGTTATGGTGATATAACAATATGTACATCGCTTTGTTTGAGTTTAATTACTGTTCTGTCCAATCAAGTTTAATTACTATTGTGTTATGCCCATATGAGTTTAATTACCAATATGTGCAAATGAGTTTTTAACTACTGTTATGTCCATAAAAGTTTTATTATGGCCTACATGTGCCTTGGTCTTTTACCATTCATAAGCAAAGTAATTGCTTGGTGCAGGCAATTAAAAGGGTCTAATTGTTCAGATAGTCTGTAAAACTGAGGACCCTTGTATACCAGTGACAGCATGTTAAAGATCCCCTGACAGTTAGAATTTGAAATAATAGACTATATGACATCTTCATTGGTTTGTTTGTGCAGAAAATGAAGATATTGAACCCCTTATTATTTCATAGGGGACATTTGGGTAGTCGTGTTTTAGATCCTAAGGTCTGCCATTGAGTCAAGTGGCATGGTTTCAATCAAGCTTGTACCTGCCATTGAGTAGATTTGCCTGTCTAACCCTGTGGGTTTTCTTCAGGTCCTCATTAGTTTTTAGGCACAATATTGACATTAATATAAATCTATGCATGAAGTATATTAACCATTGGTGATATGGATAACTTGTGGTATATCAGAATAGACTATCAAATTAGTAGAGAATATTTTGTATCAATTAAATACTACTAAATTATCTTTCTTTCATAATGAACTTAATGAGGACTATGGTTCTTTCATTAAAAACATATTTAGATTTCAATAATTTGGTTCTTATAATTTCTTTAAAAAAACTAACTAATTGATTTAATTTGGTTTCATCCATAAAATTTCATTTTGTTTAATAACATATTAAAAAGAATTTAATTAACTGCATGAAAAATGATGCTGTATGGTTCAGTAGAGTAGTCAACTAGTCATCCTCTTTAGACTCAACTTGAAGTTGAATCAGATTGGATTGAGTATGATGATCAGAAGTTGTCTTCTTGTATTTGTATTTACAAGTTCAATAAATGGAGAGAGACAGATCACTATAACTTGGGTATTGTTTAGTTGTGGTGTTTTAGCAGAGTTCTTGTATTTAATGTCTAGTTCCAAACCATTGTTAGTTGTTATAATTACTAAACACTCCTAGTGAAAGTAAACAGTTGTAAACCCAACAATCATTATCTAATCTAGACGGACCATTTTAAACTACACAACATTAAAAACCCAATATATTTTTTATGATTCTCTAGGATTTTGAACAATTTGCTAACAATGGTTTGAAACCAAACATTAAGGGGGTACTCGATTAAACGTTCCAGAATTGAATTCTCTCAATCCCAAAAATAATTACAATCGAGTAAGAAGGGGGATTTCGGGCTACAACGCATGCGTTGACTGAATAAGTAAATATCTCTACCAACCATGCAGCCGAAACATACCCTCCGGGACTGTCTGAACTGTGACAGGACTGAATTCTGCGTTACTCGATTGCAATTCTGTCAATTCAGGATGTCTGGACAATAAATCGAGCATTTCCTTAATACTGTAACTCTTGCTAAAACAGCACAAATACACAATATTAAAAAGGGAGATAACTCCTAATTTAATGAGTTTCTCCATTGTTAGTTATATGATATTCTAAAAAGAATTGATTCTTAACTGAACTATTTTTCAGACTCTCTTATCAGCCATTATGCTGTTTATCAACATAGTTATTGTGATCGTTGCCTTGACGATAAAACAACGTAATGATCAACTGGTTGGTGACTACGCAGCTCTCAGTCTATCATACGAAAAAAGTGATGAGATTGGTGATGAAAGTGAGAAAAAAGGGGCTAGTAATAAAGATGCAGATATTATTAATGAAGAACAACGTAGATCTCCTAATCAAAGATCCTATAATTCTTGTAACACCATTCCCAAGGGTTAGTATATAATAGTTATTATACCATCACATTCCATAACAGTGTTATTGCAATTAGTATATGGACTTTACAACTGTATCATCTCAAAGAAAGAGAGAAATGGGGTTTAACATCCACAAGCTATGTCATTTTGGAATTAACATGGAACAATAATTTCTTACACTTTCATCGTCTTTAGCTGTGGGAAGGAACTGGAGGACCAGCAGAAATTCCATGAGGTTGGACAGACGACCCTACACCTTGGGATTGAAGCCACCCCACTTGGCTCAAGAACAGACACTTTATGGTCTAAAGCACATGCATTAGCCCACTCGACCTCTACTATACCTCCATCCCCTTAATATCTTCGGGTGTAAATAATAAACATCAATCACATTGAAAATATATAGTAAATATTTTCATATTGCAAATTTCGCATTATATGTATTTTTCTTGTTTTACTTATATTTTCATAGTACCAAGTATTGAGGATATCTTACCGTTTCCTAAAAGTAACAGCACCAGTTCTATCACCGATGTTACATCTGATGAAAGTAACGATGAACATCCATTGTTTGATACACTCAACGAGAGAACTTGTCTAATACAGAAATGTGGACCAACACAACGAAGACAGTGTATAACTAATTTACGAAAATATATGGTGGCGTCGGCATCGGTAAATGACGATCCACAGGCAGAACCTTCATCGTCACCGAATGAAGCTCTGTTAAAAGAATACCAATCGTCACACCATTTTGTTTTAGTTTTATTATTATTGTTATCTATGTTAGTGGTAAGTAAAGTTAATCATTGTAGTTGTCAATCATTATGGATAGCTTCACCCAAGAATTGATCTCAGCTAGCATAATGCGATGGATAGGAAAAGGACAAAAATCGATTAAATGATGAGGACTTTACATTTTCATGCGAAAATTAACATTATCTATAGGAGTGGAAACCAGAATTGCAACAGAAATTGTTGATTAGGTGAACTCCTCAATGAGAAGTGATATCAAATATTCTAGAATAAGCACACCCTACATTGTACACAATACCCATGCCAATAATTGACTCTATACTTTAGACTTGAATTTTAGAGAGAACACACTCAAATATCTTTCCATCAATTTATTGTTATTTAAACACAAATAAGACAATGGGATTTTAGTCACTCATTTACCTCATCTAGTTTTTAACTACTACAGTGAGAACTGCCAGCTCTTTCTAATCTTCCATAATATATCTTTAATATCCTCCCTCATATAATTATGGATTAAATGTGTTTCTTGGAATTGTATTCATATAAGTGAAATTTTAATCAATCTTTAATAATATAATGGATATATTTGTTGTTTTATTTATTATTTTTCAGGGTTTATTTCTATGCGTATGGAAGTTGTTTAATACCCATCCAACTGGTATTTACATAGAGATAGAATTTTTAGATGGTGTCTTTAACTACGGACAGGTAATTATTTCATGTTTTGTTGTCAAAATACGAAAATAATAAAAAAATATCCATTTAGTTTTAGTCCAATAGGCCGTAAATACTGATGATTTTTGACACTGTTTATTTCTGACTTTCCCTTTTTGGTTATGACAACAGAATAGTTGTATCGATGAAAATTACCTTGTCAGTGGTTGTTTACAGGGTGACCCTCTATTAAAAAGCTTGAATAAATTTCCTTTTTGAGAGAAAAGCCAGTGGTACAGGATTGGAGGCCTGGCAAGGAATAGCATCTAGTTGGACGAAAATCTGAGGTCCTATATACACCTTGGCGTGGACATATATGAACCCTTGATAGTATGAATTTGACGAAAGTTAGTGGAAAGACTGTCTCATGGCATATTTCTGTCTTTAGTAGCCCAGTAGGTGCAGAAAAGTAGGACGTTAAAATCCACAATTTCATTTCACTTTGAGGGATGCATTTTGTTGATTATGAAATGTGCATAGGTTTTCTTCTGCTTGCACATTTTGCTGTGGAATTTGCATGGAAACCCAGGATTTTACGAGAACATGGCTGCTAATTTATTGTATAGTCTGGTATGCATATTTTTTGTAACATATGTTCACACTACTGATTTGTTCTATTGTATGGAAAGCTGACAAGAAAAGTCGTAATATTTTAATTTATTTTGATAATTGTTTTTATTAAATTTCAATAATTCTTTTTTGTAGGGTTTTATAACATTTGCTGTGTTTGGTTTTGATACCAGATTAATATTTTCAAAAGTTGTCAGAAGGTATTTATTGTTCTACTTTCATTTTTATATGCCGCTATATAATGTAGACATATAATGGCGTCCCTATCGTCCGTCACTCCTTCCTTTGTACTCAATTCTCTGTGAACACTCTAAAGGTCTGAGTTCTTGTAGGGAGCCACCTACTGAGTAATGTGCTTGCTCACTACAAGGAGGTCTTCAGATTGATTGCTGTGTTTGATGAAAATATTATTCAAGATTTACCAGCGTGGTTTACCCATGTCAGTGTCTAATCATTTGAGGCCCTGTGTAAAGGATGGCGTACAGGTCAAATGCTTTGATAGCCAATTTCAGAGTTATCTCCCCATTTATTTTCAAATTTAAGAAATCTTGTGAATAGATATAGGACAGAGTTCATAAGAGAAGTTTTTAAGACTTGGTGGCATTGTTCATTAGAATATAAGGAAGGACACTTATTAAATTTTCTATTTACTTTGGATTGTATAAATCCATTTCAGAATTATCTTTCCGTTTGTATTTTGAGAACGTGATTTCGACAAATTTGGTGAAATGGGTAATTTAGGCCTAAGCAGGGAAACCTATCGAAATTCAGAGTTTATCCATCAGGATTCAGTTATGAAATCTTATGAATGCAAAACAGTTATCTATAACTAATAATAGTTAGTTAATTATTTTAAAACTTGCTATATAGGATTTTCTAACAATGATTTTAGAGCTACACTAACAAGTCTGCTAGTAGGGCATATTAGGCAGTCTGTCTAGAACAAGCGCCTGTCTATTTTACTTATATATCTATTTCTACACCACACTATATCTAATTGTCCTTGCACACATCTCACCAAAATTTAACACAATATCTTAGATATGTTAAAGGATAAGTCTAGTCTATGTAGATTTTTTATATTTTGTCCATTATCTTGTACTCACATGATTCCACAATGAATCTGCCATGACTGGCCCTCTCCTTTAACTACAGTGTAATCTTAAATGTATATCTTTATTCTGTATTCTTGAGTTATCATTCCAAATAAGCACCTGAGTACATCCACTGCACCATGAGATTTTTAAACTAAAATCACGGTTATTTCTGCTTGCAACGGAAAAATGTTTGGACTTTATAATGTCGAAGAGAAGTCAAGGTAAATTAAGATCAAGAAAATATTATTTTTAGTGGTGCCATAAAACAGTGAGGGTGCACTCATCAGACTATGTGTGCTTATTTGAATGTTTTAAATCAGTTTGCAAAAGCCATTATCCATATAGAATGTATAGTATAATGCCACACCATTCAACATTTTGATATAGAATAGGATATGAAGAAACTAAATACATTTTATGAATAACTTTTAAGATGAATTACAGTGTTTTAAGTTAAGGGAAATTGAGCATTGTTTTATAAACAATATTATACTTATCCAGGGAATTAAATATTTGTGTTTTAATATTTTCTCTCTCTTGCACCTCTATTATTACTATTAATACAGTCCTTCAATAATTCTTGGATTATTTAACCAACTACACATTATCCTGTTGATTTCTATTTTCACTCACAAAAAATACTTACTAACAATTAATACAAAAATCTATATAATTTTAAAAACAAATACATGTATATATGTATATCATTAATAATATATTTCATAATGTCATAGCATCACTAAAAAGATCCATGCATCACTGTACTGTATGGTAATATTAATAGTTAAGTAATATGATTATAAAGTTTAGAAACATTGTGTCAACAAATACATTAAAGATAATCATTTAGACTCTAAAGTATTAGCAAGATTTAAGATAAACAAACTCTGAATAAGTTATATACTAATATTAGCTAAAGGATCAGTTAAGTACTAATTTTAAGTAAACATGACACAAGATGAACATACTATTGACACTTTTCCCCTTATAATATTTTCCTATCCAACCTCATATCTATATCTATTAATCATTTACATAGGCTAAACCTGCTTCCAACTCCCATCCAGAAAATATCAAATAGAATATTGTTTTAAATTAAAGAATTATGTAATTCATACTATTATGATTATTATTTGTTTAAAACATAGTTAATATTAAGAAACACCATTATTCGTCAAGTTTATGTTAAATATGTAAGTAAAATATTGACTCACCAAAGACAGAATTGTAGAAGTATAATCCACACAGAGCTCAAGTCGTATAATGACTTAAGGCTTAACACGTCTCAGGTATTTGTTCTTTTAAGCCGTTTGACTTGAGCTAAACTGTGTCCTTGTTTTATACAAATTAATGGCAATGTCGTGGAATTTTACCCTTTCAGATACGTATCCAAATATAAGTGGATTAATGTACAGTATGTTAGGTAAAGAACAAATACAAATTGTAAAATCATATTTATACATTATTTATGTCGTAATTGAATTTTTCTCCCGTTTAATGTTTGTATGCAAGCTTAATAATGTTTCATTTGTGTTCGACGTAATAAAATGTCCCAAAATCACTTTCAGTTATTTCTGGAAAGCTGATTTAAAAATTTTATTTTTAAAAGATAGTTTTAAAAACTTATATCATTATAAATGATATATTATTATATTCTTATTGTGCATTTCTTTTATAAAGTAACGATGCGCGACTTACATTTTTCGGAAAATATCAAATTTCTCACTGCTTAATCCACGCAGATTGATTGTTTAATATTTTATTAGAAAAATCAAAATACCAATGCTAGATAATCTCTGGGCTTGGATTCAGTCAGGTTTATCAATTTGGTCGGAGGAAATAAGAATAGGGAGCAGCACAGAATGATGTAATTTTCAACTTGTCACATCTATGTTAATACTGAACAGAATTGAACCATTTTTGGACAGATATTCCTTTTATAGATCAAACTTTCACAATATTATTGCTTGCAAGAGATTATAAAATCATGCATAGCATAGTTAAATGATCAGATTTTTGTATTATAATTTCATACTTGAACTTTTGTACTTTTACCCCACATTAGAATTTGTTAATTAGCTTTGTAGCATAGACAAAGCTTTTATATTGTTTAAGAGACAATAATATCAGTTAAATTATTAGATCATTACCAAGTTATTCAAATTATTTAATCTATGTTAGGTCCATTTCAAGCCCTGTTGTATGGAAGAGTTCAGAAGCAGGGCGATGGATACAAACAAATTTCCAAATTAATATTAAACGGGGGTTGTGTGGCCCCATCCTCCTTGCAAAAATGCTTTTGAGGAGTTGAATACCAACAAAACAGTATTACCTGCCTCCCTCCTCCACATCAATATGCCGTCCATTTGAAATTGAAAAACTATTTGGCTTGTTCAAGTCATTTATAGTTGTTTTGATCCAAAGCTAATTAGAAAATTTTTTTTGTGATGTCTTCATGTTGTTCTTATGTAGTTCCATTTGTTTGGTTTTTTTTCTGTATTGCACATGTGTTGTTTTGTTGTACATTGCTTGTTTACACTGATTAACCTTTGACCTTTATGAATGTGACCTTCAGTGATTTTAAAATCTTGACTTCACACCAAGGTCAAGAATTAAATTCTAACACAAAGACATTGTAAAAGCTTACACTAAGATGGATTAACTTTCTTACCTTCCTATTGTCTGTATTTTGTAAGATATTTGTACATTAGGTCTTTCCTAACCAGATATACACATCCCACTCATATTTATATGTTATTTACTAAACGTGGATATACGTGAATCAGAATCACATAATAATTATACTACACAGTATCCACTAAGTGACCCAGCTATGTACAAGTTGCTGAGCCTGTAATAAGGCTCCGATCTTGACACTTATTAGGTCATTTTGTGACTAACATACGCTAAATTTCTTTATTTTAATAATTCACATGCGTATGCGGTTCTTTTGAGGTGGGACAAAAACCTGAAGGATCCCATGAAAATCCATGACAGAACTAGGATTCAAAGCACACAATTTAGACCATCCAATCTCCATCTTAACTGATAAACACATAATGACTACAACTTTAATCAAATCAGCTCACCAGACAGATTTGCATGATTTGACCATTTATATATGGATGCTATGTTTATAAATCAAATATTTAATATTCATGATTCAATAAATTGATGGTAGTCCCTACCTTAAATAAGTTTATTCATTTTTAAAACAGACATTTACAGCTTTATTCACACTGTTATTCTACGTGAGATATACATATACATATATAATTTTTTTTGGTCTTCTTTTGTTATACATTTTATTTTATGAAAAGGTTTTAATGTCGCTGATCGTCATTTTCGGTTTCCGGACAATATCAAAATTTGTATGGCTGTGTCCATGTTAAAATGTACTCAGATTGTTTATAGAACATTTAATTTAGAAAACAAAAGATATCAACAGTAGACAATCTCCTGATGTGGATTCAATCGAATTAAAAAGTGGCCCATCAAACGATTTTAACAAAGGCTTTGGCTTGCTTTACCATATTCTGATGTTGATAAATTTTCAGTTCATCATGTATGAGTAACGTTTGAAATATTGTAGTTTGAAAGGGGGATTAGAAATCCTTTAAATGACGATCAGTAACTTTAATAATTGGTTAACAATATGACTGAGTGTTATTTTGAGAATAACAAATTGGTATTTTTTCTATGGTTTTATTTTATGATAAGTTTAATATGGTTGTTCTGTCTTCTATTCTTTTTGAACCGTTTTAATATACTTGATGATATAAACTTGTTCTTTGCCATCCCACACATCATTCGTGAAGTTACATCTGGTTACAAGACAAAGGACCAGAAATACAAAATAAACAAGGAGACATTGATCACATTATTTTATTATTAAAAAATTGGTGTTTTTACCTTGAGATACATGTGGCTTTGATTTCTTTTTTAAGGATTAAGGCTTTTGCAAAAATGTTATAAAGGTGAAATAGGGCTATAGAAAATGATTTTTCTTCTTTTTGGTCTGTTAGCATTTCAAACTGGTTGATTTGAGTTACTTTTCTTAAATGTTTTTTTCTGGTAGTGGTAATATGGTTCTTGGTCTTTGACAATCTCTCTCTCTCTCTCTCTCTCTCTCTCTCTTTGGTCTTTATTTCTTGCCTCTGATTGGGAAAATCTGCGGGAATTTGTTTATGAATAACCTGATTTCTGGTTTGAGTTTTCCTATTTTAATATTTTAATTAGTTTGTTAATTATTTTTGATAAATCATTATGTGAACTATATAATTTCCATAACCGAATATTATTGGGTGTTTTTTTTCCGACCCAGCAAAACTTGATGGTGTAGATTAGCAAGTGTCAAGTACAATTTATTTGTAGGAAATGATCAAGTAATTTGAGTTTCATGGTAGCCATAATTCTTAGTATTGAATATTTTATTTGTACTATTGTCAGTAGTCCCTGTATAAGTATAGTGGTTTACATGTTATATATTGAAACTTACAGATCATCTATCCTATGTAAAGGATATCTCACTAATATTTACATCAATTATACTCGGTGAGAACATCAGCATTTAAAATTTTCATTTTATTGTCACCAACAAGTTATTAATAATTCAATTATGAAATGAAATTAAATGAAATGGGGTTTAACGTCCTACTGTTCTGCTCCTATACTGGGCTAATGAAGACGGGCATACGCCGTACAGTGTGCTATGAGGGAAATTTTGCCCGGGCAGCGGCACTATCACCTACTCTTATATCGAATTCCAACTGCCAGGGGATCTTTTACGTGCATTCAAATATATACACAGGACCTTGGTTTTTCGTCTCATCCGAAGGACTAGACAGCTGTCCTTGTCAGGTCCGCCGTCCTGCATCACTGACAAGGGGGAACCATGCCGGAAAATCTGGATGAACTTTCTCGGCCAATGCAGGGATCAAACACCTGACCTCCAGGCTAGCGAGCCAGCGTCTTACCCACTTAGCCACGTGATCCCCAATAATTCAATTAAAGTCGCTGGTCATTTTCTGGATAATATGTAATTTTCCACACCTTGTAGTCAAATTGATTATTGTACTTTTAATTAAAGAAAAGATTCAGTTGGATTAAAAGAGGCCAATCGGTGGTACTGGATGCGAAATGTTGACATATTTTCAATTTATCATATCTTTGTAAATACTGAACAACCATTTTTTGACCGATATTCACAATATTGTAGATTTCATGGGATTAAAAATCCCTCAAATGATGATCAGTGGCTTTAATGAACATTTATAAAGATATATTACTTTATGGGTTTAATTTGGTTATTTATTGCATTTCACATCTCAAATGAAAGGGGAAATAAAATGGTAGGCAGATAGAACACACTATAAAAATAAAATACTGTAAGAGAACATCTTAGCCTGTCAATCAATAGATGAAGTATTGTTTATTTTTGTACTTGTATGCATTTATTTATTTTTAAAATATTCATTTGTAACCTTTATAAATCAATTATTAAATGAGTTTCACGAACTATCTCAATTAATAGTATATATTAATCCCTGTTATTCTTTTAGTTCGTACTACTACTCTATTTTATCCATCTTTTTAATTTTACTATAAGGTATTTCATCTTATTAATATACTAAAAACTTTATATGAAATGTTGTTTGATCTTGATTTTAAGTGAAATTAAATTTGTAAATAATTTGCAATCTGTTTTATTATAGAATACGTCGTTGGTTGTATGGTGTGGAAATGGTACAACTACCCGACATGTCCGACCTAGATGATGAAACTGTACAAATCTGTAAACAATTTACAGAATATCATCAAGAAAACTGTGCCAAGATGATTGTTAAAGATTTAAGGTAAATTAATATAGGTTTTTTTTTCATTTTGATATGTTTTGTATCCCTGGGGAATGTAGTAAAATTGCTATCTATAATCAAGTCTTATATCCTAGCAATGTTCAGATTGTTTTGTGACATACTAAGCAATAGTTCCTGAAGTAAAGAATCATGGGAGATAATGTAGTATTCTGGCTAGGTCAATACACTTGAGAATTTTGTATTCACAACATATCAAAATGCAATTTGATGTTGTGATTGTAATGATGTATTTAAACTCATTCGCAAATAAAATTATTGCTAATTTGGATCAATTGCCACCAAAAGATTGACATAAATAAGAAATGAACTTCACTTTTGTAAAAACAACATATTGATATATTTTCTAACATAACATCATTTCTTCATGTTTTATGATTTTTTTTATTCTAGGTATCGATTACGAATGTATAAAGATGTGTTCACTGGAAAAGCTTTATGTGATTGGTTGATAAATGTTGGACTTGCAAAAGATAGACTAGAAGCTATTGAATATGGCCGCCATTTGACTATGGGGCGTACCTTAGCTCATGTGACTGGTGAACATTTCTTCCATGATCTTCCTTACTTTTACAGATTTCTTTCAAATGAACCAAAATATTCTTCTTGTTAAAATTGTGTAAATCAAAAATAATATGTACACATCAAAGTAATCCTAATGATGTGGCCAATAGGTTAATGACATGAAATTTGATTTATACCAAAGATTCTGTTGTTTTGGATGATCTAGTCAATATTTTGTAGAACCTACAGGAGGCTACAGTGCCTTTCCAATGAATTATATATTTACAGCTTAATCCATGACATATTGTATAAAAAGTATTAAAAACCAATTGATATTGTATATAATTGTGTCTAGATTTCTTCGTGAACACTTATGTTATAATATAATTTGAGAATAGCCTACCTACATTGTCGGATAGTTAGAAATAGGCTCTTATTTCCCTCTTATTGACCTGCTGGTGAAATTACCTGTCCATTTATATTACATACATAAAATAAGGTATTTCAAAGAATTTTACCTTAAAACACATTAAATACACTTAAATTTAAAATTATTATGTGAGTTTAATACTGCAAATAATTTAACCTTATAACCCAATAAATATACTTATATTTAAAGATGTTTATTTAGGGTTTAATACTACGAAGAATTTACCAATAAATACCTGTATGAATACCAGGGTGCAAACTGTTAAAGTATTAAAAATGTATTAAGAAATGTATTATAAGTATGAATGCCTTATGGTGTATAATGTATATACATGTAGACCAGTATTTAAATTTATGTCATGATTGTCATCTTTAATAAATCAAATATCAAAAGTTTTTAATGTTGAACATAAATCTTCATAAGAAAATATAGTTAATTCTGTACAAAATCTTCATACTTGAGCACAAATTAGTTGATCTAAACTTAGTCATAGTGGATGTCTGTTTCTGGGTTATCTGGATTTGTAAACTATAAATTAGCTTATATTGGATAATTTGATTATTGAAAATAATATATTTTCCATGGAATTGTGTTGTCTTATATTGTATGTACAGGAGTTAATCTGGATTACAGGTAAAAAAAAAAAAAGGATAGTACCTCTTTTCTTTTATACTTTACTCTTGATTAATTCATGGACATGTTAATGAGGGAGTCATGGTGACTCATTGAGTAAATAAGGTGCTGGATATATTTTATCTCAGTGTTAGTCAAGAAACCAGTTTCTAGTCATTGGGTTGGCACTAAAAACAAAGGTTCCATGTGCATGTAAAAAAACCTTTACAGTTGGAATTTGATAAATATTAGGATGTTAAACCCAATTTGGTTTTTATTTCACGAGTTAGTGCAATATAAGAATGGAATCCAGATCATTCAGAAATGTATTTATATTTGTAAACTGTAGAAAAGATAGTTTATTTTATATTGTTGTTATATTTACAGATTTTGTTGAAATTTATTACCATTATTTAAATATTGTTTTATATATATTTCTATAAATAATTTTTGTGAATAATTGTTGTTAAAGTATCGTGTCTTGTCTCTTTGTGTACATGTAGATATAGTAAGAAGTATTGTAGGATTATTTTAATGAGAGATCCTCCTACTAGTTATCAACAAAAGAGTTATTTTGTCAAAATCATCCAAAGTGTTGCAGAAAGTAATCGACAAGGAAAAATGTTACAGATATGCATAGTAAACATATTTAAATTATTTCATAAAAGACTATGGATAATTAAAATGTTGACAAAGTGATGTAATACTGACAGGGATGAACTATAGCATATCACCATTGAGCATGATAATATACCTTTACAAACAAGAACCAAGCTACGAATTAAACTTTATGACATGAAGACATATAAGATAGATTTATACACAGTACTTATTATATTCAAAAATGGTTATGTATGGTTAAATATTAATGGAGATATTTCAAAAAATATAGACTGCTTGCTTGCACTTTAAAATGTATGCCACTGCCATATTGAATCAATTATTATTGGGTATATATATATATATATATGAATATCTATTATATATCTTTCCTTGTTGTTTACTTTTTGCAATACGTTTGATGCCTTTGACAAAAAAATATTCCTGTCAGTGATTAGTAGGACATGGGAAATTGTGTGAGATTGAATCTTTGATTCTTTCAATGGGCTAAGCCGATTGATTTCTTAAGAAATTTATGTTACATGTAGTTGAGTTTGGTTTTTTTTAGTACAAAAGCCAGAAAACTTGAAAACATTAAAATATGTAAAAGTAGAACTTGATAGATGTTTTTTTTTATAAATCTAGATATTGTATACATGTATTGGATGTTTTTGTCCCCACAATGTCCATTATTTTGGCTTAAAAATGAGATCCATTCCATCTTGTCTTGTCCTGGTATTTTATGCATACCAGGAGTCTGGTCCATATCATATTTTAATACTAGTTATTTATTGTCCCAGGCCTTTCGGGGAAAATTGGAACCCAATAATTCTGCGTCTAATTGCAGTAGAATGTTAAAACTTGTAAATATTGGTTAGGTAAGTGTCCTGACTGAGTTCTATGATGAGCATTTTCTGCTTAGGCTAAGCAGAGATAAGCAATTTGATTTGTCAATGCTTTGGGATACAACTTAGATTGCAATTGAGTGAAAGTGGAGGGAACATCAGCCTTACTGTTGGCTTATTTATTATTTGATTTGCTTGTCTTGTATGATTAATTTTTGTCCTTATGTTTTGATGCATTTAAACTGAATTTGATAATGGATAAAAAAGTATGTATCTATATATATTCTATCTCTCCAAATTTCTTATATATTATGTAAGTACATGAGTTTAATGTCTAAAACATTTACTATCATTTCAAAATTATTTCAGCCAGCTAGTCAGTTTGTTGTGTATTTAGTGCATTTACTACATTAAGTTATTATTGAAATTTGATGATTTTGTTTCTTTTCATTATGATGAAACAACCAATAAATTTATATAATCCACAAAGATAATTATTATGTATGTACAATGATTGTCAGATTAATTTTCTGGGTAACCAGTTGTATAATACATTATTATTTTAAAATAGACAGCTATGTGCACATTGTTTTTTAATAAGAAATGTAAAGAAATTGTAAAAAAAATCCAATTAATATAGGCATGTGCAGTAATATAAATATGCGTAGGCCTTGCTAATTTTATTAATATTATCCAAATGATTTCAATATGGCACATGAAGGTGTAAGTGGATTCGGTGTTGAAGTTTTCTGTGGTGATTCAGTCACCATTAACAACTGACTTCAACACCAGTATCAAATTCAGTAATATTCTATTCAATCAGAAAAACAAAACAATCTGAGAAAGCTTGCCCTTGGCAAGTATTGTTTATCATAGGGAAGGTTTTGCTTATTTAGATGACAATCATTATTGACTATACGCGACTAATTGCCATGGGCATATATTTCATTGCCTGGTAACCAATCGTTCAAGTTACAAGTGAATTAGTTTTTTTATGTGAGTTTAATTGAGTACTGAATGAGGAGGAATTGTGATATATACATAAGTATAAAACGTACATTCTGTAAATGATTTTGATTAATAAAATTAAATTGAATTTAGTGTTTGTTATGAAAGCTGACATGTATTTGAAAGGAAAACCTGGATGTTGCCTTAATTTGATAAGGAAGGGGGAACCCTTTAAGAAATATGATGTCTGTAGTGTTCACGAGCTTGAAAATATAATCATTAAAAACTGTAGCCTCTGTCTGTTCGCGTAGTCTTTGGCAAAAGGGGGGGGGGGGTAACTACGGAACGAGAATCGCGAAACAATGAACATCAATAGGATTCCCCAACTCTTTGCCACCAAATGTGAAGACAATCTTGTAGTCTCTGTCTGTTCGCGTGGTCGTTGGCAAAAGGGGGGGGGGGGGATAACTACGGAACGAGAATCGCGAAACAATGAACATCAGTAGGATTCCCCAACTCTTTGCCACCAAATGTGAAGAAAAATCTTTCAAAAACAGTAGCACCTAACAGGATTTTCAGGGGGCTACACTCTGAAACGGAAAGTTTGAAAACGCTGAATATCGATAGGGTTCGTCCTTTCTTGACCACAATACGTGATTGTCACGTTCACAAGGTGTTTGGCAAAGAGGGGTTACTCCTAAACGGAATGTCACTGAACTCTGCTAGATGCATTTTTATCGACCACTGATCAATCAAAGTGATTTGTATTCAATCAGATTTTCATCTTTAACGTCCATCTACAAATGTAATTCAAATTGATTACCCTAATGAATTTATCGACACCCGATTTTCGAAGCGATTACCACATTTGCCAAATCATCATCTCTACTCTAGGTGCGATTTGATCGGGTCGTCAAGTGTTTTTTGGGTTGTTTTGTTTTTTTTTCAACTATATCCAGCCACAGGAATTTGTTTACAGTTAATCGGCGCATTTAACGAATTCGTCACGTTTTTTGAAATCGACTATACCGTTCTGTAGATAATATATCATAATTACGCCCTCGGAGTCCCAGAAAACGGAGGCTATGACCTTGCCACTGGAAGACGTTCTTTGGAAGTTTTTAGGCGTTGGTGACGTTTTGTGCTTCCACTACATACTTTGATCTTTTGTCTCTGGATCAAACTGATGTACCCAGTTTCACCCTGAGTAACAATACCGAAGAAAGTAAACGGATATATCCAGGGAGACCCCTCGAGAAACTGTTAACAAACCATGTTGTGGGGAATGCTCACTAGTCCGCCGATATCTATTATTGCCATTGTTACGATTGATGGTTTCATGTAAATGCAACGAACTCTGACAATAACGCACCCACCCTGACAATGAAATGTAAATGAAATGAAATGAAACGGGGTTTAACGTCCTATAGGTTATGCCCCGAACTGGGCTAATGAAGACGGACATGAGGGAAATTTTGCCCGGACAGCGGCACTACTGCCTACTCTTATATCGAATTCCAACTGTCAAGGGATCATTTACGTACACGGGACCTCTGTTTTTCGTCCCATCCGAACGACTAGGTAGCTGTTCTTGTCAGGCCACAATGAAATGTAACGCACTCACACTGGCAATGGAATGTAAAGCACCAAGCCCGACCGACAATGAAATGTAATACACCAACCCTGACAATGGTATGTTCGCAACGCACCCACACTGACGGCATGTACGCAACGCACCCACACTGACAATGGTATGTAACCATTTTTCCAAGAACTGATTTCCAAGAGTACGCCGATAGTGCCGCTATCCGGGCAAAGTTTCCCCTCATAGTTCACTGTAGAGCGCATGACCGTCTTCATTAGCCCACTCGGAGCAGAACAGTAGGACATTAAACCCCATTTCATTTTATTTCATTTTTCCTACTTTTCTGCGCCAATCGGACTGTTGAAGATAGGCATACGCTATGCAGAGCGATATGGCGGAAATTTTCTGGTGACAATGGCATTTCCGCATCGAATTCCAACTGTGAAGCGTTCTTTTATGTGCACACTAATGTGTATACAGGGGCTTGTGTTTTTGTCCCATCTACAAAACTAGACACTGTTCTTTGCAAAAACCACGGTGCAAATTCCTGGAGAACTTACTTGACCAACACCAGGATTAGTGTACATATTGAAATTGTATATTGAGAGGAAGATGTCGGACAACCCGACGTTACGACATTTTATACGTGATATTACGACATTTTTAATGTCGTGATGTCGGGTAAAAATGTCGTATTGTCGAGTTAAAACGACGTATAGTCGGGTCGTCTTGGTGTCGTCGGGTTAAAATGTCGTGATGTCGGGTTGTCGCCTTCTGAAGGGCGACACCACGACATAATACCCGCTGGTGGTGGTGATGGGGGGGGGGGGTTGTTTTCCATATTTATAGTGTTTTTATAGCGGCGGACTAGTGCATCCGCGAAATAGCGAACCCGCGATCTAGTGCACCCGCGGGCCAGTGAACCAGCGGACCAGTGTACCCACGGACTAGTGAACTCCTCTCACTGTTTTGCTCTTCCGTCACCATTCTGGGCACCCAACGGACAGACACCCTTTTCATGTGCAAATATTTATGGATTATTCTAATGATGTTTAACTAATATCATGTGCAGTAGCTAACTGTCTGTAGCAGATAATCGCCTGTCCTGTATTATTGTGTCGCGAATAGCATCAACTTCATCTTGGATGGTCACTGCCGCTTTCAGTACTGTCTTTTGTCCCTTGTAAATTCAGCATACCACTGTTTGACTGTAGGCCAACTATATACGAACCGGATTTGTCACTAACTATTTGTGTCATGTCATCATGTAATTGCTTTGGCGAAACTTTTTTTCAAATAAAGATACTAATTTTCAGAGCAAATGAGAGGGTAGTGCCGTTTGACAGTGTCAATAATGACAGACACCTGTCGCATGTTCCATGCACCCTTACAATACGTTAATAGTCTAATGTAAACTTTAAATGGCCATATTTAAGTTAGAATTGATCAATCTGAGTAATATTTTGAACTCTATATTCAATCTTTATTCTGGCATGTTAGCGCTTTATGGATTTTATTATATAGATGTTTAGTGGGTACGTGAAAGGTTTATAAATGATTGATTGAAGCCCATGGACTGTCATATTCCTTTCTATTTAAAAATGACAAAGATAGATTTGTGTCGTACAATATATATAGAAACAATAGTTGTCATTAACCTTGTTCGTGTCCTCAGTCTCAAGTCAATATGGCAGACAACAGAATTTTGGTGAGTTTTAGTGTTGGTTTTCTAAAAAGCTAAATATTTTATCGAAACTATTAGGCTGGTATTGAAATAAAAGGGCTATAATGTATCTGTTTATATAAAGGGTGGGTGTATCGCTCTTCATATGGTTTCTTTGACAAGGGTCGGGAGGTGGGGAGGTAAATTGGTTATATATTTACTGTATAGAGTACTCATCTGGGAAGTTATATCTGTTCGTATATATGTATTTATCTATCTAGGGTTCGCGCTAGTCAAGCGGCAAGGGAAATGAACTCTTAACTACAACGCCCCAGGTTCTAATCTTGTGAGCTTCGAAATGAAACGAAATGAAATCGTTTTAACGTCCTACTGTTCTCTTTCTACTGTGCTATGCTGCGAACGGGCATGCGCCATACAATGTGTTATATGATGGAGAATATGCTTGGACGAGCGGTGCTACGGCCTACTCTTATATCGAAATTTTAACAGCCAAGGGGTCTTTTACGTGCACGCAGATGTGTACACAGGACCTCCATTTTTCTTCCAATCCGAACGACTGTATGTTGTCTCTTGCCATGCTCTCTGTCCTGCACCACTGACAAAGGGGAACCACGCCGAAAACTGATGAAATTTCTCGGCCAATGCACGGAGCGAACACCGGCACGGGGCCTCCAGGCTAGCAAGTCAACGTCTTACTTACTCACTGAGCCACCGTGGCTCCCTCGTGAGCCCCTAAGAACGTCTTTCGAGGACGGTTTCAAACGCCTGTGAGGTTGACAAGTAAAATATTGCCTAATAGTTCGGTAGTGGGACGAAAAACGAGGTCCACAGTGTAGACTTTGGCGGGCATGTAAAAGACACTTAATGATTAACACTAGCTTGTCCTTGGTAAATTATATTATGCTACGCTATGGATGGTGCCTCTCCTCTTGTGAAAAAAAGTGATATATACCTTTCATCAAATTGAACGATCATTTAGGTACATAGAACTTATGACCTCTGCTAGTTTTGATAATATATGATATTGACGTTTCACCTCTGTATAAACTTCTGTTATGGCACGGACTTATTAAACATCTAATTAATTCAATATGTCCTTTACAACCTACACATGATCTGTGAATAACACTCGGCGAACTTCATGACTTCAAAAGAAATACGCAGTGCAGTTACAGATACCAATAATATGATGATTCACTCTTGTCCATTTTCCCTAATTATCGTACGCTATATAATGAGGAGTTCACTGACAGTTAAACAGGGCGACTAGAGAGACGGTTGGAGAGGAGAGACCGGCATATGGACTCACCCGAGTTCTGCCGCTGCCTTGGCAGAGGGGCAGAATGGTGGACTCAATATAGTTATATGTGTTCCGATGTAGTTTAGTTCCAGTATAGTCTAGTTTCTGTAGTTTTGTATGTAGATGTGTTATATACCTGATGTAAATAAATCCTATATTTACGAAACTGATCTCCGTTATACAAAGATAGTGTTACACTCTATTTGATAATTAAAAAACGGTCTTTCCACAGTGCTTGAATCCATTGTCTATCTTAGATATAATATGCCAACGAAAGTCATAATATATTATGTTTATTTCAGATAACGGTTGTCTGTTTGACATTGATTGGTGTTGTGTATTCACAGTTTAGTCAGGATCCATGTCTTGTAAGTATATTTAATGATAATTAATGGTCTTGGTCAGATATATTAGGTAATCTGATTAAAATACAGATCTATATTTTGTGTTGTTTTTTATACGAAACGAAATAGGATCTGTGTTTTAGTCAGAATCATATTAGGTCATTTCAAATTTTGCGTTGAGGAGAGTTGAGTTGTGTCAAGTTGATTTGACGATCATTGAGTTTTGAGTTAGATGTGTGTCAGTGCTGGGCTATATTTAACCTATACATGTATGATCTAAAATTGAGTTATCCAGTTGTGCGTGTAAAAATGTATTTGAAAAGATTTATTTAACGTCCGCTTTCACAAGCGTGATTAAGATGTAGTAGGATGTTAAACTCCATTTCATTTCATTTTTACACTTAAATAAAAAATTGGCATTAAACTCGCACATACGCATATAAGCAAACACACGACAAGCTTTCTGCAGTCTAGGTCATGTTTTGACGATTAAACCTATGGAAGCCTATAATAACTACCATTCATAATTTCTACCTTTCGCCTCTTCGGAACGCGAAAGTCGAAAAGTAGAAGTTACGACAAAATGTGAGGCGACAAAACGCTATACAAGCCAAAATCAACTCGAAAATAGTAAATTAAGAAGTAACACACCGCGATAATAGCGCCCCTCGTTTTTTTCCTAATTTTAGACTTGCATTTTGGCTGGTATACCGTCTTGTCGACTTTCGACTTAGTCATATTTTTGTATTTATTGATGTCAGCAAGAAGGCGCCAACACGTATACCACGCCAAAATGCAATTCGAAAAGTAGAAAATAAGAAATAAACACACGCGCTATTAGCGACCTATCATTTTGGCTTGCTGTCGTATTGGCGACTTTTCGAGTTTCGCCTCGCTATAAGCGACCTATCATTTTGGCTTGCTGTCGTACTGTCGACTTTTCGACTTTCGCCTCGGAAGTTGTTGTAGTCTCAATTTTCCAGGTTGCATTTGAATACGTGCAATCAGGGCTCACACTGTCTTACATTTTTTTTCCGTCAAAATGGATAATAATTTTTATATAAAAAAATTGTTCATATTTTTTTCCCGCCAACAGGAATATTTTATCTGCCAAAAATGTTTCATAAAAAAACCCTTAGGCTACAACAATTTAATTTATTATGTGGGCCTATTATAAAACAAATTTCCTGTACCGGTATATACAATATACAACAACTTACAAAATCCGTCTTACATGGGGGCTGAGTGGTCTAGTGGTTTAACACGTGCGCGTGAAATCACAAGGTATGTCATTGATTCAAGTTGTGTGGTTTCGATTCCCCGCTCAAACATGACAAGGGAGTAGGGTCGTTTGTCCAACCTTGTGGGTTTTCTCCGGGCACCCCAGTTTCTACCCACTGCTAAAGACCGTTACGTGCAAACGAATTATTGAAATGATATAGTTTGCGTCGACTTTATCATACAGGCTATTTTGTTAACGCGAATTGCATGTATTCAAATGCGACCTGGCAAATTGAGACTACAATCACTTCCGAGGCGAAAATCGAAAAGTCGCCAATACGACAGCAAGCCAAAATGATAGGTCGCTAATAGCGCGTGTGTTTATTTCCTAATTTGGTATACGTGTTGGCGCCTTCTTACTGACATCAATAAATACAAAAATATGACTAAGTCGAAAGTCGACAAGACGGTATACAAGCCAAAATGCAAGTCGAAAAGTAGAAATTAGGAAAATACGAGGGGCGCTATTATCGCTGTGTATTATTTCTTAATTTCCTATTTTCGAGTTGATTTTGGCTTGTATAGCGTGCTGTCGCCTCACATTTTGTCGTAACTTTTCGACTTTCGCCTTCTAAAGGGGCGAAAAGTAGAAATTATGAATGGTAGTTATAGGCTTCCAACCAGACCGAATTTGAGTTAAGCACATGTAGCCATGGTGGTTCTTGGTGACTCAAAACCAATTATATAAGTCGACAACAGCTGAACTCATTCAAAATTTGAACTGTGTATTTAGAAGTATAGAGTAACACCTCTAGGTTTGGCCGTATGGAGCATACTAGAGTCGATTTGTAGCATTATTGTCCGAGCAACTAGCTGAACAATAATATGGTTAATGAAGATTTAGATACGGAGCTGCCCGTTCTTGCTGATAGTTCAAAAATAGATAATGCAAAATTAATATATTGAAAATTTCATTCACATTATTTTATTCTAAGCGCAGTTATTACTGTTTGGAGTTTAGACATTGTATACATTTGAAGCCAAACTAAAGACCTGCAATAGGCATGTTTAGCTCTAACAAAAAGCATTTCTAAGATGGGAGAAAATACGTCTATTGCCCTCTCTTCACCTAACCCGTGGCGCTGGTTTCGGAATATAAGTCCTAAAGTGCACTGCCGTCATGTAAACTAACTATTTTATTTAATTACAATGATTTGTATTATTAACAGCGGAAACAGTGTCCACTTGGTACGGGATGTCGAATTGTTGCCAAAATATGCAAGGGCGAAAACGCAGCGGACTGTAATCCTGAACCAGAATGTGTCCGAGGTAATCTTGTAATTATACAAACACCAACAACATCTCCACAGTTCCAGACTATTCCAGCTATACTCAAGAAATCTGCAGGCCTACTGTTCTGCACTAGCCGGGCTAATAATACCGCATACGCCACTCAGTGTGCTATATGAGGGAAATTTGTCCTTGACAGTGGCGCTATGACATACTCTTATTTCAAATTCCAACCTTGGTCGTTCGTTCCATCTGAACAACCAGACACTATTTCGTACCTGGCACTTCACCCTCCACCACTGACAAGGTGAAATCACACTGAACAATTCCGAGGTACGTTCTCGGCCGACACCCGAATCGAACATGAGACCTCCAGGTCAGTGAGCCAGCCAACGTGGCTCCCAACAGAATCGTTTTACCATTCCATTTACCACGCAGCAAATATTTATTTTAAATTCTAGTAAGCCCTTTCAGCTCCGTTGGGCCTTATTTGCTATTTTTCTTACCTTGTAAGTAAATACTACATACGTTACCATGACAGTTTTACCGATTGGCTTTAATGTAGATATACAAGTATAATAGCTGAAGAAACAAACCCACAAAGAGTCACATCGCACTACTGTTTAAAACTTAGACAATGTCTGATTTTAATTTTTCAGCACCGTATGCCATCAGTAATTTCAACCCTTGTGCTGTTGGTCAACCACTGTTGAGTTCTATTGGTCAGCCATTGTATTGTACAATTGACCAATGTCCTAAATCTTCCTATTGTATGCGGTCGTATGGTCCTGCTGGTGTTTGCTGTTTCGACTTTAAAGGATATTATGGTAAATTTCACGTATATTATTTAATGTATAATCCCAGTGTTTTATCAGTCCTATAGTTATCTATACGTGTACTTGTTTTCAGTAGGTATTTGACTACATGCATAATTTTTGGATGTTTTTGATGTGACAAGTACAATCGATATACTGTTTGAATGGCATTTAGTAATTGAACACATTGAAATAAACACATCAGTTCTATGGATAACGAACTGTTGTATTTATTTTAAGTACAATCGAATCAAATTGAATGTGGAAATACATGTGATTATATACCAAAACATAAAATATTGACGGACGATGATCATCCAGAATGACCATTAACATAGAGTTTCATTCAAATTGAAAGCCTAAAGTGAAGATATATATTTGTATTTTCATACAAATAATATTGATTATTCTCATATATTAAAAATTACTTATTGCCGTACCTAGTTTTTGCCAATTTCGTTCCCCCAAATCCGTCCCTTCTTTAGGGGTCCTCGAGCCTACTTGACTCCTCTACTCCTTCCCAATGCATCCTTGATCATCTTTCATATATGTATAATAATATATAATACAACAAACATATCTCGCTCTCTCTTTTACAGTTGGTAATAAACTGGGTTTCTGTCCATTTCCAAGAATATTTGGTCAGTGTAAGAATGATTGTACTCAAGACCAGGATTGCTCATTTATGCAGAAATGTTGTGCTTCACCATGTGGTTATTCGTGTCGCATGTCCTTTGCTGGATGAGTTATCTTCTCTTCGTCAATAACAAAAGGCATATCAATATCATAATAAAGTAATTTAACATATATTTTTTGTCTTTCTTTCTAAAGTGTTAGATTTGTAATTGGTAGACAGTTGAGATTTCTATCTAATTTATTGTTATTTTTCCTATTAAATCCGAAAGCAGATAGTCCCAGAATTTGATTATTAAATTGCGACCGTCAATTTTGGATAGTAAGGAGTGTCAAAGGCTATTTTAGATGTTGTTTTACATTTATGGTCTGGGGGGTGGATGGCCAAATGGTTAGCGCGTGCGCGCTGTATCATAAGGCCTGTCATTGAGTCAACTGGTGTGGTTTCGATTCCCCGGTTGTACATGACTAGGAGTAGTGTCGCTTGTCCAACCTCGATGGTTTTCTCCGGGTCCTCCGGTTACCCTCCCCCAACTGCTAAAGACCCCTACGCGCAAGCGAATTATTGAAATAAATTGAACCATATGTTAGCCCCGAAATGACCTAATTTATGTCGAGTAGACGTTAAACCCCATTTCTCTCTCCCCTTTTTATAGTCTTTGCGAGTGACATTGCCTCTTTACACTGAGCTCTTTGATATTATACCATACAACCACAGCCCACAGCTAATTTAATGTTCTATCAAATGTGAGGATAATTTTGCGTATTGTCTTTTTTCTTTGCCCAACCCAGGCGTTTCTTTTAAGTACCACGGGCGTTGACTATGACAAACGGAAATCAAGTTTGAAAATCTTCAGAGAGTATCGTTCCTAATCTTGGTTTAATCTCAACCTAAAATATGAATCTCAGTGTTCATTATTTGCAGTACAAGTGTGAATCTTTGGGGTGTGTTTAACTCAAGTCTGTTACATGATATACGTAGAAAACAATCACATATTATCACACAATGATAAAAGTATGACGTTGCATAGAGTATTAAACTGAAATAAAAAAAAAGTGTCCTAGGTCTTGTAAGTCAATCTTAGAGTGGTTTTCTGCCTTATAAATTCCAACGCCGACATTTCGGTATTAACAACAGTCGAATAAGACGTTATTTTACAGAACTTCCTCAGTAATTAAAAGAGCTCTAAACCTCTAACTCAATATTTGTCATAATATTTGAAATTAAAAACACGAATTAGAATTCAATATTGGTCAATTTCAATCAATATTGATCTTGAAGTGAAAATATAGGGTCCTGATATCCACTATGTAAGACACAATTTACATTTTATAATCAGTACACGAGTCGTGTATTTTATGGTTTCCGGGGCCATTTGTAATGAAGCAAGAAAAACATATCCTACAAGAAAAGTAATGGCTGGTGTTTATTGTTACATTAAAGCAGTGCCAGTGGGAGGTTGGGTGTCCGAATGGTCTAAGGTGTGCGCTTTAGTTGATAAGGTCTTCCATCGAGTCATATGGCGTGATTTCAATTCCCCGCTTGAACGTGGCAATGAGTAGGATCGCCCTGTGGGTTTCCCTCCGAGGAAGCGAATTATTGAAATAAAATTGAACCATCCCGAAATGACCGACTTTATGTCCAGTGGACGTTAAACCCCATTTCTCTCACTATCACATTATAGCAGTCTATCAGATCATTTACGGAACACCCAATACTACCCCAAAAGACTATCGTGTCTTTTTAATGTTAACTGGACTTATTTCAGTATAATGAACATCTATGAATATATGTCATAACACATGCACGACGCAAAATAAAAAATAAAAACACAAAAAATAACGCGTTTAATCAAATAATACGAACAAATAAATCTAAATAATATGAACAAATAAACGAACAAATAAATCTAACTAATACGAACAAATTAAACGAAAACAGTATGTTCATTATCAATAGCTTTCAAAAACATGTTTATGAGTGCAACACACAGGTATTAAAAATATAGGTTATACAGGTGTACCTTGTGGAACGGGAAAAAATGTCAACCGCATTGATAATTTTATTGTCAAATGTATACCCATAAACATACGTCATACCTCCAATCAAAATCTGTCTTTTTCATGATTGGCTAAAACAACACTTTGGTATATTTATGATCATAATAAAAACATAATACAAAATCACTAAGCATAACGACATAAAACAAAATAGCGACACCTGACTATTTCTTTCGCCATGGATTGGTGAATCTAGAGAACGTCGGGGTTCAATGATTCTGGGGCAAACATATAACGGATATCCGTATTCATCCTACTTAAGATTAATCTCTGGGTGATTTGTGTATATAAATGAACTAAATTTGATACAACATTAATATCGAAAATTCGAAGACTTCAAGATGATGAAGATGATGTTTTATCTTACCGTTGTACTTTGCCTTAGTGCTGTGTCTAGTGTACCAACTCGTGAAACGAGCGTATGTTATTTATTTTTTATTTATTTATTTTAATAAAAATCATTTATATCCCAATTATTTTGGTGTTTTTATAGTTACGGTTTGGATATACCTTTTAAAATAGATATTGTGATTACTAACTAGATTAAATTTTCAGCCGTAAAGTTATCGTGGAAAGCTATTGCACTTTTATGCATGTCAACTTCTAATTATATTCTTCTCGTATATAAATGTGTTTTAACAATATTTAACAATTTTATGTTTTGTTTTTTTTACAGAGAGTTATAAAATGGACCCGTGAAATTGAAAATCGTCAAAAAATTGACGAACATGCGGAAATTTTCTCAGGTGAACAGATTCTAATGATGTCAAAAGATAAAGCTTTAAATGCACATAAAATTCAGAGATCAGAGAGCTGGCATGATTATAAAACAGTAAGTTGCATTCTTAATAGCCTCATACATTATTATTTATATCACTTAAATATAATAGTCGTAGCCTTAGATGGCCTAAAATGTTGCAAAGCGTTGGGTTCAAAAATAAATATCAAGACTTAGATTGAAATCCTAAATTTATTTATGCAAACAATAAAAGTATACAAAAATGCAGCAAAATGTTTCTAAGCTGTATATAAACCATATAAGTGACATCGTGTGTTCTAGAAAGTGCAACTGGACTAATGAAGACGGGCATACGCCATACAGTGTGCTATGAGGGAAATTTTGCCCGGATAGCGGCACTATCTCCTACTCTTATATCGAATTCCAACTGCCAAGGGATCTTTTACGTGCATTCCAATGTATACACGGGAACTCGATATTTCGTCTCATCCGAAGGACTAGACAGCTGTACTTGTCTGGCCCACCGTTCTGCACCGCACTGACAAGGGGAAACCACGTCGACATTTCGACGAAGTATAAATCAGAGTAAACTATACATTATAGTGGACCTTTAGTTTGATATGTAAACTGTATCCGTGTAGATTGGGGTTAGGTCACAGCCTGATCATGTGTTATCCCATTTATTTCATTCCAGAAAGAGTTAGCAATCAAAATTATCAACCACGCTGCAGGAAGTAAAACAGTGTGTTTTCTTACCAACGTAAAAAAATCGTATAGAGATACAGTGGCTGATTTAAATGAACGGGAGGGAAAAACAATATCTGCTGTAGGCGAGAGAAATTTGGTTATGGAATCCGGCAAACAAGCTGCGCCAAATTCGGAATATATCAAGACCTTCTGTAAAGACTCCTCAATCTATCAAGTACGGGAAAGTACACTGGGATCAGGTTAGTTACTATTTAAGTTCGATCGGGAGAGAGAGAGAGAGAGAGGGGGAGAGAGAGAGGGGGGAAGGGGGGGGGGGCGACCACTCACCACGCACTATGTCATTTCGGCACTAATATACAATTTTATTTCAATAATTTGCCTGAGTACGCGTCTCACCATTGATGTTTGAATTTAGAAATTAGCTATTTAGGAATAAAGGTTAAATTAAGACATTGCTGGTTTAGCCTGGTTTATTTTTGATTTAATTACGTTTTGGACTGGAAAATATGTTATCAGTTTTCAGAGGTTATCAGTTTCCTTAGGTTTTTGATGTTCCTGGCTTTGCAGTACCATCTGTCCGACATTATTCAAAATTCCAATTTCCGAAATACAGAACCAGTATGCTATGAAAATATATATGAACGGAAAAACCTTCACAATCGATGGCAGTCAGATAGGCGTACGAACCCGGTGAAGTTTAGGGAGGGGGCGTGGGGTGGGGGTGAGCAGAAATTAAATGCCTCAAAAAGTGCCGGTTGCCAGTAATCTCCAAAAGCGCAAAGAGTACCCCCACTAGGGCAGCAGCAATCGCGTTTTCCTGTTATTCCAGGAAAGTAACCCACAAAACGGTATTATTTTGTCTTCCCGACTTTACACTTCTGCACTGATAAATCTGATTTTCCGAAAGTTAGGGTGGGGAGCAGTTTGTACCCCTATTGGTAATCACACCAACCATGTTCATCAACGATCTGTCTATTACTTGTACATCATGTAAAACAAACAAGGGTTGGAGTTAGTTTTAGTTTAGATGGCAGATTGTGAAATGGTTTTACCAGTTTACACGCAGGTTTTAATATAATGTAGATGCTGATCGTAAATATTAATTCGCTTTTTTTTTGTTTGATTTTATTTCAGATGTACCACAAACGCCAGAAGCAAAAGCACCATTTATAATTAGAACTTACTGTTTTTATGGAGGCGTCAATATATTTACACCTTATGATTTATATAAGTTGATTTTTACCATATTTCCTATTTTCTAGAGGTAAAGTAAACATGAATGACGAATCATGAATTAAGTATGTTAATATTGTATTTATTTGTTTGTGTATTTGTGTTCCTTTTTTTTAAATGAGGAACGCCCATTGTTATGTTAAATTCACAATTTGTAAAAATGTATTCTAGCATAATTAAACTTGTCGACATAGTCTAGAAAAGCGTAGAAGTCTTAAGTTATGTAGAATTTGTGATAAAGCCATGGCATCTGTTATACTTAACACAGATGAAATGAAATAAGATTTGACGTCCTACTGTACCACTCCGATTGGGGTAATGAAGACGGACATACGCCATACAGGGTGCTGAAGGGGGGGGGGGATTTTGCCCGGACATCGGCGTTACGGCCTACTCTTAAATCGAATTCCAATTACCAAGGGATCTTTTACGCCAGTGTGTACACGAGACCTTGGGGTTTCGTCCCATCGGAACGACTATACGCTGTCCCTTGCCAGGCTCTCTGTCCTGCACCCTGACAAGGGGGAACCTTGTCGGAAAATCTCGATAATTTTTTTTTGCCAACTCCGGGAGCTAACACGGGACCTCCTGGTTAGCTAAGATTAGAAAAATTATAATATATCCGCCTTTTGAGTAGCCTAACCTACCCAGGCAATTAGTACATTATAATAGAATATATATGACAAATCAAAGTCTTTTCTGATATTGGACTAACTTAAGACCAAGTGGTGATTACAAGCACGATTTGTGATCTCCGACAACATACAGGGAGTTTAGAGAGGTTGGTTAATGAGCAATAATTCAATGCAAAATAAATGCTGGCTCAGAATAAATTGCAATACAGTTTCTCCACTGATTGACTCTGGGCTTTGATTGGGTCCATTTGAATATACTATGTTTCATTGTTTGAACGTTGTTGCTGCTAAATATATCCGTTTAAGAACTTTTTTTGGTGACAAAATCGCCCGATAGCCACATTGGGGCGGGGAGCCTAATGTATGTATAATTTTGTATGGAGCACTGCGCGGATAATCGCATGTGACAAGACAACTCTCATCTGAGAAGGGGACTGTTTCCAAAACAAGACAACTTTCACCCAGGTAAGGAGTTATTAAAACATGATAACCCTCGCCTAGAAGAAGGTACTCTCACATGAGAAGGGAGTTGTTATAAACATGATAACCTTCACCCAAGAAGGGTTTTGTTATAATCAGGATAACCCTCACACGAAAAGGGAGTTGTTATAAACATGACAACCTTTACCAGAGAAGGGAGTTGTTATAATCATGTGTTCCGCGAGATCTTCCTAAGTGTGCCGCGAGATTTTGAACGGCACCTTTATAAAATATGAAAAGAAACCAACACGTGATCCCAATTGAGTATTCACTCAATTCACTGGTATTTACTGATAAGTTCATAGCTGTGTTTTTCTTTATTTATAGTTTGTCAGTCTATGTGTCTATGACTAGTCTATGTCTACGGTTGTATTCCATCTGCATTGCCATGTTTTTATTTTCCAAATTTAAATATTTTTCATATACATTAGCCAGGTGTGAGAACCACTGCATTTGATCTACATGTTGACCAATCTCATTTTTCATGGTAATAAACATATTTTGTTGACCAAATTAGGTAATAAAACCCGTCGGACGCAAGGTATGGGGCATGTCCATTCCATATTTGGAATTTTGTACTGTAATCAGTCTATAACGTAAACACTGACGGGGTATTTTCTTGTCAAGCTTCATGTTTAAATAATTATTGTTCTGTTCTGTGTTACTCCTGGCTCTTAACAGCAACAAAAAGGATAAAAAATCCTTTACCCTTTTGATTCTTTTTGTTACTGTTATTTAATCTATGTAAATGGTTTCACTATGAATTTCATATATATTGACCACAAGTTTACTATATGTCATTGTGCTTGATAACTATAAGAGTATACTTGTCGAAACGTCGTGCTTTTAGAATAAAACTAGGGATTGTATCCCATAAAAACTGTGTTCTATTGATATTGTTTAATTGCTTAGACATAAAACGTATATAAACACTATTGCTGTTCCTGTTATATATTTGATTTGGATATCTTGAGTAAATCCATAAGGTGAAATCCAGTGAAGTTCTAAAAGTACAAACCACTAGACGATCAGGCTAAAAACAAAAGATGTGTAGCCGGGTAGTGCTACTAACCCTCACCTGAGAAGCTAGCTGTTATAAAAATGATAACGGGGATTGTTATAAACATGATAACCCTCATCTGCGAAGCTAGCTGTTAAAACAAAATAACCCTTACCTGAGAATGGAGTTGTTATAATCATGATAACCCATACCTGAGAATCATGACAAACTTGTTCTTTAAAGAATAGTTTGGATGCTGGGGCATTTCCTGAGAATGATCAATACACAGAACTTGTGTAATAATTTATCTATACATTTTCTAGATCTCAGGGTAGGAGTTTATTATTATCATTATATTATTTAGCATTCATGGAAATGTCCATATCATTGCACAACTAGAGCATCGCTAACGCTGCAATATACGTCCACATTCCTGCTTTTATTGATATGGTAGTTTTTAAAATGAAGAGAATGAAATATGAAATAGCTGCAATGACTGTAATATGACAAGAGGCAAAGAAGACTAGGCGTTGGGTTTGTTTTGCCAAATTTAGAGACTAAATATTAACAAAAAAGTGGACGTGACACCGCCTCAGGAGGTCGGGGCATGCACCAAAATAAATAGTTGCTGTATTTACGGTATAAATATGCAAAGTTCCAATATGATCCATTCAGAAATGCAGCCTGTAGATAATAAATACAAAAATTGGGCATGGCTCTGCCCCTGGGGGTTGGAATTGAAACAATATAAATAGGTACCACCCTGTTATTGAAATGATTGATATGCTGAATTTGAACAAAATCTGTTAATTATAGCAACCTGTAGAGCATTCACAGACAAAAAAGTGCACTGAGGGTCAGGACATAAATAGTTGCTATAGTTAAAGGAATAAATGCGCGAAGTTCCAAGCTGATTCATTCTGAATTCCAGCCCATAGACAAAAAAATCAAAAATTGGCATGGCTCTGCCCCTGGGGGTTGGACATGGATTAATATAGGTACAACCCTATCCAAATCGATTAATAATTGCAGCCTATATATAATTTACATACAAAATATTAACAAAAAGTGAGTGTGGCGCCGCCCAAGGGTGGGGGTGGGACAGGGAGTCATGCACCAAAATCAATAGTTGCTGTCCTTAGGGTATAAGGAATAAGTATACCAAGTTCCAAGATAATCCATTCAGAATTGTGTCCTTCAGGCGCTAAACACATAAATTGGGTGTGGCTCTGCTCCTGCGGGTCGGGACATGCACCAAAATCAATAGTTGCCACCCTTAGAATATAAGGAATACATAACCCAAGTTCCAAGCTGATCCATTCAGAATTGTGGCCTGTATATGATAAACACAAAATTTGGGAGTGCCAAGTTCCAAGACGATCCATTAAGAATTGTGGCCTGTAGGCAATACACAGACACACAAACAAAACATGGGTGTGGCTATGTAGCTGGAGTCAGGCATTCAACAAAAAACAATAGGGATCATCCTTATGGTATAAGGAATGGGTATGTAAAGTTTCAAAAGAATCTGTAGGCGAAACACAGACACACACAAAAGTTGGGCATGGCCTTCTTCCAGTGGGTCGGGGCATGCACCAAAAATGATAGAGGTCATCCTTATGGCATAAGGAATGAGTATGAAAAGTTTTCAAGACAATCGATTAAGAATTGCGGCCTGTAGGCGACATACAGACACACAAAAAGAAAATGGGCGTGACTGCCCCTGGGGTTTGGGCATCCACCACAAACAATAGTGATGTTCCTTAGGGCATAGGGCATAAGAAATAAGTATGCAAAGTTTCAAGATTGAGAAATGCAGCCTGTAGCCAACAAACAAACAAATACAAGAAAAGGGTGTGGCTCTGCCCCTGGGGGTGGGGCATGCGCCAAAAACAATAGGGGTCATTCTTAGGGTATGAGGAATAAGTATGTAAAGTTTCAAGATGAACAGTTAAGAATTGTGGCCTGTAGGCGAACCACAGACACACACACACACACACACACACACACAGACAGAGGCGACGGAAATATACGTCACATTATGAATTATGAATGTGGAGTAATGTGGACGTATAAAAAAAATAAATGAAACTTCAACAAATTTATTTCAGGCCATTCATTATATTTAGCATGTTTCACATCCAATTTTACATATAAAATAACTGATTAATAATCAGTATATAACAATTAATATAAGCTATCCATTTTAACAAAATAATAATTATAATACATCTATCTACACCCTAAATACAGCCAAGTTCTAAAGTGAGGATTTCCAAAACTCTAACCCTGTAGAGTGTTTGCAAGGAATTATTGAAGGGGGCAGGGGGGAGTTAGACAGCGAGAGAAAAACTCTATCCTGTAGATTATTTACAATTGTGGAGAGAGGGGTTTGGGAGGTGGAGGATAGAGATATAAAGACAGGACAGAGAGAGGTCATTTTATGAATAATAATTTGCTTGCTCGTAGGGATAGCAGCAGAGGAATACAGAGGAACTGGAGAAAGATCTGATGATAACGCTGCCATTGCGTAAATCTGCCGATTGAAATCACGCCACTGGACTCAAATGAGAGCTTATGATTTAAATTACCCCACTCGACCCTGCCACCCCTTTGTGTAAAGGATGCCATTAACCAAGGCTGTATAAAAATGGAAGCTTGATTTAGATATACATATATTATTATATACACACTAATAATTAGTAATATAATTATTTATATACATAATTGTATATTAACAAAAATGTTTACATATACATGTCTTAACAAAATATATCCCAGTATATAACCACACACTCAAATTCATTATCTTGTACAATCTATTCACAGATTTTAACATTTCGCAAGAAAGGTATAAAAACAAACAGTAACACTTTTTCATTTACATGCCGTGTAGAGATATATGTACATGCACTAAGTTTGATCAAAATGTCTGTACCACCATCTCATTAGTTTACAAACTCTATACTCTTTTAATAATATCAAGAATCCTCATCACACCCAAATTATCCAAATTTTAAATTTTCTTCAAATTTGACCATGCGTACCTATCAGAGCATACTCTTCTAAATTATTCCAGTCAGTCAATTTTTGATATACTGCAATTTTGTTTATGATGAATTAGCATGATATTTTTTTCTGAAGAATGTAACAATTTTTTAGTCTATTCCCAATTTTTTATTTAATTTTATATAGATTTGAAAGTGTTTTTACATGTAGAAACTGATTTAACTGTATCTATTGTATTTTAAGGTTAAATTTCTAATTTTATGGCATTTAATTTGAAGGACGTCAAATTCTCCAGTCATACAACAGGGCCGGCAGAAGCAATTCTTGATTGGGGGCGTCCATTCTAGGTCCTTATAGGCAAGGGTCCAGGGGCCGCAATAACCTGGAGAAAAGAGTATGTGCGGGCCGTTACAATTTATTGCCAGTCAGTCTAAGCAGGTAAATATGACTGTAAAGAAAGCCCTGTTGTCTGCTTTTTTTAAAAATATTAATATGACTAGTTGTTAGACTAGTTATATGTTTGGAAGTCAGTCATTTTTGGAATCTATCATACATTTACAGGAACAAGCTGTCACTGGACACTCTGAATGTTCTCTGCAACAAATATAAGATATTAAATGTACAGTTTAATTTAACATAAGATTATAAACATATCTCACACCAAAAGATCAGCTTATACCCCTAAACAATTAAATCCCTTTGAATTGTATTTTCAAATGGATTAAAGACCCAGTGAGCTAGATCGTTCACATAATATCTCAAAAGTCTAAAATACGAATTACTTTAAGAGTATAGCATGCCCGAAAATAAAAAACCCCATTAAAACTGATTGATTTGAATTATATAGAATCAGTTTTCTAATAAAAGTTCTTTTGAGTCTGTATGATGTTAAAATCTAGGCCTAGATGGGGCTTTAGCAAATGGGGTTTAAAATAGGTCATTTCGGGACTAACATGATAAATTTTATTTCAATAATTGGCTTGCATGTAGGGATCTTTTGCAGTGGGAAGAAATTGGAGGATCCAGAGAAAACACAGCTCAGTATATTCTTACCTGAACCAAGTTGATATGTGAGCAGCGTGACCACCATGACGACATGATTGACACCATGTAAACCAATCAGATATAGGTGTTAATTTACTTTGTAATCCTAAAAAAAATAATAGGCATGGAAAAACATTTTACACAAATGAATAAGTAACCTTATCTTTAAAAAAAAAAAAAAAAGCACAAGCGGATTTAACCAATAAATTAGGTTCAAAATCCAACGAACAAATTCAAAATCTGTAGACATTATTGCTTTGTTAAACTCTTGCTAATTTTGGCTACATAGATGCATGTTTAAATTTCAGTGCATAAGACAGGATATGCTTAGTCTTTCCAGAACACCTGATATCACTCTTGTTACTGTGTATCTCCTGAAACAATGTTGTCTTTGTATTAATGTATTAATATTCAGGCTAATTTCGATGATACTTTTTGTGAATTGTATTCTTTTATGTCCTTGTAACCGACTTCGTCATCCACTTGAATATTTTGAATTTCAGGTGTTGTTCTGTTTTTTTTTTTGGTTGGGCGGTTACTTAGTTCTTCTCTGACTTATTAGAAAATTATCACAAACGTAAAGATGCATCAAGTATTAAAACAAGTAGCCTATGTGTGGCTTTTGTTGACATGATTTCATACTTCGAAAGCTGTTGTTCAATCCCTACATTTCGATCATGCTACGTAAATCAATCAAAGTTAGCTGTATACCTCTGTGTTGCAGATTTCCCATTCCTGATGCTGTTCCTAAATTATTTAAACACACTGAACATCTTGGTAAAGACTTCCGACAATTTGGACAAGTCTGAAATACAACAAATTTAAATATAATGTGTAAGACTTGTATATATATTTATCTAAGGGTTATGTTATTAAAAGTTTATGGTACATATCTTAGCTTTATGGTACATACCTTAGGTTTATGAATAGCATGACTGCTTACTCCAGGTGGTAAACGTGATCGGGGCATCTGCATAGCAGATGTATTGTTGATTGACTTGCCGCAAAAATTACAACGTACATGTACTTGAGGTGCTGGTCTGACAGATAAATCAAATTTATTTCTAATTATATCAAATTTCGCTCTGAAAATAGAATGGCATAAACTGCTGAATTTTATGTCAACTTTTAATTAGTACAGTAGCAACTGTTCCATTTTAAAATGGACATGAATCCAATAGAAATATAAAAATTATGTGGCTATAGAAAAAAAGGATGAGCAATTGCTTATACATATAAAATGACGAAACAATAACAAAACACACATAAATATTACCTGATATTGTAAAATTTCCATTGGTCTAACAAGGCTCTATATCTAGAATACAAAAGAAAATAAATCAAACAAAATCTTTTTACAGTTATCTCATTCACAATTTTTATCATCTCCATGTGTGTATGATCATAATCAGTCATTTCAACAAATTAAATTCAGATAATATGGCGTTCTAACAGTCATTTAGACTGAATTACTTAAATTTAAGTTCATATACTCGTACACAATATTCAGTCATTAGTAATTTAATTAAAACAAAAGACCGTGTAGAGTGATATTATCTATACAGAACTGTCTAGAGAATATGAATGCCACCATCCCTTTATTAAGTGGTAAAGTAAAACAAAATGGCTAAAAAAAATACTTACCCATCAATCCACATAGATACTTTAGATAACTCTGATTTATCTAATGTATTAGGACAACAATAAATAGATATCAAAGCAGCTGTCTGTACATCATCTGAACAATCTACATACCTCCCTAATAAATCTACTCCCTCACTTGTAAAACCTATAATGACAAGAAACATAGACATATACCCCAACAAGCTGCAAAGAGATTCAAGTCAAATCGAAAATCACTGTAAACAAATCTGAAATCACTGTGATTGTTAACAGATCTAAAATGATTGTTAACAGATCTAAAATGATTGTTAAAAAATCTAAATCATTGCTAACAAATTTGAAATCATTGTTAACAAATGTGAAACTATTGTTAACAAATGTGAAACTAGTGTTAACAAATGTGAAACTAGTGTTAACAAATGTGAAACTTTGTTAATAAAACAAAAATCATTGATAAGAAAATCTAAAATCATTGTTAAGAAAATCTAAAATCTAGCTCAGAGCCAATCCAATATAAACTCTGTACATTGAAATTCAATAGAGTTTTTGCTAATGCCCTATTGAATAATCTCACCTAGGTTTTAAAATTCTATAGGGAACTTTTTCCTGTATCGCCTTCAAAAGATTTCATGAATTTGAAAATAAAAGGGGTGTGGAGGGTTTGTAGTAACATCGAATTATTCTTTATGTCAAAAGGGTTACTTCTTATGCCTCTATGAATTTTTCCTGTATTGTGTCCACATGCTTTAATTTAAGAGTCCAAATGGGAATGGCAAGATAATTCAATAGCGTTTATTGGGAGTTAAATATGACTTATGATATAGAGATATCCCTTTTGTCCAAATAAGCATTCCCTGTGAATTTGAAAAAAAAACCCAGTCCAACAAGAACTCTGACCTTCATAGTGTATAGTATTCACAAGAAATTCTGGACAGATGATGGGCAAAGGGCAGATACACATCAGCCAGATCTCATTTTATCTATCAACTAATCAAAAGATATACGGTACACAAATCTCTGAGTGACAGTAGATGCTACTTTGTTCAAGCCAAGAAAATTTCCACATGAGCAATCAACACTTATAATGAAGGTTATGTAACATGTGGTCAATGCATGAAAGGGGAATTTTGCCTCGTGCCCTTTATACATATTCTTTTTCAATTTCATCTAAGTGACACAGGTTTCCACTGTTTTATTACACTCTGGGTCTAAATCTATGCGACTAATCCAAGGACATCAAGTGTATACAATAATAACATACCTGTTAACAGTAAACCATTCAAATCACCAATTACTTTCAGTTTATTGGACAGATCTTCAAAATATTTCTGCACCTGACAAAAGATGTAATATATTGTAATATAATGACCTAATGTAATAGTGCATTAATTGGGAACCTGAACCCAACAACGACATGCTGTGGAGTGGATTATATTATTACTACATGTCAAGATATTTTTACTTTTTTCAGATAAAAAAACCTATTGAATTGATGGAAATACTGTAAAAGTCCCTTTAACTGACCAAACTTTGAGGAGCAATATCAGTTCCAATTCTAAAGTCAATCTTATTTTAGCCATAGCTCCAGTAATTTGCTGTAAGATCAATACTGCATGCAGCAGAACATTGTTTGGATTTTTTATATTTGGGTGGGATGCTTTAAAGATACTTTATGTATGATTTATTTAAAGAGCTGCCATTCTTGCTAAAATAGTTCAAAAATAGATAATGTGAAATGAAAATATTGAAAATTTCATTCAAATTACTTCATTCTGAGCTAAGTTATCACTGTGTGTAGTTTTGACAAGATGTGTGCATAGTGGTAACAAGGGCACTGGTATATTCGAGACTTAGCCTCGCTTTCCCATTTTTAAATTAAATTTATTTTTAAATGGCGAACCATTCTAATCTAGTTAAAATATTGAGTATCCGATGACATCGAGAGTTGATTATGGTTTGGATAAGTTAATTAATGTCTAATTAATAGTTTATATAACATTTCAGGCCTAAAGAAAGACCTGCAATAGGCAGATTTAGCTCTTGCATAATGTATGTTTAGATAAAAGGGTTCATGTAATAAATTGTGGGTGTAGTGTCAGTTGGTGTAAAATGTTTTCTTGTCCAACTGCCTTCCAGGCCATTTAGATAACGGATGATCAAATCCCGACCCCTAAACCTGGATTTTTTAGGTTCACAGTCTAGAAGGCAAAGGGGAGCGGGATACAAATCTTATATTACACACTTTAATACTGGTACACCATTACTTCAAATAGTGTTTATTATGTGATCTTTCTATATAAAACAGCTTCTAGAAAGAGCAAGTATATCCTGCCTTGTACATGGTCCCACTGAAGCTGATTAATAGAGAGTAATTTAATCGTGATCTGTAACTATAAGGTCTCTGGTTCAATCCCAACCTGTTTTATCTTTGTAAGTGCTGCAGGATGGAGGTACTAGTCATATGAATGGACCGGAAAAAAGACAGATTCTGTATACACTGGAATTCAAATAATCGAAACCCTTGGCAGTAGGCAGTTACAGCACTGTCAAGGCAAAAATACCCTCAAATTCTACTGCATGACACATGCCAGTCTTCATTAGCCATGTTGCTGTAGAAAAGTAGATGGTTAAACACCATTTCATTCCGTATACCATTACGTACATACCTTATCATCAGTAAGATATGTACAAGCAAATGCTACTCTATCTTTAACTTCTATTTCTTCATCATTCTAAAAATAATCAATTATATAGTTTTTACCAAACACAAGTATTAAACAGATATTATAACTCCGACAAGTAGATAATAATTATAACTTATTTTGAAAAATATCACATCCAGAATAGCCATAGACTCACTTAATTATGGAGAAATTGTATCTCAGCAACGGCTTGGCAGACACAATCTATTTTGATTATACCCAAACTAACTGCAGCCTAAAGTCGAATGCCATTAAATGAAAATTCACTTTTTACCAACCAGTGAAGACCTGCAAACCACTAATTCCACTGTAATACATTTATTCAACCATCCAAAAGATTGAATGATTGTATTGAAGTATTGAACAATACAGGAAATAAACTAGTTTAAAGCAAACTGCCTTATATTAAGCTCCCCTGTGTATTCGATTTTATTTACTTTCATTTTATTGTTTGGCGAGACAGTTCCTCAGGATTTTCCAACCTGGTTTCCCCTTGTTAGGGCCAGACAAGGAAAACTTTTTAGTCATTCGAATGATATAAAAAACTTGTAACTCAAAACCCTTTACAGTTGGAATTTTATTAAAATTAAATGGAAAAACAGGTGTCCAGTCTAACTTTCAATTATGTATGGAGTATAGCCAATTTCATTAGCCTGGCTGGTACAGAAAAGTAGGACGTTAAACCCCATTTGCTTTCATTTGATCATAACTCACCAATATGTCAGTAAAGTCATTGTTATCATCCACTAAGAAAGCAAAGATAGCACGTAAATAGGGATGTTTTAAATCATGTCTTAATTCATTACAAGTTTTCTTCCATAAAGCACTTCTATCTGTTACTCCAGCTATCGCTATGGCAACAGTTTTTAAAGTAGCACTACCTATAAAAAATAGAAAATATTACAACTTTAAAAATACATTCCCCTGACATCAGACAATAATGCAATATCTAATTTTTCACAGTTCAATTTACCCTAAAATGTAATCATTATTTAACATTTAATTAAAGATACGTTAGTTAAGAGCTAAATCTGCCTATTGCAAGTCTTTCTTTAGGCTTCAGATGTTGTAGAAATTATTAATTAGTCCTGTATTTACATGGCAAGCTCAAAATCAACTCTCTAGACCCTTGGATGGCCTGGATACAGCTTGGATATAAACAGTCATCCATTTAATAATTAAAACAATAAATGACTGACCAAGCTAACGTTTACCATTAGGAATAGCAGTCCAAAATTGATTCAATTCCATTCAGTATTTTCAAAGATATGAGGAATCGAAATTTCATCTATCTATGATGCTCGAGGGTAACAAGACGCTGCCATCTTTTATTGGTGGTGGAGAAACCTGTTGGGCCTAATTTAAATCCGATTGAGTTCATGCCAGGAGATTATCTAGTGATGGTATTTTGATTTCTTAATTAACTGTTAAATAATCAATCTGAGAACATTGTTAGCGAGTATTAAGCTGTGAGAAATTTAATATTATAGCAAAAATGGAAATGGTGCATCAATACTTTAAACCAAAATCGTCATGAAGTCAAGTGGTCAGGCTAAATAATGGCTAAAGTGAAATATTTTGTATGCCTATTTCAATCGACTACTGCTGGATAATTATAAGTGATAGACTCTTGACACCAATAAATAAGTTGAAGGGGATAAGTTGATCTATAATATATAAATCATTCTAAATCATTTTCATCAGAAATATCGTCTTCAGAATCGGTGTCATTGATATAATCCCGAGTCGGGAATCATTCATAAGCATTTCAACCACCATGAGAGTCTTTAACCTTCCTGACATCGCTAAATTACGTTTTTTGTCATAAAATGTTGAACAAAGACATGTTTCTCTCAATGCCCTTGACAAGACAAATTCCTGTCTGATATGCAAGCGTGGCCATATCAATTAAATACGAAACTAAATACTCAAATGCGGCTTATAAAAAATGTTCTTGCTGTGGTCGACTTTAGTCGACCGTGACCACTTTAGCTGTATAACGTTGTGGTGATTATAGTCAACAATGAACGGTTAAGGTTTAAGAAAGTTTTTTATATTATAAAGTCAATAACCCACCATCTTCTTGTGATATACTCAGAAAATCTAAGGCTTTCTTTATCCGTCTACTAAACAGAGCAATGGCAGCAGCTTTAGCACAATTACCACTTCTAAAAGAACTGAAAAAAACAACAAAATACATTGAAAAGGACACAATTCTTTGGAGGGGGGGGGAGATACACCATACAGTGTGATATGAGAGAAATATTACCCAGATCGCGGCACTACTACCTACAAAATATTTAGAAATACTAACTGTCAAGGGATCTATTACGTGCATGCCACTGTGTACATGGGACCTCAGTGTTTCATCCCATATTCACAACTAGATGCTGTTCCTGCCAGTTCCTCCATTCTGCACAACTGACAAGAAGAAACCACTCTGAAAAATCTCGGAGAATTTTCTTGGCCAACACCAGAATCAAGACCCCCGGACCCCCTGGTTAGCGAGTCAGTGTCCTACACACTGAGCTACCGCCATAATTGTGAGACTGTCAGAGAAACAGTAAAAATCTTACTATTCCATATAATTTGTACGAGCTTTAAGGTTGTCATTTCTTCCCCAACCACACAGTTCTAAAGCCTGGGACCTGAAAAATAAATGGTCAGATTGTGATAGCTGGTAGTTTTGGCATTTGTTAAATCAAAGCTAATTATTCCAGAAATTGTTAGAAACCAATTGTTAGAAACCAATAATTACATTACATCAATAAGAAGCTGCAGGCATGTAGGATTGTTTGAAATGAAATGGGGACTTAAAGTTGCTTTACTCCAGAAACCAGGCTAATGAAGACATGAATAAGCCATGTAGCATGCTGTGACTCAATGCGGGAAACATTACTGGGACAGCAGCACTAAAACCTAATCTTTGTTAAATTTCAACTCTCAGGGCATCTTGAAAGTACTGCATGCATATGGTATCTAAACTATATTTTATTATTTTTACTCTTTGGAATTACTAGGCACTTTTCCTTGCCAGATCCTCCTTCCTGCACCACTGACAAAGGTAATACAGACTGGAAAATCCTGTGGGTATTTCATGGGACCACCAGAATCATACCCTGCAGCTCATGGTTAATAAGACAGCCACCATCGGTCTCTTCCAAAATTGAGGGATGATCAAAATGAAAATTAAGATAAGCCTGTCTTCGACTTGCCACAAGTCCTTCTACTTTACCTTTCTTCACTATCATATACTCGGACTGTTAACGTTTGTTCATCTGTATCTTCCCAGCCACATATTTCACAATTACTTCGTAACGGATAATCTGTATTATCAGTCATCTTTAATAATCCTTTAACTCCCTGAAATTCACTTACATTGTTTCTATTCTCAAGACTATTTTTAAGTCGTACAGCTGGGATTAAGTTAAAGAATTCTATTGTTTTTCCTTTGTGTTTGCGTTTTGTTAGGGGTGTCATTAAAAGTCTTATTGATGATTTGGGTAGGAAAGAGTGCTTATCTGGATGGTTTTAATGTCTCGCATTTCCATCCATGAACATCAAGGCCAAGATGGTATCTTCATGTACATTACATTGTTTGCTGTATTCATCTAAATTACTTTCTAAAGAACAACTTTTCAACTATTATTTTAAAATTAAAATAGGCTTGTTAGCATTAGGTCTTCTAGAAAGGGTAAATACGCCCTGCCTCATATAATAATAATAATAATAATAATAATAATCGTTTTGTATGGCGCTGAACATTCAGTCAGTCTGACTGCTCATGAGTTGATATGGGTTAATAAGTTGCATGCAGTTATTAAGAATAAATGTTGTTTAAATAAAAAGATACAGTTTATCCATTCCCATACACCTCGTAGTTCTGGTTCATCAGACACAGTTCGAGCATTCTCTAACACATTTTCGGTCTGAAAATATATAAATCAGCATTTAGTACCATGGTTAAATACAAAGTTGACATATTGTGAGCTGTCATTGTCACAAATATAGCATGAAGACACATGTGATTTGTGACTTTTTTATCCTTTATCACACAAGTGTTTCTAGTGTGATTAATTGAGGCAACTTCAGTGGCGAAAACAGAAAATGTTCTTCATAAAACTCAGTCAAGATAAACATCTAAACCAAGTTGAAAAATTCTACCCCAATTAGAGTTACTGTATGTGTTCAAAATGTTAAAAGTTAAATATGTCAGAGCTGGGTTTATGGGTAAAGAAATTCAAACATTACATGATTTAAAGTATTATATTGTATGAATCATAGAAATGTAATTAATTACAATAAAATTACCCCATGTAATGGACAATTACATTCCAATTACTTTTTCATTACATTTCATTGCAAATATCAGTCTACATGACGGGTCTCAAACTTTAGCATCAAAGAAGTATAAACAAAATATACAATTAGTTTCTAAGAACCTTAACAATCAAGATAAAATAACTTTTTAATTTTATTGTTTTTTAGACATGAAAGTTTAGAATATGTCTATCCAGCAAACTTCTCTTTAAATCAATACTTACAAATTCACCATAGGCTTTCTTGATTCTTCGTCTCATCTTAAATGATATATCGTCTAAATACTCTTCATTAGTAATATTATATTCTACAACTTTTTGACCACTGGCTAATGTTAGTTTAAATAATGCTGACCATTGCTGAAAAAATAGTAACTTTAAATCACAAATCATGAAAAAGGCCATTTATGTTGGGTAATATATTTTGATGGGCCTCATTTTAATCCAATTGAGTCGAAGCAGTGAGATTATTTATCGTTGAAATTTTGGTTTTGGTTCCATGAATACATGTTAAAAATTTAATTTTTTTTCATTTTAGTAAGGATTAAGTAGTCAAAAATTAAATATTGTCTGAATACTGCATGATCGGGATTGATGACTTTAAGACAAATTGTAACCCAGTCTGTCTGGTCCTGGTTCATCTGTCATATATTTTATATCAATCATCAGATTTATTGCACAATCATATCAATTAAGATTTTCTGTTTAATTATACTAAAATTATTTATTATTTACCATAGTCATCTTGTCAAATACTGTTATTTCATTTATAGTATCTGGTGACACAAACGTCAGTAAACGATTTTCTTTTGTTGGATGCCAAGCAAATGATGAAACATATTGTCTCTGCATTTTAGCTGGAAAAATAGATATTACAGATACATCAAATGATTTCAGTTATATTAAAGAAAATGAAAAGATTATATCTGTACAAAGATTATTGTGTTGCTCTAATTATGTGTAGTAATACTTTTCTTCTCCTTGTAAAAACCTTATAACCAATCTTAATTATTATTGAATGCAATATAGTATATTTTTATTTCTAGGGCTATGAGGAGGATAATTTTTTTGTGGACAGTGGTGTTTCTGTCTACTCTTCTTCAACTTTCAAGTGCCAAAATATCTTTTACTACCAATTTTTACACAGGGCCTTGGTTTTCTGTCCCCTTCGAAGGACTAGACACACTTTCAAAGTTAACATAGCCCCACAAGCTCTGATAAAATGAGAACTGATTCTCTGCATATGTCTATATTCAATGTCCTGGGAATTTGTTGAACTATTTCTGAAATGCTTTTAATATTGAGAGGTTTACTTCTTCCACAAAAGTTTGGGGGTCCATCTCTTAAACTCAAAAAAGAATTATATCTTACATTCTATATTTCTTTCTCTAATAACCGGTTCTATATCATCAGACCCTGAAAAAATAACATCATACAGTATTTTAATCTGTTCATTAAAAGTATAAATATTCAATATTCCAAAATGAAGGGAATGAAATGGGGTTTGACATCCTACTTTTCTGCACCAAATGGGCTAATGAAGACAGGCATATGTCATGCAGCTTTAAGGGACAGCAGTGCTACAGCCTACTCTTATTTGAATTCTAACTATCAAGGTGTCTTTTATGTGCATGCACATGTGTACACCGGACCTCAGTTTTTTGTCCCATCTGAACTACTATATGTTGTCCCTTGCCAGGCCCTCTGCTCTGCTCCATAGCGGAAAATCAAAATGAACTTTCTCAGTCAACAGTGGGATCAACCTCAGGACCTCAAGGCTAGTGATTCAATATCTTACTCACTGAGCCACCGCAACTCCCCAATATTCCAGAATAAAGAGCAAACAAAGAGAGAAAGAGAGAAATGGAGTTTAATGTGTAGATAATATTGTAGAATGAGTGTACTTACCTAATACGGAATGTTCTATATCATACATACTAACAACTGGACTGTCTTTACATAATACTGATAACATACCATTTCTATAATAGTTACAGAAAAAATATATAATGTTTATTTAAAGAACAGTTTTTATATACTGTATAATTACACATAATCTGGATTACCTTTTATAGATTTTATCATACGGCTGAACTTTTACCAAATTTATTACGACCTATTCTTATTTTGAATTCAAACTGTCAAGGGTTCTTTTACATGTATGCTAGTTTGTACACAAGACCTCAGTTTTACATCCCATCTGAATGATTAGACACTTTTCTTGCTAGGTCCTCTATACTTCACCACTGACATGGGGTAACCACACCATAAAATACAGAGGAACTTTCTCGGAAGCGAACCAAGACCTTCTGGATAGCGAGCCAACATATTAATTATATGTAAAATGGGAGATGTTAATTGTAGGCTGGTTGGGGAGATTCGTGAATTTCCAGAGTCCACATTGGCCACTTTATATAAATTAGTATATTGGGGAATTCTAATCCTAACCCTTTTAGAAGACTGAATTTGGATCCAATTTACCTATTACCACTCTTAATAGGTAAGGGATAGTATTCCCCAAAACAGTCATTTATATAAAGCAGCCTTTGTGGGCTCCGGGAATTCCAGAACCTCCCCAACTGGTCTACAAGTATATAGCACCTCCCAACATTTTATGTTAAGTCACCTCTTAATACATACCTGGCAGGACACCAGTTTATTTTTAGAACATGTTTATTCTGTTGTAATGTTACAATCTGACTATAGTTAAGGAAATGATTGTTAATTTTATAATTTGATATCACTAGCTTCAAATTTGAATCTGCTTTCTCACTTTTATATTATATTTTCAACTAATAGTCAAGAAATGAAATAATATAATTTATTATTATACAGTCTTTAAAAGTTTATGACTATAACTAGCAACATGTCTTTACATATTATATTTATTTTAAAGGATACAGGTTTATCAAAGTTTCTGAGATCCCATACAGAAATAAATGCCTAAAAATAAAAATAGATACATTTAAGCCAGTCTGTTTCATGTCTCAATTTTTACTGAAAATTATTATTGATATTAAATACCTGCAGAATTAGATAATCTAATCAACAGTTTTCCGATTACAGGTAGGTTCAGTTTATTAATTACAGGTAGATTCAGTTTATTAATTACAGGTATATTCAGTTTACTGATTACATGTAGTTTTAGATAGCCTAATCAACAGTTTACTAATTACACATGGAATTAGATAGTGTAATCAAAAGCAAATACAAACAACATATATATACAATATAAAACAAAATACTCACATCTCCAAATGAAGCTATTCTATCTTCAAACTTTGGATCAATACAAACACCATGTACACTTTTATGTGATGTTAATTTTACAGGTTTAGATCCATCTAAAATATATATGATACATATAACTATCTTTTGTTGTGAACTTAAAATTCTTCGATTTAAATATGGATGAAGATAATTGATGCGTTAATATAAATTTGAATTCTAATTTACAACATTTTATTGTATTTTCTGAATATTCTTTAGATAAATTACCAATTTGTGTTTCAATACAAAAGAACAACAAAAATTTGTTAGCCATGAACTCCTTAAAAATATGGGCTACATGTGTTGTAGAAAAAGACAACACACCCATCACAGCCACTTATAGTTTAAAAAGGTTGAATATCTTGTACCTGGATTCCAGAAGCTGACATTACTGGATTTAACATAATATATGCATCTATTTGGTTAAATTTATAATTTTTTGTATTAAACTGACACTAAATGTATTAACAAGTTATACTCCGTTAATTTTAGAACAACCCCATGGTTTTCAGCTGAGAAATAAGAATCTGAAGGCTGTACATTCAAATTGGGTGTTTATTCACCCTAGGGACGATATCAAAATTTTGGCTCCATTAATGGTTTGGGAATGTTCCTGTCAAGTTTCAACCAGCTCGGGTTGCAAAAGGCTGAAAAATAAGACTTTAAATGAACTGTCCACAAGAGAAGAGAGAAGAATAGAATTCAAGTGGTGACTAGACACTGTTGGGACCCCAATACATTAATTAAAATAACCCTTGTCGTCTATCAAATGCAACCTAGCTGTATTACCATATATTGTTTCTCTTTAAATATCGTTTACTTTTTTCACATAGAAACTTGTGATTTGAGGTAATGAATCGATAGCACACCTCTTTAATTCTTACCTCTTAAATCGTAAATACGCAGTTGTCTATTATTCATGCCCGTTATAAATGTTTTAGGACTTGAATAAAACCAGGAAAAGGAAGAACTGGACTCAGAATAACCTATAATAATAAAATAAACTTCACATACATTTCTTATCAGAGTAAGACAACGTTATGCAGGATTTGGTGCAGAAGGGAGGTAAGGCTGTTTCTTTGATAATAACTATGATATTTAAAAATCCGCCATGAATTTACTAATTTGGCACAAAACAACATTTTCCTGTGATGTCAATCTGTTATCTGTATCTCTAACTAAATGGTGCGTGGTTGTTGATTAAAATGGATGAAATGATAAACAGGCAAATCAGCGCGAGTAGTGCTATAAAATACATGTGTATACAAAATAAGCTTGGAGCTGGAAGATAGTAATGGAAGGAATCACAACTGTGAAAGACGGACAGTCTATCAAAGTAGATAATAAAAGTTACTATTTAATATGTGAAATCTATTACCGGTAATATAATTCAGGTATAGGATAATCCTAACCATGTGTAATATAAATTATGTCTACCTATTTCTTGATATGGTTTGTTAATAATGGATGATTCACTGTAACTTAGTCGTGATGATGATGCCCACATACTCTCTGACATAACACTGCTATTAATATCCCATATAGCTATACAAGAATCATTTCTATGTTTTTCTAAACCTTCAGCCAACTGTAAATAAATCACATTGTGTTCAAATATTTTAGCAAGAGTTAAAATAGAAATCTGATATGCTCCTAAAGCTGCAACATGTATATTGTTTTTATCAACAATCTATATTATACATGCAACAAAATTCTAATATTATAATATAACATATGATAAAATATGTACCGGTACATCTTGTCATTTTAATATTCTGGTTCTCAGATATCACAGTTTCACTCAAAAAGAGCAGCACAGCTTGTTTTTAATTAAAAAACAAAAACATTCTCATTGATCATGTTCATACACCTCTCTCCAGCATCATAATTTTTGGAAGGATTGTCAAAAGTATACTTTTCTTGTTTGGCTTTATTGACAAATTTTGATCCAATTTGTAGCTTATTTCCAAGAGGCAATTTTTTATGCTGATGGGACTGTTAAATCTGTAGTTTACAATATTATTAAACTCAATAAATCACTCGCTTCTACTTCAAAATAAGAATAAAAGTTACCAATGGTTGTACTAATAAAAAAAAACAAGATGGATTTGTAGACCACCAACCACTCATGATGACAAACTTACCAAATGTGTATCTTTAGGGTTCCAAGAAACATAATTACACGATGTTCTTGCATGCTTGGCAGCTGTAAAAATATAACATGCTTAAAATGTAGGTCTATTCATAGTGCTCACACAAACATACAAAGTTGTTCAATGCTATTATACTTTCCATTATTCGGTGGAAATTTAAAATAATGGAATTAGATCTGTTTACTAATATTTACTAACAAATAGATAAAAGAAAGTATTACGATTTGAAAGATTGACAGTATCTAGATAAATGAAAAGGCATCAAACACAATCCAACAAATATCTATCATTTCAAACTGACTCGAATGTATAAATAGCATTTGAATAAATGTATAAATAGCATTTGAATAAGGATTTAGAATCAGCATTCAAATTATGACCACTTACATTACAAGCTTGCAAACTCTATTTTCAAGTTAGCTAATGTTGAAAAGTTTTCATCAGTGTTGAATTTTTTTTTTATATTTTTCAAGGGAAAATTCATGAATAATTTGTTTGTTATAGTTAAAATTTAATGATCATAATTGTTCGTATTTTTTAATCATATAACTTCAATTGATATCATTAGTTTACTAAATTTGACGATTTCTAGAATATTGAAACAAAAGAGGGGAATAATAAAAATGAAGGAGGAATTTTTCAAAATTTTATTATTTCATTCTTGCATTATTTGGATTTAGATTGATGGTTTGATAAAAATATCATAAGTAAAAGGCCAACTTGATTCTGTAAAACAAATCAAGATAATTTCTCTTTCTGTGCTAGTATAATATGTATACCAATAAACTTTTTGATCAACAGATTACATCACTTACCAAATTCTTTTCCTACAAACTCACTGGATGATGTTGTATTCCCAATACTGAAAGAAAAACCATATTTAAATATTATTTTACAACAGAAAATTAATATCAAAGTGAAAGAAAATACAGCACACTGAATTAATATTGTTGCAGATGCTATACATGTCATCTTTGTCTTATAAAAAGTCAAGAATGGATCAATTATCTTAAACTAAGCATGCAATCAAATTACATAAAATCAGATTTTTTAAAAACCTGTTCTATATCACACAAGGAAAGTTTTACCTAGTTAAGACCACATGACCATTAGCTTGACCAACCGCTAATAAATTCTTCTTATCTGTTTTTGGATACCATGATACACACTGAAAACAGATATCAGAGGTGTATTTCCTTGAAAATCAGGATCCTAAATGCTAATAGCTCATTTACATTAAGCAATGCGGAAAAGATTAGTGGCCACATCAGCACTGATTTTACTATTCAAATAATCTAAGACAATACCAGTATTTGAAGGCTCATCTATACATAACTGTAACAAAGAAATGAACTAACAGGGACAGTTACAAAGGGAGGGAAGTGGAGAGCGGGTTATTGTTGTTTCAGAGAAGATCACCCTTCAGACTCATCATTTCTATTATGTCTTTCTTGGAAATCGTTCATTGTTTTGTTTTTCAGTTTCAGTGAAGCCGGTATCATTACAGGCCGGGGACTGTACAACACAGTTGACGCTTATGGCTGGTCCCCCGGATCTTTTAACTTGATTTGTTATATATTTGTTGTTTTCTTCCTGTAATGTTGGTGTGATTAATTTTTCCCACAGGTTTGTCTTATCGGTTTTGTTTGCATGTAGTGCGGTCCTCCAGCACTTACTATTTTAAGCCACATGAATTTGTCAAGGAAAGGTCTTAAATTCTTACTCTAGTTGTCCACCTTTCCATTTTAAAATTCATCTATTACTTTTTAACAATTTTCCCAGTTTACTTTTAAGTAGAATATAATTATACCTTTATAAGAGCTACATCTGTATTAGAAGCTACATGAACAGCATAAGTACTATCAGATATCTGTCGCACTATAATAAACAAAATTTACTATATTAATAACCTACAAGTATTTAATTTATTAACAGACAGCTCATATTTCCACTTTTTATTGAACCTCTTAAATCTTTCGCCAATCAATAAGAATTCACAGAATTGTGGAAAATTCCTTATTTGAGCAATGATGGTGATTTTTTTCAAAATTGGAATCAATTCATCAGAGGGATTGATAATATATTTACTGACTATGCAATAGGCACTACAATGAAAAAGAACTTTTCACTGCCTCTGAATACACCATTTAAAAGCACCTACAAATTGGAGCAACCTGATCTCTGTATCATTCAACCACTGATAAATATATGTTTCTCTTCATTAATGTATGTTTAATATTATTCTGGCCAATAAACTATGTACACTTTACACCCCCAGCCTGCTTCACAACTGCAGACAGCAAACTGAAGATCTTTGTAATGGAACCACATTAAATACATCTCACCTTTATTGTGTTGTTCTAAATGACATTGTGCTATATCATCTTCAACTCGATACAGGGTTATCTCTGAACCATATGTTATAAATTCTGTTGGATCCACAGGTGACCATAATATCTCAGACTTTCCACTAGCCATGATTGATATTATACAACTTCAAACCATTAATAAAGTACTGTAACAAACATCATGAAATCTGAAAAGAAAATTCCATAAATCACTTAATTAAACGCATGAGAAAATACCGTAGGCCTACAACATATGAAATTGTACAAGATATATTGTCAAAACACAACTTCTTTAGCAATTTATTTAATAACACGGTCAGAAAGTTGTCTTTGTGTGACACTATATGCAATTTAAGGCAAGTCAGTAGTGTAATGGAAATGGCATTCATTCACACAGCTGATCTGACTAAAAGTAGGCCTACACATTGTATCACTTGTCTGTCATGCAAGCCAAAAATCCATGCACCATCTTTGTACATGCCCTGGAGTAGGACTAACTAATGTCACCACATAATTAACAACATGTGGGTCAAAGTTTTATTTGCCTGGGATCTCACAGTATCCTCCCACTTTTATAATATATTAACTGTAAGCATAAAACATGAATTGATAATCTCGAATAAATGACTTCTTTAATTAGTTGAAATTAATGTGTTCGATTGACGGGACGACCTTTTCTTAGATTTTCTACTCTAACTCTAGTGAATATTTAATTTGTCCATTTTCTAACTATAATGATCACTAAATTCTGTTTTGTTTGTTTTTTTTCTTTCTGTGACACCCATGGCAAATTGTCGCAAATGTTAGGTGAATATTATATAATTATCAGCAGAAAAGAGTTAGTGAGGCAGTAGCATTGCTGTTATCCTAGAATTTGGGTAAAGATTGCAGAAAAATATATTCACCTCAAAATGTAAACAAAAAACTACGACGAGGAGGCGGATTTTGCAGTTATCTTTCCTTTGACTTTGCAAATTCTGGCTCGGATATCAAACGAAACAGTTCTAATTCATAAATAAAATTTCGATTTCTAGTTTATGATATCGACAATCCAGAAATGTTTTCCTATATATACTGTATTATAAATACTGTCTAAATGTTCAAGATGTAAATTATCTATTATTTAGATTTATTTCCTACGATTTTATAATCAGACACAAAAGTTTGATGTAGCACATCCGGTTCCGGTTCTGGATTGTTTTCATTCGCAACCATCAGAAGGAATATTTTAATTTAGAAATGAAAATTAAAATATTCTAATTTTCTCAGCCATTTGCCAATCTTCAGCATGGAATCCACCCCAAGACAGAGGAAAGAGCTTAACAAGATTGTAACCGATAGTAACCAGGTAATTCAAAAATGCCCCAAAAAAGCAAACCAAATCTCTCGAAATTTTTTTTAAAAAACCCATAAAAAAACAGACGATTTAGTAGTTCAGCTCTGAAGAAAGGTCTCATTTCACTCGCCCTGTACATTCAGAAACTCTTCTATTGTATCCTTGTCGAAACTGAGATCCGCCCCAGTCAATCTTATTGGACAACTTTTTGCTACTAAATCGCATGTCAGTGTCCCCTTGAACGCCTGTACAATATAAATAAACACCTTAGTGAGAATATAAGACCTTGCTTACTTCGCTAGAACCAGTATGAGCGACACAACATGCTGTTAAAAAATACGTCTCCGTCTTCTAACCGACTTGGCAGACTTCATTGAAAGGGTAACGTCCAAATTTATAATGAACTCGGCCATGTAAGATGAAACGAAATTTAGGTAAAGCCTGGGAGAAAAAAATTGAAATCTTTGAAAAGATGAGAATCTTCAGTCATTTATTGATTTGCCTAGCCAAATTATAGTAATTTACAATCAAATTCTTTCATCAAATCCAATTTTTTCCCCCCAGGCTTACCTAGATAGACAATCGCTTTATTATATATTACAATAGATTTAGTCCTACTTTTATAAAAGTGAACTTGTGTAGACTCATGATTCACTCGCTATTATTGAAAGGCCAAATGAGACGTCAGTAAAAATTTCATTTTTTTGCATGACACTTTTTATTTTGTTATTCAGATTAAACAAATTATTTATGTTTTATTTTTCTTAACAGGATGTCAACGATATGCAGTCAAACTTGGCCAAATTACGAGCATTATCAGAAGATGATAAAACTGAGGCAGCAATGCTACGTTCTAGAATTGATGAACAAGGTCAGCTTATCATGGTTTTAAAGCAACGAACAGATGAATCTGTAGTGAAAGCTATGACATTGGATAAAATAAACACTAAACTAACAGATGAACGAGATCGTACTAAGGACATGTTGAATCAAGAAATTAGAAAGTTTAATATTTTGGATAACAGGTTTCATGACTTGGCTTCCAATCACGAGGAAATGATCAAAATCAAGGATGAATACAAAAGAGTTAATGTTGAGCTGCGGAATGAAAATGCAAAATTAAGAGAAGAAAATTCACGTCTTTTTTCTGGTGCCATTTTAGAAAAGGATCAAATAATAGGAGAGTTAGACACAAAGATAAGACAGTTACAAGAACAGTCCAAGTTAATGGAACAAAGAATTAGGTATGATTCCTGATGGTCTGTAATATCTGACCTTTCAGCCTCTAATAATATCTGGGGGGTTGGATGGCCGAATGGTTAGCACGTGCGTGCTGTATCATAAGGCCTGTCATTGAGTCAACTGGCATGGTTTCGAATCCCCGGTTGTACGTGACAAGGAGTAGGGTCGCCTGTCCAACCTCGTGGGTTTTCTCCGGGTCCTCCGGTTTCCTCCCACTGCTTAAGACCCCTATGCGCAAGCGAATTATTGAAATAAAATTAAACCAAAAGTTAGTCCCGAAATGACCTAGTTTGTGTCAAGTGGACGTTAAACCCCATTTCTTCTCTCTCTCTCTCTCTCTCTAATAATATCTGTTACAAAAGTTAGTTAAATCAGTGAGGAGAGGTCAAGTAGGACTAGATTCTAAAATGTGAATCTGTCAAATGAAGTGTGGTGAAAAATGTTAACACTGAATAAAGTACTTCACAAATATTAACTTCGGTAGACTAATAGGTTATCAATATCTTGCGCATCAAGAAAATGTTGGGGAATTGTTTATGGAAACTTATTAAAATAAAGCTTGTTATTTTTTTAAATTTTAGACAACAGCAGTCTGACTTTAGAAATAGAGAAGAGCAGTCTAAGAAAGAATTACAAACTTTACAAGACAAGTATAGAACCGATCTTAAATCACTTCAACAAAAATTACAAGATTCAGAAGAAAGGTTAAAAGGTAAGATACAATGTCATGTATATCACTAATATTACACGTAGTCTTAAAGGAGCAAAATCTCTAATTCAGTATTTTCCATAATATTCAAAATTAAAAACACAAATTAGAATTCAATATTGGTCAATTTCAATATATGTGGAATGTGGAAGTTATTAGCAAAGGCTGATTCACAAACGACAAAACAATAATTTTAAAAAAATGTGTAGAATGGACTAAGCAGGCGTAAACGACTGCTGTTCCATTTGGACTGTTTAAGTATTTTACAGAACATAATTGATTAGAAATTACAAAAATTGAATTCTTTCAAAAATTGAAAATAAATCACTTTACATACATTCATATTACATTAAATTATGATTAATATGTGCTTTTAGAACCATTTTTGTCTATTTCAAGGTTAAAAAAATAGAGCCATACACCCTTTAACAACCTCAAATTCCTTAGCTATAAGTTTATAATTACTTAGTTGCTGATGCATGAATTAGATCAACATTTCTTTCCCAATTGCACAAATTTTACATTCTTTCAATGATACTGGGGTGATTTCGATTTTTGCGGTAGTCAGACAGCGCAATTGGATAGAACATGTAACTAGAATGTCCTGGTTTTGAATCCTGACATTGGATTAGAAGAATCTTAGGGATATTACAAGGCAGTTTCCCACTTGTAACATATAGAAGCTGCAGGCCAGTAAGGAAAGGTTTGCCTAATTATTCGGATTGAACATCATGATGTATAGTGGAATGAATGTAAACGAAGCATGAAAATTAAAATTTGTGTCGTGAAATAATAAACTATATTTAAAAATTTGCTGTCAATTTGGTTTAATGATATGCTCTTACAATTTTCTCCAGGGTTAAATTATAAACTTCAAATGCAGATTGATGGTCGAGAGTCTCAGGCAACAGAATCTTCAACTAAATTAAATCAGATTACTAAACAAAGGGACGAGTTATTAGATTTAGCAATGCAGCGTGGTAAACTGATTCAGGTATTTCATTTATTTGATTTTCGATTCTGTTTTCACATGAATATGCTTTTCACCGATTTGTTTTCATAGAAGGAATTAGTCCACAATTTTTTAAATTGATTTTATGTATAATGTATGTTTCTTTAACACACAACCAAGGCCACACAGTTTGATTACTTTTACACTAAGCTTAGCTTCTTTTCTTTTTTTTTTAGAAATAAACATGGAATGTTCTTTGGTGATTTGAAAAAGTCTTTTTGACTGAAACAATATACTCTGCTAAATCTTTAAGCAGTGCACACCAATGATTATTTCTCACCTGTGACAGAGCCACAGAGGCTCATTTAGTATGACTTTGGCTCATCAATCCTGAGGGACTGGCAATAACAAATTGTCAATATATAGTCATTCAGAAGGTTACAAAAAAAAAAATAATGCCACTCGCAGGGCACAATTTCCCTCATAGCAAACTGCCAGGCATAATATTCCCATCTGGTGCAGAAAAGCCCATTTCATTTATTTTTATTTCTTGCTTGTGACAATATGTTAGACAAAACACTCAGTGTACACCAAACTGATTTTTCATCACACGTATATATCGGGGGTCACAGTGGCTAAGTGGGTAAGACGCTGGCTCACTAGTCTGGGCGTTGGGTGTTTAATCCCTGCATTGGCCGAGAAAGTTCATCCAGATTTTCTGGCGTGGTTCTCCCTTGTCAGTGATGTAGGACGGATGGTCTGACAAAGACAGCTGTCTAGTCATTCGGATGGGATGAAAACAAGGTCCCGTGTACGCATTTGCGTGCACGTAAAAGATCCCTTGACAATTGGGATTTGATGTAAGAGTAGACTGTAGTGCCGGTGTCCAAGCAAACTTTCCCTCATAGCACACTGTATGCCCGTCTTCCTTAGCCCAGTTCGGAGTGGAACAGCAGGACGTTAAACCTCATTTCATTTCATCACACTTCTCAAATGTTTCATCAGCGTCGATAGGCTGTAAACAAGAATACCCGATAGCCTTCATGGTTATATAGTGGCCTCTGTTGGGGCTAAAAGTGGGCATATCCATCAAGGATAATCTGACAAGCTGTATATAGGCAAAAGACAGATGTTATAATCATTGTTGCATGCCGATCTTCACCATTCACACTCAGGCACATAATTATTTGGAAACCAATTTTTGAAAGTCCCATATTTCTACTCACATTTTTATAATTTTATCACATCCCACATTGTTTCTACATGTATTGTATTTATCACTGTTTTGGCATGCCATTTTATTATGCACAGAAAGAACAAACCGAAAATAAACTTCTACAAAAGAAAATAGAGGAAATGGACAAATCTGTTAAAGCTATGGAAGAAAAGTTTGAGTATGTACAAAATATATGTTAATTGATTTATGTACATAATATATGTTTATTGATTTCTGTACAAAATATATGTTAATTGATTTATGTACAAAATATATTTTAACTGATTTCTGTACAAAATATATGTTAATTGATTTAAAAATGCATTATGTAGGAGCTAAATCTGCCTAATGCAGATCTTTCATTTGACCTTAAGTGTTATATAAATCATTAATTAGACATTTATTCACATACCAAGCCCATAATCAACTCTCTAGATAATCAGATGCTCTTGATTTTCAATGAATTTAAACACAATTGGCAGTTAATAATTTAATAAAAAAATGGATAATCAAGACTTTGTTTATTATTGTAACAAGGTTAGCAATGACAATCGAGACTACTCTATTCTTCAAATGGCCATAACTATGCTGAGAAGAGAATGAAATAATTTGACTGAAATTTTCAACATATTCCCTTTTCACTATCTTTTGTTTAACTTTTATAGTGAAAACTGTCAGCTCTTTATTTAAACCTTACATAATGCGTCTTTAAGTTGTATGATTGTATATATTTTATATTATTTATTGATAATCACACTGGACCATTCACTATGTAGGGCCTAATCATGCATGGACTTTTCATATTAACAATGTAATCACACTAGACAAAGGTCATAGACTCTATGACAGTTAGACTAGGCAAAAAGGCATTGACTCTTTTATCCTGAAATGACACTGTGCAACAGAGCATTGATTTTGTAATCACACTGGGAAAACGGGCATTGGCTCTTTGACAAATTAAGAAACACTGGCATTGACTCTGTGATCACACTGGGAAACACTGGCACCTGTGATCAGGTGCATAACAGAGTATTGACTCTGTAATCCCCCTGAGCAGAAGGGTGTCTAATCTAATCACACTTAATTAACACTCAGTATAACTGGACATGTAATCTTTTGCTTTCAGGAGACAAGCCTGTGCTGTTAATGCTAATTTACAAGTAAAGCGATTAAAAGAAGATTTAAATTCAGCTGACAATCGTTACACAGAAATGACAAAGGTAACTAAAAGACTTATAAGGTAGAATTCAAGACTTAGAAGTAGTCTGGAATTGCTATTACGAGCGTAGGCCTATTTATTTGAATTCATCAAATTTATACCAACAACACTGTTAATCTGATACCATTGACTTCTGAACCTAGGCCATTTACTAATGAAGTTTTTGTCATTATTCTCTACCAATGTTTAGTATATAGAGAAAGTGGTTAAAAATTATACAGTAGTCATTAATTAGCAGGTGTTTAACTATCTAGAAAAGTTGTTACTACTTGTGTAGAAGCGTGACTAATTATAATACCCATGATGATTGAATACACAAACCTGGGCCCTGTTTCTCGAAATCGTAACTAAAGATAAAATCCAATTTTAGTAGATTCTTCAATTTTGATTGGCTAAGCACTATAATCAATCTAATAGTATCCAATCAAAGTACTAAAATTTAGATTTTATCTTAGTTAAAATTTCGTAAAACAGGCCCCCGGCTCATAGTGGTTCATCATTCAATAGTCAGTTTGTACACCTTAGTGACATAACACCTACTTAATTAATGACTACAGCCTGATTACTAACAATTTTTACTGACTAATAAACATTATATAACATATATTTTCATTTATAACGTTTTTTTGTTCATTAGTCAATGATATAAACTTTACAATTGAGGGAATTATCTACAGTTTGGATCAATCAAAGAGTAACATGTTTTTTCTAGGGTTATAGTTGTTGGGGGTTTGGTCAAGTTTGGTGTCTTGTGATGCATGTAAGGCACACCATAGCCTGCTATATGTGTAAATACGCAATACTACTTATTCCCAATTACATTAGGTAGACTGGATAATGTATCTTAAGAGGACACAGGGGTTGTTTTGCGATTAATCTGGCACAAAAAAGTTCTCTGATGGTCGTAACCATGTGATTACAAATCAAACCCTCGTGTCCTATTTTTGTGAATCACTATTCTTGCCATAAAACAGACCTATATAATTAATGTAACACAAGTCGGGAGAGGGGTTTATATAGTCTTTGCCTGTTCCCCAACCCCCTCAGTTTTTTAATAATAGTTTATAAAAAATACCCCACAAAATTTCTGTCACATATGACTGTTACAGAGAAATGAACTTTTACAAGGTTTAAGACTCCGGTTATGAAATGTAAGTCCCTGATCTATCGTCTAGGTCAAAATTATGTTTTGTGGCCTATTTATAAAAAAGTGATTCATTTTGGGTTTGTGTTTTCATAGGAATTTGATGCATTCAAGAAGCATTCCAATAATTTGCTACAAAAAGAACGAGAATTGAATCAGAAGTTACGCCATCTGGTGGGATGAAATGTGTGAACAGTTGGGAGTACATATACAACTAGCCTTATCATACAATTATTTTTACATCATCATTATATATATGTGCACATAAAGTGTAATGAGACAATAATATTAACGTTGATGTAACTAAGTTTATTTAACTGTATTCTTAGTGTGATTAAGGCAATCTTTCTGGAGGTAGAAACTTAGTTTGCAGATATTGGGTTACATTTTCAATGTCCAGAGACTTAAAATTGCTCACTAAACAACATGTAGTAATTTCTGATTTTCTTGTCAAAGGTAGCCGCTGCAGCCCCTACCCCATCACTATAAACTCATTGAACAAATTAATATCATATTACTAATAGTAAGTTATGGATAACCCACAACAAATGTTAATCAAATAGAAATCCAAGGGTTATCATTCCAGTCATGTTTACCAGTCTGGACTGATTGACAGTGAAACTGAACAGCATGAGAAATCAATGTACATGCCATGGTATTAGAGTTTCAAAGTACTTAGCTTTAACACACAAAAGATCCAGTGAAATGTATAGTTTGTATGTGTACAAAATGAGGATGATGCTAAAAATTTGTCATATTCTTAGAAAACAAATATCTTGCTATAAATAACACATAAAATTAATATTATGTGGTCATGTAGCATGTGCACAGTATATGTTATGTACTGTGTATATAAATTATCAGTGCTAGTTGATGTCACTCATTTTAATGTAGATATGTTTTCATTTCAATTTTCTATGGTTTCATTTCGATTTTATATGTTTCAACTTTTTCCATGGAAATAAATCCCTTGATTTCACATATTACATCATATACATCTAATTTTAATTGTTTTAAAATAAATTGAATTCTATCACAATTTCAAAAAATAGATCAAGGCATTTTGAAGTACATGTAGATTAAGAGCAAACATATTTATTACAAACAGTTAATTGAAGTGACATTAATGCTTTGGTGGCCTTCATTGATTGATGAAAAAAAAAATGTTGATTTGACATGATTTCAGAATAACAACTACATGGAGAGTGTTCAAATAAGATTGCTTACATTTTTAAAGTGAAATATGTTAACTGTCAAACTAGGAGTCATACACATTTAATTATTTACTGGTATTCGGGGGTGGTTAACAATATATGCTTATATAGATAGTTTATTCTAACTAAGTAGTAGGTCAGTGCTTGAATTTTGAATTATAAAGTGAACCCATGGTTATGTCGATAAACATGTATTATACAAAAATAATTACTAGTAGTAAGTAAAGCCTTTACCAATTTCTATAGATTCACATATACATTGATTTGTAACAAATTTTATTTACGGTTTTAAATATATTGCTCGCCTGTGCATATTAGTACCTATCTTAAATTCCTTGGATTGTGAATAATAATGTATTTTTCTAACTGTAACACTGTGATTAGAAATATTAGATGTGTATATCATGTGTGGTTAAATGATCGAGAGCAAGACATTAAGTAATATATTGATACTGCACATGGCCATTGGTCTGAGTGTTGTTTCAATATATTACGCAATTGTCTTGATTACACAATGTCTTGCTCGAGACAATTAAACAACTATAAATACAATACTATACTGCTTGTGCATTGCAATGAAATTAAGACGCGTGTCCAATATTTCATCTTGTATAAATAATGTATGATTGGCAAGTTGCCAGTACCATTATTTGAAATAATGGTAGCCAACTTCAATGGATGATGTCACATCTGTATTTTAAGTATGTTTAAATTAACAAAACCTGTATGTTTTTTTTTTGAGAAATAAATTGATAAGATCTGTATGTATTTACAAATATTAAATTTAAAAGACCCATGTATATTATTAAATTTAAAAGACCCATGTATAGTATTAAATATATAATACCTGTATGTATTGACAAGTATTATATTTTTAAGACCTGTATGAACTGACAAGTATTAAGTTTAAAAGACATGTATGTATTGACAAGTATTAAGTTTATAAGACCCGTATGTGTTTACAAGTATTAAATTTTAAGACCTGTATGCCAAAATATTAAGTAGCATTAATCATTGTTGGGATGCAAATCTAATCAGCATTATTTAAGATGAATGTGATATTTATTATATTGTTACCATTAACCAATATTGTTTATTATTCCTTTTATTTTTATGATTAAATTTATACATGATTTTCCTAGATGTTTTTGTAAACTATTTTTAACCACAAGCAATAACATCACAAATACTTGAAGAATCTTTTTAAAAAAAAAAAAAAACTTATCAAGGATCTCATGGATACAAATAATAAAGTTACATTAAAATTAGGTCTGTTTGAGTGTGGTGCTTGGTCACAAATGAGGGGTGGGGGTGAGTTGGTGATATTGCTGTTAGCTGAGAAAGTTCTTGGGATTTCAAAGCCTGGTTCAGATGGGATGTAAAACCATGGTCTACTACTCTTGTGCTCATTGTTCATTCCTTGCAAAAGAAACCTTGAATTTTGGAAAAGAGTAGACAGATGTCTGGGAAATATTTCCCTCAGTACACTGGATAGTTGTGCAGAAATGTAGGATATTAAAGCTTCTTTTCAATTGTATTCACAGGCCTTTCAGCATGGAATGTGGGTATGCAAAACTCCTCTCAATGTCAATGATCCATTGGAGTACACAAGATTTTTCAAATTCATCAACACCAATGACTTATGGATGCAATTATGTTGTGATGAAGCTTTTACATTGCCAGATTGAATTGTATCTCTCCAACAAGATTTACATTCAACCATCATTGCATTTCAATAAACATGTATTATATTTCCTGGGAAAATGTAAGAGCAATTTTTAATAGAAATAAGAAGTCAATTACATATATGTATGTACAGAAGTTTATTATTTAAAGATAAAACAGATGGTCTGTTTAATTAAAATATATTAATAACTAATATATTCATATATATATAAACAACAATCAACAATTTCATATATTACTTCTATACCGGTAGATATTACATTCGTCTCCTTAAACCAGTTCTCTTATAAAACACTTCAAAATTCAAACAACTTGCCATGAAATAACTATTGAGACTTGCACCAATATTTGATATACTTCGCTAAATTCCCTTAAACCTTGTTACTAAAAGTAACTAATCCATAACTGACAGGGTGTTACACTTTAAATGTTCAGTCCAATCAGCAAACTTCCACAATACAACTGTATAAAACTATGAATATGATTGGACTACTTGATTTGATGTAAATATTTCACTGTTTTTAAGCAATGCATTATAAATTTCACAATTTAAATGGCTTGGACTACAATGATTCAAGTGTTATATAACATAGTTTCCATGGTCCTTGGAATTCGAAAAAATTACTGTTCAAGGATTGAACTTTTTTTTTGAAACATCAATCAATAGCCATGAATTTCTAAATTTGACATATCTTTAACAGTTTATGGTTCTAAGTAAGTAAATTCTGAATGAAAAACACAATATGGTGGTTATTTAACACCAGAGTATCATTCTTCATAATACAAAGCTTAAAAATAATGACACTAAGAAGTAGTTTGTGTTTGAAATTGTGTAGTTTCTGTCATGAAATTCATTGATGAATATTCAGGAACCATGCATGAACAATTACAAACTAAACAAAAAATTCCCTTATGTTTAACAACTCCAGCTAAGTGCAATATTACATTCTCCTTGAGCCATATTTTGAAATATATAAAATTTAGAATTTACACTGGTATTTTTAACACAATTTTTATTTACTTTTTGGCTTCACCTGTTTCTATAGGTACATAATTGTTTTTTTTCATAGTCTGTATCACAGGGTGGCTAAGCGGGGCATTCGTAAATAGACAACCAATATAAGAATGTGTTCCCCACACATGATGACGAATAACTTTACAGCATCCTAGATCATCAATTTCAAATCCAAACTGACGATATCTTTCATCTGTTTCAAAAAAGCTAGCATTTGTATGAGGTCCCATATACTGAAATAGAACATAGATTGTTTTTATGATTGAAAATACAAGACATCATTCATGTAAATACAAAAGATCATACCTCAAGGTATTTCTAAGTACACCAGAAACAATTTTGCTTACGCTTTCCGTTACCATGATTTACAGTTGCTCAATATATTGTATATTTAGATATATCAACGTCAAGAAATTGTATATAATGATAAGATATGATAAAATGACACAACATAGCTATTTTTGTATTCTTAATAACGATTACGCACAGTTTACCATTTTTATCCAACACTACAACTCTTATAGGAAGCAGTTGTATTGTATCTTTCTATAGATTCAAAATATTGTGCCACAGTATTTCCACTTTCAACTAGTTCTTTTAGAATATTAATATATCTGCACAGGATCTCAATTTTTCATGAACTTTGTTTCATCCAAATGATTAGGCAGACTTTCTTAGCAGGTGTTGCCCCTGACAATTTGGAATCCAGCCTTTTTTAAATTTTTGTTCTTACAAGTTCCCAGTCCCAGAAAAAAGGAAACTGCATATTTTTTTTTACTTTAGATATATAATATTATGCCTATAAATCAAGCTACTGTTGTTTATTTTATTTTCAGTCACAAAACATTTGAAATAAAAAAAAGATCAAACTGTGCTTTATATTCTGAATCTTTTTTTTTTCTTTTCTGGAATTGCTGAAATACATTATAGCTGGACAGGATACATTATAGCTTGACAGGATATGTGTGTATATTTATCAGGAAGAATAAACACTTACTGGTTTACCAGAAGAAGGATCTATAAAATCAGCCCAATAACCTGCCTGTTGTAAAAACGTACATATTTCACACGCTCCTTCCATAAACTACAACAAAATTAATGTAAAAAATTCAGAGCTTGCCATAGTTTTTAAATTGTTCAAGTATTGCCTAGGTTGTTTAAAGTCCCAATACTAGGCAACAATCTTAACCATGTAGAGACCTATATATGTCCACTCTAAAAACTCTCTTGAACAGCACTATGTTGTATTGAATTTAAGTCAAAACATAACTAGTAAACAAGGAGATAACTGTGAGACTTATACTTGAAAAATTCATATTTTTATAAGATTCTCACTCCTAACAAAAGATAGATGTGACAATAATAACAAGGCATTTTTCTTTTCTTATTAGTTTTATCTACCAATTGGATGACCATGCTAACACAATTCCAAAACTGTAAAATATAGTAATCACATTAAATCAAAATTTCTATTTTTCCCAACCAGTGAAGACTGCTAGAGAAAAATGTTCATCTTTTAAGTTTTGTTAAGATAAAACTTACAGTTTCTAATAAAGCTTCTCTTTCTTCCTCTACATCTGGTGACCAACCACTCATATCATTTTCTGTTTTTTGACTTAAAGTTATAACAGTTAATGGGTCATTTAGTATATCCCTGTCTGGAAATAATTCTTGAAAATCTGTTAAAAAAAAAACCCCAACAAGATAGATATATAAATGTACATTAACAAATGCTTGTAGTACATTTATCCAATGTTGACATTGCTTCTATCACATACATGTAATATCACATACATATTAAAAATTGTCAGGTTTAGTGTAAATTACAGAATGCTATCTCTATAAAATACTGAATATGAAAAAAGCACTGCAATGCAATTTTATTTTGGTTTAATGAGATTGCTTGTACTTTAGGTTTTAATGAGATTAATTGAGACATACCTTTACAAGGTGTTTTAGGTTTTAATGAGATTACTTGTGACATACATGTCGCTTTATAAATTGTTTTAGGTTTTGTGACATACCTTTACAAAGAGTTTTAGGACAAACTTGTGCTACACATTCTAACAGGTCTGCTGGAGTAGGTACGACAGTCTCAGGTAGAAAACCATCATCATTTATCTATCAAAAAAATTCACCATATTGTAGTATGTACATATTAGCTTATGTCTATAGCCCCAATCCCTCTATTGCAATATTCAAATATGCCCAGGAACCGCGGGTGCTCAATAACCAAGGGGGCAAGATATCAAGAGTTCGATACCAGTCTGGGCTGAGAAAGTTCCTCAAAATTTTTCAAAGTGGTTCCCCCCAGTCAGTGGTGCAGGATGGAGGGTTGATTGTTCAGGCATAATTGCTGTCATAGTATTCTGCATGGTGTATGCCCGTCTTCATTAAGAGGTTTGGTGCAGAAAAGCAGGACTTTAAACTCAATTCCATTTCAAACATGTCTCATTGAGTACAAGTACCTTAATATCTATGAACCAAACCTAGGATCAATACATGGCAAATGTTATTCACTACATCACCATTAATCAAAACAATTACTCATCATTTACCAATGAAATTAATTGCCATAACCTGTTACTTTGTCATTCTGGACTGAATGGCAACGAAATTGACTGCCTGGAGTTCCTACCTGGCAGCACAATTTACATGCAATGTATTTAGAATTTCAAAGAATTTAACATTAACACCCCATAAATACACTTAAAGTAATGTAATGAGGTCTATTTTAGGCCAACTGGCTTAATACATTACTAAATCTTACAGATGGGTTCCCGCGTACAAACTGGGTGATTTAATGGTATATATGGACTAAAAACATATTCAAACTAATTAATTTGTCATAATTATGCTTCAAATCCTTCTCAAACATTGTAATTGCGAAGGAATGCCCTGCTATTAAATTTCGATCAAACCAGGTCATGTTTACGTCATGTCTTGGAAATCAGAGGAGAATTCATTGCATACATAAGACGATGTTGTCTTTAATCGCTTACTATTTATTACAAAAAAACGAATCCTAATTTAATTCTCGGATTATCCACTACCTGTGTCTTTTTCCGTCATTTTTATCTCAGAAAGTGTTGTACGTCTAACTCTTCATAAAGTTTATCAACTTGTACATCAAGCGCTCAATGTTCGCGTGTGACCTTTGACATCACGCGTGCAGAAATTCTTAATCGTCGGGCTGTTGATTAGGGGAACCGCTACATTTTTGTCCTGTATACGCTCCATGAGTGTTTTTCGGTGAATCCAGTATTTTTCTAGTAATTGGATATCTCTACTTTCCATATATACCAAAATTGCTATACTTTTATTGGAAATAACCACCCGATAAATACTTTTCTGGGAACCCATCTTTAACAGGATATAACCATCGAATCAAATATTATTGAAGATAGTAATTTGTATTTCAATAGGGAACGACCAATACTTTTATGTTTCAATAGAGCACAATTCAAAACATATTCTTAAATACTCTGTATCAAGAAAGCTCCAGATTGAAAGAAAATATTAATAATAATGCACTTTTAACACGCTAAACTCCATACACTAATCATATACTCATAGTGCTACAAAATGTCTAATGATTTTATGGTTTATGTGCTATGACAGTTTTTATGTATCATAATACATGACTTCACTTTAGGCATACACAAGTTGTGTGTAATACATAATAAAGTTTCAAGTGAAAGCTTTGCCTACAATACTTACAACATCAGCATGTGCTAACAACTGTTGGGATATATCTTGATGATGATCAGCTATTGTTGATGGTACCAGTACAGCCTGTGGTATTGGTAGCTCAATCTCTTCTAAAGTTGCTGTATTTAAACCTGAAGAAAGTCCTATTGATCCTGGTAATGGAAATCTACTATCTCTCGGACCAAGCGGTCCAAGATTTTTATCTGGCCATACTGTTTTCCTCCCTAGAAAATATCAAACTTATACATCTGCAGATCCTTTCTGCATCAGCTTCATAGCAGACATGCATGCAACTTCTTATGATTCTAAACGTATGCTGGTATTACAGAACAAGAAGAACTCAGCAGGAATTATTAGTAAGCAAAGTTTAAGAGATTAATTAGAAAACCATATCATACCAGCGGTTGAAAGGCAAGATACGTACACATTTTGCAAGAGATGGATAGAGTACAATCAGGGTATATAATCCAGGAAGTCATGGTCCGATATGTGCAAATAACGAAAAGGAATCGAAATCTCTGGAATATACACATATATTTTAAGTTTCATTAAAATCGGATAAGAATTCTAACCTCTAGAGGATCCACAAACTTGGTATTACATACTTTTACAGATAGTTTCGATCTGATTTTCACAAAATTCGAACTCAAAAGTCATTAGAGAGAGAGAAAAATGGGGTTTAACGTCCACTCGACACAAACTAGGTAATTTTGGGACTAACATATGGTTCAATTTTATTTTCATAATTCGCTTGCAAGCAAGTAGGGGTCTTTAGCAGTGGGAGGAAACCGTAGGACCAGGAGAAAACCCACGAGGTTGGACAGGCGACCCTACTCCTTGTCACATACAACCCGGGAATAGAAACCACACCAGTTGACTCAATGACAGACTTTATGATATAGCGCACACGTGCTAACCATTCAGCCATCCAACGCCCCCCCCCCACCAAAAAAGTCATTAGATTGTAACATTTTTTAAAATCGAATAATCGGCCTTAATCCAGGAAGTTATGATGCGATATGCGTGAATATTGAAAAGAACCAAGTTCTTTGGGATATAAACATAAATTTTAAGTTTCATCAAAATCAGACAAAAATTGTGACCTCTAGTGGGTCCACAAGCTTGGTATTACATACTCTTACACTATTTGCGTTCAAGAAGCTGCCATTTTGTTGAGCAGTTTCAGTTCAATTTTTACAAAATTCAATGTCAATCATCATCAGGAGATATATTTAAAGGATTTTTAAAATCGGATGAAAGTTGTAACCTATAGAGAGGGACCACAAACTAAAATCGCAATTTTTTCGTACAACCAGGGGCCATAATCCAGGTACTTACAGTCCGATATGGACATAAACACATGTTTTAAGTTTCATAAAAATCAGATCAAATTTGTGACCACTAGAAGGTCCACAGCATTGATATTACATACTTGAACACTATTTAAATGTATAGAGTGGACATTTGGTCTGGCAGTTTTTATCCGATGTTCAGGAAATTTGAACTCAATCATCATTATCGTATAACAGAGATATATGTATGAATATTTTTTTTTTTTAAATCTGATAAAAATTGTGACAAATTAGGGGGCCACAAGCTAAAAACAGGATTTTTTGTACAATCAGAGGCCATAATCCAGGAAGTTACGGTCGGATATGCGCAAATATCGAAAGGAACCAACATCTTTGGGTTATAAACATACATTTCAAGTTTCATCTAAATAGGATAAAAATTGTGACCTCTAGAGTGTCCACAAGCTAAAAACATGATTTTTCGTACATAAAGTTTGGATTCGATACATTCCAATATTGAAAGGAACCGACACCTTTTGGAGATAAACCTATATTTCAAGTATCGTCAAAATCGGATAAGAATTGTGACCTGTAGAGTGTCCACAAACAAATTGTGAACGGACACGCGGACGGGAGTGATGACAATATATACATCCACATGAAAAAATGGGCTTATATAAAAAAAAATGTACCCTCTTTGTCCTTTGAAATTACTATTAGAATCTAAACAATAAACTAATGAAAATTAAACCACAGGAAAAAAAAACCCCAAAAAACTATCATCTATTGCCTTTGAATTTTTGGAACTTTAACTGACTTAAAATGGCCACTGACTTAATGTCTCAGTAGAATTTTCTTGATACCCTGTAAACCAACAATGACCTACAGAATCTTATTTGGTCAGGTGCAACTCACCTTCTCCCCACCCCAAAAATATAATAAAGATGCTGACCACCGTTTTCATTTGTCGGACAATATCTAAATTCCTAAAACTCAAACGATAAATATAATTTCCAAATTTTGTAAACTTTAACTTTAACCCCCATCCCATCCTACTTTTTCAGAAATCTTGTATAAGTTTAATGCAGTCAACCAATAGAAATTTGACCATCCTATTATCATTTTTACCCAAAGTCTTCAGATGTATTAAATGGTTATGTCAAATTTATACCTGTTCTTCGTACTCTATAGTACTCTGACAATTTCTGCTCATTGTATGAGGAGAATGCTCGGAAATGTTTGACAGCAACACGGAAATTAGGCAAATAGGCAATCACCCTGCCCTTGCTGCTAAGAATCTGTAAAAAAAAAAGAGAAAGGCCAAGTTTTATAAGTTCATTAAAAAAAGATAAAGACACAATATTCCAAAATAAAAAATAAGTATGAAAGTTATGATCTTAAGCTTCCATTACTCTCTGATATGATGTCATCATTTTCTGTCTTCGAACACAACGCTAGCTAATGAAGAATAAATTGTTTCTCCATAGACATATCCATCGAGATCTAGATGGTACATGTGTCTAACCTACATTGTAGCTTGTATAATTCAATTGTCTAGATTACTACCTAATGTACATGTTTCAGCCCTTATTTCTGATGCATCGAGACTCAAAAATGGTATGATGATTAAAAAAAAAAAACAACAGGGCCTTGTCTTGTTACCCAAAGTTTATGAATTATAAATTTTTTATAGATCTTTAATTAAATATTTCATTGTCTAGTATTTTCAACTTATCAGTACATACCCTCCCAGCCATTCACCAGTAATTTTGGTTTTCACTTCACAAGAAAATCTGAAAAAAAAATTTTATAGTTTAATTTTCTAAACTATGCAGGAATATATAAAGATACATTTTCTTCAATGTTAATATCGTGTAGCAATGACAACAAACATTGATTTACTGTAACCATATTGTATTGAAAACAACTTTCCACAAATGTGTATGCATATGTACATGTAGCTGTAGCATGTCAGCAGAAGTATAATGGTTGGAAAGATAAATGGGAAGCCACAGTGGCTAAGTAGGTGAGAAGCTGGCTCGCTGGCCTGGTGTTCGCTTCCCATATAGCAGGTCGTAGTGCCACTGTCCGGGCAAAATTTTGCTCATAGCACACTGTAAAATGTATGACGTATTCCTCCTCTTTATTAGCCCAGTCAGAGCAGAACAGTAGGACTTTAAACCCCATTTCATTTCAATTAATTGGAAAGATAGATGATTCAAATATCATATGTATGCAGAAAGGTGGCATTACTTCAAGCCATACCGGTTAATGGTACTTATATTATTTCTGAACTGGTCACACTCTTGTATGTTAATAAATTCTGCATTTAGGTCTTAGTTATACTCATGATCAGGATAACTAAAATTTCCATTAACGGTACTGGAACGGTAATAAGCTTAATTTTAATATCTGGAGACAAGGTGAAATATCGGTAGACTTCCTCACCAATTTGGAACTATCACAAATCTGTTGAAGTCATCAAAAATGATGTTGGAGAATTCATACACAATGATTTTGGAGAAGTTGTCCACAATGACTTGTGAAACAAGGACCAACAAAGTGTGATGATGTGGACCACATGAATGAATTCTCTGACATTGTATTACATCACACCAACTTTGCGACACAATTTCTGTCATTAACGATACAAATGACGTGTTAAGAGCAATCAGATATAAAAAGCCAGTAACAGAAACCGATATATCTATCTGAAGATACAAACAAAGTGGAGATGAGATATTTATGTATGACTGAGGAAATCAACCGAGAATCGAGAGTTGTAAGAAAAATTCAGTCTTCCACAGCTTCCATTCCAATGTTGACTTACCATTCAACTACTGGTCTTGGTACCTGTACAATACTTACCAAATATAATCAAAACATACGTAAATAATGCTCTTGTTTTGAAAAGTTCGAGAGAAACTAACGAAAACGTCTTTAATCGCAGAATAAAATCAAAAATATGTAAATAATAATACGCTACCTTGAAATTTGCGACCTTGACCGACAATAATGGTAACAGGAAGTTTAGCTCGCGGTTTTCCAGACACAAAACCGCATTAGTGCTTGAGAGAAAGAAGCCAAAAAATGAAAAGTAGGTGTTCATAAATCCTTCTAAAACGATTGCAATAATTTCAATCAAGTAGTAAACTATATTATGTTTAGATGCACGTATGCTATGGTAGGTATAACAACAAATGATTTTTGTATCCAATTGCCGTAATAGGTGCATAGTTCGAAACAGTTCATAACCGCGAAATCTAGATGAGTGTCTGGATGTTCGAAGCTACAAAGATAACTCTTACAGACTGAACAAAAAATGTCGACTGCTAGTACAAAAACCTTCTCAACATGTCTCCGACTTTTGTCAGTTGTTGGTCACCTTGGGAAAAAAAACGATGTTATTCTTTGTGGTGACCCTAAAAAAGCCGATCAGCATGTTATTTATTTTGGCGGAGATGTACAGGTCTTGTAGATCAGCTTAAATATGAAAATGAGGGGGGTGGGGGAGAGGGCATTGATATATTTTTTTGAATTATTAAGGCGAACAATTTTAAGTAAATTCTTAACTTAAGTCCGAGAGTGCTTTGCGAACTCTGGACCTGGTTTTTTTTTTGCTGTAATTTCTGATCAGTTATGTTCTGGGAAATAAAATATGCCAGAAGTCTTAATCAAATGGCAATCTCTAGTCTAGCATCCGGTTATTCCAGTCTACACCGGGTTATTCCAGTCTACACCGATATTATTTATTTGACATGACTTGTGGAATATGTCTAGCCTCGTCCTTCGGGTCCCTTGTTACAAATGGCGCTGAAACACATTATGGTACACGATTCGTGTAGGCCTACCAATGGTAAAATGTTTATTTTGTCTTAAATATTGCCTATAATATCAACCCCATCTTTTCCCTGTAAGATCACAACATCAATGTTGATTTTAAATGACAAATAATTTGTGCTTTTAATGTCGAAGATTTTGCATGATATGGAGTTAGAGACTTACATGTAGCTACTTTAAAATATTTCTAATGCAATTTTTTCTAAAATATTTATTTTCTATTTCAGGATTACAAGGAAAATATGGAGAGCCATAGGGACAATAAACGCTACCTTATGTGGAACCTTGAAGACACTGCAAGTTTAATATCAAAGAAGTTTCCTAGTTCTGCCATTTTTGTAATTAGACCATCAAGAATGCACCTGAAAACATTTAGTGTATACCAAAACTTTGTAACATCAAATGATTTTGGTTGCCCAACTCATTCATCTGATGAAGAGGCTTTAGAACATTTATGTGAATTGTATAAAAATGCAGTCTCAGCCTCTATATCTAATAATAGCTGTGAATTAAATGCCGGAGAATCCAAGCCATTAGTTTTGATGGGTTTCAGTAAAGGTTGCATAGTTTTAAATCAAATTTTGTATGAACTGGAAAAAATTAACAATGGTGATATCCAGGATTTAAAAGAATTTGTGAAAAGTGTAAAAGATTTTTATTGGCTTGATGGGGGCCATAGTGGGGGAAAAAACACTTGGGTGACTGATAGTTCAGCTTTACAAGCTCTTGCTCAGTTAGATACGAAAATCCATGTTCATGTGACTCCTTATCAGATCAAAGATGAAATGAGGTCGTGGATTGGCAAGGAAGAAAAACAATTTATCAAAACCCTGAAAAAATATGGGGCAAATGTCACAAGGAATTTTCACTTTGAATCTGAAGAAAGATGCATAGAAAATCACTTTAAAGTTTTGGAAGCTTTTGAATAATAAATTTTGTAATGCTCTCTTATATATTTATATACCTTATCAGCCATAATGAAATATTTACATTTTGTTATAATAAAAATAAAACCACACACAAATATATTTTAATTATTAAAATTATTTTTATAGTTTCAGAAACCCCCAACAAATTGTGGCCTGTCGGTTTACAGCTCACAGAGAATTTAGTATTATCCTGGGAAGTGTACATGTTAAAACTGGGAGGGAGCCACGGTGGCTGAATGTGTAAGACGCTGGCTCGCTAGCCGACGGTTGTGGGTTCGCTCCCGGTTGGTTTACAGCTCACAGAGAATTTAGTATTATCCTGGGAAGTATACATGTTAAAACTGTGAGGGAGCCACGGTGGCTAAGTGGGTAAGACGGTGGCTAAGTGGGTAAGACGCTGGCTCGCTAGTCTGGAGGTTGCGGGTTCACTCCCAGTGTTGGCTGAGAAAGTTCATCGAGATTTTCCAGAGTGGTTTCCCCTTGTCAGTGGTGCAGGCTGGAGGGCCTAACAAGGATAGCTGTCTAGTCGTTCGGATGATATGAAAAACCGAGGTCCCGTACATGCAGTACACATTGAAGTGCACGTAAAAGATCCCTTGGTAGTTGGATATGAAAAACCGAGGTCCCGTACATGTAGTACACATTGAAGTGCACGTAAAAGATCCCTTGGTAGTTGGAAATAGAAAAAATAAGAGTAGGCCAAAGTGCTACTGTCCAGACAAAATTAGCCATGGTGGCTCCCTTAATGAATTAAGTGAATAGAAGACATGTCTTTAAATGGCATTTAAAATATACGACTTCTTTATCAGCACATGACATTTCTTCGCTATGTTGTGTATTTTCAGGTAGTTGTAATTTTTACAGCAGAATAAAAAAAATACACGGGGAATAACGGATTCCCGATCACCAAGACGCATTATCCCTATTTTTTGGCGTTGGCCATTCGCCGTTTTCGGAGGATCACAGACACCGTTCATCTCATTTCACTAAAACTGTGAGGTTCAATTCACTTGATCTATTACTGCAAGTATTGAATTATCGCTTACCCTTACTTGTCTTGGTTATAAACAATGTCTACGGGTTTCAAACAGCAGAATACGTGCCTTTTAGCAAGATTTAGCCGCGCTTTCCCTAATGCAAAAGTAATGGGGCTGTTTTCATATAGGCGTTTCCGCTAGCAAGAAAACGCACGTGAAAATTATATAAGAAAGCTTGCTCAATAGCAGATTGAACGTAAACAATGTACACAGAAATCCTCTCGCCGTCATTTACGTGGGATTCCCCAAACTTTTCAGTACCGGACACATGGAAATACAAATAATCGTGCGCGGAATCAGCGTTTTCCCGCTGATAAAAAAAGCTTTCTTGGAAAGCGAGCCTTAGATTTGAATTTTCAAACTACGCCAAGCCGTTATGGGCGGATCTACTATTTAACTAATGAAGCTTAAGGACAGCTTTAATCACATAATTGGAAGCGACTTTTGTTCACATTTTTTAGACCCCTCTATAGTGACGGGGCCATAAACTACATGATATATCGGGAACCTAATTTAGGACTGAGTATATCGCTAATGTACTATAAAACATTATACTGACAGTGGTATTTACGTGTTTTATTTCATCATTCTATGATTCATAATGCAGGTATATTACATTTCCCCACGTGAGATAAACCAAAACGGCTATTTTAACCAAAACCGGAGATGTGATTAAGTTTTTAACATATTTGTGTTGATCTGCTTGTCATGCAGAAATCCCATTGAAGAATATAAAAAAAAGCGTTGGCGCCAGACCACGTTGCTGTTTGCCAAGGGTCCCCATCACAGTTCAAGTTGCAGGACTCCTAAATTGTTGGTCTGTCACTAGTGGTATTATTAGCCGTAATTAATCATGTGTTTTGTTAAAGTCGTATTCCTGTAACAATATACCACCATTGCCCTGATCATTTATTTCACAGAAATGCGTGCCGATAACTAGGCGTGGAATCGAATCTAGATATGCGATTGTTGACTTGAACTCTGCTTTATCGACTTTGGTTTAACATCGTTCACAATTGCTGTTTAACAGTGCCGGACTGGTGGGCCAAAGGCCCACCTGTCAGGTCATTGACCAAGGCCTACACAATAAGTACCAAGGCGCGAGCGTCCGAGGGGGATCTGGGTGGTTTCTCCCCACATGAAAATTTTGAAAATTGACAACCGCAAACCCATTTTCCAAGCATTTCAGACCAAAGCAGAAGAAGGCAAATTTTTGATTTCCTGATACAATTAGATAACAGAATGACCTAAGAGCACTGTAATTAGATGAATTTGAGAATTCTAGTATACTTCTTTTTTTGTGTTGTCAGTCATTTTTGTTCCTATCTTTTCTTTATCCTGTCCTGTGTCTTGTCCTCTCCTTCCTTCTTTCTTTTCTCCCCCCCCTCTCCTTTCTTTCTCTTTTCTTTTTTCTTTCTCTTTTTTCTTTTTTCGATTTGTTCAGAAATTATTGGAATAGTAACAAGATTGACCCTGTCCACTGTTCTGTGTCTTTTTACTGTATCATTTCTAATAGTAATAGTTGGATTTAAAACATTAATCTTTTTAACCCACTGCTTTCCACTCCTCAAGTAGGGTGTTGCACATGACTAGTGCACCGTAATTATAAATGTCCGTATCAATTTTGATAAAAACACCGCATGATAAAATTTACTGATAATATTTGCAGATAAACGAAAGTTGTTTCACTACATTAGGCTGGGTGTGTTTAATCAGTCCTAATAGTATAAAATTAACTTATTTTTAATATGTTACTTGCATTAATAAAGAAATTAAGTTCGCCAGGTGAAACCAAAGGCACCCAATCGTAGCTAAAAAAAACCCCAAACACATCACAGTATATCTGAACGTTTTTAGCTAAATTCCAAAATGACCTAGCCAGTGTGGAGTGGGCGTAAAGGGACCAAAGCTAACTTGTTTTATCCTTTCCACTAGATCATCAAGTATTCCTCGGTTGCCAATATTCCTCTAAATTATTAGTGTTTGTTTATCGACTATTTTAAAGTGTTTGATAGTTTGTTTGATAACAAGAAGGAAATCTAATCTATCATTTATATGTAAGACGTCAAGAGTAGCCTCCGCGTGTCTGTTTCGCCCACGTTTTAACGTGATTTAGTGTCAGTTTTGTATCTAATAGAATTTTGAGTGGGTATTCGATTAATAATTGGATCAGTCTAGAATCAAATTTAAGCACGTCTATCAGAATTTGACGTAAACAAAAAGCAAAACTGTATTTTACAGATTTATTTAAATTATTAAAGTCTTACTTCTTTTTTGACACTCTTAGCCAGGTCGGTGTAGAAAGGTAGGATGTTAAACTTCATTTTGATAGCGTAAAACACGGCAGAATCTAAGGTGTTGATTGCTTACCTGTCTGTGTTTTCGTACTTGGCTGTATATGTAAATAATCTTTTGGGAGTAAGAATTTGCGGAAGAGTAGGAAAGACACACCGCTGTTCGTCCCAAATCCGCCCCTCCCTACCTTGAATGTACACTTAATCATGGAAATACAATTACTGTACTTAAATATTCTAAAAAAACCACACGTATAAGTGCCGTACTAAACGTTAAAGGGACTGTCCCGATTTGAACAGAGTCTCAAAAATAAAAGTCTGAGTACGTATGAAATCTAAGCGCCAAAATATAGAGGAGAAGTGTATTTACCTTGTCTCAAAATTTCAGCTCAAAATATTGAGTCATTTCGGCGCGAACGTAAAAACTGCTTACCCGGACACGTAATCCTTTTAAGATTTCGGATCAATTTTTTCGTTGGATGACCTGATAATCGATTCCCATTCCGTCAGAGGTCTATACAATGAATGACCCATGTGCTGTACTTGATAACGAAAGGTAAATTTCACCTCCACATTATTTTTATAAAATAAAAGTCTGGTTTTATCCAGACACCGCATAATACAGCTTGGGACACCGGTCTCCATATCCAGATGAAGACTGGCGGGTTTAAGTTGTTTGAATTTGAAAATTTATCTCATATGTTGAGAGTTGCTCGGCCCTAAGGTAGGGGATTTTAAGGGATTTTAACACAAAATTAAGCAGATTTATTCTCCAAAATATTATCGGGATTAGCCCTTTAAACCGTTTATGTCCAGCCAAGTAACTTCCAATCTTCATTATCAACTGTTTATTCTCAGACGAACATCTGCATTATTAATATTTCGATTTAAAACGTTTTGCCCGGACTTAAGATAACAATGTATTTGTTCAATTTATACCCCTTACATGTATAACTTTGCTAAGCCATAATTACGTGGGGTTTTTTTTTCGCCTACTAAATATTTGATATAATTGCCAAAATTGCACAAATCTCTACCCTGTTCGAAGATAACGAACTGATGGAATAGTAACCCACAGAGCAAGACTAGTAGTGTAATATAAATGAAAATTAATACTAACACAAGACAGAGTGTGTGCAAATTTAAAACCGAATAATATAATGGGGTTGTTTCCCCTTAATAGAGTATTTGTCCATTACATTTTTTTCAGATTTATGTTAATACATAAAATGAAATGGTGTTTCACGTCCGACTTTTCTGCGCCGATTAGGCTAATGAAGACAAATTTTGCCCGGACAGCGGCGCTAACAGCCTACTCATATTTCGAATTTCATCTGTAAAAGGTTCTTTTACGTGCAAGTCAATATTTACACGAACCCTCGATTTGCCGTCCCATCCGAACGACTATACACGTTGTCCCATACCAAACCCTCGGCCCTACACTGACAAGAAGAAACCACACCCTACGTTAATATATAGTGTATCTAGAAAGAATGAACTCATTTTAGCTTTAGTTGTACGAATTGCCAAATCTACTAAAATGTGTATACATGCGGTATAACATAACAGTACATGTATTTTATTACATGGTGATACTCGTTTTATTATGTAAATGTAAAATTGAGAGAGAGAGAAATGGGGTTTAACGTCCACTCGACACAAACTAGGTCATTTCGGGACTAACACATGGTCCAACTTGATTTCAATAATTCGCTTGCGCGTAGTGGTCTTTTAGCAGTTGGAGGAAACCGGAGGACCCGGAAAAAACCCACGAGGTTGGACAGGCGACCCTACTCCTTGTCACGTACAACCGGGGAATCGAAACCCCGCCAGTTGACATGTAAAATTGTCTTGCTCTATAATATGTCTTTATGTGGTAGTTGTGCGCTATAGAAAGGTATATAATAATAATAATAATAATAATAATAATAATAAATATAGATATATATATCATATATTGTAACATAATTTAAGTGGATTCGGGGCCCGTATAGTAAGTAGTGCGGCAAATGCCCCACTGCTGAAAAAACAAAAAAAAAAACAAAAAAAACCACAAGTACGACCGTACCGTGGACCAGGATCTGACTATGACGTAAATCGATGCGCAAATGTTCAAGGAACAGGCATGCCAAGTTCCATGTCGATCGTACATAAAAAAACCGGGGCCTTTGCCTATTTCGAAGCCCTTCGCCCCCAAGAAGAACAAAAGCAAAAACAAGATTAGTAGCTCTTGGATGACAAGATGTAAAGAAGCAGTGGGCCAATACCGATGGTGTTGTCAAGTAAAAATCTTGCGCTTTTGGTTCTATTTGATAAGCGAATATAGCATAATATGTAAGTAATATATATTCAGATTTCTGCAGTATTTATCACTTGTAGCTTTTCTTTACCTCCGGTGTTGTTTTGTGGACGGGCCATTTACTTTGAAGTCTTACTCCGAGTATTCTCTAGACTCCTCCCCGGTTAATATGCGACTCGGGTATCCGCCAGATCCACTCCAATGTCGAAATTCATACACTTTTTTGCGCACCGTTACCTGTACTGACTGTTTAATGGACCCTGTAAATATCAGTAGCCGTCCCTATCTATGTTTTTGCAAGAAATGTTTAGTTATCATGAGTTGTATCCTAAGGCGCTATATGTGACGCCGGTTATTTTCTTCTTGAGGCAAAACAAACGTGGACGAAGTCAACACAATATTTGAATCATTACGAAACTACGAGAGTAATTTCCACTGAAGGATAAATGTTCATTTATATGATTGAATGGCCCAAGAACTAAGATCTTAAATCCACCAAACATGTTCCTATCGCGTCATCTATTATTACTACCCATCAAAGACAACGGAAATAGACAAAACAATCTCAATTTAAATGTTTGAGCAAATTCTGAGAAGTCCTGGCCTTAGTCAACACTTGTTAGCTTTCGGTACGTCATTAAAGAGTTGGAAAGGGCCAAGCAATATTAAATTCCTGACCAATACCTCAAAAGACACGTAAACGGCGGGGGCGTATAGGATGGCGGACATGTTGAGATTCTACTGGCGGAACCCACTTCCATAGTGTATATACGTAATTATCATCGACATTACTTCAATTAATGGAGTTGAGTATCCAACGAAGACATATTATCTGAAGAGGATAAACATTTTGAGTAAACTGAATCGATATTGTAAACATTGCTTTGGATTGTAATACGATTTGTGGAAATTTTTACCGACAACTCTTGGAAATAAACCGTGCTTCACTCTGAACAAAAACGGTTTTCTTCACGAAACTCATCAGCCACACATTTTCTTGCGATATATCAACTTGAATATGATATATTATTAATAAATATTATTGCTTATTTTCCGTATAAAAATCTCTACATTTTTTTTTTATAAAAAGAAAGGAAATGAGGAATCTCAGTTATCAATTAAACAGATTCAATTTGATAGATAGAACAAACATTTTATAGCAACAGAAAAATACTTGAAATTAATCCCCGTTTTATCATTGCCCACTTTTAGCATAAATACAAAATTTCCAAGACGAATTTTTAGGCGTGTCAAGCAAAAATTTAAGGAAACCCAGCAGCGTTCACGACAAAGAGAAGTTATACCGAACAAATGCAATGGAGGGCATACTAAAAACATATAATGTTGATGGCGTGAGTTTTAGTGCTTTTTTACAGGTATGCTATCAGGAGAACAAGAAGGAGACGACGAACCCCAACCGACCAGTATTTTAATAAGCAATGGGGGGTTGGATGGCTGAATGGTTAGCGTGCGCGCGCTGTATCATAAAGTCTGTCATTGAGTCGACTGGCGTGGTTTCGAATCCCCGGTTGCACGTGACAAGGAGTAGGGTCACCTGTCCAGCCTCGTGGGTTTTCTCCGGGTTCTCCGGTTTCCTCCCACTGCTAAAAACCCCTATGCACAAGCGAATTATTGAAATAAAAAATTAAACCATATGTTAGTTCCCGAAATGACATAGTTTGTGTCGAGTGGACGTTAAAACCCATTTCTCTCTCTCTCTCTCTCTCTCTCTCTCTCTCTCTCTCTTTAATATGCAAAGGCAGAGAGATAGAGAAAAATCGGGTTTAACATCCACTCGACAAAACTAGTTTACTTCGGGACTAACAAATGGTTCAATTTCATTTCAATAAATCGCTTTCGTTCAGGGATTACTAGCAGTGAGAAGAAACCCACGAGGTCAGATAGGCGATACTACTCTTTGACACTACAAGTGGTGAATCGAAACCACGCCACTTGACTCAATGACAGACCTTATGATCTAAAGCGCACGCCAATTCTAGAGACCAGCGCGCGTAATGAATGAACCACAATTGTCTCATCGCATTTGCAAGACATCTCTTTAACCCACTAACCTTATTTGTTGATACTTTTAGACGTTTTGTATGTATTAAGGTAATAGGTAATAATTGATATTAAATGGGCTGTAACGCCTTGCTTTTCTGCACCGACTGGACTAATGAAAACGGGGGTAATAAAGATCTATATGCATATGTTTATAGGACAACTGTGTACATGGCATGACTAGTACTATAAACTATGGCTGCAGAATTAATAGGATCATAATATAGTATGTATGTGACGGAGCAATATTTGAATATAAAAACTACCTGCCCTATAAAACAAACACAATGTGGATAGGAATATATCCTAAATACTTGAGCATCTATTACAGAATATTTCCAAGTTAACAAAGCCTCAATCAAGAGCTGGAGCACTAACAATTTCAGCAGCAAGTCAGATGAATATAAGAAAACTGTTTGTATTCACTTTGCTGGTTCTCTAGAGTATTACATGTATATGTAGGCTACACTTCCGAAACTGTTCTGGTATTATTAAACCACGCAAATATAAAATAACTGCATGCAATACAGTTTAAGAAAGACTCTCTAAAAACTAGGACGCCAAATATTCATTAATCATGAATTTTTAAAACAAAAAGAAACAATACAAAACTGCGGAAATGCACTGCTGTTTTTATTAGAGGTAACCGGAAAACAGGCCAATTGATTGCCTACACATGATCATAAACAGTTCTTATGGGCGGCTTATCTTACGGCCCCATTTCACTCGCAAAGAGATACACTGTCAAAAATGAAAATGGAAGTTTTTGATTTTTGTCTTAATAATAAGTAATTGCTCCACCAATCCTCAGACATTCAGCAATTCGTCGTGGCATGCTCCTAATCAACCGTCCTATCACGATTTAGGGCAATCTGAACCACTCCTCTTGCAGTGCCACGGCCAATTCTTGCAGTGTTGTCGGTTGACGTTGACGTCGACAAACACGTCTCCCGATCAAATTAAACGTAACAGACTAAAGCAAAGATACGCGAAACAGTAAATCTTATGCAATAACCGATATGAAGGCAAACATGGATAGATAAACTAGCACGCGGCAGTTTTCATCAACCCCTCCTTGAAGGGACAAATTTGACAATGAACCACTCCCACGTGTATGGCGCTATTGCGTGTGGTATGTGCAGCTCAGTGGTTCTGTTGGGGCGATAAGTTCTTCATCTGTGAACATACTCTCAAAGCATGTCAAGTGTCCATGACTATTTATCATATCACAACCTGCATAAGTATTTGCATTTCAACATCCCCTACTTTTTTGAAGTTTGGTGAGTATATAATGTTAGGTTCGAATTCTCCAACAACTCACCCACTTTCAGCGACCGGTGGCCCTCATCACAATCACCTGTCAGAAACGAACCGTCTTTGAGAATTAAAAGCTAGACGCATTATGTTTTTCTAGATTGTGAAAAAAAGTCGAACAGATTTCATCAGTGAATTCGGATTCAATATTTCACAATGAAGGACTGATTTAATTTTCTGCTACTTTATTAATATACTTAATTTACTTTGTCGATATCAAACTTTGTGCGATTCCCGATATATGAGTAATACAAAGATTGACTGACAAGATCATATGTAAGCCTATTTGACTGGTTCACTTATAATATGTCTGAAAGAATCGAAGATTGTTCATTGTACGAGACTTCTCGGAGTATAAAAAGAGAGGATAGAAGCTCAGATTAGAGGAAGTGGAGGGGTTTAGAGGGTCTAGTGTCTAGCTTGTCGGTCACGTCTGGCTTGTGGTCGTGGTTTCGATGGTCTGGGTGTATGTGGCTTGAAGATAAAGGAGCCTTCTTAACCTCGTACCCCCCACAGGAAAAACCCCTGTGCATGCACTTTGTTAGTGGAAGTGAACATTAACACTTATGAACAACAACTCAGATTAGAATTTTGAATGCCTCTTCGTATACGCCTGTTTCGGTCTCCAGTTGGTGTTTAACCCATTTCAAGGAAATTTTTATCAGCGTTAAAGAATGACGTGACACATCATTTGTGTATGGTTACGTTTTTACCTTAAAGCACAAATTGCAACATAAATACTTGAGGAAGTAATATTAATAATACGTTTTATTGTTGTTTAAAAAAATACCAAATATTTCATATTATTAATGATGAAACATCTCGATGTGGGTTAAATGTATCCTTCAGGGACCTCACACAACGGCAGCAGGTGTAGTCTTCAATGGAATATAGCTTCTACTCTCTCCGTTCTGCCTCTCTGCTAATTTGTACCATTTGTATATAAAGGCAGGCAACAATGAAAGAATGAATTATATACTTATAGTTTGGTCCGCGATGAGTGTGCCGAAAGGTGAGACAATCAATATCAAATGTATAATTCTAGACAGCAGACTTAATGATCTATAGCGCATATGTTAGCGTACTTGGCTGGCTTCTAAACCTCCCAATAATTTCGATCTTTTGTTCGCCGACCTGTTATTATAATACTAATAATATGTCACAACCATCGACATGCCGCACACAACAAGTATATTATATAGAAGTTAAAAGAAGAGCGTTGCTTACTTAAAGATACATTATGGGAGATTTGATAACGAGTTGGCAGTTCTCACTATAATAGTTAGACACTTGATAATGTAGGCAGTTTGCTGAAAATTTCATTCAAATTGATCCACTATGAACCGAGAACGAAGCGGTTGAAATTTCCGGCTAGCCTTGATCATCATTACTCAAGTCAGTACGATAAACAGCATAGTCTCGATTATCCATTTAATCGTTAAATCGTGAAGGAAAGTTATACAATAAATCGGCTCATAATCCACTAAAGATCACAGGCTAGCGATGCCATCTAGAGTTGATTATGGTCTGGATAGATTAATGTCTAATTAATAGTTTAGATAACATTTTAGGCCTAAAGAAAGACCTGCAATAGACAGATTTAGTTCTTGCATTATGTATGTTTAAAAGACAGATCCTATTTCGTTTCGTTTTTTATAGTTCAAAATTTCGTTTTACTTGTCTTTACTACACTAGGATCTTGAAGAGTTGTTATATTACCGGCGTTTTAGTTGAAGTGAGGAATTAGCCAATGAAACGGTCTGTTACGGCGGGCGGAACTGTGGGTAAACCACTAGAAACGTCAACGATGATTGATTAATCAATGTAAAAGCCGCTCGTACGACCCCTGACACGACCTTCCAGTACAACATTCAGATCTTCATGTAGTGTAGGCCATCGAAAGTATAAAACGAAACGAAATATAGATCTGTATTTTGATCAGATTGCTTACTTTCTGTTTGTATCACGAGGAATAAAGGATTCTGGGCGTTCGGACACCAGAAATACTGATATCCACCCAGATACACTTTGGCAAGCACATAAAAGAACCTCTGACAGATGGATTTCGAAGAAGACTAGGGGTCAACGCAGCAACTCGAGCGAAATTCGCTACTACTTATTGGCCATGTAACCACAGCAAGTCATTCTCAAAGTGATCGATCTGAATCAAGTGTCGATAAATTCTTCGATGCTACAGAATTATATAAAATTACGAAGTAGAAACTGAGTCTCGGTGCACACTGTAACAATAACGACGGTTGTCATATTGAAATAGACGCTTGTAATTCAACTATATCTACAGAGCTCGTGAGCTTTTGCTGCCAGAGTAGGGCGCTGGCTCACTAACCCGGAAGTGCCTGGTTCAATCCCTGTGTTGGCCGAAAAATTTCCCCCTCGATTTTATAGTGTGGAGTCCTTTTATCATGACCGTCTTCATCAGCCCGGTTGGTGCAGAAAAGAATAAAACACCAAACCCCATTTTATTCATTCAATCCAGGGCCCTTATTCACGAAAACTTAAACTAAGATACACTCGAAATTTTAAGAAATACTGCAATTCGATTGGCTGACCAATATGCAAATTGGATATATGCAAATTGATTTTACTGGTCAGCCAATCGAATTGCAGTATTTCTTAAAATTTGGATTGTATCTTAGTTTAAGTTTTCGTGAATAAGGGCCCTGAACTTTTCTGATATTTTCTGTCGCATATTATTTAAATCAAGCCCGATTAGTTATATTTTTTTTAAACTATAAGTCAGTTCTGTTAAAAATAGAATTCTGTTAATATTTGCTAGTATATAAATCATCCGCCACTTTCGTTTTAAATATAAATAAAACCTGTTCATATGTATTAGTTTATAAATTACTCGTTATTTTCTTTTTAATTCCTATGTGTAAAAGCTCAGGCATTTATATCTACAGAAACAATACTAGCTCAAGGTTTAATTATGGTTTGTTTCACGAAGTCTGTGCGTGAGACGTTTAAGAATGGAAAATAAAGGCAAGAAAAAAAATATGGCAAAGAGGAGCAAGGCAGATCTATATTTCGTTTCATTTTTTATACTTTCGATGGCCTAAACTACATGCAGATCTGACCAGTTGTTTTGGGAGGTCGCGTCAGAGGTCATACGAGCGGCTTTTGACCCTATGACGTCAGCCATTTGATTAACCAATCAGCATTTATGTTTCTAGTGGATTTCCCACAGTTCCGTACACCTCACGGAAAAAGCTCGCCGTAACAGACCGTTTCATTGGTTAATCCCTTACATCATCCAGAACACGTCAATGATAACAACTCTCCCAGATCCTAGTGTAGTAAAGACAAGTAAAACGAAATTATGAACTACAAAAAAACCCCGAAACAAAATAGGATATCTGTTTTAATCAGATTGGAGCAAGGTGTGAACAGTTTAGTTGTCTCCCCCCCCCCTCTCTCTCTCTCTCTCTCTCTCTCCACTCTTAATGTGGCAGTGGCATATCCTTGGCAATATGTGTTTAATTTAAACTTACTGATGCCGAGGATTTAACGTTCATCCCAAATTTAGTAATTTAGGGACTAACATATGGTATATTTTATTTTCTTATTCAGTTAAGGGCAGACGCGAGAGGACACTGGAATACCCAGATAAAAAGAGCGAGGTTACAAACCCTGCACTATACACCCCCATTATATTTCTTGAAATTGAATTTAACTTTCACTCAAAACTAACTAGGTAATTTCGTACCTAGCATATGACACAGTTTATTTTAATAATTCACCCGGTCCATAAAATTAGAATACATCCAATTCTGCAAGTTATAGACTCGGAACTGACATATGGCACAGTGTATTTTAATAATGCACTTTTCAATATCTCCATATATTAGAATACATCATCTAGTCGGCATTCGCCTTACCCTGTAAATTATAGACTCGGTTACTCTAAAAAAAATCAGCATAACAATTTCTGGCTGGTATGGTGCACAAGACAGAAAATGCTTACAATTTTGTAACACCTAACACTCCCACTTATTTATTTCCGGACTTCACGCAGCTGATTTGTGCGTGTTATAGCTATAAAAATGAAATGAAATGAAATGGTTAAACGTCCTACTTTTCTACTCCAACTGGGCTATACTGTGTGCTATGATGTAAGGGGTTCCTTTACGTGTACACCAATATGTACACGGGACTTCGGTTTTTAGTCTGATCCGGACCACTATACGGAAAATCCCGAAGAACTTTCGTGGTCAACACAATGATCGAACACGGGACCTTCCTGTTAGCGACCCAACGTCTTACGCACTGAGCCACTGTGGCTCCCCTATATATGATATAATAAGCAATATATTTTACCACATGGAAAAGTAATGATAAATTGTCAAAGGTTCCACGGGCTATAATAATCGTCTAATATTTTATAACATATTTCTCATTTGATCAATATAACTGTCATTTAGTTTTATTAAGCTAATGTATCAAACAGTTTTCTATGTATCGTTTTGATAGTAGGTAATTCACTTGTCCAATACATCGCCTGGATATACCCAATCAAGACAAGTGCACTATTGAGCGTTATCCATTATAGAGAGCTCGAAAAATAAAGTCGCGACAACACATCTTTGATTTTAGCTCAATATGAATCTCTTGCAAACTACAATATTGTCCAAAAACGGTTTGATTCCGTTCAGTATTTTATTACAAAGCCATGTTGAGTTGAAATTCCACCGACCTATGCTGCTCGCTATGTACTAAGCCGACATTTTGTTGTGGGTGAACGGAATCGATGGCCTGTTTTGAATGCGATTGACTCCAAGCCGGGAGACTATCTAGCGTTAGTATTTTTTTCATTAATAAATGTTAAAGATTCAGTATGATAAATTTGATAATTTTAGCGAAAAATGCATATGATACATCGTTACTATAATAAATAAAAGTACACCTGTTACAGAAAAGTCGCAGTGACTGTATCCTTTAACTGCATTCAGATCATTTGTTTCTCTCGGAGAAAAGGAATAGTATACAATATAAATTTTCCTGGAGAAAATGACGGATTTGGTGGTATTGTGCTATTTCACTTCCTTAACTCAAGAGGAGAGTTTATATTAGTGCACATATAAAGATATGTCACTTGAAACTATCCTTTATGTATGGTTGTTTATGAGAGGTATCTTCCAACGAAATCTTCCCAACCGACGTTGACGCTTCAGTATTGGTTATTTTTAAAGATGCTGTATATACATGTGATGAAGAAGGCTTTACGAAAAAATGTACCCGCTCCCAAGGGTTTACGTGAGCGATGATGATCATTATTGAAGTAAAGCCGGAGTGGGTTGTGGGCGTGTATATTTTTTCACCTTAGGGTTTAATGTTGTTTCACTACACACATTTTATATCCAGCCAATGTTTAAACATGCATTATGCAAGAGCTAAAACTGCCTACTGCAAGTCTTTCTTTGGGCCTGAAATTTTGTATTAGCACTAATAAAATGTTAGACAGTTTGGTGATCCTGTTAGAAAATATGGGTTAAAGATAAAAATACAAGTATCATATCCATTTATGTATAATCATTCTATATATACAAGCTTTATTAGTTCACTTCTGTAGTAATGCAGTTACTATTATTATGAATAAACACCAATAAAATACGTTTTGTTGAAATATGTCACCAGTTGACAATGTATATAACATGATGCCATAAATATCGATCCTGGCTGAAAAGTCTATCCTGAAATCGATCATCGCTGAAAAGTCTGACTGTAAACAGATTTGTTTAGGAAAATCAAGAGCAACATCCCTAAAACAGTCACAACTATCTGAATGTCCACCTGTTTCCCCCCTCTTCATCTTATAAATCGGAATAACTATAGTTACATGGCACATAATATTATATTTGGATAAATACACGGAGCGGTTTTGAGATATTAAAAGTTCAAATTGCTGAAATATATTTATTATTTTGAAGAGAATGGCGAAATATTAATAAGGATACCTGAATCCACCTGCAACATCTTCATAGCAAGAATTGTCATTTCGAATATATTCTTTGACTAAATCTGCATTGTATCTGTTGTATCAATGCACCGTTTTGTATTTAACTGCTTTGTCGCCGGTCTTGTCGCCAACCAAATACCTGGCTTCAATTCTATTTAATCAAACGGAGTGACATATTTACCTTTTTTTTCAAAAGATGTAAACCTATTCATAGCCCCGAGTCGCGTTTGCCAATAGCCATGTAAAATTTCCAAACATAAACCATATGTAATATAATATCATATTCTCTAGTCTCAGCAGATTTTCGAGAATCTCAGAACTGTTTTATACGAAAGCCACTATATGAAATGAAGGGCTGGATCTTAAAACCGTTATATCTCTGCGGTCGATTGACGGATACTGTGTCTCAATTATAGCATATCATCTAATTAAAACACCCCCAATATATCTGCAGGATCAAATCCCGGCAAAATCAGAAAATCTTCCAAGTTCCAGAGTCTCTTTAAATCTGCAATTGCTTCAATTATAGCTCATTATTTAGGCTATGAAACTATAATGGCGAAAGAAAGAGTAATTGACGAGCACATTAAGCACATAAGCAATTCCTGGTAAGTCTTTCTATTTTGATTGTCTGTTACTGCCGACAGCCAACTATCCCTTTTAATCCCTTCTGGACTCCTCGTAGCCACTTGCCCCAGGAAACAATATCTGTTAATACTGTTATCTGCTTATTACATTGGAATTGGCAATTATATTATATTATATGAAACCAGGGTATCAATTGACACTGGGATCTACCAAATACATTGTCATTAGAACCGAGTCAGTTAATAAGTGTTGGCGGAATCAAGAGCCGTGGGCATCTGCAGATGGACGAAGAACTACCATGGAGAGGAAGCCGCCGGTCAGACAGGAAAAGATGTCTATAAATTATATTGAGTTAAGACAATTCAGCTGTTGAAGTAATGTGAATGAATGTTCTCATCTATATGTGATATTGAATGATTTTTTTCTTTCGTGCGAAGACTCATTTACAAGCGCTGATTCCGAAGAGGGAACTTGTTCTAACCAGAAGCTTTCCAGCAAGTTACTTTTATGGTTGTTCCAAGACACATCAGCATTTAATTTTCCACACTCTCATATACACGTGTAGACTCACCCCACAGCCTTTCCAGCATCCTGTAGTTGTATTATATTTGATAAGCTAATTAAGCCAAAAGCAATCAGGTTCATGCTTTCAAAATTATATCCGTGATGGCCAAAAATACTTAACGTATTCATACATGCGTAGTATTATCGATATTACTTCCGTTTACAGTTGTAGTTATGAAGGATCCGCATGGATAATTATACACTAATACTTATGTAATGTAATGTAACATTTGTGTTGTGTGAGAGTTAATTTCTGTGTCAAAAATACGAAACGCTTTTATTCAGGTTTAGAAAATATGACTCTTAGGAAGTGCGTCACTTATTGAAACATTTTAATATTTTAAACTAGACTTGACATAAATGTTTATTTTGGAAATACTCAGTTTAATTGTGATATTTTTAACACCAAAATATCCCTTTTAGTTGACTGACTGTTTCTGTTCGCTTTACACGGGTTTAAACACGTGGTATTTTGATTGGCAGTTTAGTTCAACCAATGCAAATCTTGGTTAAGTCTATATTCTCTTCGCCAAGCTTTGTTTCTTCACGATGTAAGGCTAAATCTATTTGTTAAGACCAGCTCAATTTTCGTAAAGGTCCCCTGAAACGCATTCCATTCCATTCCTTAAGGGAGATAATTTGAATATCGACCTTTCCATCTATAGCAGACACATTTTAAAAGTCTAAATATTGTCATTTCTAGAAAGTTAAGAGTTTTAGCTTTTATTCACTGGAATAATATGTGGGGTTTTATGACTTTATGGGCTATTCAGAAAATCACGTATCTTTGCGTGCTTACATCCAGGGTACAAACTGGCTGATTTGATGATATAGTTGGACTAAGAACTTATACTAACTAATTAATCTACCAAAATTGTGCTTCAAACCCCTCTCAAAACATTGTATTCACGTGGAAATACCACAAGCTATAAAAAAAATCTATTAAAAGAAGTCATGTTTGTGTCACGTGACTTGGCTGTCGCGGTACCTAGCTATGGGAGCGAAGTCGGAGGAGAATTCATTGCATATAAAAGACGACGTTGTCTTTAATCGTTGTCCATTTATCATAAATATCGAAGCCTAATTAAATTCTCGGATTATCCACTGCCAACGTCTTTTTCCGTGTTTTTTCTTTATCTCAGAAACTGTTAGACGTTTAAGTCCCTCATGTTTTCCTAGTCCGCTCACCTTCAAATTTATCAAAATAAACATCAAGCGCTCCCTAACGCCGGGAGATCAGGTAATAGGCCTGCTTGATTTGTCCGCCGATAGGTGAGCCGGTTTCTAGTACGGCGTACGCCGGTCAGGTTACCGTATCGAAGCAAATCAAGTGACCCGGCTGATAAACAATATGGCGTCGGATAATGTCATAATATTAAACCGGTTACATGACATGTTTTAATCAAAAACAGTATGACTTGAAAGTGCCCGCAAAATAAGCAGGAAATTATTATTAGTAATTTTACTGAGAAAAAATAAATGACATATGAACTTCTGGTTTTACGAAGCTCAAATGCAACTTCAAAACATTTGGTTTAATTTTAACGCTTTAAAATTAGTGTTTTATGGCATTCCTAAATAACGTGAATTTTATCTCATTTACATGTTCTCCATCTTGCGCCGGTGTTCGCCGCTGCCGCCAAAGCGGCGCATCGGCGTACGCCGCAGCCGATCTATTGACGACTTCCGGTGAAATCAAGTGACCTCGCGCAAAAACTGCCGAACTGTGGTCAGCCGGTATGCGCCGGTATTGACAAATCAAGCAAGGCCAATCTTCGCGAGCAACCTTTGACGTCACTCGAGCAGACAGCCCTTAATCGCCAGGCTGCCAATTAGTGACACTCTCTCAATTTTGTCCGGTGTGTGCTCCATGTGTGTTTTTCAAGGAATTTAGTATTTTTCTAGAAAGATTAGGTGTCTCCACTTTCTATATATATATATATACCAAAATTGCCATACTTTTAATTATGAAATAACCACCCGATAAATACTTTTGTGGGAGAGTGTCTTTAACGTGGCTAAGTGGGTAAGACGCTAGCTCGCTATCCTGGAGGTCGGGTGTTCGATCCCTGCATTGGCCGAGAAAGTTCATCCAGATTTTCCGGCGTGGTTCTCCCTTGCCAGTGATGCAGGACGGAGGGGCTGACAAGGAAAGCTGTCTAGTCGTTCGGATGGGACGAAAAACCGAGGTCCCGTGTACACATTGGCGTGCACGTAAAAGATCCCTTGGGAGTTGGAATTCGATATAAGAGTAGGCCGTAGTGCCGCTCTCCGGGCAAAATTTCCCTCATAGCATACTGTATGGCGTATGCCCGTCTTCATTAGCCCAGGTTAGGAGCAGAACAGTAGCACGTTAAACTCAATTTCATTTCATTTCATTTCAAAACATATTATATTCAATAAGAACATACCCGCACATCCTAATTGATTCCTATTGGCTATTTCTTCAACATTAATTTCCTTTTGTATTCTTGTTAAAGATGGATGGAAGACACGGAATAATTTTCTGCTGTTAGTTTTTTTTCTATAGATTTTTACTTAACACTTTCTAAGGAGAGCTGGTAATTGTGTTTAACCTAATATAGGCACATAAATGTTTTAAATACTTCCGTTGGCAATGCCATCTTGTTTTTAGCTCTCGCTGTTCACCAACGTCAACCTTTTTGTAACAACACCTTAAGAGTTTTAAAAACGCCGCTAAGCAATATTCTAGTACATCAGTAAGCAATTTATTCTTGAAAAAATATATTATGGTATAAAGAATATTTTGAAAAGTATTATATTTTGCGTGGTTCTAATTAGCACTAACCTTTAAAATCAGATTTTGTGTTAACTAACCAATCACAATATACAAATCTTTACCTGATGAGGGCGACTTCAAACAGAAAAAAAATCTTTAGTTCTTTTTTTTTTAATAACGAGAAATTCTATATTGCAGCTGAATTATTTGTTTGTACTGTTTTTAATTGCATTACAAGATAAACCCTACAGGCTAACATTTCCCACTCCTTGTTGTTCATTTAGCACACATTCATCTAAATATTTAACTATTATTATGATATTATTAAGCAAATCTGCTTGACAGAGTTTTAATTGATAATATATGTTAAAGAGTCCCTTATTCAACAAAGCAACCGGTTTCTTTGATGTGTTTAACAAACAACTTCTTTATTATATAATTATGTTTGATGTTTACTTATATTGAAATAAATCAAATACAATGGGTAGACTATATACATACGGGGTTATAGTAGATTCGAGTCTAACGTGTCATAACCCTATAAATTCATATCCCCTACAGGCCCCTATAAATTTTACAATTCTCTGAATATATAATACAAACACCATAGATGAAAATACCCATTCGAGACAGCGTGCAATACAAACATAATGTACGAATATATACATCATATAAATATATTATTAACGAGAATACAGACAAAACGTAAGAATGTACATATGAAATAATATGATATAAAAGTATACATGGAGATATAATATATGTACAGATTTCAGTAGAATTTGGGGTATTAAAACATCAACACTGTGGCATAATCAACATGCATAACAGGACAAGAAAGAAGAGACGGATTAAATTCTGTCAAGATGAATATTCACTGAATTTGTATTTATCTCTGCTATGTAAAACAGTGTATTAAATTTCAATCAAATATCTCAAAGTTTAATCTAAAACAATTCCGGAAAACAGAATCTTCATTGATTTAAAGTCAATACAGGGTCATAACATAGTACAAAATTAACGAAATGCGAATGTACTCAGTAACACTGCTATATATAGCAATATGTATCACATTTCAATAATGCATCCCAAAGTATAAACTTAAATAATACCGGAAAAATAATTTTCATTGATTTTAAACCAACAAAAAACCATGATTCAGTCATAAATTAACGGTGGCAAAGTGTGTAAGACGCTGGCTCGCTATAGCCTCGAGGTCAGGTGTTCGATCCCTGTATTGGCCGATAAAGCCCATCCAGATTTTTCCGGCGTGGTACCCCCTTGACAGTGATTGCACGTAAAAGACCCTCTGACACATGAAATTCAATATAGGAGTAGGCCGTGGCGCCGCTATCTGGGCAATGTTTCCCTCACAGACACTGTATAGCGTATGCCCGTTTTCATTAGCCCAGTCAAAGCAGAACAATTCTCCTACTTTTCTGTGTTAATCGGGCTATTGAAGATACGCTATGCATACGCTATGCAGAGTGCTACTACAGAAATTTGCAATGGACCGTAGCATTTCTTCATCGAAATTCAACTGTGAAGGATTCTTTTATGGGCATGCCAATATGTACATAGGAGCTTGTTTTTCTGTCCCATCTACACAACTAGACAATGTACTTGGCCAGGCCCTTTGTCCTGCACTACCGACAGGGAGAAACCATGTTGCAAAATCCCGAGGAACTTTCTTGACCAACACCAGGATCAGTGTACATAATGATAGTATTAAGAGGAATATGTTCGATAACACGACATCATGACATTTTAACCCGACAATACGACATTTTATATGTCGTGGTGTCTGGTGAAAATGTCGTAATGTCGGGTTAAAATGTCGTGTTGCCGGGTTGTCGTGGTGTGGGCTCAAAATAGTAAAACATAAAAGTCATTTCGGGACTAAAATATGGTTCAATTTTATTTCAATTGCTCGTAGGGGTCTTTAGAAGTGAGAGGACACCGGAAAACCCAGAGAAAACCAATCGAAACCACGCCAGTTGACTCAATGACAGACCTTATGATACAACGCGCATGCGCTAACCTTTCAGCTACCCCCCCCCCCTACAATACTTTGGGAGCTACTGACAAAATAACTTTTGCCCCCCCCCCCCGCAATAGTTTGGGAGCTACTGACAAAATAACATCCTTGTCGGTGATTAGCATGATAGTTTTTGTCAATATTACATAATTTTGACAATATTTTATGAAATTATTTAAAGGTTGAATATGATGTGTAGAATGTCGATAGCTATATCTGGACGATGTTGACCAAGTGTTGTCGTTGATTAGTAGGATCCCTTTTTGGGGATGTCTTTTTAAATTCAAGTTTAGGAATACCATCATTACAGTTTATACCTCATGTACACGTCCTTATTAATGAGATGTAACCCTTGGCCTCCTGGTCCAGCACGTGTATGGAGTAGTTGACAGGATAGGATCTCTTTGATACTGTCTTGCGCTCTTTAAATACTTTCAATCTGTAATTTTAGTTTTTCGTTTCATAAGAAATATACATGTATACTGTCAATTAAAAATAAAAAAATAAGCTTACAGGTTACATCGGACAAGCTAATTAACCTTGCGCGAACACACACGATTGCAATGTTCACCAATAATAGGCCAACAGTAGACGATACTTTATTTATTGAGCCTTTACGACCAAGAAAACAGACCCAGCCATGCTGTTTCAACTAGGAACAGAACAAATACAATATAATTTGCAAAACGATATTGATTTGATGGTTGGACTAAATAAAGCTTATAACACCCCTGTGAGTCTACTAAATCTTAAGACTTATAAAAAACTGAAATCAGACAATTTCCCGTCATATTCGATGTTTCTGATTTATCAGAGGAATGAAGGCAAATAATTGAAATAATGTATACAGGGAATATCATTTTGAGTGGTTGGCATTTGTTCAAAGTGACTAAATCCGAGGTACTAAAATATGATTTATGTGCTTTTCTGGCAAGCTTGAGAGATAACACCAGAACAGGGGAAATCAGTGTTCCCTTCACTCAGAATACCATTGCCAGTGATTTTGAATTATCTCTGTACTGGGAATCGAGTCTTGTTTAAGCAACATCCGTAATATTGAATCAGTTTGTCTTTGAGGAATTTATCGATAAATGAGCTACCAATACATGTTTGCCTATACGATAAACTAGCATTAAAGGTTCACATGAGATAAAACCCATGCTAGGCCGTAGAATCAAAGCATCAGTAAGCAAACAAAATAACTTAATTCCATTTTATTTCTTCTACAAACAGATTAAGTAAAAAAATCTTACCGACGCCTTATTGCTTGCACCTAATAAAACAAATTGAATTGGATCAACCTCGAGTGAAACTGAATTGACAAAGAATAATATTACATTTGATTTAGTACGATTGTTAAGGAAAGTACCCAAATTACATTCTTTACTTCCATTTCCTTTTTCAGAGCTTAATAAGTGTCTTATTTATTAATTATTCTTATATATTTAAAAAAAACCCCCAAACATTTAGTACTTAAGCTTGTTGATCGTCGGTCTGTGCTTTTATGGCTTGTTATGCATGAAGTGTATCTTGAAACTAAATGTTTCCAGATTATACCAAAGGACAGCAAGCTATTTGAAGCGTTATCAGGCGTTCTACAAAGGGTAAATATACTATTAAAAAAAAGTAGGGGATATTCAGAAACAATACAAAACTGCGGAAATGCACTGCTGTTTTTATTAGAGGTAACTGTATGTTAATAACAGACCAATTGCCTACACATGAACATAAAGAGTTCATATAGGCGGCTTATCTGACGGCCCCATTTCACTCGCAATGAGTTACACCGTCAAAAGTGAAAATGGACGTTTTTAATTTTTGTCTTAATAACGAGTAATTGCTCCACCAATCCTCAGACATTCAACAATTCGTCGTGGCATGCTCCTAATCAACCGCCCAATCACGATTTGGGGCAATCTGACTCAACCCGCTTGCAGTGCCACGGTCAATTTTTGCAGTGCTGTCGGTTGACGTTAACGTCGACGAACACATCTCCCGACCAAATTAAACGTAACACACCAAAGCAAAGATACGCTAAACAGTAAATCTTATGCAAGAATCGATAGGAAAGCAAACATGGATAGATAAACCAGTACGCAGCAGTTTTCATCAACCCTTCCTTGAAGTGTCAAATTTGACAATGAACCCCTCCCACGTGTATGGCGCTATTGCGTGTCGCATGTGCAGCTCAGTTGTTCTGTTGGGGCGATATGTTCTTCATCTGTGAACATACTCTCAAAGCATGTCAAATGTCCATGACTATTTATCATATCGCAACCTGCATAGGTATTTGCATTTCAATATCCCCTACTTTTTTTGAAGAGTATATATCCTGCCTCATGTACAATTTAAAGCTAAAAACAAATCTGGGTAGTTTAAAATTGAAACATAAACTGAGTATTAAATGGACAATACGAGACTAAGGTATTTTATGAATTCAATATAAACACGAATAAGTAACTTAAACATGCATTATGCAAGAGCAAAATCTGCTTATTACAAGTCTTTCTTTAGGCCTGAAATACACTATTTTGCCTATAACGTTTTTTAGGACTTCGAATTCTGTCTTATGGTTTGGATTGTTCGTACTTGGTTTCATTTTATTTCTACCACTGGGTGGGTTGCTCTGCTGGTGGATATTTTATATCCCCGAGGTAACCTGAAACCCAGTAGCTTTATAGTTTCATGATAAGTACTAATAACCAAAATATACGGCTGGGAGGCAGTTTCAGGGTAAAAAACTGCCACGATACCCCCATGGGCACGGGGAATATCGGTGATATATCCGGTGATATATCCCAAGATACTAATAATGGTATGGGAGATATTTTTCGTTCATGTGCCTGTAATGTTTTAAAGTCCTCGGATGCTTCATTAATCTCAACCCAACAGTGTTCTGTCGAACTATCTGATATTTTGCATTTTTCACCACATCAATCTAACTGTTATATTTCTAAATGTATGTCTAATAATTGTAAAACCTGCCCTATTTTGAATAGCAATACCCATTTTACTAGTTCTTTAACTAATAAAACATATTTTACACGTGGGTTTGAGAAACTAAACTGTAAAGCCTCCAATATTATCTACGGTATAGAATGTACACTCTGCGGACTGATTTATGTTGGCGAAACTAAAGGACCTTTACACTTACGCATTAATGGTCATCGTCACAACATTAATAAGGGTAGTAACCAGATTCTCTATAGACATTTTAACCAACCGGACCACTCTATATTATCAATGAGAGTGTCCATATTAGAGAAAATTTACCACCATACTAACAGCCCTACTTTGAGTACTCCCTTTCGCAGAGACCGAGAGGAATATTGGATACGAACATTAGGTACTGCCACCCCTTATGGATGCAATGACAATGTAGCTAGTATTGGGAATTTATCAAGCCCTGCGTGTAGCGATGTTAATGTCATGACGTTATTCCCAAAGTTTCGTCGTCGAAAACGCAGTCATGGACATCGTCGCTACACACCACCTAAGCTCAGCACTATATCACTAGATGCCCTTTTGGAAATTATTCAAGAACCATTAGGGCCACACCATATCTGTACTAAATTATATTCTATTCCACTTACTATTTTGAAATTACTTAAATCCGAATGTTTGGATTCAAATTGTACTGATCCTGCATCCACTGAATACAGGGTTGTATCCATTGTTCTTGACATTGCCCACCGTCGTTTGGACATTGCGACTGAGCCTGATGCGTCGCACACCACCAACAGTTCATTTCTAAAACTGAAATTTGCTAATAAAGGCACTGATGCCTTCGGGTTAAGCCAAATATTACACCATAAGCATGTCACAGCACACATCCCTCCTTACTTCAAAATTGTTACTGTTCCTAGGATTTCTTATACTTATACTAAACCCATTGCATCCAAAATATTTAATTACAGAAACGCATTATCTGACATCAATGCAAAAGACTTATATAATAACCCTCTACCATGTTCTTGCTCAAAAATACTGTGACAAAATATACTCTCGTAGTGGTATAAACCAAATGTGGATATTGAAAAATTCCAAAGAATTACTTGATGGTTTGCAATCTAGATCCCTTGCTTCAGTCTCATCTATTCAAACGTTTGACTTTTCTACTTTGTACACTAAAATTCCCCATAGTAAATTAAAAGCCCGGTTGAAAGACATTATTCACAGTGACTTTTCGTCTAAATCAAGTACTGCTAGATATCAATATTTAGTTGTAAATTACAATTCCACATATTTTGTTAAGAATCACAGTGATTCCAAAAACAAATTCACGGCCATCAAGATAATTCAGATGTTAGATTTTTTAATTGATAACATCTTTGTTGAATTTGGAGGGGAAATATATCAGCAAGTGGTTGGCATCCCCATGGGCACCAACTGTGCACCTTTGCTTGCTGATCTGTTTCTCTATTCGTACGAAGCCGATTACATACAGACGCTCGTAAAGACTAATAAACGATCAGTCAGACTTTTTAATTTCACTTATCGATATATCGATGACGTTTTATCACTTAATAATCCTAAATTTAGTGATTATGTAGAATTCATATATCCTGATGAGCTCGAAATTAAAAACACCACTGACAGTGACAATTACGCTTCCTACTTGGATCTGCGTCTCGATTTTGAAAATTGCCATAAACTGAGTGTTAAAGACTTTGACTTTCCGATTGTTAACTTTCCATTTATTAGTAGTAACATTCCAATATCACCAGCTTATGGAGTGTTTGTATCTCAGCTAATTCGTTACGCGAGAGCTTGTTCCTTTTATTCTGATTTTTTAAGTAGATCGAGGCATTTGTCATCTAAGCTTCAACTACAAGGATACTTGCGCACTAAACTTATTAAAACCTTTAAAAAGTTTTATGGCCGTCATATTGATTTGATTGGTAAATATAACGTGTTTCTCTCGGCTATTATTCTAGATATATTTAATTGACACGTATACTATTACTATCTCCCTGATAATGTCTACTACATCGTTAACACATTTCATCGCGTGCATTTTGCATACCGATAGTTCATTGGCCAATCACGCTATTTTACCGACATTTCGCCTAATAGTTTGGATGCAGCTATGGCGGGTGTGGCGCCAGGCAGGGTAAGCTTACTCTTCCGGACACCTGTTACCACTGTTTGTCGTGTATTTTGTACACGAGGACCAGTCCATTTGTTGATTACACTATTTAGCTCGAATACACTATTTTGCCTATAACGTTTTTTAGGACTTCGAATTCTGTCTTATGGTTTGGATTGTTCGTACTTTGTTTTATTTTTTTTATGTTATCTAAATTATCAATTAGACATTAATTAACTTATCCAGACCATAATAAAATCTCGATGTCAAGGCTAGCCTTCGATGTTGGCTGGATTAGATTCCTATATGCCGCTAACGGCCGTTGATAATTAAATCAACAAAAGTGGATAATCAAGACTATGCTGTTTATATTAATGATTTTAGTAATGATGACCGAGACTATGCAAAAATTTCACCCGCTTCTTTCGCGGCTCATAGTGAATCAATTTGACTGAAATTTTCAGCAAATTACCTTTACACTATCTAGTTTTTAACTATTATAGCGAGAACTGCCATCTCTTTATCTTATCTCCCATAATGTATCTTTAAGCAGAAAATGCGAATTATCGAACGTGGTCCAGGTATGGATATATACACCAAACAAGTTTCAGCACCCCCCCTTCATTAGAGTTATTGTGTTCTACAGTCTCGACCTATCACGGACAATCAAACGGACAGTTGCTTAACCAACGAAGAAAATACCCAGTCAAGGTATTTGCCTCACGAACATATATATGGAGGGGTATTAGTTTCAAAATATACTAAGCAGCAAAAGAAACGTCAGGTTGGTATGTTACTCTGAATAGATGCATTGCATAAAACTTGCCAAATGTTTTTATTTTATATTTGTGACCACATCTCCAACTTTACCTGAACAATAAGGCTACTTCCCAAAAACATAATTGAACCCAGGAAATGTTCTCAAAAACGCAACCTGACTTCTGAGATGGTAATGTGTTCTCCATGATTTTCATGTAACTCATGCTGCACGTGCTGTTCACCAGGACCAGTCCTATAAAAGGCACCCCCATACCTGGTTGAATCATTCACACTACAACGTCAGCAGCATATCACGACTAAGGAATCGACCGTGGCCACACTGCCCAAGCCGTTGCCAATTACTTCCAGGTCAATGTTCGGACCATCTACAGGCTTCAGCAACGCTTTCGGGCCACCAACACCACGGTTGATGGCCCTCGAACTGGTAGACCAAGGGTTACCACGAGACCGCCATGTTGTGCGACAGCACGCGCAGAATCCCTTCACATAGGCATCTGAGATAGCACGTCAGACAGTGGGAACACACGGAAGACCCATCAGTACCGATACAGTGCGCCGACGTCTCACCAGAGAGAACATCCATTGCCGTAGACATTACCGTGGACCGATCCTCATCCCTCGTCTTCGACGTGAACGTCTACAGTTTGCTCAACAACACCAGAACTGGCGACACAGGCAATGGGGAACTGTTCTGTTCACAGACGAGAGTCGGTATTGCGTATCAACTGCAGATGGCAGGACCAAAATATGGCGTCAACTTGGTCAGCGTTATTCTGACCAATGTGTTATGGAACGAGACTCATGGGGAGGTCCAAGCATAATGGTTTGGGGTGGAATCGGCCTAAACCAGAGAGTGGGTCCTGTGATGTTCCAAAATCTTGGTCCAGGTAGAGGCGGCGGCATCACAGCAGTGCGCTACATCTATCAAGCTCTCAGATCCCACGTCATACCACATTTCGCACGTCATCGAAGCAACGTTTTCCAGCATGACAACGCCCGTGCCCACACCGCCAGAGTTACGGAGGACTTTCTACAGCAGAACGGTGTCAACGTTATGCACTGGCCAGCCCTTAGTCCGGACTTAAACCCAATTGAACATATCTTTGGGATGAAATTCAGAGGAGACTTCATAACGTCGTACCGATGGATTGCGCCAGGCTTTTCTGCGAGTGTGGTTTAAGGTGCTAATGGCGTTCATCAATCGTCTGGTTCCCTCCATGTACAGATGCTGCGCTGCTGTTATTGACACTCGCGGTGGACACACCAGATACTGATGTATAGACTGAGTACAGACGCTAAACCTTCTCGTAATGGTTTGGAATTGTCATGAAATAATCACTAATGTGTCAACATACTGTTCACAAAAAATGCTTTGAGCCATATGGTAAGTCGTTTACTAGAATGATTTGATTAAAGTGCCTCTCTGATTTTGAAATCGTGCTGACGTTTTTTTTGGTGTTTTTTTTTTGCTGTTTAGTATATGATGCTAGCGTAAACAGTAGAAAGTAGAAAATCATAAGTAAAAGATAATTTTATTTATCTAAAAAAGAAATTATCGCGGAGCAAACCTATATGCATTTAACTTGAAAAATTTCCTACTTTTTAAATTTAAATCGTCAGAATATCTGCCTTCTACTGTTAGCTTTGACTTTCGATTTTCTATTTCTGTCCTCTACTCACGAATTTGTACAGCAGATTTTCTCAAATGTGGTATTATCAGTATTCATATTTTAAAATACTCAAACCTAACTCAGTCAAGGTATCAAACACTTTGTAATCTGACTCTAATTTATTTGTTTAAATTGATGGACAATACAAACACGAAGATAAACTGTACAGAATAATATTTAACAATTGTTTGGTTTACATGCAGAGTGAATCCTTTGTAAAAAAAAGTCAAATGGCAATATTTATTCTTGTAGTAGACATGAGAAAACTTTAAATTCATACATTACGGTTTTAAAATAAATAAACGCTATTAATCTTTCTGTTCAAACGACGCATAAGCCCTTTCGTATGACTATAAGGACCAATCTTATAAGGACATTATTTTCTTTTATTCGTTTTCTTTTAAAATGATACGGGGATCAGGCTTAGCCTATGTAAATCCTAGTCCCCTTTCCTATTTTCATGACTATGCATATAGATAATCTACCAAACTCCCGTTGTTACCGAAAATTCTATTGAGTCATGGGACGAATGCCGCACCAATCACAATGTCAGAACATTATTATGTACCGGAAGTAAATAATCTCTGATATCCATGTACACTCACATATTTAGATATTGGACTAGGATCACACGTAATTACCCAGTCGACTTTTATCTCTTTACAAATGACTAAGAAGCATTGGGCAAGATCGATTAAAATGAATTATTGTTTGCTTCAATTTGACACATAATCTATCAAAAAACATCAGAACTGTTTGGGATAAAAGGGTGGTTGTTTGCCCTTCACAACCTGATATCAAATTCAATCCACTAAATCGTTATTAAAAGGAATTTGAATTTATTCGTATTCCAGTAGGTCTGCATTTAGCTAATCTAGCCAAAAGATCGTGTTAATGGAGTTGCCTATGACCAAGGCATCATAGAATCAAATGATGGGCTGATGGCATATTTAGTCCCAAGTCTGTTAACGTTAAGATATATAAGTTAAGAGTACAAAAAGAATGTCTTATAACTATATTGTGTTTCATTGATACTTTCCGATAACGAAATAAATTTAATTCTGATAATATTGGCTCTCATCGGGTCAAGCGGGCATATTTGGAAGCCGTTACCTACAAGTAGTCTTCTGAGTTACTGAGTATCTTCCAAGCAAGGGTAGTTTGCGGTCGAAATCTTTAACCACGGTTGTATGGGAGTTTTTGCTAGAATAGTCCTCAAGTTGACTAATTTAGTTACATTCGTGTAATCACTTCATGTTGATTCCCTGATTTAATCAAGCTGATCGCCGATCGCTGACTGCAGAACTTAATTTCGCAACTTTCAATCTTTCGTAAGCTATTTTCAGTCATGCAGATTTGTGTAATTTCTTGGGTGTGATTTTCAAAGTTAATTACACTTCTATGGTAATTATTCGACCCAAGATAATTATTCCTGCCTTTGACGTTTCCTTCTGTATTGAAAGCGCCACATTTGGAGTGAAAACATTATGAGTATGCATTGTTTTAGAGGAATATTCATAATTATCAAAATTAATGAGGCTTATTTGCCTAATGTCTGTTCTTTTGTAAGTATAAATTAGTTTATAGTTGTACTTGTCTAAGCTATTAAGAAATGGACTATGCTTTGGTTTCGAAAAGAATTGATTTTAACAAATGACCTATGTACAGAAAGGACCCTTTTGATTTATCTATACTCTGCTCAGGACACGAAACAATATCTGAACCCTGTTCACCATGTGACCAAGTGTATACATGTTAGGGTTAAATTTGTATAGGCAACAATGTCTAAACCCTGTTCATCGAGTGACAAGTGTATACATGTTACCAATAGTATAAAATTTGTACAGGAAAAAATGTCTAAACTCTGTTCACCTGGTGACTAGTGTAAACATGCTATGGTTATATTTACCAATAGTATAAAATTTGTACTCGAAACAATGTCTGAACTATGTTTATCGAGTGACAAGTATATATATGTACATGTTGCCAATAGTATAAAATCTGTATAGGCAACAATGTCTAAACTCTGTTCATCGGGTGATAAGTCGTGTGTACATGTTAGCAATAGCCTAAAATTTGTAGACGAAACACGGTCTAAACTCTATTCATCAGGTGACTGTATGCACGTTATGATTATATTAACAAATAGTATAACAAAGGGTTGCTAGAATATTCCCAATGCAATCCTGTGAAAACTACCGTGGGTCTATAACATTATTTAACCTCAAATATATGACATACATCCCCCTACCCCCCATCAACACAAACACCCACATACAAAAAAGCCCCTAAATCGAACCGTTTTACATTGGTTACATTGGCCTTCCTCACTACTTTAAATTACTTGTATGGATACTGAGAACCCAGCATTCCTACAAAACGTCGGCTGTGTGACTTGAATGCCACAAACTGATCATTGCCCCCCCCCCCCACAACACACACACTCTATCTCTCATAATAGGACTACTCCCTACCCCGATTGGCAATGAAACACTAGTTCAGTTGTGTCTACGGTAGATTTTTTGCTGATTTCTATAAAGGATAAAGAGACGCAATTGATCTACTGAACCACCAACTTTACCACCGTTCGATATTTATTTATGTGTCTACGGTTTTTATTTTTTTTTTCTAAAAATCCAAAAACGTTTAACATCTGTTTAAGCTATTGCTTTGTCTTACTGACACAGCTTCAAATTAGCACCTTTGTAGCTGAAATTAGCTGATCAATAACGACATAAAATGAATAATAAATTGTACCCAACGAGCACGGAATTAATATCGTTTACCCATAATCAATTCCGTTTATTTATTGCGTAATCTGGAGATACTCTGGATGATCAGTCGCGTCATGAATCAAAAACACCTTGAACCTGATTACCTGATCTACTTCAAATCAAAGCAACGCTTGACATGTTTCTTTAGCCCACAAAGCTCTACCGAGACAAATGAAAATATGAGGATAACGGAGACACACGTTATACAGCGTGCAATAAGGGAAACTTTGCCCTGACAGCAATTGAATTTCAACTGTCAAGGGTTCTTTTGCGTGCAAGCCAATGTGTGCATGGGACCTCCAGGGTAGCGAGTCGGACCCTTACCACCGCATTTCCCAGAAATATGATAACAAAGGTGGCTAATTAAAGATACATTATGTAAGGTTTAGATAACGAGCTAGCCATTCTTGCTATGCTAGTTCGAACATAGATAATGTAAAATGAATAATTTGAAAATTTTATTGAAAGTACTCTATTGCGAGCGAAGATATTAGCCTCTGAATGTTTGACAAGACGTGTGCAATAATTTCAACTACCGTACTGGTTGTTTGAAGGTAAGTCCCCCTCTTCCATTTTTAGCTTAAATCAAAATATGGCTGAACTGTTCGATTTCTATTTAATATTGGAGAAAACCGATGCTATCAAAAGTTGATTATGGCCTGGATAAGTTAATTAATGTCTAATTAATAATTTAGAAAACATTTCAGGCCTAAAGAAAGACCTGTAATAGGCAGATTTAGCTCTTGCATCTTGTATGTTTAAATGTCGCAAATCAAATATTACAATTTGTCCATCGGCAAGGTAGAACATTACACTTCCTCCTACACCACCCCACGCACATATGTTTTAAACGTATCATTTTCGATATTGCTAAAATCGATTAGAAGTAATATGTTGAACAGTTAAAGTAACGAGATTTCTTAATCTTGGATTGATTAAATTTAAATTTTGAAGTAGTTTTTTTATTGTTTGTGGACGACCACTAATGTGATAGTGCATTTATAATGGCGGAAGTGATCTGGAATTGTCAAATCCGGATTAGTGACTTCCCTAACCTAACTTCCATAGATATGCATTTCACGTTACTTTTGTCATTGGTTATTTAACATAGCTACAAAATACCTTATTGATTGTCCGTGAAATATTAGTATTAACAGGCGTAGATTTTATGGGCTACATATTTAGCTCTATTTATATACAACACGAATTTTCTATTAGTAAATTTTGTGTTCCGTTTTATCTCAAATCTTAGTTATTATAATATTGAATATCAAGAACATTCGTAGAAAACTATGCATTAGATTTTTCTGTTTTTATTTTCTATTTAAAAAATATAAACAGAAATAATCAATGGATGGTTATTCAGTTACAAAGCTTTACTTAAAGCAATATATCTTTTTCTGTTATAAATAAATGAGACGTACATATTATTACTAAGTAGCATGAGATCATCTGGCCAAATGCCCAAAGGGATATGTGACATCTCATCTTGGGCGCTTTTTTATACGTCCGCATTTTCATGTTAAGGTATTATGTCGTCGCCCCTGTCCACCCGGATGACCGAACGTCTGTTAACAATTTTTTGTCGACATGCTACAGGTCACAATTGTTATCCATTTTTTTATGAAACAAATTATAATGTTTAAATCCAAAATCTTGAATGGATTCGACTTGGTACGTATCGAAGTGTAACTTCATGGATTATTGCTGTAAGAAAAATCGCTTTTTAGTTTGTGGGCAAGTTTGTTGACCCACCAAAGGCCACAATATGTGTCTGTTTCAGATGACACTTTCACATTATGTGTTAAGTTTCAAAATATCTTGAATTACTTCGATTTTGGTGCGCATCGAACCTTCCGTTCGGTAATTATGCCAATCGATTGGAAAATAACAAAATAACGTACCTTGTTTCATCGTATATGAAACATTTTTCGCGTTCGCTGAGTGCGGTGGGCGGCATCACAAAACTTCATCGGGAAAGGGCTACCCTGCCCTTCTAATTGACTGATTTGATTAAACATTTGTTTTCTAGAAGATTTGGTGTACATTTTGCAGGAATATTAAGTATTGTAGTTTTTCCCGATTTGTTCAAACCAAATTGCTCTGTCGGGTTTTCTTTTTTTTGTAATGAATATTTATACTTATTCACCTCAACGATATGAAGAACCCACAACAAAGGTATGCTCATTCCAATAGTTCTGGAATGGGCACCTTCCGGAGATTGTTTTACATCTATCCTGTAAAGAGTTTATTTACATTCTTTTAATTACTTGGTTTTGTGCCGGGCATGGGTACCACCCGTGTAGCCTCTAAATAACCGGTCTGCTATCAGGAATAGTAATTCTGCCACCAGTGACTACTTTCAATGAGTCACGCACCAGGCTCCTTGGAGAGCGGTTAAGACATTAGCTAAAATATAATTTTCCCTCGCCCAATAAATGAACAACAACGATATTAACCAAAATACTATTTATTACAATAATCTCAGGAGTCTTGATTACAATCAAAAGAATATAATGAAATATTCTCTATAGGTATAGTAATTATCAGACGCTCGATTTAATTCTTCATTTTGCCAATTCATCTACATAGTAGATTTCTACGAAAACAAGGGCCAATATTAATTAATATCTTTAATTATTTGTTATCAAATGGTGTAATATAGCTACACTCGGAATTAGGCGTTTCATGTTGCTACCAACCCCTCTAATTTATTGGTTTCTGTACTACCAAAATTTTGTCTGTTGATGATCAGCCGTGACTAACTACTACAAATCAAACAACTCTTGACATGCTTCTTTAGCATTGAATTTTACGATTTGTCCGTCGGTCAGACAGAACAAGACCTAAACGTGTCATTTTTGTGAGTGCTAAATTGATTATAAGTATTATGTTGAACAGACAGAGCAACACGATATCGTTGTCACTAGAGGCATTTCATCGGATGATATTATGTCCATTACACACCAATAAATCATTGAGAAACTGCACTTCACATCGATATGCTTAAATTACACTAATGTTTTTTAATATAAAAGATGTTTGAATACCATCAATCGATCATCAGGTTTATCAAATTTATGTAGAAAAGTATTATTTTACACATTGACGACCACCTCTAATTATGTTAATGCCTCATTAAATGAGCAACTGATTTGGAACTAAATTAGAAAAATTCCATAGATATTCATGATGTATTTCTCGTATCTTTTGTCATTAGTTGTTAAACATAACTAGAAGATAGCTTATTGATTGTTCTTGAAATAGTGTTCGATCCCTGCGTTGGCCGAGGGAGTTATCCAGATTTTCAGGCGTGGTTCCCTCTTGTCAGTGATACAGGACCCAAAGCCTGACAATGACAGCTGTCTAGTCGTTCGGATGGTACAAAAAACCGAGATCCCGTGTACATATTGACGTGCACGTAAAAGATCCCTTGACAGTTGGAATTCGATATAAGAGCAGGCCGTAGTGCCGCTGTCCGGGTAAAATTTCCGTCACAGCACGCTGCATGGCGTATGCCCGTCTTCATTAGCCCAGATCGGAGCAGAACAGTAGAATGTTAAACCCAATTTCATTTCATTTCATTTCGTTCTTGAAATATTAGTATAAATAGGCTTAGATTTTATGGGCTATATAGTTAGCTCTATTTATAAACAACACGAATTTTCTATTAGTGAATTTTGTGTTCGGTTGTATAACCAAATCCTACACTGTAACAAAAATTTCCGTGAAAAAACGTAAAAAATTCCGGAAACAAAAATTACCAGGAAAATTTTATCCGTATTTGTTTTTCCTGTAATTTACAGAAATTCCCTCAATTAACATAAATACCATTTTCAAATACAGAAAAAAAAATCCTGACCATGAAGGTGATCAAAATTTCATTGAATTAACCATTGACTTTATACGCGTGCGTGAATTAGCTTTATTTAACGTCCGCTTCCACCGAAGTGATATCGCAGATAATCTTTAAACGTAACCGATAATCTTTAAACGTAACCTCTTTTCGCTAATATATATAAGAATCGAGAAGCAAGGCATCACAAACCGCTACTCGTCAGTGGTTGGAGGCTTTCAGATGTAAGTTTTCGGTATTATCAATTCGCAGGTATGTTGACTCTGCCATAGAGACAAACCGACTTACACTGGCCAACCGGTTGCACTATCCGGATTTAAGCGTGCTTGATTACTAGATATTACAACCTTAACACACGCAGCGTTAAAACATATTTTTACATATCTATGAAAATACTTACAATCTGATTTCCGTATGATGAATAACAATACACTTTATAGATCTTATAAATAATGGAAATTAGATATACACGTCAATTAATATACCAAACGTTACAAAATATGATTCTTCATATTATGGTTAATAAATTGAAATGAATACTATAACATGATGATTATTAGGAATGATTATATATGTATACTATTACTTATCGTTGCACCGTTTATCCCGTAAAATAACAGAATTAAGTCCATTACAGAACGGAATAAAACATTTTATCCCTAAATTTCACGGAACTTCCTTGTCATTCCACCGTTTATTCCGTAAAATAACAGAATTAAGTCCATTATAGAAGGGAATAAAACATTTTATCCCTAAATTTCACGGAAATTTCCTGTCTAATACTGAATAATCCACAGAAATACATAAAATACGTAATTTGAAGAAATAATTCACACTATTAACACAAGTTCTCCAAAAAATCCATCGATTAACAGAAAAAAGGTGTTAAATTACGGAATTCGGCCACATAAAAAATGGATATTTTTTACAGTGTAGTTATGATAATACTATATATCAAGAGTAACGGCACAAACTAGGTCATTTCGGGACTAACATATGGTTCAATTTTATTTCAATAATTCGCTTGCGCGTAGGTGTCTTTAGCAGTGGGAGGAAACCGGCGGACCCGGAGAAAATCCACAAGGTTGGACAGGCGAATCTACTCTTTGTCACGTACACGCCACTTGACTCAATAACAGACTTTCTGATCCAAAGCGCACGCGTTTACCATATGGCCACGCACCCACCCTCACAGGAAAAGACCGATTGTTTATGGTTATGTTTATTGAATTTGATATAGTGCTCATTATTACATCTTTGATGTATTCAATGACGCTTTGCATGAACTAACCCCCCCCCCCCCCAAACACACACATAATTTAAATAAAATAAACACATAATAAAAATTGTTATTTGCAGAATGTTCTTTGAAATAGATACATGTCATTTTTTTAAAGTCTTCTTAAAATTTTCCAAAGAGAGTTTATTCCATAGTTTTTGTCCCGCTACACTGACGGGTCTGTCAGCAAAGGTTTTATATTTTGGTAAATCCTGGGCGGTCGATGATCGTGTGGAATAACGATTCGGGTTAGATTTTAAAAGATCACAAAGGTAATTTGGAGCATTATTGTCGAAACATTTATATGCCATCAATAAGGTTTTATATTCAGCATGCATATGTATTGGAAGAAAATTGAGTTGTTTTAGGGCATCAGATGAACTGGAGAATTTGGATTGTCCAAGAATCATTTTGGCCGTAAGGTTTTGCACTCGCTGAAGAGGGGCGAGTGTTGTTTTTGGTAAATTCACCAAAAGACCGTTATAGTAATCTAAATGTGAAAATAGAGCGTTGGCCAGCTTTAAACACGTCGGTATGTCCAAATAGTTTCTTATTTTCTTAATGTTGAATAGAGATGGCGACGCAGCACGTGTCTTGGCTGCAATATGGGACTTCAGGGTTCGATTTTGATCCATGGTAACTCCAAGAACTCTAACTGATGTTGATCTTGGTACAAATACATCTCCGATTTTTTTTATCTTAGGTGTAATACATTTGGATAGAGCCCGTGAACTGCCGAACACAATGAACTCTGACTTGTCGTCGTTCATCTTGAGCCTATTCATCAGCATCCACTGCTTTATGTCGTCCATTGTTGCTGACAAATCCAAAATGGTTTGCCCCTCGGACGCATGACCACCAGCTTTAAAACAACCGTAGATGTTGTCATCGTCGGCATAACCAACCAAAGTTAGATCGTTACCCACAAAATACTGTAAAGTGCTGACATAGCATGCAAAGAAGATAGGACCATTTATGCTACCCTGGGGCACGAAATAATTGATATTCACTGGATCTGAATATGTGTCTTCAATCTTGACTTTGAAGTTACGATAATTCAGATAAGAGTGTGTCCATTTTGCTGCCGTTTCGCGCATGCCGAAGTACTTTTCCAGGACATCAAGAAGTAGGTGGTGATTGACGGTGTCAAAAGCTGCACTTAAGTCAATGGCAACAAAGGGAGATAAAAGCTGATGTTCCATGTTGTGCAGAAGATCATTGTACATTTTCAACGTCAAAGTCTCGGTACTGTAATTAGCACGATATGCACTCTGATAAGGCGGGAGTAGTTGATGCTGATTCACGTGTAAAGCTAATCATGGACGCTTTCCCGACCAATTGAGACAAGTTTCAAGTTTTTATTCATATAGCTGTAAGTCATAGACTTTTAGCTTTAAACACAGTACAATAATGGCAACACATAACATAGAAAAATTCATAACATGAAATTATATAGAAGTAACAGCTCAGATAGTAAGTAATGATTTGCGAAGATTGAAGGCTTCATAAACATATTTACATAATTTAACTTGAAGATTTCCATTATTTCTAGACATCAATTCATTAAATTTATAATATAAACAGTTGGGTGAAGTGAATAAAATTTAGGGATATATTTTGTGATTAAGTGATTTAAAGATTTGCGACTAAGTGTAAAGTGAAATTCATCTTCTACAGACTCATGGCATAATTCACATAATCTATTTTGTGCTAATATTTTATAATATCGACCGTTCTCAATAAATAGGTCATGTGGAGTACATCTAAGCCTGCAAAGGGATATGCGATACTTTGGTATAAAATAATTTAAATAGTTTTCAAACCAAAATTCATTTTTAAATAGGTTATAATACTTTAGTTTAGATAGGTTTCTACGGCTCCCATCCCAGGATTGTATATATTGATCACGTATACGAAGCATTATAGGACCAGGTTTGGGTAAACGGCATAAATGATTAGTCCAAATGTAAGATACACCTAGATTGTCGAGTAATGATTTAACTTGATGAGCCCAGTTATACACATTTTTGCGTTTAGTTGAAAATCCGGTACAACTGCACAGATCAGAATACACTTTATAAACAAGCGAGTCGTGGTCTTTAATGACATGGCACCAATATTTAATAATTCCTTGTAGTCGACGGACTTTTAAAGGGGGCCTACCCAGCTCACCATAAACAACTGGAGTTGGTGTAGATTAACGAAGAGCAAGAACTTTTTTGCAGAATTGCAAGTGTAATCTCTCGATATTTTGGGATGTATAAAGACCCCAAACTGCGGATGAATACGAAAGAATGGATTCTACATAACAATCAAATAAAAACAACTGCTGTCTGACGTTAACTTTAACTTGATCAAAAATATTATAGAGTATACAGGGCTTTTGACCCCGCTTTTGCCACTAATTCCTGATGAATTTCCCATTTGCCACCAGAGGAGAATGTGACTCCTAAATACTTGAAGGAGCATACACATTCCACAACACTATCATTATATACAAAGTTGATATTAGATAAGTCTTGCGGATGACCCTTTTCAAATACAACAATTTTGTCTTGTCGACATTTACAGTTAGGTTCCAAATAGAACAACATTCAAACAACTTATTCAGCTGATTCTGAAGACCATGCGATGTAGTGTCGTCTGCATACATGAAACACGAAATGATTAAAGTCCCTATGATCACAGGGTCAACAGAGTTAGCATTCGTAAAATCTGCAAAATCATTAAGATAGAAAAAGAAAAGTAGTGGAGAGAGGTTATCTCCCTGTTTAACACCACATCTGGAATAGAAATAATCTGAATGTTGGCCATTGCGGGTAACACACAGCTTAAAATTTTCATACATGGACTTTTCCACTAACACCAGTTTTACTCAATTTATGGAATAACAAGTTTCAGTCGATATTTTCGAAGGAATTACTGTAGTCTATGAAGGCACAGTGTAAACGTTCACCATTCGAATGGCATTATTATAGTTTGTTCTGGAGTGTGCAAATTTAATTCTGTTACTGGCATCCCGTGTGTTACTATAAATATTTCTATATTTGACGATGTCGTCCCTGGCAGTATTGAATCAAACCACCTATTAGTAATTTACTTTGGAGGTCTTTTGATGAGGGCGCCAGTTTTTGTGCCACCAATGACTGTGAAACTAACATCAAATAGACATGTAGTAAAATTGTTAGCCGTGCGATTAACACTTTCAGAGTTTGTGTTAAATTCATCAAGAATATGTATTAGTTGGTCTGTATTATCAAATAGTGTATTATGTAAAAGTGTTGTACTTTCTGGTTCCCATTTTAGAGAACGAATGTTAACGCAATTTTCCGATTGGGCTCCACCGTCACTTTTACTATTGACACAAATATCACAGTTTATAGATAATATTGAAGGGGCGTGATCTGAATAAACCTAAAAGCTATCACTTCAAACTTTGAATAAAGTCAATGCAGCATCATGTTGCTCTATGATACTAAAGTTTGAGTTCAAAGAATTTTTACTAAACACAACAATACCACCTATATTTTGACATTTTGATCGGACTATTAAGTGTTTGTCATAATCTGGTAAGGTACATCGCTTCACGTTTTACCGGTAGAAATGCAAAACAAATAAGCTAAATTTGCTTATATATTCAGAGAAATTTTCGTCATTAAGTTTTCCCGACAATCCACCATTAATATACCAACATAAAATTGTAAGCTGACCTCCAAACCTGTCCTATCTGGGATTATATAATTCACCATTTATATACAATTTATCCTGAATCAAAGATACGCGATTATTTTGCCACAACCTCCCTAGGAAATTGTTCTCCAATGCCGAAACCTGTATCTTTCAATAGGTAGCCACATTTACGTATTTCTTCCCTCTCGGGGAAATAATTAAATTTAGCGACACTCGATCTGGAATCTTTGTCAGCAACCAAATTAACTGACACTATATCAGCGTTATTATCATGGGGGTATTTTGCCTAGTGTTTCACCTTTTCCAAGCCTATGAAGACGAATGACAGGTTGCTCACAGGACGATAGTTCTTTTTTGTTTTTCAGCAAAGGATTTATAATATCTTTTTCAATTATTGTGGAATACACCAGTCGATAATGAAACATTTATCACATCGACGGGATTGGATCTAAGCTACACGTAGTTGGTATTGCATTGCGGATGAGATTCACTGTGGTAGGGTCAACATTTTAGTATGAATCAAATGATATATCTAAAACGGATGACTCATACTTTAGGTGTCCTTCCAGGTTACGACAAATGGTTTCTACTTTATCTTGAAAGTAACAGGATTCGATTTTGTAGCACCGAGAAAACGTCAAACTGTTTCAAACATGCATATTGCTGAAAACAACATGTGCGTTGTCTATAGAGCTATATGCGTTACATCAGGCGAGATCTGCCTTAGTGTGCCGCGAAATTTTGAACGGCACACTAAGAAAATGGGTAAAACCACGTGATCCAAATTGAGTATTCACTGGTGTCTATTGGTAAGTTCATTGCTGGGTTTTTCTTTCTTTTTTTTTAGTTTGAGTCACTTTATGTGCCTATGACTAGTCTGTGTCTACGGTTGTATGCCGTCTGTGACTTGCCATGTTTTTATTTTGCAAAATTCAAATATTTTTCATATATATTTCATGTGTTCCAGGGTGTGCCGTCGGCAAAAAAGGTTGAGAACCACTGACTTAACCTCTTTGCACGTTTTAGCTTTCACCGCACACACTGCCGTCGCATCGGCGAAATTTGGCTATGACAATTAAGGATTTATTAATCACTTTCATTGTTAGATCTGATATATCTAAACCATAAATATACATTTGCGTAAAAATAAGTTTAGATGACCTAATTTACGGCTTGGGAACATATCTTTAAATATTAACAGCAATAATGGTACCATGTCGAATCATACAGTTATGAAAAAGACCTTTCGGACCCTCAAGTCCACATCAAAGTACAAAATAGAGGGTGGTCTCATTAATAGAGTAACGATTACAACCCGTGTTTAATTGCTTACAGGCTCAATACAGACAGTCAACAACATTATAGAACCACTCTCCAAGATAAGACCAGAGCGAACCGCTTTGTATTAGCAACGCAGTCGGCAGTTGACTAATTGCGTGACATCTCGCCAACATGATTTTTTAATAGTTCGGCCTAAATTAATCGGTTTTGATAACCTAATGGAATCATTCAATATTTGTAAATCGAAGCATAAACAGTTTTTATCCAAGTCGTTAATTTATTAAAGGGAATTACGTGTTCCATGTTCTCTTTATCGATGCATCAGGAGACCGCCCACGATAACTTCAAATATATACATATCGGTAAATTTCATTTTCTATCATTAAGACATGACGGGAGAGGTCATTAGTTACATTTGATATTTCCATAGTTTATTGACCGTAAAAACTCAGAGAATGCTGACATGATTTTTTTATATACTTAAACTTCATATGCATGATTTAAGATATAGATTTGAGAATTGCACAAGACAAACTATTGACCTGTAAGAATGCTACAGCATCCTTTAACCTCTAAAACGTGAACCCTAAAACAAATGTTAATATGACAATCTTAAAATGTAAGTTGGAAAATACAATTAAAAAAAAATAGTGGAACAGAACGGTTTGAAAGAAAAAGCACTTCTTTTTTGATTATTTGGTTTATTTTAGAAAAGTAACTATCGCCCAGTAACTCAATAGTGACAAATGTCGTGTACGAGGCAAGATTTGATTATTATTTCTAAAATACATGATACCCATTTTATTAGAGAAGTTCATATAATTTATAAGTTAACCTATGTGGTTGATACTAATACGTTAATCTGTTTTCTTGTAGGTTTTGATTTACCTGTCGGGTCAATGATGGCAAGATGGTTTAACAACATTACAAACTACGTCGTTTCCTGATTAACTAATGTTAATGGTATATTAGATATTTTAATAATTCGCCTTTGCGCAGGCGTCTTTAACAATGACATAAAACAGAGAGGAAATCGCGTATTTGCATTAATGACAGACCCTGTAATCTCCAGTGCACGTATTCAGCCAAAAATACTCTCGCCCCTTGGAGAATTGTACCTTTTTCGACGGGTTGGGTGATGCGACTAATAATATTTAAAGCAAATTTAGCAGTAAACAAACTGGCTCTAAGGCCAATGTTTTTTTTATGCCACTTAGAATATCTATAAGCCAATACTTTCTTCGCGATACCAAACCCATTGGATCTGTCGATTGCTTCACTTAATCCTACCCAAACCAACAAATGTTTTCGTCATAACCTATTGAAATATCTTATGTCTTAAACTATTGCCAGATGTCTAGTCGTTCGGATGGGACGAAAAACCGAGGTCCCGGGTATACATTGGCATGTACGTAAAAGATCCTTTGGCAGTTGGAATTCGATATAAGAGTAGACATAGTGTCGCTGCCCGGGCAAAATTTCCCTCATAACACATTGCATGGTGTATGCCCGTCTTCATTAGCCAAGTCGGAGCAGAACAGTAGTACGTCAAACCCCATTTCATTTCATTCATTTCCTCAAAATATTTAAGTTTAAGAATGAGCAAATGTTTTAGCGGAATCATTGTTTTACTCTTAAAAAAACAAACAGTGTATTGAAATGTCATATTTATGTTAGTACAATAGTTTACGTTAGATAATATATTAAAGGAGCTAACATCATTTAATATCAGTTTATATTTTTGTGTTAGCCTCGATGTTTTTCCTTCAATGCAGTAATTGAACGCTCTTTTGAAACCCGACTCTTGCACCGGATGCGCTCAATGCGTGAATGGTTTATCATACTGATGTGTAAAACGAAGACATTGTACCTTATTACAAAGCATATGTATTAGACCCCCTTTGCCCGCATTGAATATCAAAGAGATATTTTTGTTACATGGCAAATGAAGAATACATAGAGAATATATTATTTATGGTAATGCTTAATGAATAGATTTTTTTTTTAAAGTTTGATTATTGTAACCAGACCTTTGATCTTCATCCAATGCATATTAGAATTGTCATGGTGAAAGCTTGCCATAAATATTTAATATTTAGATATATCAGTTGACCTATTTAAAATATTTTAAAGACTTTAACCATAAAGCATCGCGATCAATGTCTGAGATTTCAACGAAGATATAACGTAAATTTTATGATATGACCATTAAGGATTCATGTATTTTTATAGAGCCGTAAGGCCGATCAAAAGCAAAGCAAACACTGCTGTATCTGCAAATCAAAGTTTATAAAAAGCTATCAAGGAGCTTGTTATTCAAAATCAGTGTGCTTTTAGCTGTTTTTTTTCTCTGTTTTCTTTCAGTAAAATAACCTTATGTTCACACAGACAATCAAAGAATTAGCCTTTAATTCCATTACGCCTGTTTCTGATCAATCGCTCATACAAGCAGCTAATGTGTATACTGTCTGAATTACCCCAACAAGTTATGACAAGCCATCTAGCTTGCCAATTTTACTCATATTGATGATGTGTGGAAATAAAATTACTAACGCCGAAGCTTTCTTGTTCCTCACATGAGGTAGCAATTATTGCCTCTCCTATCGATTTTGGAACCAGATTTTGTACTCAACCCATTTTATTTTGATGATGCCCATTCAATGTCGGTACTCACGACTTTTATATGGAAAAATGTCAACACCCACGTAGGAATTACATTGCAAGTCCATGAAAGGCAATAAGGGCGGGGCCAATCGCGTGTCTAATATGAGACTTAACACGCCTTACGGTATATCTAGAAACAGTTTATAGAAAGAGATTTAAGATTTGTTTTCATCCACGGCCCACGCTTATATATTTGTCATTTTAAAACGTAAATTTTTATTGCGACGTCGAATTATTATTTTGCATTTTACTGTATGATCGGAATTGAAAATAATTTAGCCCACGTAGAGCTGCCATAGATTTTGAGAGTGGGAACCAAGTTATTATTCTTACATCGAGTAGTTTCTTCTTAAGTATCTGCAAAGTGGATGGCTATTCTTTATTAACGATACAGACAGAAAGTGACATCGTGGAGATAAAACAATTGTACAAAAACGTTTGCTCTTCCTGGAATTAAGTTGAAGGAGACGGGTGAGTGTTCACCTTTTTTTCTATAAATAAAACCCTTGCAAAATGCATGTACAAGCCAACTTATTTAAAGGGTGAAATGTTTGGTAAGAATATTTAAATTAAACATGAACGAGTATTACATTTAGCCCCCCCCCTCCCCCGATCCGTTCAATTGTTCTGATATGTCACAATGTGTTTGTTGTATATTGTGTCATGTCCGCGGGGTTGTCTTGTGTAATTGTTTGTGTTTGGTGCGGTTCCCGACCACTTACTATTTAACACCCTACCGGAATATCTGATAACACTTCCAATGTTGGTTATGCCAATTCCACTTGCTGTTATTCGATTTCGTCGAATTCGGTAATCGAACTTTGAAGTGTTACTATACTAGTTATGATCGATTATGTCCTACTTAACTTTTAGATTTTGCCCAAACTTTATTTCGGGATACTGATATTTCTTTTGATAAAACACCCCAAATCTGCGGTAAGAACCAATGGAGGAAGTGCATCTGGATGTAAGATAAGGATCAATCATAAAAATATAAAATTACTATGCACTCTCTGGAAATATATATTTTGTTATTAGACAATACTGCTACACAATACACCAAAGTAGTTCTTCTCAAGGCGAGCATCGAGAAAACATCCATATAGTCGATTGACCGTTGATCATAATCCAATGGTTAGGATCCATAATCATAATCCAATGGTTAGGATGTCCCAGCCCGAGAAGAATCGCGGTACTTTAAAATGTTCTTCTCGCTTTTCAGGGGCCTCGCTAGCGAGAATGTCAGGGCAAGTTCCGATTGCACCAATGCATGTTTTTAAGGTGTACCTATAGCTGTGGGCTTAAGATAGCCTTAGAATTTGATATAAAGGGTAGGAATTTGGAAGAAAATGCTACTTTCTGGACAAACTTCCCTAGTATTACACATGTCATAGAAAATGAACCATATTTTAGTTTTCGATTTCGCATTGCCTTTGATTAAGATACAGAGCTGACGGTTCTTGCTATAATAGTTCAAAAAATAGATAATGAAAAATAAATATATCGAAATTTCAGTCAATATACTTTATTCTGAGAGAAGTTTGGGGTATTTTAAGTTTTGACATGATAGTGCGGGGTTGGGTGGCCGAATGGTAACGTGCGCGCGTTACATCACGAGGTCTGTCATTCGGTCAGGTGGCATCTTTTCGATTCCCCGCTTGTACGTGACAACGAGTAGGGTTGCTGATCCAACCTTGTGGGTTTTCTCCGGAACCTCCGATTTCATCCCACTGTAAAGATACATGCGCGCCAGCGAATTATTGAAATAAAATTGAATCATGTTATATCCGAAATGACCTAGTTTGTGTTGCGTGGACGTTAAAACACACACACACACCCATCCTGCTTTCTCGTTTTTTCTATTCGTATAAAAATGAAATGGAGTAAAACAATAAAATCTCTCATTGGCCTTTTCTTGTCAAATACATCAACAATCACCGGGAAAGAAAAATATATTCGCTGCAGAGCTCCCGGATTTATTTACTTTATCGATTTGTTTTAGTATATCTGATATCAGAGAGATAAGAACAGGATTCTCTATTTATCCTTAATGGTTTAAACCACCGTCCGTATATTAGCTTGAACACGCACTACATTCTTGATTTGTGTGAAATGTTTATTGGTAAGGCTGTATTTTCTAATCGCAATTTTTAAAAAAAATTGGATACAATTAAGGACAGTGTCTAGTCGTTCGGATGGAACGAATAACCCAAAGTCCCGTGTACACACTGACGCGCATCTAAAAGAGCCCGATAGTTCGAATTTGTTATAAGAGTAGACCGTTGCGCCGCTGCCAGGGCAAAATTCCCCTCATAGCACACTGTATGGTATGAACCCGTTTTCATTAGCCTAGTATATATGCAGCAGAGAAGGATGTTAAACCCCATTTCATTTCAAATATGGCCACCTCGACATGATGTTTTCGAAACAAATAAGTCTATATGAAGACAAGTAGTACTACTTGTAAGTCAGTTTAATTTATCAAATAATGTTGACCCATTTTCTTTACTGGCACCGGACTAATTATCTACCTAATCGTATTTAAAAACATAGTGTGTACGCAAATACGGAAGCGTATAGGGGTCAAGCAAAATTTTGTAGAAGATCTCGAGGTCCTGCGAGTCTGTGATACTTTCTCGAGATACCGTTATCACATGGTATTTTTCTCAAGATCCCAATTTTCCAGACATTGCCCCACCCTGTGTTAAAGATCTCGAGAATTCGAGTTAAGTTCTCGAGATATTGACATCCTGTGTAAATTTCACGAGATTTCGAGTTAATATTATCGAGATCTTGACAACATATGATAATGTCCCCATATCTACAGTTTTCCCGAAACAGTATCATAGTGTCTTCACGTTGTGAAGCAAGCATGGACCCAATGTTCAAACAAAATTTGAAAAAAAAAAGTCCCTAAAAATAAAAATAAAATATACTTAAGATTTGTTAAAAAGGAAAACTGTCAACTGATGAACGAATAATTGAGAGGGTTCATTCATTCTCCTATGCTTTACACTAATTTTGATAAAAAAAAAGCCCAATACGTCCGAAACTCTATGGTGTTAACAGGAAATTATTGAGGGACGGGTAGATGGACAGACGATTACAAATGAAAATCCACTTTATTCACACTAAAACTGAAAAAGGAAACCGTATTCTCCATAGTTTGCACGAAATTGTAAAATTGACGGACAGATAAACTTCAAAACCGACAGATCTCGAGAATTCGAGTTAAGTTCTCGAGATATTGACATCCTGTGTAAATTTCACGAGATTTCGAGTTAATATTATCGAGATCTTGACAACATATGATAATGTCCCCATATCTACAGTTTTCCCGAAACAGTATCATAGTGTCTTCACGTTGTGAAGCAAGCATGGACCCAATGTTCAAACAAAATTTGAAAAAAAAAAGTCCCTAAAAATAAAAATAAAATATACTTAAGATTTGTTAAAAAGGAAAACTGTCAACTGATGAACGAATAATTGAGAGGGTTCATTCATTCTCCTATGCTTTACACTAATTTTGATAAAAAAAAAGCCCAATACGTCCGAAACTCTATGGTGTTAACAGGAAATTATTGAGGGACGGGTAGATGGACAGACGATTACAAATGAAAATCCACTTTATTCACACTAAAACTGAAAAAGGAAACCGTATTCTCCATAGTTTGCACGAAATTGTAAAATTGACGGACAGATAAACTTCAAAACCGACAGTCTTATGGCCCCAGTGCTTCACATCAAATTTTTTTTTTTATATATAAACAATATTTATTCAGAAAACTGAGGGGATTGGGGAACAGGCAAAGCCTATATAAACCCCTCTCCCGGTTACAATAAATTACATAATATTACAATATTTTGAAAATAAAGAAGAAAAAAGAATAGATAAAAGGAAATTATATATATATATATATGTACACATAACCCAATAAAAATATTTACATGTAAACATAAGTTTGAAATAATTAAAATCAGATATTTTTTAAAATCTAAATCTTTCGGTTTGTTCAATAAAATTATGGACCCCGTTAAATACTGACACGTTTTCGTTGTATGATAGTGTTTCCGATCCATATATATAGTAGCACTTTAGTGTTTTGTTGTGTATGAGGTAAAGTGTCGATTGTTCTGTGGCGAGCATCTGAATACAAGGAACATACAAGGAGATAGTGATAAGGATCTTCTATTATATTACCACATAAACTTTCGGGGGTGTTTGAAATATGTCTTGTAAATTTATGAAAATTTAGATTACTGCAGCCTAGTCTTAGTTTAGTATGTATAATTTGATTTTTACGTTTGCCAATATAATAAAAGAGAGGTATTTTCGGATCACGTTTAGAGAGTTCTTGTTTAAATTTTGAGAGTGATAAGACATTTGTTATGGCCGGATCTAGGCTGTTCCAGAGTCGGATAGCTGATGGAAAGAATGAATTGTAATAGAGAGATGTTTTGCAGAATATTTCATCTAATTCTGGTTTACTTCTAAGATTATATGGAGATGTTTTTAATTTAATGTGGTTGGATAAATAATTTGGAACCATTCCATTAATAATTTTATATATTGTCTGTAATTTATGTCTTTTTCTTCTTTCATTCAAAGGAATAATACCAGTTTCCAGATAGAGTAAACGGTGGCTAGTTCCCTTTACAGCCCCACAAATAGTGCGTAAGGCGTCAAGTTGAAGGTGTTCTAGTTGGTTCACTAGGTGATCAGTGCAATTGTCCCAAATAATGTCCGCATAGTCGAAATGCGGTAGTATATAAGAATTGTAAATTATGCAAAGAGATTTTCTATTTAGCCTGTACTTTAGGGATCTTAAACAATTGATTAATTTTGATACTTTATTACAAATATTATTTATGTGGATATCCCATTTAAGTTTGTGTTGGAAGAAAAGACCCAAGTGCTTGTGGTTTTGCACATCATTTATTTTAACAGTATCCATAAAAAGTGGTGGTATGTTATTGTGTGGTTTGATAGATATTGTTAGTGATTCTGTTTTGTGGGGTTGAAGGAAACCAGCCATTTTTTTGACCAAACGTTGATTTTCTCGATATCCGAATCCATTATTTTCGCACTTTCCGACGGATCTTTTATCAGTAAGTAGAGAGACGTGTCATCAAATTTGAAAAACAAAACCCTACCGCCTTAACAATAGCTTTGAATGCGAATTTGCTTCTTAAATTTCAATATAATGTGTGGTCGTCGCTATATTGAAAATGTCATTTTGTACATGGTTCTCAGACCATATTAAAAAAATAAAGCTAGGGATTTGATCCGGCAATTTTGAATTAATTACAGCTTTTGGATAAAGCGAAAGTGTAACTGCATTGAGTTTCGCAGTGAAAGGCGCTGTACCTTTCGGGGGTCAGTTGCATAATTATGTATCCTTCAAGAAATCTAATCTCTATCGTGTTCATAAGCCTTCCGGACAAGTAATATTAACAGAAAATCTTACATTGCCGAAAATCAACAGGGTTCATCCTTTTCGCAGAACACTACGTATCGGAAATCCGTTAAAACGTAGGTCTAAGTCTCTATCGCGTTCATAGGGGTTATGCAAAATTCTGTAAAAGACCTCGAGATCCTACGATCCTGTGATACTTTCTCGAGATCTCAATTTAATGTTCTCGAAATACACTAATAATTTTCTCGAGATTCTCCATCTTGAGCATTCGAGTTAATGTTCTCTTGATCTTGCCATCCTCTGTAAATTTTCTATCGATATCTTGTATTTTTATGTGTACGCGTAGTTTTTAACGTATTTTCACGACCCTTCGTTTCGGAGTTTATCCCCCCACCGTTCCTGAAAACCTTATTAGCACGATATATAGAGCTTACAGTTTTTAACGGATTTATTTCAAATTTGGTCTGAAGCATTGGGGTCATCCTATAATAATTTTCTCGAGATTCCTCCATCCTGTGTTAACGATCTTGAGAATTCGAGTTAATGTTCTCTTGATCTTGCCATCCTGTGTAAATTGTCTTGAGATCTCTGGTATTTTTATGTGTACGAGTAGTTTTTAACGTATTTTCACGACCCTTCGTTTCGGAGTTTACCCCCCCCCCCCCCTTCATGAAAACCTTATTAGCACGATAGAGCTTACAGTTTTTAAATTTTGTGTGAAGCATTGGGGTGATGAACGCTGTTGATATTCAGTGCTCAGCGATCTTCCGTTCCGAAGTTACTCTCCATTCTTTGAAACCATTTTAAACGGGATTATCGATATTCAGTATTCTGCGACAAGGGTGACCCCTGTTGATTTGTAGCAATGTAAGGTTTTTTGCCACAGAAATATATTATTTATCCGAATAAGTACGTGAATTCGGTAGAGATTAGATTTCTTGAAGGATGCTAGATCCTTATTCAATTTATTCAACATCCGACTTTTCGTTTCGGATAATCTGATGTTGAGAAATACATACTGCGTGGGCTGTCTTTCAATTTTCTTTTGAAGCACTAGTGTCATGAACAGAGTTCCATAGGATTTATCCTTGTAAACGGATAGACGTTAGAATTTTGGAAGGATTGTTGGCACTAGAGAATGAACCTTACTGATTTGCAGCGCTCTGTGACTTTTGGTTATGTCGTTATTCCTCTTTCGTTGAAAACCTTGTAGAAGCGATAGAGCCCAGAGTTTTTCAAAATTTTTGTTTTAAATTCTGCCGCGAAGCATTCGGGTCACTAGCTTTATTCTGAATGAAATATGGTCTGAAAATCATGCAAAATATGACAGTTTCAATAAAACGTCGCCCACACATTAAAGTAAAATAATCAAACCAGCAAGTCTGTAATTCAAAGCTTCACACATAATATAAAGCTATTGCTAACGCGGTAGGGTTTTGATTTTCAAATTTGGCGTGAAGCCTTGGGGCCATAAGACGATGAAACCTTTCGAATTTAAAACGTTTCTGTCGGTTTGGGACTTTATCTGTCCACGAATTGTACATTTTCTTGTAGACTATGGAAAATACAGTTTCTTTTCAGTTTAGGTATGAGGAAAGTGGATTGTCTCTATTGATTTTTATCCCTGCCCGTCTGTTTATTTGTCCATCTAGTAGTCTCTCAATATCAACTCGAGATCTCGAGAAAATTTACTCAGTATGTCATTATCTTGAGAACATTAACTCGAATTCCCGAGAATGTTAACACGGGATAGAGCTATCCCACGAAAATTATCAGGGAGTCTCTCGAGAACATTAAATTAAGATCTTGAGAAAATTACCATGTGAACAAGGGATTTCGAGAAAGTGTCGCATGATCTCGAGACCTACACAATTTTCATGACCCCATATGCGCTTCCGTACAAAACTACCATATACCACTATGCTTTAAAGAAGACCACGTTTATGTATGAAAATCAAACGAGAAATATAAATATATGGCCTATCTCAAAATATGAATCAGTTTAGCACAAAAACGATGGCAAAACATAAGGGTTACCGGTACGCAACTCTTCCCTTGTGTTTGATTGTATTACCTGATAAACTCAACTATTCGATATGGTTTGCAAAGAGGTTCGTTCATGGGCTTTTATTCCGGTCCCACCGACAATGCAAAATGATAATTGAAAGTCAACAATTACCTGTACAATTTAACAACTCGCTGGAAAACTACATAAACGACTTACATTTACGTCTGAGGTATAAGCGGGTTTATAACAAGGGGATTGGTACACAAGCTCGTCACCACCACAACCTGATAAATAATGTGGGTATTTCCTTGAAAACATACCCACAAACTAAACCAGTTTTAATTACTGAAATCTGTTTGCCATTTATTTTATCACCACCACAATTTCAAAGAACGAAGCCTTTAGACTAATTTTCGCAATCTGATTAAAACACAGATCCTATTTCGTTTTTTATAGTTCAAAATTTCGTTCTACTTGTCTTTACTACACTAGGGTCGGGAAGAGTAGTTATATAACCCGCGTTCTGGATGACGTGGGGGATTAGCAAATGAAACGGTCCGTTACGGCGAGTTTTGGGCGTGAGGTGCACGGAGCTGTGGGTTTCCCACTAGAAACATCAACGTTAATTGGTTAATCAAATGCCTGACGTCACAGGGTCTAAAGCCGTTCGTATGGCCTCTGACGCGACCTTCCACTTTAAACGGTCAGATCTTTATGTAGTAGAGCCCATCGAAAGTATATATAAAAAAAAGATACGAAATATAGATCTGTGTTTTAATCAGATTGGAATTTTCACTTTGTTACATGTTATTACACCGTTTTGAAATAAAATATATGACAACTATTGGACAGTTTTTTGTTGGCGTGAAAAAATGAAAGCCACTTTGAGCTTTGCTTGCAGTAGCAGAGCATATGGTACGTAGTCTTTCGACCGGAATATTTCGGGTCGCCTGTGGGTAGATTAGTGTTCAAGTATAAGAACCCATGGCAGTTTGAATTCAATGGAATTACGTTTCTGTCTCACTTTGGATTGTAGGCCTACATAATGTGACTATAAATCGAATGACATTACGAAGTAGAGTGCATGCGTTAAACCACTCGTTCACCTAACCGACGTTTATTTTCTTTGCGCTTATATTCCTCCACACCCAGAAAGAACTGCGTTCATAAAACTACACGGTTTAGTACTTTGATTAATTCGCCGATAATGATGACTGCGCATTCGTCTTGTGTGAGTTCCGAACCATTAAAAATTAAAGAAACCATATTCATTATATTCCATGCATAAAATGGAATAAAATAAACCTATTTAAATATTCGTATTTATGTAGGCGAAAGTTTATGATGGTGATTAATTTACATTGTGTCTGGTACATATCGATAAATATTTGATCTAAAGGATTCTTTGTTTTGTTGACAATATGTCTACAGACCGCCGATTTGCCGTGTTTTCGTGTAGCTAACCGCGAAAGCGAGGAATTTAGATGCTACACACTTACAACTGTTACCTACTGGTTGTCAGAGCTGTACACGGGGTTTATAAGTTTTTTAAGGTTTTAATTTGATTCAACAAAATCCAATAATTAAATTCAATCTACCATCCAATGCGTGGCTAATGTCCAAAGTGCGTGTAAGGTACAGCTAGTTCAGTATCTAACAAAACTAACAGAGCGGTAAAACACATATTGATATTATATCCATATATGTATCTGTTTCTGATCTATTCAGCATAACCCAATGCCTACCACCCTTTTTCACAAGAGTACATGCTTTGGACTGTATCTGATGCACACCCAGAAGCAAGCTATCACTAAGCAATTCCGTTCTTAGGAGATTTGGTTAATTAAACATTTGTCGACGGGGGTTATTCGCCCTCAAGGTCATACCAAGTCTGGTGCAGTAATCTAGTCATGACTTTAGTGTGAGAGAGGGCGTGCAACCTGTTACCCAGGAAACAAGTAGACATAAGCAAGGCTAATGAGTTCGAAAAATCTATGACGCAATGCATAGAAAGCGTTTGATTACATTCAAGCATCACATAATTTTGATTTTTAAATGTTATGTTAGATTAAACAACACTCTTGATGAGACACAATTAAATTTTTAAAAACACAAACCATGATCTCTGGAAATCTCCAGTAAAGTCGGCGTTTGCTTTATCTCTTTAAATCTGCCTTTAAATAGAAGAACATTTTCAGACATATTTGTGAACAAACTCAACTCTTAAAATAGTTAAATTTGAAGTTGTCGCGGAACAAAACGCAACTAAAATCCAATAAGACTGCATTAGTGATCTATCCGTGACCCGAACACTAAAAAGTGTTACACAAAGCGTCCATTAATGGCGCAGAAATGAATATATTTTTTGTTGCCAAAAATCATTATATAATAATGAACGTTATTATCCTTATATAAACTTTCCACAAGAAATACCCCTATCGTTATTGTCTATTGTCCCTTCAGGGAAAGTATCAGTAATAGGTTTTTATGTTGTCAAACGTTTGAAATTATGTTTCAGAATTACTGTTTTTTTCCCAACTTATCCATTTAGTTAAAGCTTTAAACCCAGCGTCGTACTTGGATACAATATATATTATTGTAACATAGACGGGGAATCTTCCTTTGTTCTTGTCGTTGAATAAGCAGATTGTTTTCCCTCTAGTAGATTGGGTGGAGCTTAACCGTGCAATAACTAGACATGTTCAATGTTATTGCACTCTTTTGCTGGTTTACACTAGTTTTAGTAGAATCATATAGAGTGGGTGGGTTTTCTGTGCAATAACAACAAGCATGTTGAGCAGGTGTCAGTGTTACAAGTCATTTATATGTCTTTAAACAGAAGAAATTAAGCGTAGCGTTCGTGATAGTCTCATCTCGCAAGCACTACAGTACTTTTGGCATTTCGAATTTACAGGGACCGTGATAAGAAAAAAATCCACCGACATTCACAATTGTTCAATCGCCAATTTAGGTCTGCATTTACTACAGGGTCTATATGAAAGAACCATATCGAATTTCAGAATCTTCTAATCGTAAAGAAAAAGAATGATCGTGATGGTCGTTTTATATTTCATATCTTAATATTTGGAAAGTGTATGGTATGTTTCAAGCTATTGGGTGTATTGGTCATTTCGGCTACATAAGGAACCTAATTAAAATTCAGAATAATGTCGGGGGAAAGGCCAGCTTTTAACGCCTCGATTTAAATGAAGAAATGATTTGTAGATAATTGTAGTTGGATGTGGCAGAAATGTAATAAATAAAATAATCAATCATTGTTTTGATGACACAATTGGCAGTTTTGCTTATTTAAGTAGTATCTGATTCGTACTTTGCCATATGGAACTATATAGTAGCAGCATTTACCTCGTGACACGCAGGGTCGAGAGATGAGGTTTCTTATCGGGTGTATTGGTCATTTCGATATTAAATTGTCAATCGCATATCTCGGTTCTTGACATGTTTCAAAACTTGGTGGTATTGATCAGTTTGGCATGTGAAGTACCATATCGAAATTTAGAATTTGTAGATCAGATAACGCAGAGTTATCGGACCATTTAAGTTCAAATTAATGTAATCCTGTAAATGTGATGAACGACATTATTTTCGGACGATTTGTTTTGAAACTCGGCGAAATTGTTCATTGTGACATAAGACACAACCGTGCCGAATTTCAGATTATGGGCATTATTCTTAACTTAAAACTCCAAATGTCCTTGGCAAAGTATATGTCACAAGAGATCTGAAAACGACAGTATGTCTGAACGAGTAACACGGTGATTTGAAAACTTAAGACATTTTTGTTTCATTTGCATGATTGCGACGACGAGACTCTATACTTTATCAGAGTTTTATATGCACACTTTTTACGGATTTTTGTTTTATCCAATTTGGTGTGAAGCACTTAAATCATAAGATGATGGGCCATATCGACAAATCGCTGCGTGTTTTCATTTTCTGCACGTAAATAGAAAACAATCATTTAATGTAATGTGTTATCTATAAATGCTTCGTTGGGTGTTATATATTTTCCGAGGTGATAAGTCTTTATACCCATCCTTCCGTTAAATAACACGATACCAAAACCCGTTTCTACATTTGGCTATCGTGGTTACCGTTATATTAATGGCTATTACCAAAGTTTGTAATTACCCTGGTAGTAACAAACAGTTTTTGTATGGCCATGTTATGTATGTAAAGCAGTTGAGCTTAAATGAAATTGTCGGTGATCATTGCCGCTAAGTAAATCTCCACCAAGTCGATTCGTAGTGAGGCATGTCTAAATATACAAGACAGAAAATGATTTCTCTTTCTTGAACACTTAATCCCAATTTTATTTAAGGAAGCTGGTCGGCAAATATTATCTGTATATGAGCTTTGCCATTTTAGAAATTTATTCAGAGGTCCAACATGTTTTTCTACAAGTGCCAAGATTTGTCGAGCGGTAGGTACTGGAGTCCTGGCTAGCATGTCCTGAGTTTGACTACTAGAGTTAGAACCTTTCGGGAGTTTTCAAGCCCCGTTCTCATTATTGTCATGAGATTGAACTGTGTGCTGACAAGTCATAATGGTGCAAACTGAAAGAAACATTGGCAGTTGGAAGTCGAAAAAAGAAGACGCAAGCGCCGCTGCCCGAGCAAAATTATCCCAATCGCATTGCACACCATAGATATGAAAATTTACATCATAATCGGATACTGGCATTCCGGTATAATGAGACATATAAATATCTGAACGTTATATGGATAAAGAGTATATTTAAAAAGTCACTTTTCGTATTTTATATAGCTCGATTTGAAATCCATTACAAAGTCTTCGTACTGGGTGGATCTGAAGCGTATCTGGTAAATTGGTCAATATTTAGATAACTCTCTCACCAAACAATACTCAGATTTGTTGTCTATCGCCGTTTATCGCGTGTATTGGATAGGAGAATGATATCAAAGAAAAATATCACATACATGGTTTACCAGGGCTTCCGTACCGTAAACAATAATAAAAAAAAGAACACAAAATCACCGTACGCTGTTTTATGTCGGACGCTTGTAAACAACTGTTTTTCTTTTATTTATAATTGAATTTGAAACCCATTACTAATTTATTTGCTGTATCTTTGTATAAATAGCGAAATTTAACAGAAAAATGTTATCTTAAGATTACTACCAGATCAAATTATAATGTCGTTTGCTGTTAATGCACACTGCAAAAATATTATTTGAACGAAGTTATCCGTATTATCACAAAAATATTTGTGACCTGATATAAATATCTCGTATTTTCACCAAAAAATCGATTGTTTTAGTTCCATTTCTATCTTTTGAAAGAAACGTCGGTATATATGCAGATTTAATCTGTTTATCACGATATAAATTGTATTATTACTCAAAAAACCTGTAACATTCCAGGATAACTTGTATCTGTCAATTCACAAAGTTATACTGTTGGATTAAGGTAACGCATGCGCGTCGCAGATTTACTGTGGCGGTGAATGTTTGAATGAGCGCTGACGATGCAAACAAAACAATAAGATGTGAAGATGAGTCTTCCTAATAACGTGTATGCGTATATATAGGCGGTGAATGTTTGAATGTGGGCTGACGATACAGACAAAAACATGTGAAGGTGAGTCTTCCTATTTAATATGTATGTGTAATGGCAATGTACAGCATGGCGGAATACTGAGTCTGTTATTGGATTTAAAGACATGGCCTATGCACGCTAGTCTTTTGTGTATTGAATCTGTGAACAATACGCTATAGATCGTAACACTATTTTAGTGATAAATATATGATTTATTTACAATAGGTATATAAAACAGCTACATTTACATACATACAACATGAATTAAACTACATCGGGAACTAGACTACAAGAGGAACACATCAAGACGGTACACAACTATACTCAGCCAAATTAAAAACTTGACACTCGGGATTTTTGGGACTAGATTTTTAATATTTGGTTTAAGGCAACTATTTTAGTGTTATGTTGTGCACAGACGACCTCGACATCAACAGAAAGCAAGAATAAGTCTCGTGATGTCACAGTACCCCCCAAAATGAAATTCACAGACTTGGAGAACAATCGGAATAAAGTGTTTAGTAACGGTTGTGGCCTCCTCTAGCGTCTCGTACTGCCACACAACGTCTTTTCATGGATCTCAGAACATTAGTAAACACTACCCGAGGAAGACGTTGCCACTGCTCAGCAAGAGCATGTTGAAGGTCCTGCAACGTCAGTGGTGGATTCACTTGCTGACGAACACGTCGACCCAGTTCGTCCCAGATGTGTTCAATAGGATTAAGGTCGGGGCTAAGCGACGGCCAATCCAGGACTTGGACACCGGCATTTCTTAAAAAATTCTGGGTAGCAATTGCTGTATGGGGTCGAGCATTGTCTTGTTGAAACGTTAGTCCAGGTCCATGTCTCTGCATAAACAGGTTGCAAAATCTGATCCCTGTACTGGACAGCATTTAAGTTCCCTTGGACAACAACAAGAGGAGAACGTCCATGTGCACAAAAAGAACCCCAAACCATGACGCTGCCGCCACCAAATCGGTCAACTTCTCTGACGCATACTTGAGCGTAACGTTCACCTCGTCTGCGGTACACTCGGACCCTGCCATCGGCAAATCTCAAAGTGAATCGAGATTCGTCACTCAAGACAACCGAAGACCACTGTCTTTGAGTAAATCTTATGTGTCTTGTGGCGCACACAAGTCGGTTACGGCGATGAAGAGGTGTCAATATTGGTCCCTATAGGGCCTCCAAGCAGCAGCCTGCAAGCTATTTCGAACAGTTTGTGCAGTTACCCTTCCACCAAACATCTCTCTACTTGTGGAGGTTGCAGTGACAAATCTGTTTCTAAGATGACGTAATCGTATTGCTTGATCTTCCTGGAGTGACGTCACACGTGGCGCTCCCGCCCTTGTGCGGTCGGCAATAGTTCCAGTTTGAAGCACTCTCATAATTATTGTCTGGCATGAACAATTAAAGGCTCTTGCAACAGTGACCACAGACTGACCAGCATAGAGCCTACCTATAGCACGTAGACGTTCTACATTTGAAAGGCGCGGCATTTTCTAACAAAGATGAAAATAACAATTTTAATTTGTTTTTTCAGTTCAAGTTACGTGTGCGTGTTCAGTTTAAGCAAACTTGCATCGATTGACCTTACGAGTTTGTGTTTGCACGTGTTTTTTCAGGTTTTTCATCTTTATATGCTCAAAAGTCACGTATGTGCGTTTCTCCTCCTCTCCAGTCATCTTTAGTCGTCTCCTAACTGTTAGCAAACTCCTGCTTATATAGCGTACGACAATAATTGAAAATGGCTAAGAGTGATCATCATATATGGTATTTTTTATTTATCAGATTATGATATCTGTAATTGCACTGCCGAGTGTTGCACACAGATCATGTGCAGCCCGTAAATGATATATTGAATTAATTACATGGTTAATTAGATCATAGCCAGTTCGTGCCTTAACATAAGTTTATACAGAGTTGAAACGTCAATATCATATATTATCAAAAACCAGCAGAGGTCATAAAGTTCTTAGCACCTAAATGATCGTTCAATTTGATGAAAGTTATAGTGTACTTTTGTCTCAAGATTCCATACAAACATATGTATTTATCTTAGAAATATTTGAGTTCAACTATGTAAACAATAGTATGTGCTAGGGACACGATGGTTTAAGTTATATTTATAGCACGGCTTTCATGAGTTAACAGGTTTAACCAGAGGCCGAGGCGTTAAACCTGTTAACGAATGAAGCGTGCTATAAATGACTTGTAACATTGACAACTGCTCAACATGCTTATTGGTATTGCACAGAAAACCCATCCCACTTCTCCATATGATTTCTACTAAAACTAGTGTAAACCAGCAAAAGTGTACAATGACATTGAACATGTCTATTTATTGCAGAGTTAAGCTCCACCCAATCTACTAGAGGGAAAACAATCTGCTTATTCAACGAAAAGAACAAAGGAAGATTTCCCATCCATGTTACAAATGAATATGATGCATGGCTCATTAAACGCTGGCCAAGAAAGTTACCCAGACTTGTTTTTAAGCTTGTTCTTCCTTGCCAATGGTGCAGGATGGAATTCGTTCAGCTCGTGTGCTGTTAACAGTGTATGTTAAAGAACCGTAATCCATAAACAGTTGTTTCCACTACATTGGCAATATATCGCTGATGGTTACCACCTTTTAATTTAACGTTTCTGTATGTGCTTCATCATTTGTTTTCAGGGTTTGTATTGAAGATAAAAATTGCATGAAGATACAAGAGAAATTAGTAAATCACAAAATTTGAAGCCATGTCACATTTCTTGCTATTGATTTCAGTTCATGTTTAATACTTTTGTAAATTCGCTACTTAAACACTACATTTACAGAAAATAAAGTATTTTCTTACAGATAATGATTCAGTTTTATATTTAGCTACAATAATTATGTTAAAGAACAGAAAAAATTCTAGTAGCAGATTTGCCAGATGGTTTCCTGTAATTTTACTTGTTTGTCAACAAAAACATATACTGCTGTCAACTCTTTTCAGTGTTTATAAGATTTTGTGTACAAAACAACCACCCCATCAACATGTTTGTCAACAAAAACATATACTGTTGTCAACTCTTTTCAGTGTTTATAAGATTTTGTGTACAAAACAACCACCTCATCAACATTCTGATTTCTTTAACGTGGACCAAAGAGAATACCTCTGCTAAGAGTCAATGCTTGCATCAGAACAATAGATGAATTTATTTCTTATAGTTAACCATCTGTCATATATGACTATAGGTGTATCCAGCCAATTTCCCCTAATTAATGTTTAAATTGGGATCGTTCTATTTTAATCTTGGAAAAATGTAATTTATAGATGACGTTTACTTTCTAGGAGTTTTGCACAATATCGTAAACTAACCTACCGCCATCTTGTTTTGTCCATGATAGATACATGGACACAAATCACCATTAATTTCCCCATTGACTTTAATATTAATATCATCTATGGAGCAACATGTGGCAACCTCTGGCTCAAAAGCAGGTATGAGATACAGAAACTGGAATTAGTATAAAAATATACATGCAACTGTCCGGCCTACATTTCAACAAACCTCTTATCCATCCGCCTCAAAATGACGAATATTCACCAAAACCATGGCAGAAAAGATATATTTAAACCGTTTTCTTGGTTTCTACACCAATTAATGGTGACCTATGTCCACACACATCTCCACCAGTTATAGGCTACTATTTTAGTGTTTGTCAGACAAGTCGTCTTACTTTTGATATTCAGCGCTGTTGCATGGGCCTTTTATGTGGGAGGAATCCGGAGTAAACCCCGCGAGGTTGGAGAAGACCCCCCCCCCCCCCTCGCGTTCGTACATAGGTCGGTTTTAATGTTCCTATAATGAACCACATAATGAAGTTTATTATACTTATAGAGACAACTTGATTGGATAATAGGTTCACGTGATCTAAACACCGTCTTGAAAGAAAATTTGTAGCACAACATATAAAATCATATGAAAATTAAATGACATCAGATTTTTTCGTGAGGTTGAATCGGTGATAAGAAGGAACCCTATTTAAATTTATAAAGGAAGCATTGTCCATGCTATACGCAGTCATGCTGTAAAATATACTAGTTATATGTACTAGTTATCACATATTACTTTACGTGATCGTATTTTTTTTTATCAAAGATTTGACCGGGGAGAAGTGGTAGAAATCAGAACTTGACCGGAATTTTTCACCACTGGCATCAAAAAAACGAGCCACGTATTGACGTGACCTGCCGATTCAAGGCACCGAAAAAACGACTGCTTTTTTAAGCTAAAGACTGGGTCACAGTTTTATATCAAAAGGCCATATTGTTTCATGTGAACGGTAAATATGTCCTATATGTACTGGTATGTTGGCCTACAGATAAATGCTAAAGTTGAGAAGACGTCCTATCCATGTAGGATTTGGCCTACGAACTGACTAACACTTCTCAACACAGCTGACAATAAACTGGACCAGGACGGAACCGGGAATAATAATTAACATAACTTATCCTTGATGACATTTACTTGGATTTGCCCTAATGTGACTCTGCCTTGAGACTAAAATTGCAATAGATATGGAGCTCGCTTTCTGTCTTTAATATAAAATGTGACGGCTAATCCCAACACTGTGCACAATGGAAGTCTTTAGCATGGTGTGGAAAATGAGCCTCTTAAACGGAAGGAATTGTTACTACACGTAAGGTCTATATAATTATAGTCTCGCAAAACATACGCTTGAATTAACGTCTCGTAAACATTGCTCATACTTGACTGTCTAAGATTTGGTTTAAAATTGCAATAGATATGGAGCTCGCCTTCTGTCTTTAATATAAAATGTGACGGCTAATCCCAACACTGTGCACAATGGAAGTCTTTAGCATGGTGTGGAAAATGAGCCTCTTAAACGGAAGGAATTGTTACTACACGTAAGGTCTATATAATTATAGTCTCGCAAAACATACGCTTGAATTAACGTCTCGTAAACATTGCTCATACTTGACTGTCTAAGATTTGGTTTAAAAAGCTCATAACGATGAATAAGGTTACTGGTACTTGCTATGTCGCAAGCAAATATAACTTAGCTCTCGACCTTATAGATACCAAACGCTAGGCACAGCTACAAATGGAAGTTCATAAAAGAAAATGTGTAACAATACTAAAATCTCTGGAAATGAGATACAGGAGAACTAGATTATAGAATTGAGAAAGCATTGGAAATGACAATAAAAGAGTGGAATGCGGTGAGTAATACCTGTATCTATACGGTTTATATCGACTTGGTGGCAGCTAGTAAAGCCGTGAAAAACCGTTGCGTCTCCTATATAAGGACGTGCCTTAAAGATGGCCTGTATTCAAACTCGTGGAGAATAATCAAGAATTACATTGGAATCGGCACGAATTCATTAATCTCTTTCGATTCAATGGATTTTTACTATTGCGAATTTGAAAAAACATGAAATATTTTTCTTTAATGTTACTATTAATCTATTACAGTTGATGGTATAATCGAAATCAGATTTTTTTTTTTACTTCTGTTTTTACTTTCAGCTTAAAACCACTAATTGGCAGATATGACTATTTCTTTATTTCAAAGTTAAAATGACAGTTTACGGTTACAAAACAACTACAGATAAAACTACCCAAATAGATTATCTGAAAACTCTTTTATGTACAATCAGGGCAGTTCTTTTTAAATCATATTTTGGATCAATTGACGCAGTCTCTCTCGGTGGGTTTATCGTGTTTGTGATGATTACGTCACAGGCCAAATACAGGCTTTCCCAGAAAACTCTTTGTATCTTACAAACAAGGTGTTGGTAACTAAAGTAAACGGTAGATATAGTTTGAGTTGACAATGATAGTTCAGGTTATGACTCACTTAAAAGCAGGTCCTGAGTCCAGTCCAGGTGTTGACCGAGATAAATCCTCCGGATGATTGTTTGTGCAGGACTGGAGGCCTAGCAAGGAATTAAGTCTAGTCGTTCGGGTGGTGTAATAAATTGAGGTTCATCCGTCTACTAGTAAGCATACACACAAAAACAACCTTGGCAGCAGCTGTCCATGTACAATTTCCCTCATAGCACAATGTATAGGGTATGACGGTCTAAGTAGGAAGGACGTTAAAAGCCCACTTCATGCGTCATTATAACCATGAATAAACCAAATACTGTGTATAGGGGCTATTTTTATCTTTTAGTGTGGAAATATGGAATAAATTTGTGTTCCACGTCGTTATTCGTATGCCATTTTAATTTCATGCTTGACCTCAATAAACATATGAGTTCATGCAGTCTCACGACCAAATTCGCGAGCCCAAATCTAGATCACTCCATATAAAATATAAATAGTGTCATCGAGTCCAATATCTCTTAACTACTATTTTAATAAAACGAAACACAAATGCAATACGGAAATAACACAACAGTTTTCCTTGTTCATTTTGAACATCAAAAGTTCCATAGCGCAAAATCCATGTCATTGCTAAATGCCAACATAATAATAAACCTTTCAGTGTAATGATCCCATTCCATTGACTTCAGGTAATCATGATTTGTCAAAGAACAAACATTACGGGGTTCCACATTTAAACATTTAAATCTACAAGACTAAAGGAAATCAGACATTTTTGGAAAACGTGTTTTAGCAATTACAGAACAAGGTCATGAGAATTTATTTTTCAGTTTTTAGTGGGTGCTTCTTTACAATATGTTCATGGTTACACAAAGGTCTATGTCCTACGATTTCGCCAAGAGTCCAGTGTTATCTTCAATCGTTTAATGGACGTGTATGGCTGTTTTAATTGGAAGATGGTGCAAGTGAATGTCAGGCTAACATGTTTCGTAGATTATGCCAAACCCATCTACACTCACTATCTGCAGTGACAGGTCCGTCCAATAATTTATCAAAGTGTTGGAATCGATCTGAAATTAAAAATTATTTGTAGTTGCCTTATTGATTTATATTTAGCAACATAAACTGCAGAAAAATGTGCTTTAGACAATTAAACATATCTTCAGTACCATCTTGAACCCGATGTTCATGCATAGGGGTGAGTTATATACCATTTACTCACAGACCATTATAAGACTATACAATTTACCAGATATTACATATTAAATGCGTACGCCTACTGGATTCCCATTTTTCCTTTTTCGGAAAAAGGACATGTTGACACCGGGCATCATTTTATGAACATAAGATAATACAATAAAAGAGTACGGGGGGGGGGGGGGGCATGTTCCTGAAGCAACGACTGCGAGTTTTACAATATCTAGCCTTGCTAGATTAGTCTGAAATTATGGTAACTTTATATTGGGACAAACAAGGACAAGAGTTAGCTTAGTTAAGTTTTAAAATATGACCATTCTTTGCAATGCTTCCTCACTTCATCAAAAGTATTTAGGTGGTAATCATAATTAACAAATACAATATATACGGTGCAATATTTATTCGAAAATACCATGGCTATGAATAATGTCTTTCTTAGAAAAACATAGCGTTGTCATCTACAGTAAGACATTAAAATAGACTTTATTGAAAAACAATTAAAGCTAGTATATGTTCAAATTAATTACAGCACCTCTCTAAAAAAGTAATCTGTCTTTATACTCGATGTATCACAAGACATTAGAAATTAAACACCGCTGTCTAATTGGTACTTGACAAGGCGATGAATGAACGATCAATGGCACCTCTTGGCATCTATCATAAAACATTGATCCACCGACTTATTTTTGTCAAGTCTTCCGGAAAAGCATTGATTGCAACTTATCCTCAAAGCATTACTACTACTCATAACAACCAGATTGTTGAGAAAACGATATTTCAAGAAAAGAAACATGGTGCTTTCTTCCTGCGGTCCCTGCAATCGGGCGATAAAAATTTCTTTGATAGAAAACACATTTATAAATTTTCCTCGTACAATTATGACCCACTACCGATCGTTTAGACGTTCTTCTCATCATCAATGGACTGATAATCGACTTGAAATTGTTCGTTAATGGGATAGTAATATGTAATCTATTGAGTCTTTTTTCTTCGTAAGTTTATGTAGTCGCTCTGACATGTATTGTGCCACCCAGCACTGATAGATGTCATGTAGGTTTTACCTAGTATACATGGTGTAATAATAATAATAACAACCTTATATTAACCTTGCGCTGACATTCCAACTAAGCAGCTGTTCGTTATAGGCCTAGATAGTTTTGATATGCGCTGTAGATAATTAGAAATAGAGCTACATTCTCACAAAATAATGTTTCACTAGTGTAGCTACTGAAAGTTGTTAAGGGTTTGACAATTTTCTAAATGACGAACATGTTTAAAATGAAAGCTTGGCAATTTGCCTTGGGGGATCTATGTTACGGGGGGAGGGGGGTCAGCAGATGCAAACGGTCCTTAGCGTCTGTCGGGTAGAAAATTAGAGTGTCATTCAAAAAAGTTATCCAGGGCAGTCAATGGTGTATGTAGACAAAGTCTTTACGGCACGCTTTATTATTAGATCTGAAACTTTGTGCAGTACACCATCCTTGTAGATTGTGGTTCATATTGATGATTAAGACGTCATATGCAACATCTGGCAATCTTAAACTTTGATTTCTCAGGATATAAAATAAAAGAACACCGTCCAGATCCACGCCCATAGCTTCTGCTCGCATCACCTGACACCCATTTACCAAAGATGTTTAGAATCAGCAAAACTTTACGCATTAGAAAATTATGTTAATGCTCCCCATTATTTTTGAAGAAAACAATGTTTACCGACCAACACAAAAATTTGCACTAGAATGCAGATAAAGATCCCCGTTGATTTACTCCAAACGTCTTCTAAGCCTTGTCTAATTCATAAAAGTTTCTCGAGTCCCATCAAATTATCGAAATTTGTGATGGCAGAAAACAGAACCGCTGTAAAGTGTTAAAAAAATCATCATCCTTAAGAAAATCACAGAACTGCTTGATCAAAGCAACGACTATCAATACGAACTGCAGCTGGGTAAAAGCATTGATTAACAGAATATCACAAAGTAATATTTATTATACAATATTATGTTATAGCTATTTACACTGCAATATCAGAAATAAACGGGAGTGCTACATAGCATCAATCATTGATATTTGTTTAAGGTGAATTTCAAATATTATCACAATACTAGCCTGTCAATAATAGTGATCAATAACACCTTCTTGCAAATGAACTCGTTGTTCTTCATTGACACGATTTAATAACTTTTTGTTCTATGATCATTTGATTTTTTAAAGATCAAAATCAATAACAAATATTACGATTATATTTATACGATTCCGTTTAATATTGTTTGATTAGACATACATTAATCATTTTGACAATCTTCTGGGATCGTCGTGGATGCAAAAATAAGCGTAATAATAGGGTTTATCGTCCACGCAACTCGAACTAGATTGTTTAGGAAGTAGCATGTTCCTGAAGCAACGACTGTGAGATTTACAACATCTGGCCGTTGCTAGATTACTTCACAATTCCCGAACTTATACCTACATTATCTACAGACACGTGAACAGTAGTGTCCAATCAGAAGTTGTGACATAGCTACCTCCACGGAAATCATAAAATTGAACGAACCTTGAACTTTGCAACTCGATTATTACATGTAGCCATTATAGCTTAAAAGCGCGAGACTTTGTATCGCGACGTTCGAGGACTTTGATAGGCTCACAAGCTGGGTGAATACCCAATCGAAATTAGTGTCGAAATATGCAGAATATTACGTGAAGGCCTTGATAAGATGTACGTAGTTAAAGCGAGATCAAGCCTTATATTGAAGATGAGAAAGTAACAGATTGTGTATTGGTTATCCAATTATTCATTGCTCACATCGTTCTTTAAAAGTTGAGGCAGAACCCCCCCCCCCCCATGTACGATCTAAAGCGCACACGTTAGACTACTCCGCCATCAAACTCACCGGAAGCAAATAGTATGCTTGTGAGGTTTCTAATTTTGTATTCAATGTAAATCAGACGGTGACACAATCGAAAAGGTAGATCGTCGGTATTCTTTCCAATGATGACGTCAGTGGCATGATCAACCAGAAAGTGTGCTCCTAATGTAGACGGCTGTGGTTTGATCAGGGGGTGTGTTCCTAAAGTAGACGACAGTGGTATGCTCCACCAGAGAGTGTTATTCCTAATGTACACGACAGTGGTATTCTCAACCAGAAAGTGTGCCTTCTAATGTTGATGGCAGTTAAAGCAACTTTAAGTTTAAAAGCTGGCCAACCTTGGTTGATTTCGGGAGGTGTTCTTCCTGATGATGAATCCATCCAACAAATCTTCAGAAAATTTCTTAGGCAAGGCTGGTTGCACTCATGATCTTGTCGCGTTTTATCTAAGGTGCCCAGTCTTGGGTAAATTTACTCCCGGGGTTAAATTTCGTTTACACAGGGGGCACAGATGCGTTTTCTGGATTTGTACTGTCTGCATGGTTCATTAGTTGTACGTATCTAAGTGAAATAAGATTGCTATGTGCCATTAGTATGATTGTTGTTAAGTGTTGGATAAATGTTTCTAAGAGTTGTCCACAAAGAATTAACGCCTGGTACCAAAACTGTATCTGTGATGGCTTCTTTTAGGAGAAATGATGGTAACGCTGGAAGTAGGTCATCTGGATTGTAAAGAAAACTTATTATCACTAGCCTACAGTGTAGCACAAACCTTAAATGTACTTGAATCTGATTGGCAGAATAGAGTCACTTCCATAGGAATAGACCGCCAAAAGCAATAACAATGGCGCATGATTCAAACAAAGTAAAATGGACAATAAACCAGGACGTGTTTATGGCACAATTACATCCTTATATTTGATTGGTTGGTTGCTTTAGGCTCGGCGTCCGCTTCCACCTTGGTCGATATTGCAGACAAAGATGTAGCCTATTTATATTATATATGTTTGTCGTGATTAGGAGTAGGTCAATTTGTTATCTACGTTTGTCATTAAAACAGACTATCACACCAGGCAAGAAGGCTAACTGGCGGTGATTATGATGTTGAGATCAACTGTTTATTGCGCCCATTGCTTGTGGAATTTACGTCATAATTCGAACTCCTACTCTAGAGAGAGAGAAATGGGGTTTAGCGTCCACTCGACACAAACTAGATCATTTCGGGACTAACATATGGTTCAATTTTATTTGCATAATTCGCTTGCGCGTAGGGGTCTTTGGCAGTGTGAGGAAACCGAAGGATCCGGAGTAAACCCGCGAGGCGACCCAACTCCTTGTCACGTACAACCGGGGAATTAAAACCACGCCAGTTGACTCAATGACAGACTTTATGATACAGCGCGCACGTGCTAACCATTCAGCCATCTACCCCCCCCCCCTCCTACCCTAGAAATGCGTATGCTAATTAATATGCTTACTTCTATGTATGTAATTCTTACTGACATATTATGTTAAATTGGCTATTTACAGATGTAAAAATGCTAATTTTTATGACATATTTCTTAAATAATTCAGTGGGTAAGTTTTTTGTTCTGCTTCTATTATTACTTTTAATTTACTGTCTTATGTTTGATATTGATGCATCCAGCTTCGTTGGTTTTCTCCGGGTCCTCCGGTTTCCTCCCACTGCTAAAGACCTCTACGCGCAAGCGAATTATTGAAATAAAATTAAACCATGTGTTAGTCCCGAAATGACCTAGTTTGTGTCGAGTGGACGTTAAACCCCATTTCTCTCTCTCTCTTGATATTGATGCAGGTTAACAATATTTACATTTTACAAATATAACAAGATGCGGTAAGCACGAAATAATTACAGATGACCCTGTTTAAATTTGTACAGTATTTTATAATGGCCGGTCGCCAACTTAAGAACAGAAGTGCCACTTAGTTACGGTATTGTTCATGAATGTCTAAATCTCTACAATGTCGCTTGCTATGGCCAGGCGTTACCTTGGTATCTGAGTTATTATACGCTTTTTGCAGAGATATGATAGACTGTAAGATTCAATAGGTTTATGGGTACATTTAAAAAATTTATACTGCTACCTTAATTCAGAAAATAATAAACTTAAGATTCTATGTACATTATATATTAAATTACAGCAAACACTGATGTTGCCGGCAGCCCCTTGGGTAACATGCGTTGCTTTGAACAAATGATTAATAGCAATCTTTTAGACCATACTTTATACTGCATATGGAGCAGTGGCACTTCATACAGCATATAATAATAATAAAAAATACTCATACTTGATGGTCATTGTCTTTATAAATGTTACATCTACACAACTTACGAATTGTTATTGGGGGGTTGGATGGCTGATTGGTTAGCGTGCGCGCGCTGTATCATAAAGGCTGTCATTGAGTCGACTGGCGTGGTTTCGAATCCCCGGTTGTACGTGGCAAGGAGTAGGGTCGCCTGTCCAACCTCGTGGGTTTTCCCCGGGTCCTCCGGTTTCCTCCCACTGCTAAAGACACCTACGCGCAAGCGAATTATGTAAATAAAATTAAACCATATGTTAGTCCCGAAATGACCTAGTTTGTGTCGAGTGGACGTTAAACCCCATTTCTCTATCTATCTATCTCCAATTATTATTATATTGTTCTTGAATAGTGCCTACTGTTTATATCTAGAATGTCTATTGCTGTGGTCATGCATTACCTAGGTATCCTACCAGTTTGAGAGATGTTATGGAGATATGCCGCAATCTGTAGCCTGGCAACCTATCTTTACAAATTGATAACAATACTGCTATTTAAATTTTAATATAATACACATGTATGCTAAATTAAACCCAACAACGATGTTGCGTGGAGTACATGGTAAATTGTGCACATTTGTCTTCTGAATTGTAGATCCGTACGAGTCAGTATGACATTAAAAGTGGTCGCCGAGAAGCATTGACAATCTGATGGGTTAGAGTAAATATCTTCTTTTATTTATGCTGGACGAATATTTTCCATCACATGAATTTAATAAGTAGTCAGAGAACGTGTCGGAATAGGAAGCTGGAAAACATTTTTTTTTATTAATCTTATTAAAATACAGGAAATGTATTTTTTTTTTACTTTATTGTTTTTATTTTTGTTGTCCTTGTTTAATACAATTGTTTATATCATGACTACATTACGCTATATGATGCATGAGCACCCCTTCACACTTTCCCTTTGGGACCGCGCACTCCATCGAGAGTTTTCACAAGATTATCCTTATCTAAGCAAAACTGACTATGGCTAAGAATTTAAGAATACTCTCCATGAACTGTCAGGGACTTGGAGACAGCAGGCAGAGGGGTGATGTATTTATGCTCAAATAACAAAATGCAGATATTGTTTGCTTGCAGGATAAGCACTTGGAATAAAAATTAGAAATATATATATAGCAGCGGAATGGGGTAATACTGATATTGAAATATGTAGTAAATCCTCTAGACAGAGAGGAGTGGCTATCTTGTTCGGTAAGAATTTCGAATGTAAAAGACATAAGGTTAAATAGACAGGATCATTAGTAAATACATATTTGTAAAATTAGAAATAATTGATACTTGGCAATATTTATGGGCCTAACTCTGATAGTCCTGGTTTTTATCAGTATATGTAAATAATCCGAAGGCAAAAATGGAGCTGACAGATATGTGTCAGAAATACGAATTGATTGACTTCTAACGGTCTTTCCACAAAAACGAATATACGATTGATGACCAAATACTGATGTCAGAAATTCAAGAATTAGAAAACAAAATCGACCTATATCCCAATAATATTGAACTTTATGAACAATTGCAGAAATCGAAAACAAAATTAGAAGAACATAGGAAATTGAAGGCATCATTGTTCTAGAAAAATATTATCAACAGAAATTAGCAAATCACTTTAGGGCCCAATTTCTATAAGCGAACTACCTACTATTGTAAACAATAAAACGAAATAAAAGTCCAGGAAGAATTTGTCCATTTTTTTAGAGATATATCTAAGATTATGCTGAGATCTATTTACTGTGCAATATATACAAGAGAATTATCCCTGCCGTGTTACTATTAATAGACTTCGAAAAAGCGTTTGACAGTGTGTCATGGAAATTTATTGAAAAGGTTGTCCGCACATTTAATTTAGGACCTTCCATGCAAAACTTGATACAAATGCTTTATAAAATATGCGCAGTCATGGGTTATCCAAAATGGTCATGTATCTAAATTCTTTAAGCTGGAGAGAGGCTGTAGACAAGGCGACCTGCTGTCGCCATACATATTCCTACTATGTGCAGATGTTTTTGGGTCAATCATTAGGCAAATTAATAGAATTAAAAGCAATTTAAAATAGACACTTTTCCTGGACGGTTCAGAAGAATCATTGAGAGAAATTATGAATAGTCGGGAAATATTCTTCAGAATGTCAGAAGATTCAATATAGATACAAAAAAATGCTATCTGTCTAGGCCGATATTCAGGTTTTAGAACAAAAATATGTAATGAATTTAAACTACGCCCCTTTGAAATTTCCGCAGTATAATCTAATCTAAACTACAAATTCCTTGAGATGATCGAAAATCCACCGTGGAGGGACATGTATAAAACATCTGAGTGAGTTTGTTGAGAATGTGCTCGAAAATGATAACAAACAGATGAACATTGGAAATATTCTATGACAACCCATCTGGTAAAATAAAAGAAAATTCAGAGTCAGAAATGTTAATGACCTCATAAATGATAAAGGCATGATCAAAAAAATTGACAACATAAAAGACGAATTTGGACTGAAAGGTTCATTTCTTCCCTACAACGGATTGCCGACATCTCGCCCTGAAAAGTGAAAACATATGATACCAGACCATGTACATTCACATTTGCAAAATCCCTGCGTCTCTAGACCTATTCAGGCTATACTTAGCAAATCTAAGGGTTGTAAACATATATACAATTTCTTAAACGATGAGGATCCAAAGGAAAAAGAATCCAAAAATTAAATTAAATGAGGGGGATCACGATGGCTAAATGGATAAGGCGCTGGCTCGCTAGCCGCTGGCTCGCTAGCCTGGAGGTCGGGTGTTCGATCCCTGCATTGGCCGAGAAAGTTCATCCAGATTTTCCGGCGTGGTTCCCCCTTGTCAGTGATGCAGGACGGAGGGCCTGGCAAGGACAGCTGTCTAGTCATTTGGATGAGACGAAAAACCGAGGTCCCGTGTACACATTGGCGTGCACGTAAAAGATCCCTTGACAGTTGGAATTCGATATAAGAGTAGGCCGTAGTGCCGCTGTCCGGGCAAAATTTCCCTCATAGCACACTGTATGGCGTATGCCCGTCTTCATTAGCCCAGTTCGGAGCAAAACAGTAGGACATTAAACCCCATTTCATTTCATTTCATTTCAAATTAAATGAATGAATATCCTTAACCTAAATCTGTCCCGAGGGCAGTGGAGAAAGGTATATGCTCTATCAAAACAAGTGACACTGGACACACATGTCCAAGAGCTTCGGCTCAAAATTGTGCACAGAATTGTTACCACAAAAAGTACCTTTACAATATCAAACTTAGCAATGAAACTCTTGAACGGCAACTCCCTTAACTTTTAAGCTTTACTGAAGTTTATTCATTTTTATTACATATCTAGAAAACCATGAGAAAATACATACTTTTATTAGAAAATGTAATATGCTTGCTAAGCTCTTTGATAAAATATAAAGAATACAATATTTTTTGTAAATTGCCTCCTGTAGGGAATATGTGATATTTGTGAAGAATGTAAAACATTTGTATAGAATAATAAAAATAATAAAAAAATAATAAAATACAACTTCTTTCGACGAACACACCCAGCGAACACATTTTTGTGTATTTTATTTCTAAAAGTAAAGTTTGTATTTTAGGAAAACGCGAAAAAAATGCTATGAACTGACGGGTGTCGGCAACACGATAATGTGTTTGGGCTCTCTGTTAAAAACATGTGATATCACTTCACATTCATTTCAGACGTTCAAATAGGTAATAAAATATGGTTAAAAATTTTGATATTAACATATGCCTTCTCAAAACATAAAAAAGGCGGTGTATGTTTCTACTTTTATATTTGCGTAACCATGGAAGGGCAAATCTGTTTATAAATATAATAATGAGTTTAATTAGGATAGGGAATAGAAAACCATGGAAGGGCAAATCTGTAAATATAATAATGAGTTTAATTAGGATAGGGCATAGATAGTTGGTCTTCTCGAATCCCTAAAAAAAACCACAACAGGTCGAAATTTTCTTATATAAAAGCCAAAACAGAACTTTAATGAGTTTACCTCTACAGTTGCTCCAACTGCATTTCTAGCTGGGTGGAGGGCATGGCAATGACAGTATCTAGTCGTTCGGATGGAATGAAACCGAGGTCCCGTGCATGCACCAAGGCATACACGTAAAATAACCTTTGGTAATTAGGATTCGAAATAAGTGTAGCTCATAGTGTCGCTGTTCGGGCAAGATTATCCTCATAGTACAATATATGCCATAAGCTAGTCTTCGTCCTCTTTATTAGCCCAGTCGGTGTAGACAAATTAGACGATTAACTCGAATTTTATTTTATTTCCTTTCATTTGTATGGAGATCACACATAACACTCGACTCACCACACCAAAAAGAGACTCGAGGTGACCATTAACTAGTAATCAATTACGGGTAAATGCAATGCTCATAAAATCTGTCATCGCCGTGCTGTTAAGATTTATCTCCTATTTTATTTATTCCCACAACCTTGTGGATAAAGCCATAAAATACATTTCGTTATAGGCCTATAGTTCGCAATAAAACCATACCATGGCTAGAATAAGACTGCAATAGAATGGATTCAACGCCAACACAATACTCCGGTATTTTTTTGACGTGTACGTCAATGTGTTGGTAGGTGAACGTCGGTATTACGTCCAACCCGATGAACAAGGTAGACGTTCCATGGCAGGCGTCACCTCTTCGATGTGGGAATCGAGTTTGAATACCTTCGAACATTCTCTTGAACCTACGGAGCCGTTGTGACTCAGTGAGGATTCGGTTCGCTCCTAAGGTTGACCGAGAAAGTTCACGGGGATCATTCAGCGTGGTACAGGGTGGATGGCCAGGTACAGAACAGCGTCTAGTCGTACGGATGGTTCGAAAAACCGAGGTCCCGTGTACAGGTTAGGGTGCACTTAACAGAATTCTTGACTGTTAGAATTTGAAATATGAGTAGTCCATGATAGCACACTGCATGGCGCATGTCCGTCTTCATTAGCCTAGTAGGTGCATGTGCGTAATTTGTTTCAAACGCGGAACATATATTCAAAAGACATCACACACGTTTCCATGGTAGAATAAAAGAGACTTTTGGCAAGCGTAAATTTCTGGTCCGTATCACGAATCCGTAATGATTTGCGTGTGACGTCATCAATGTGTGTGTATTTCTCATCCGTGATACAGCACACGGATACGCCAGTACGTATCGAACAGCTTTCATACGCAAAAGGTCCGTATAACATTGTCGTGTCCTTTTTACCGTCTTTTTTGCTACTTTTAGACGCTGAAATGTTGTATCGTAGCGTTTTTATGAATCTTTATGTATTCTAGAACACGAAGGTGTATATTTGATGTGATTTTAACCATGATGGTTGATCTACGAATTTAGGGAGGCGGAACCTTGCAAATCTGTAAATGATTTTATGCTGTTGTAAAGGGGTATAAACTTTTTGAAATGATACATTTGTCAAACCAAAAATTGCAGTCGAGTCGAAGTCGAAGATTTTTAATAAGATTCGACATTGATTTTTTTAAATAGCTCAGCGACTGTCGAGCGACTTCATTCCGTCCGCCGGAAACTTGTCGGCTCTAATAGGCACTTGAGTAGTACTGATGCCATCATGCGGTAACAGAACTAAGCTCAGCTGATCGACGCACACGTACGCGACGCGAAAATCTGCCAAAACTCTTGACAGATTGTCAGTATGGTGTTATACACGAAAAGGGTTACGTTTTCTACCACAAACTTTATTGGGTAAATTCGCATAGTTAACGACTTTTCTTGTACTTGTGTATTACTGGTATTGTCCGCACACTTAATCACGATGAGATGTTATGCGGTCTTATTTGGTCTGATTTTAAACCACTTTAGGAAAATTAACTGCTAACGAAGACGCTTTAAGAAATATCACAGACAGAAAAATTGTTAAAATTATTCAGCTGTATACGACAACATTGACCAGCTTCCAGTTGAATGGCACAGCAGACAAACGGTAGAAATTAATTAAATGGCGTTACAACCTATTGTGTATCGCCATGAATCGTGATCTTATATTTCTCTTCAGAATCATTTCCTCGTATCCCAGTCTGTATTTGTCTTCGTTTCATCTCAATGGCGCGTCATTCGTAGGTTTTACAAACTGTAATGAAATCATGTTGTACTCCCACTCGGAGATTGGGCACTTACAGTTTAAAGAGACACTGCAGACTAAGTGAGTGGTTGATTCTTCATGTATGTAAGAATATCGAAAATTTCATTATCACAAAGGTGAACTATTGAAACTTCGAGATTAAGCGCGTGCAACTTAAAGATACACTGTAGACTAAGTGGGTGATTGACTCTTTATCTATTTAAGCAAACTACGAATTTATTATCACAAATGTCAAAAAATATACATGTAGTGTACAAGGCGAACTATTTAAACAGTAAAACCATTATATCATGTTCACTGACAGTAGAATTGTTACACATGTGTATGACAAAAGTGCCATGGGTTAACGCATCAATACCATGTCGACGGTGGCATCATCTTTATTCCGATTTTGAGTAGGTACAAGTCAACCAAATATCTCAATTCTAAGATCCCGATCACATTATACGTTTCTCACTCTGAGGAATCGGTAAATGGATACATTAAATTTGATCTTTATTATGACATGTGTGGACTTGTATCTACATTGATTTCTGATGATTTATGTTGATTTATGTTTATATCCTTGTAGAGTATTAAACTAATTCTGTACTCTTTCATACAAAACAGCCTCTACTTCATTTTTCTTTCTTATAAACTCGGCCGTAGGCTTAAAATTAGAATTAATCTTTTGACTTCAGAGAAATGTGCAAACAGTCTAACTTGTTGTACTGTTAAATCTACTTGTAGCTACGAATGCCCTTTGAAATCTGGTGCGACTTTTTAACCTGTCGTTTCCCTTAGACAAATCTCTATAAATGACGTTACAAATAAGCCAGTGGGCGGTTATTGTGTTGGTTACCACAAATCATTCAATCGTGGTCTTACTTGTAAGCTTTAGATCATTAGGTTGTCATTGGGTCAAATGGCGTGGATTCGATTCCCAGCTTGCACGTGAAAAGGAGTAGGGTCGTGCGCCCAACGTTCGTTGGTTAACTCCTGGCCCTTCGCAGCCCCCCCCCCCCACTGCTAAAGTCCCCTACGTGCAAGCGAATCATTCCAATATAAAATTGTACCATATGTTAGTCCAAAAATTACCCCCCCCCTCTCTCTCTCTCTCTGATTATTAATCTATATAGGTTTATATTGCGCTATAAAAAATAAGTATAATTTGCAACAATAAATATGAAAACAAACTATCACGGAGGTGAGGTACATAGCTTTTCTCCATCGATTCAAACTGAATTATATTAATGCATTGAATTATCGGATAGTTAGGTATCAGAAAGAAATGAATTATTAGGTAATTATATATTGCCCAATAGAGATGGCGGTTACAGCTTTTTTAGATATTAGATTTCATTAGCCGTAGCCGTAGACCGATGTTAATCTTCACGCCTCATTTGGGAATTTTCTGGAAAATATGAACAGTAATTAAACTTAATATAACTGGCAGATTATTGATTTTAGTTTCATATTCACTATAGAAACATGAATTATTAGTACTTAAATCCTAATTTAACTAAAGGGTTTAAGTCATAAAACATCAATAAAAGTTATTGCTGTTTTATTTATAGATAAAAGGGGGATAATATAACATGATCACAACAAAACATCTTCATCGATAGATATTCCATAGATAATATAGTTTCTGCAGATATAAACTAATCAATTAATAACATTCAAGGGCCAAAACCTCAAAACAGCTTTATGTCGCCTAAAACCCATCCATTCGTAGAGTGTTTGTCTGAATGATAGAGATTGAAGGCCTTCGATTTTAATATGACGTCAGAATTCCAACATCAGTTCCAGCTTCATTACACGTCGCATTCTTGCTTCTTCGCTCGGTCATTATGTGTGGTCCATCATACATGTTTAGGGCTCCAATCGTTGCCGATCTCTTTTCAAAGTATTATGTCAGATATAACACCCCATTTACCTTTTCTAGATGCCCATAGCGCTTTCCCCACACCCCGTTGTTAACCTGGAAGTTTTAGGGTTTAAAAAGATGAAATATTGCCCTTCTATATTCCGATACAAAAGCCTTTTGGAACTAATTCTAAAAAAAAAGTCTGGAGAAAATTATAATTAAATGAGTATCTAGCCTAATTATATTCATTCCCGTACTTTTAAGTACTCTGGGCTTAACATTCAACTACATCAGACATGTTTAGGGCTCCAATCGTTGCCGATCTTTTTTCAAAGGATTAAGTTCGATTTAACTCCCCATTTACCTTTTCTAGATGCCCATAGCGCTTTCCCCACACCCCATTGTTAACCAGGAAGTTTTAGGTACTCTGGAGCTTAACATTCAACTACATTGGTTATAAATAAGTCCGCTATTCAAAATAAACAAATTAACCCCCGATCCATTCACTTCATCTGATATGTACGTTTGTTTCTGATTTCTGTGTATTATGTCTTGTCCGTAGATATGTTTTATGTAAATGTGTGTGGCGCAGCCCCCCTGCACTTACTAATAAAGATAAAAGTTACAATTGTTCAAAATATTTAGAAAATATCAAGATTTTCTCTGCTGTTGTTACATTATAAATAAGACGCTTATCGAGCTTAAGCCGTTTAGTTATTTTAAACATTGCGGGACAACGAACAGACCAGACAAATCGGTTTATTTCGAAATCCATCTTATTGTTGAACACTCTTGTGATTAATTATAATAATCAAATATCAAACGCTATGAACTTTGAATTGACACCTCAAGGCCATATTGATGATTACTTGTCGGTATTTTCCGGGGCGGGGAGGTGGCAAAAAAAAAACAAAAAAAAACAAAAAACATCTTGGGATACTGTAGATGAATAGCAATGACGCGATACGTAGTCTGGATAACCATCTATACAAACTATACGGTGGTTCAGTGGGTAGGACAGGCATTGGCTCGTTAGGCAGGATAACGGACAATGAACAACGTATAGTGGTGCAGATGGGATCAAAATCCGAAATCCCGTGTACATATTGGCGTACACGTTAGAGATTCCTTGACAGTTGGAATTCAATATAAGAGTAGACGTAACGCCGCTGTACAGGAAAATTTTCACTCATAGTAACTCTATGACGTATGGCCGTCTTCATTAGTCCAGTCTGAGCAGACCAGTAGGACGTTAAACCCCATTTCATTTCATTCCCGTCCTTATATGGGAGGAAGTACCTGTAAAAGTTTTCTTTTGTTTAATTGAAGTTGTCGATAACTCCAGTGACCGATTCGCGTCTAACGAAATTCTAATCTGGATTCGCTTATTTTTTATGGATTTTACACTAAAGTAAACCGCGTGTGCTAAGCTTTTCCTTAACTTACAATATAGCAGAACAAACTTCCATATTATAATAATGTGTAAACTGGTCCCAATGAATGTGTCACGGTATAAATGTACTTTGTTTTATTTTGTAAAGAAGTACGTTAACGTGTTAATAAGCCAGATACAATGAAATTATACTATATTAAAATCTAATCTGACAGCTCTAACAAATCACGTATCATTGTTTCCCTTTCAGAGGTATACATCTAGTTCTATAACGGTTCATATTGCAATTAACTAGTGTTTTAACGTTAAACAAACCTTTATTCAACACCTATAACCAGTAATACAATACAAATTTGAGTTGCCAAGAAATCTTTTGATGGGTCAGTGATCGCAGTAGATTTAAATGAATGTACAAATACAGCAGATCATGAAAAAACAAACAATTCGAATTAAAACTCTCGGTGTGGAAATCTCTAAATGGCCCGCATCAATCACCTCTGTAATTGCATTTTAGTTTGAATGGACTATCGCAGACTCTCAGGAGAGAAGCGATTTGGATAATGAAATTGTGCGTATCGCGCGAGTTATATTACATTCACATCAACTGTTCTAAGGGGACGATTTAAAGAATTCTGGTAATAATGGCAAATTCTCAGAAAGGCGACGTCGGAGAATAGCAACGGAGTTAATGAATTTTACGAAAAGTTTGTCGCATATTAATTTGTATGCTCTATCAGCAGCGAACGTTTAGTACGTTGTTTATGGTAAACATTAAAGCAGCTATTATATGTGATTTTCATATTATAAATCTGGCTTTGACTGTGGGATAACCTCTTGGATTTATCCACAGACATTGTTTTATTAACTTGGTGGCCAAAGTCTATTAGTATTACTTATACTTATATTAACAGCAGCTCCTATTACGGCGTCCACAAAACAAAGAGTTGGGGGATAACGTCCCAAACGTAATTTTTTTAGAAAACAGAATTTTGAATAAAATTGTAATCCATATTCGAGTGTGTTTATTAGTCAATGATACCACCAATCCCCACCCCCTTCATTTCTGACATAGCGAGATACTAGACTATTGGGGTGATTTATTTCTCTTTTCTGTATAAGAGTATATTTCCTAACTGTGAAATAAACCAGTGGGTCAAGAAATCCTTTTAAACAGTTTCAAAGACTAAACACATTAGTGTGACTTGAGTATATATAAACTACTATTGCAGGTGCATCCCGACTACCATCAACCGAGCAACCCTCCATCCGCCCATCGTGCTCTCTTAATGTAAAAACAAAGAAACCGGAAATGGTTGATAACGCTCAAAATCGATGAGATTTCCAACAAGGGAATAGGGGTGTTTGTGGCTATGTGTCCTCCCTTCCGAAACAGTGCCTTCTCTTCTGAAAAGTGCCCCGTTTCTGAAAATGTGCACTCGAATTTCGAAAGAGTTAACTCAGATATTCATGGAAATGACCACCTCATTGCGCTAATGAAAATAGTTTGCCCCTTGTTATGCTGCCATTCACAGATCCAGCGATACGAAAAACCAATCGCGCTCAATGTACGTACATGCACAATCGATAAATCTGAAAAGTGCCCCGTTTCTGAAAAAGTGCCCCCGATTTTCAAAAGAGTTACATTAGATATTCATGGAAATGACCGTTTCAATGACATCTATATTCCCATTGCGCTAATGAAAATATTGTGCCCCTGTTTCTGCCGCCATTAGTGCCATTCACAGATCCAACGATACGAAAAACCAATCGCGCGTACATACATGCACAATCGCTCAATCCTACTGGATTTTTGGCTCTCACACATAGATCATCTTTCTCCTCGGATTGAGGCTATTATATTTTTCAGTGGATACGAAGATGAATTATGTTTTTCCAAGGCTGGGTAGTGTAGTCCTTGATTGTTGCTAACTATGTGCATGTTCAGATCTTCATGATCCCTCAACCGAATGTTAGTGTATGGATTAGCAGGGCAAACGACTGCTGTTCAATTAGGACTATTCGTGTATTTCGCCGAACACAATTCATTAGAAATGACAAAAACAATTTTAAAAAATTGAATGTAAATAACTTTATGTACATGTGTATTACATTAATATGTGCTTTTAGACCCTTTTTTTTAGTCTATTTTAAGGTTCCAAAGATTAGAGCTAGACACTCTTGAACCTAGATTCGACGTAATTAGCATCCCGTTTATACTTATTAAAATAATCACATGTGAGTGAATACTGTTGAAAGATAAACACAATATATCGTATGGAATATCCAATAAATTACACATTTTTTGACAAAACACTCCGCGGAGTCTTGTAACCTTTTTTTTTAACTTACACTTTATATATATGTTGATATATTCGATAGACAAGACAAAATCCATAGACGATGATCTATATCTAAAATGGTCTAAACGATTTAATCTCTCTCGTCGACGATTCATTTTTAACACTCATCTTTCAAAATGTGTCAAACCTGTCTGTTATCTGTTAAGCTACATTTCTTGCGCAATTATATCTCTCTCCCTAATTTCTATTGCTTAAAGATGCATTATAAAAGATAAAGCTGAATCTGATGGCACAGATATTGAATAGATTAGAACATTTCGCCAATTAATAATCGAGATTTATTATAGTAGCAATGGTAATTGGCAACCGGGACTATCTTTTCAATATATTTACAATTCATTATCTATTTTTTAGCTATTATAGCAAGAATGAGCAACTCTTTACCTAAATCTCACAAAATGCATCTTTAATTCATATTTATGACCTTGAAGTTGAAGTGTTTTATCGTCAGAGAAACCCTTTTTTTAAAATCCAACTGATTACACGTCGTTCTGAAAATATGTAATGTAACATTACTCTAGAAATTTGAGATTTGCTGTTGACAAAGATCTTAAGAAAGATTACGTTCTTATATTTGTTTACCTGTCAGTAGAATAATGATAAACACCTGAAACTAATTTAATATAATGTTGTTATATACAAAACCAAATGAAAATTTATATAAATGGAGTAGTTGGCTTTTATAATTTCTTCACAGTTGAAGATTATGTTTTAATTCCTAACACGGTACATAACTTCTCGTCTTTCATAATACATGTACATTGATAAAAACTTACACATTAAATTAAAGTCGGATTGAAAAAGGAATGAAGTCGCGTCCTACTTTTCTGCGCCGACTGGGCTAATGAAGACGGAATTACGGCCTACTCTCGTTTCCAATTTCAACACAGTATTTCGTTTTTGTCCCATTTGAACGACTAGACACTGTCCCTGTTCTAAAAAGTAAGAATTCTCTTGTTCAGACACGACGTAAGTATCTAGTTATAGCTGAAAGGAGAGATTGTTCGAACAATTTAAATGACTTAATCTACGGTCGTAACATTTAAACATTAAATTTAATAAAAAACAAACTAAATCGATACCTTTTCGCCAAAATCAATATGGTCAATATTGTGTGTGACAGGAGAATGGGGTTTAACGTCCACTCGATACAAACTAGGTCATTTCGGGACTAACATATGGTCTAATTATATTTCAATATTTCGCTTGCACTTAGAAGCCTTTAGCAGTGGGAGGAAACCGGAGGACGGGGAGAAAACTGCAGAGAGACGAACGAAGGACTCGAACTGGCGAACCCCTCTTTGTCACGTACAAGCTGGCAATGGAAACCAGGTCACTTGGTTCAAAATCAGACCGTTATGATCTGAGGCGCACATGTTCACCCTCCCCCCCCCCCTTGTCTTTTTTTTGTACTCGCGACAAACATAATGAATTAAAAAATACATATAAATATTTGTAATTAAAATGCAAATATGTTAATCACATATTGTTGGGCCTTTAGTTCGTCTAACATCAGTTTTATATGAATCACGAGGTTACTGGATATACGTGACTTTTGCGCTGTGTTCAATAAAATGACTTCCGATATGAACACCGCTTTACAGCTCCCCAGCTCCGGAAATCAGTTAAGTCGGTTATAAAATGCCACAGTCTTTAATCCATTCTTTGTTTTTAGCCCAGAGCTATTTAGATGGATTATATTGGGCCCTTTTAATAGGGTATTCGATCAGTGTAAAACTCGTTCATATAATACAGAAAAGAACGGCTCCCCCACTAAACTGCTCGTGATAATCAATTTGTTTGGACAATTTAATCTATTCAATCTTTATGTACTCGACTGCAATTTGAAGCACTTAAACAAACCCGAGGGCCAGTTCCGCTCTAGAAATAAAGATAGGTGTATCTTTATAAGGAAACATTTAACAGTAATAAAAGACAAGCTATCTTTGATTGATTTGAATCGGTTTATTTTGCTATATGAGACAAAAATTAAACTCCACAAAATGAAATGGTGTTTAACGTATTACTGTTCTTATCCAACCGGGCTAATGATTTAACATCATGGATTTATCGACAGCTTAACTAAATCACGAAACTAAAGCACGATTATAAACAAACTTTTAGGAACAATTTAGTCATGTTTGCTGCGTGTGTTGCTCTTAATATATTGCCGTACAGATGAGAATATTCCATATGTACTACAGTACCTAAACGAAAAAAAAGACCCTAGATAAAATATAAACAAATGGACTATATATTTGTTACCCATTCCATAAATGAACAATGATGTTCCCATTGTAGTATCCTCATAATCCTGCATCTGAAAATACAAACACTAACAGAAATAATATCTAGAATTAGGTTTAACTATTCAATAAAGACAATTAAGATATTTAAAATGCGTGGAAGAATGTAAGAATGAACCATTCGAACGATATCGAGTTATTCCTGGAGCAAATAAAATGACAAAAAAATCTAAAAATCTCAATTTCTAATATCCCCCAGGGAAGTCATTTTGTGTCCAAATAAAACAAGCTACATGTACGTGAGTAAGAGTCATTACCTTGCCCAATAAATTAAATCTTAAGAGTCCACTTAACGAAATTTTACTTTGGGCAATTTCGATCTACATTGACTAAACACGAATGTATCGGAACCAAATAAAAGATTGTTATGGATTCTCACTTGAAATTGTTATTTCACGGTTTGCTGTAATAGTTTTCGGTTATTTATAGCCTCTAAATAAGAAATTAGGAATTATTTTGTGTCCGTTTCTTTCCATTCAAAGGATTCTATTATTTGTCGCAAGATTAATTAAAGGTATAGAGTTGCATTTCTATTTTTTAAACAGGCGTCAATATGATATGTATGGTTAAACAGGGAACGGAATCCACTAATAGTCGAGAATATCTTCTCTGTTACAAAATTGTTGGATTGAAACTTGAGTGATATTGACGGAAGATTTCATCAATATTACTTTGACGTCAGAAAGACTTAATTTGCAATATTTAGGAGACTTACAGACACCAAAAATAACATTAAGCCATAAATCAAGTTTCGGCAGTGAAAGGGGACGGGGGTGGGACGAAACGGGCTTAATATTGCTTTTATAATGGAAAATTGATACGAATTCTGAAACTTTTTAAAGGGCGTATGGTTCTATTCTTTGGAACCATAAATGGGTCTAAAAGCACATATTAATCTAATATGAATGTATATAAAGTGATTTATATGCAATTTTAAAAAAAAATATTGTAATTTCTAATCAATTATGTTCAGTGAAATATGCGAACAGTCCAAATTGAATGACAATCGTTCACACCTAATTGGCCCATTCTTCACGTTGTTTTATTAATATATTATCATTTGTGAATCAGCAATTCTATACTCTTCAAAAAAAAGTAGGGGGTATTCAGAAACAATACAAAACTGCGGAAATGCACTGCTGTTTTATTAGAGGTAATCAGTGTCTGTTAATAACAGGCCAATTATCTGACGGCCCCATTTCACTCGCAATGAGTTACACCGTCAAAAGTGAAAATGGACGTTTTTAATTTTTGTCTTATTAATGAGTAATTGCTCCACTAATCCTGAGACATTCAGCAATTCGTCGTGGCATGCTCCTAATCAACCGTCCAATCACGATTTGGGTCAATCTGACCCAGTCCTCTTGCAGTGCCACGGCCAATTCTTGCAGTGTTGTCGGTTGACGTCGACGAACACGTCTCCCGATCAAATTAAACGTAACACACTAAAGCAAAGATACGCTAAACAGTAAATCTTATGCAAGAACAGATAGGAAAGCAAACACGGATAAAACAAACCAGCACGCGGCAGTTTTCATCAACCATTTGTTGATTTGTCAGATTTGACAATGAACCCATCCCACGTGTATGGCGCTACTGCGTGTCGCATGTGCAGCTCAGTGGTTCTATTGGGGCGATAAGTTCTTCATCTGTGAACATACTCTCAAAGCATGTCGAGTGTCCATGACTATTTATCATATCACAACCTGCATAGGTATTTGCGTTTCAATATCCCCTACTTTTTTTGAAGAATATATGTCGCATTGTAGTTTGCGACGTGTTTTGCTTTGTTCATTCCTTTCCCGCCCGAATTTTAAAATGTTCACTGTGTCTTAAATATTGGATATTAGGATTCCAAATTTTCACGGCAAAATGAACCAATATAGAATTTTAATTTTTGTTTTTAAT